>NC_081564.1:47202172-47802172 GCF_022355385.1 Mustela nigripes | reverse complement strand
TAGTAAATCAACAAATACATTTTTAAAAGCTTCTGTGATTCACGCTATTAAAATGCCGGTAAATCTATACCAGTTGTTCAAAATCCCAAAACATATGAAATACTAACCATTTGGAATCCCCACTCACTTCTAGATTAGGACTGCTTTTCTGTAGGTGGCATCCTAACCTGGTCATGTCTTTCACTCTCACTGAATAGTAGAAACATAATCATATTTCATATGTTGGTCATGGGCCTATGTCCCTGAGGATCTAGTCAGTCCAAATTGGTTTGTTAGCTGCTTGTTATCAAAGGGACATAATTGTTGAACATTCTCAATCACGGAAGTGCTTCAAGTTTGGGCCGTAAAGTACCACGTCTGAATCATTTCTATCCCTATAGGCTCAAACTATCATTAATATTTCCTGCTTCAAAACTTGGAACTTCAGGCCATGCAGCTTTTCCACAAAGCATGGCCTACAAAAATGCCTATAGCATTTCCACAAACTGCCAGTAGCCTTTAAGGACTTTCTAGACCATCCAGATCTCCCCGAATTTTGGCAGAGAGAGAAGCGCTCTCCCGGCTTGGTGATCTCTCCCCATTTACTTATTACTTCAACGATCTGTACTCCTTGATCACTTTTCTGATAACAGCACAACTCTCCAAAATGCAATTAGTTTGAAGCAATTTGGAGTGAAAACAAAAATCAACCATCTTTGCTATTCATCTGTTTTGTATCTGGCCTTTTGCTGTGCAGCATTTCAATCCTTTTGTTCCTTGTGGTAAACAGAACTCTAAGACGGCTCATAAGATTCCCAGTCCCTGGTACACACACACACACACACACACACACACACACACCATCTCCTAGTAATTCAGTGAAACACCAAGTAAGGTACCACTGAAATAGACTTTGCAGACCTAATTAGCTCCAAAATCAGTTGACCTTCAAATAGACAGATTATCTAGGTGGGCCTGATCTCATCATATAAGCCCTTTAAATAGGAGTCCAGAGATGAGAGAGAATTCAGAGACATGTGAAGGGTGATAAAAAATCAAGGTAAGGGAGAGTCTCTAAAGCTAACGTTGGAGATGGAAGGGACCACATGCAAGGAATGTGTGAGGCCTCTAGGAACTTGTGTGGCTCCCTCTTGAAGTGGGGATCTAAGTCCAATAGGCACAAGGACCTGAATTCTGCCCAGGGAAGTGGACCCCGAGTTCTAGCCGGGAACGCAGCCTGGCTGAGACCTTCCTATCCGCTTGTGAAACACAGAGCAGAGAACCCAGTGATGCCAAGCTCAGACTTCGACCTACAGAACTACCAGCTAATAAATGGGCAGTGTGCTAAGCTGTTAAAATTGTGGTTGTTATGCAGCAATAGCATATTGTTCAAGTCTTTCTTGTCTATGGTTCAACAATTTCTTGCCTATCAATATATCATGCAAATTCTACACAGTTTGACTTTTGGTTTACTTTTTAAAGCTATTGCCAGGAAGTTGAATTCAGAATTGAATTCTACACGAGGAAGAGGGCAGTAGTGTGAGATGTAAGAAGCATACTGAGTATATGGTATTTCTCATATAAGGTCTTGTACCACTTGTAATGATTCCCTAAGACTTCATTTTTAAAGATAAGAGAAATCATGACCTCGTCTATTCTCTAGGCATAAAGCACAAGCCAATTTTTTCATTTGTTATATATATAAAAACTTTATCTAAAAGCTATGGTAAAAATGATTACCTCATCATAGAGCTGATCCTTTGGGCCTATATATTTGTTGTTACTTTGGTGTATCTATACACACACGCACACATATTTGATAATCTTTTTCTCTTTTCAAAATTTTTTTATTTTTTTATTAACCTATAATGTATTATTAGCCCCAGGGGTACAGGTGTGTGAACCGCCAGGTTTACACATTTCACAGCACTCACCATAGCACATACCTTCCCCAGTGTCCATAACCCCACCCCCCTCTCCCTACTGTCCTTCCCCCGGCTATATTTGATAATCTTTAAGTTTTTTATTTCCTTTTCTAAAATATATGTGGACTGTAATTCTACATTATATGTGTACTTGAAGTTAGAATTAAACATATAGGAAGTATTCAGTGATATGTTAATTCAGGACCTAACACTATTCATTGTTGAAACTATTCAATGAAGAATATTTTAGATGCCAATGCAGATAAGGGAACAATGATATTATTAAGAATGAAGACAATAATGAGCTAGTACTCCCAGGGTGTGACTGTTTAAGACAGAAACATTCATGCATAAGAGAAAAATGGAAAAAAATAATGCCAAGAAAAATAAATGGTTTTCTCTACTAATGTATGGGGAAAAACAGTAAACATTACTCACCAGTGTTTTATGATAGCCAAAAAAGAAAAAATAATGTCATCAGGGACACAACATGTTATTCACTGATTAAACCTCTTTAGGGACTTATGAACACACCAAGATGACCCGGAATAAGCTTGAGAGAAAGAAAATAGGGATGAAAACATGATAACCACCTACAAACGCTTGAACATTAAAACTGAAATGGAGCCATATATCATTCTGTGCCAGCTACAACGGAAAGTGATAAGAGGAATTTACAAAGGGTCATTTTTAACGTAATCTTATCTAAAAGTCCTCACTAGATCATCTATTCTCTTTGGGATTTGAGGAAGATTAATAACTTAATGAGTTAGATTCCCTTGGTTAAAAAAAAAAAAAATGTATGGCCCTACTCAAATTTAAGTGGTTTTTAAAAGTCTTTATTGCTGTCATATCTTAAACATCTTTATTTCCCTAAATACCTTCTTTCTACTAAAAAAATATTTTTGATGTTTTTTTGCATTTTTAGGAACTCTTTTTGGACATTTCTAGAATGAGGGCAATTTTTTTTCAAGTTACCAACGTGATATTCAGTACAAAAACTTAGTAATTTAGTAAATGATATCCCTATGTCCTGAAAAAAAATAAATAACATATTTCTTTGTGCTAAGCACAGTTTTCACTGGCCTAAAGATAATGTAAGGTCTTACTTATAGTTGTATGCATCCTGGAATGTTTAGAAAATACATAAAGGAAAACATATTTAAGGGCTAAGGATGATAAACAGCATTTGCAAGAATTTTAGATTTGTAAAAGAGAGCAATTCTGCAGAGACATTTTAAATTCATTACTGGAATACCATACTCAGCACCAAGGGCTGCTGCAAATTATTACCTTTTTAAAATTATTAAGTTAGACCATTTTATTCTTGCTTGAAACTAGCATCATAACATGATTTGCAAAGCATATACTGGAAATCTATTATCTCTAAAGGTATATTATTGTTAAAAGGCAGTAGATTAATTCACATGGCAAATACTTATTTTGGGTAAACTGTTGAGAGGCCAGGTTCTCATCACTATAAAGACTACAACATTAGTCTTCCCATAAAATCTCTAATAATTGGTATTTCAGCAATAATAAAAATGCTCAGCTGAAATTCTTGAAAGGTTATGACAAGTTTAAAGAATTTTAGTTTTGCACTGATAAGCAGACGTGCATATATTCTGAGGTTCGGTTTGATACAGCCCTACTGGGGCTGCCTCTGGTAAGTTTCCCACAGATTACATCTCTTCCTTCTCTCTGCTTTCCTACCTTACTACCACCAAGGCCTTCAGCAGGCCATCCTCATCTCTCACCAAGACGCATGCAACTAGCCCTCACTCACTTCTCTGCCTCCGACTTTGTGTCTGTTCCATGCTGCAGCCTGCATGAGCTTTCCGAAGTGTTATTCCTTTACCCATGTTCCGATTCTCATCCTTGCTCTTGGAATAAAGTTCAGATTCCTTAAAACAACAGAGAAGACTCCTGCTAACATTTGCAACTTCATATTACTTTCGCACTGTATTAGATGATCTTGCCACACTGAGCGAATACTTTCTGTTCTGCAAACATGATCTGTCTCACTCTAGGACAGTCTCAGTAGGTTTTCTTATGACAAAAAGTCCCCTTTTTCTCATTCACCCTCTTTCTTCCTCAGCCCACTTTTCAAATTTGAATTTAATTGGCACTTCTAGAACTTTCCTCGGTTCTCTTTGACAACGATCCCTTCTGTCTCCTAGCATTTCTTACTGAAACACGACTGCCTCTCATTACTTTCTTCCAGCAGATGTTCAGTTCCTTCAGACCTTGTTCTCTCTTATCACCTCCACCAAACATGGTGCCAGGAGCATGGCAGACACCCAATAAACACGTTTAATGAGGGGGAAATATGTGATGAAATATATTAATCAGAGTCGGACTCTGCTTTCTTAACTCTTAAATAATGGACTGAACTGGAGATAGATCTGTTCTTTCATAGCTAAAGCCTGGCTTTGTGGTTTCTGTCTAGCTAGACAGGACTTGGGTAGAGCGGCATATGAAAGCTGGGTCCATTGAAGAAAGTTTGACGAGCAGATGACTTATAGAGATGGGGGCAGTTTTTAAAAAAATCACCTGGGAACAGGGTAGAACCCCAGGGCTAGTGAAAGCAATTGAAGGGTGCAGAGTTCGCACCTATAGGCCTGGAGGGGAACAGGGATGGAATGGTTTTAGGGCCAAGAGCAGGTAGCAGGCTGTTGGGGATGGGATAGCTCCCAGGTGACCTGAACTTTGGAAGAACAGTTTAGCCACCCTAACCAACCTGGAAGAGAAGGAGCCAAGGGAATAAAGCTTTTCTCCCCTCCCTCCTTTTGACCTCCTGGTTCAGTATCCCATTAGCAGAACCTCAGTGGAGGCCACAGGACAAGGAGGTCTGCAGATAACATTTCATACAGGTCTATACTCTGACACAGAGCACGATGAGGAGGGTGACATTTGGATGACAGAGTATACTGAGAGTTGACAAATAGTAGCAATTTTTTTTTTTTAAACAAGGCACCAGGACAGTGAACTGTTGTGTGGCAAAACTCAGAGTTAATGGAGAGAAAAACCAGATGGGATCAAGTATTATAATCAGTGAGTTTCGACAAAACTAAAATAATCTGATCTTCTGATGCAAAAGTTAAAATTACTTGGCCTCACATACTTCTTGTCTACCATGTTTATAATCTTCAACACCATATGGTGATGCAATTCCATCACCCTTCAAGTCACTTTCCTTGAAACCATTGCTAAGTCCTTACATTCCAGAAAATCGCGAACATTGCAACTACATTATAAGCATTGCAGACTTTATTTAAATACTAGTAGAAGAAATTAGGGATGTTGAATTGGGTAAACTATGGGATTCTGCAAGTCTAGATTGGTTGAAAATTGTGAGGGTCAAGCCTGAGTGAGCCTGAATGAGGTTCAGTCTGCATAAATAAAAATTTAAATATCTTTCCTTTTAATTTTTAGATTTTTTTGCTATCCATTATTGCCTGAATTGTGTCCCCCCTCCAAATGCATATGTTGAAGCCCTAACACCCAGGACCTCAGAAGAGGACTGTATTTAGAAATAGGGCCTTTAAAGGGTAATTTAGTCAGGGTTGGTCCTCATCCGATATGACTGATGTCCTTAAAAAAAGAGGATCTTGAAATAGGTAGAAGGAAGGCCATGTGAAGACATAGGAAGAAGATGGCCATTTAGAAGCCAGAGAGAGAGGCCTCAGAAGCAATCAACACTGTGAGCCCTTTGATCTCAGACTTCAAGCCCCCAGAGAGGAAAATATAAAAACTGTGATAAAATAAATATCTGTTGTTTAAGCCACCGGTCTGTGGTTCTTGATTATGGCAATGCTCACCAACACACCCCTACCATATCTCTTTCATTTTTAAGCTTATACATTTCCTACATAATTCTAGGATGTATTTTCTCCCATGAATTATGCTGCCTCTAAGAGTTTTGGACAGCCCAGGATTTTATCCCATGATTAAAACAACAGCAAAGTAGTGAAAAGGATCCCAAATACCAGGAACCCGGCCAGCATTCTTTGGGCAATGAGCTAAGGCCTGCTGTTTCCTGTCATCAGAGAGACTGTGGGATCCACTTCATGGGTTGAAGCTCCAGCTGGGTACTTTTATTTAACAAATAGTAAAACCAAGCAAGTCCCTGAGATTGCTGTTCTTCCGTGGTGTAAAAGTCCAGGGAGGTAGGCAATCCTAGTAGAAATGCCAATGATAAAAGCTGAAAAGACCTGAGGAAATCCTGCTAGAGAACACTTTTGCCAAATGAAAGGTTCATGCAAAACCCTATTAAAAAATCACACCAGAATTGATTACAGGACGGATCCTGAATTGCGCCATGCACTTACAGGATGATTTATAACTTGCCTTAAAAGATGTAAGCTAGAAACTTGCTGTATTGTGTATGTGTGTATTGGTATGTGGACATAAGGGTCCTCCTACTGTGATAAATAAGCTAATTATCTCCACATATCTAGAGATAGGCCTGCAGAGGAGAAATCTCTCGTCAAGGAGAAATCATTCTATTTTAGAAGATGTTCCAATCCCTGAAACAATAATACAACCTCTATATTAATTCCAACTATTGTTTATTCACATTCGCTATCAGTAAATATAAATCTATGTTTAAACCCTTCAGTGGCTTCTCACTGCAGGTAACATGTGAACTCTTTACCACGCCCACAGCCTTCCATGAACTGGGGCCCTCCTACTTCTTCAGCCTTAGTTCTTGATGTCTCACCTGCCCCAGTCCATTTGGCCTCTTTGAATTGCTTCCTCTCAGCCAACTTTCTTTCACCTCAAGGTTTTTGCATATGCTGATCCTTCCGCCAGGAAAAATATTCCCTAGGATTTTGGCTTTGTTTATTCCTCCTGATATATAAGGGCTCAGCTCAAACAGTATCTCTCTTCCTGAACCTCAGCACCCTCTTTCCTCTCTTGTCTATCATATATTCCTGGTTGTTCCCTTAATGGAAACTTCCAGTCTTTGCTTAGCATATTTGTTTATTTTGTGTATGTGCTTAATGCCCTTTTCCTACTAGAATGTAAGCAGCATGGAGGTGGAGATCTCATTTTTCTTGTGTTACCCGCTGATCCTCAAAAGCAATTGTAGTTCTGGGGAGGGTGCTTAATAAATACTTGGTAAATAAATGCACAAAAGATATGATTTTCATATATGCAATATTATATAATCCTTGATGCTGCCAACCTTAGTGCATTTTCCTTAAAATATTTTTCATTTTTTAAAAATCTGGAAGTTACAACTTAAATAATGTTAGATTATTTGATCTTTTCGATGGATCTCATTTTTTTTAAAGATTTTTTAAAATTTATTTGACAGACAGAGATCACAAGTAGGCAGAGAGGCAGGCAGAGAGGGAGAGGGGAAAGCAGGCTCCCCACTGAGCAGAAAGCCTGATGCAGGGCTCGATCCCAGGACTCCGGGATCATGACCTGAGCTGAAGGCAGAGGCTTTAACCCACTGAGCCACCCAGGCGCCCTACCATGAATCTCATTTTAAGTTTAATTTGATCCCACCAATAAATAAATCATGCTTGCCTACTCTGTGCCAGGCACCTGATGTGACTGTGGTTTTCAATTCTCTTTCCATTTCCCTTAGTTTCCTGAGACTCTGCAGCTCAGAATTGGGCAGAAGCACTGGTAAGAATACTCCTAGGATTAGCCTACCTTCAACAGGTTTATCTGTAAATTGGAGACAGAAATGCCAAATCTGCACACCTCTGATTTTGTTGGTGTTGTGGTTCTGTTTTCATTGACTTTTGTTCCTAGGAACAATTTATATGTATACAGTGGATAAAAGTCATAAATGATGATGCCACACCTTACTAAGTCCTCTACTTTACTTTCTACAGGAAAGATATGGCAGGAAAGAGATGGTTTGAGGACAATCATTTTTGTCATGCAGGTCCAATTTAAAATTTAAAACAAATGTTTAAAAGAGCCCAGTTTAATCTGCCAATGTGGCTGACTACCTAAGGTAGGCAATGGTACCTTGCCATCAACGGACATGTTTTCTAAAAATTTCAGAAAAATGGGCATAGCAAACACTGGCCTTTTCCTTTCCTTCCTATTTCAATGCTTTTTCATTATTTGTAAAGATCATTTCTCTGCTGGGCTCTGCTTATCCTAGAAGCTATAGTCATTCCATGTGCTCACTACCCATGGTAATTCATTATGGTTAAAAGTAATACCATAATATTGCATTTTTTTCTGAAGCACGATTTAAAAGCTGATTCATAGCTAAGGAGGAGCCTGTTGAGCCCTCAGTTTTTATGGTTTAATTCCTGGTATTCACCAATTTTACAGTAGTCAAATTGGGACATATTTGCTTCTACCTCTTGACGTAAAACTTTTGCTCTCCTTCCTGCTTCCTCATCACACTGAAACACATTTCACTTTTCTCTCCCATGAAAATCCCCTGTTTGCTTAACAACAGACAGGGACAAGATCCGAAGCTGGGGAAGATATCTGCACTTCTATCCCAGAAGTATAGACAGTGTTAAAAGACAATATACTGGCATTTACTCCTTTGTTTTCAATGGTAGTTAAAAAAAAAAAAAATTAACCAGGACACTTCTATAGTTTCAGGACATTTGCATAATGTGTAAGTGATTTAGTACTCCATGAAGGGTAGTCAAACGTGTCTGAAAAATGCAGACTTAACATCCATGTGCAAATTCGTTAAACAGTCCTCCCCATCACAATGAAAAATAAAACACAAAAGACATGTCAACTGTGATGTTGAGAAAGCTTCTAAAACAGTCATTCAACACTGAGAAGTTACATGAAATCAATAACTACACTACAGATTTACTCTGTGCAGGGAGGATGGTTCAAAATCATGGTATTTTGCAATTAAGAATTAAAATGCGAGGCACAGCGGCGAGAATATCGAACACGAACCAAGAGAAGAGAGAGAAGAAGATGAAGGTCATAAGAGATCTCGAAGTAACAGCAATATCATTATCGTGGAGGTATTTTTTAATATTTGAATAACTAACTCATAAATGCTTAAATCTATCATTCCCCCATGAACTTAAATATGATAACTTTTGGTGGGAGTTGTGTAAAGACACATTTCTCCTTGAAGAGTTTGTTCTTGGATGGCAAGTGTGTGTTATTAAATATATCGAAGGATGGACGTTAGCAAGAGATCGTATGTAGAACTTGTTCACTTTTACCTTAATACCTATGGTTCAAGTTGCTTTCACAATTATAAACTAGAAATAGTATCTTTTTTCAGTCTTTCAAGTTTTAAATTACAATGTCATTACCTCTCACAAATACAAAAACAAGAAGGTAAACAGCTAATAGATATTAACTTCTTTCTGTTCCTTTTTTCTAAGAACTGGGGAAGAATTTTTCTAATCCTTTTTTTAAATGAAAGCAGGGGAAGGCTTAAATAAGCCAAATAGGCAATAGTGTTTAGAATAACTGTGTGTTGATGTAGATTCAGACGCAAATAATAGATAACTGGAGTCTAATGATCCCTGAATTTGTTGTTTTTAGCTATTTTGAGTATCAACTTTAGAACGTAATATTTGTAACACCTTGCTGATTCTATATACTAAATTTTAGGAGGCCATTAAATATAAGAGTTCCTAAATCTTACACTCATTTTTCATCTTATATATTAGTTTTCAAAAATCGTTATTTACCTTCACTTAAAAAAAAAATCCTCCTGTTAACAGTACACATTTTGAATGAACAGTCAACAAAAAGTCTTCAGAAAGGCTAGGATAGTCACCATGGTCTGCGTCCCTCAGGGCTGAAATGATATTGGATTTGGTGAGGTGAACTGTATATCACAGGTACTCCCAGTGCTGGACAAGGAAATATTTCATTGCATAGGAAAGGTGGATTTAGAATTACTCTCTGTCCTCCAATGCCATATTTTATCTTAGGATACATCATTGACATACTCTCTTGATTTCATCAAATCTCTTAAAAGCTTGCTTGCTTTTTACATCCCTTTCAAACACACACTTACACACACACACACACACACACATTCACACACATCTTTGAATAGAAATCATAAAAAGAGACTTTGATTTTTCCTTTTCTTTTCCACCAGCAACTCTTCCCCTGTTTTCCTGTAAGCTTAACATTTCTAAATTTAATGATACGTGATTTGAATCCATTAGTTACCACCTCAGTGGAAGGGACCACGTTTTATTAAGTTTTGTATCCAGGACACTAACATGGAGTGCCCACACTGACTGGACAGCCATGCTTGGTGAATTAATTAGTAAAATATTTCTCAAGGAAGGCTCCATCACTCATTCTTTCCTAGATCCTGTTGAAATGTGCAGTATGGCAGGCCCCTCATCATTTCAGACCACTGCAAATTATTTTTTATTTTCTCTTAGGACCTTGAAGTCCTCCACCAATATCTTGATCACCCACATCAGAACCTGAACCCACTTTAGAAAATAAAAAAAAGCATGTGTCCACATATTACTTTAGAGAAAAGTTTTGATTTTGCTTTTTTTGTAAATTGTTCACATAAAATTTTGGCTGTTCCAATCACCTATCAAAAATCATCAAAGATGCAAAATATCATTTCTTTATATAGGCACATTTATATTTCCACCTTATACAAGTTTCCAATTTAGGTTTTCCTATATATGAACATGATATTATAAAGTTTTCATAAAATTTCTTTGCCTAGTACTATTTGGAAAGGTTTTGCCTTTTGTTAGTTTTTAAAGGAAATTCAGACTTGCTTAATTTAAGAAATGACATACATAGCTTGCCTAGTGACTTTGGTTTTCCTAAAATAACTGCAAGCAGTTCTTATTCAATCAACCAATCAATGCATATTTATTGACCTGCTCTATTTACCAAGACTATTAGGTGCTGACTATTCTAATTTATTTGACCTTGAATCATTGCTTTATTTGGGCAACAGATAAATAATAATAATGGCAACACATCTTGTTTCATTTTTATTTATTTGTAATTATCTTTTAGTTTCTCTATTTGATCAACATCTCTTTATCATATAAAGGTTTTTATTCTTTAGGGATCGGCATTCTTCCTCATTTACTATTTATCCCGTGCTTTTTCCATATATTTTTCCATGTGTATTCCTTTTTATATATATATTTTTTTCTGAACACTTAATTTGTGCTTTACTTATATATATCTGATCCTTGATATTTCATTTAATTTTTAAGAAAATAATCTCTTCTTTTAAAAAATGTTAAAAATAGAGCTCCCAGAGCCAAATCCCTGTTCTTTCTCAATCCATTACATAATAATTTTAATCTCCCTCAAACTGCAAAATTTACTATGTGTAGCACGAGCAAAATCATTATACATCCAGACACCTCAACTATAAAATTTTAACGCTTTGTCCTTTGCCCTATTTATTCCTGATATGAAAAGAGGATGCTTTCCTCTTAAATTTCAGAGAGGAAGTTCGACTTTGTAAGATACCCGTATCCTGCATCCTGTAACAACTTCAGATAATCAGTACTACATTTCTCTAGCAGGCTCTCATTTTTGTTTTGAATTTCTTCTAATGAAAAAAAAAGCCTACACCAGTCTCTTATTTTCTGATTAGAATTTGCTTTGGATGTCACTATGCAGACAAACTGATATGTGAAGCTGAATAATCATCTGAATAGGCTGATCAAAATAAGTGATCATGGCCAGACAGGGCAGAGGTTTTGAGGGTAGAAGGGTCTTTAAGGCTTGTCTAGTTCAATGACCTCAAGCCCTACAGAGGTTAAAACAGAGCCCACGGAGAAGAGACTTACCCATCTTCTTAGATCTCAATCCAGTTCTCCAACACTCTTCTTCACCTCACTGGCTTAAGCTTTTAGAAACAGTTTTTCTTTTTCCCTAAATTTTATTTATTTTTACTTTTCTCCCAGAAAAGCCTGGGCCAAGTGTCTTCTATCAACTACTACTTGGTTCTGCTATTCTCCCCTCCCAGCTTAGTGGGAAAGCTTGTGTTCCCTTGCTGTGAATCAACATAAATCATGTTCTTTCATTATTTTTCTTATTTTACTCCTGCTGTACAGAATAAGAGCAAGAGAAGTTCCTATAGCTACTGGACTATCCTCTATTGACTTATGTAAAAGTATTTCTTTCCAAGTAAACATATCTCTGCTTTCCTTCAGCAAAACAGTTGGAGACAAAAAATAAGATGGTTTAGATGTATTTGCGACCCCCACATGACCTTGTACGTTGTGCTTAATGCATTTCTGATGAATTATTATTTTGGCCGTTCATTAAGGCAAGCCATTGTTGAGAAGTATGTGGTTAAAGAAAAGCACAAACTTAAAAATACCAAGAGCTATCCCATAACAGTGCCATGTTCACACCTTAAAGTCGCTTTTTTTGTACATACAGATACCAGGAAAATATCCTTCCTTACTCTTTTCTTATCCCTCTACCCCTATTTTCTTTACTCACACCTTTCACAAAATATGAGAAGCTTGCTGTGCTCATTCTTCATACTATTATTTACATTTTTAAAGTCAAGGTTGACTGCATTTCTTATGCTTAGCCCAATAATATCTGCCCTGTGATAGTGAAGCCCTCTTTCCACAAAAGCACTCATGATTTGAGGCAGGAAGTCCTTTTATGACTATAATTGCTACTAACCTACACATTAAAGGATCAATGATCCAGAAGCTTCATATTTGCCTGGAAACAGTCAATAGTTAAACATTTTAAGGAAATCACAGAACTAAACAAAATTAATAGACTAGAGAATTTAGAAACATGCTGTGAACCAATGTTTCAGAAATAATTCACTACACAAAAATTAAATTAGTTTAACTACAAAATAATTTTTTTTTAAAAGCAGTATTCTCATTTAACCATATAACTCCCAACCAAAGGCCATGAGATGTGTCTTACAGTGATGCTTGTTATACACTTTTCAGGTGATTCTTTGAAACTTTACTCATCAAACTTGGATATTAAAAAAAAAAAACCCTCAATTTTCTTAGTCATTAAAAATATTTGTAACTGCTTTGGACACAGAATTAGGAGTAGAAGACAGTTCATACTTCTCATCATACTTTGATTTGGTATGATGGTAAGATGAATGAAATAGAGGCTAACCCAACAGTAGTCTGGCAATGCCTAGCAGCACGTCAATCAAGCAAACTCAATCAGAGGTTGACCTGATCCTGCCCAGTTTCCCCACTGGCTACAAAAACTTTAATAATGTAGAAATAATTGAGTTATAATGATATTCTTGCTCAAAGTCCTTTTGCAAAAGAGAGGGCGCAGGTCACCAAAGTTGTATAACTTCCAGCATCCAAGATGCAGAGTCCACTGCTCTAATAATGGTCACAACTCCAAGATTTCCTAGAACACCAAATGACACCCTTAGGACCAAACTGAAAGCGACTAACTTAAATTGGTTAATTCACTCAACAACCACTCACCAATTGCCTACCAGTCAAATACAGCTCAGGGACACCACCTAGTTTCTTTAGAAGTCCACCTGCAAAGAAAGAGGTTCATTCTAGTGGTGAATAAGGACCTTCATTGCATGGAGGACAGATATTGTCTGAGCTCAATATTAATAACAAACCAGCAGACATATACATTAAAAATAAAACTCTTATTTGAGAAGAATCAGGCTCTGTTTCAAAGAGTATTCTTTCAAAGAGAGTATTCACAGTATTTCCTCAATTAACCAAATTCCCTACCCGCCCTTCCTCCCCGGACCTTCTCCCCTCCACAAGTTATCTCTAAGCCCCATCGGTAAGAATGAGACCTGAGTACTCAGTGCAGAAACTGGGTAAGAGCTCAGTTTGAAAAAAATATACATTCTAATGTAGCCGTGGGGTAGGCTTAGCCACTTATTACTTTTAAAACGTTTTTCTTTAGTTCGTAAAAACTGCCTAAACCACTGCCTGGTCAAGGGTTTTGTCCATTTTATTTGCTCTAGTTCTGTCAAATTGTTGCTAGCACAACTTTTGTACTTAAAATTTACGTCTTTTAAAGATTTAATCTTTTTAAAATCTCAGTGCATGGTTCGTTTCCTTTAATGATAAAAGAAAATTCATCCTAATCTTGATCTTTGCAAAGCCCTTTGCGAACTGCCAACTTCAGCTTGTTCACCGTTGAAATGCGTGGCCTGAGAGATCTCAGAGGACTGGAATATTGGGAATGGTCACTCTGATCTTTTTTTAAGGACGCCCTGCCTTACACAGACCTTCTAAGGAACCCACCCTGGACACACACTCCTGTACTGTACCTACTAACCCACCATCATCTGAGTGTGTGTGTGTGTGTGTGGTGTATCTGTGAAGCAAAAGAAATTCTAAGGCTTTGGAGTCCGTGTTTGCCATAACCTACTAACCTATTGATGTGTGCTTCGGGTGTTTCTAGAACAACACCTGGGAAAGGAATCTGGGACGGGGCGGAGGTGAGGAGGGGAAGGGGAATCCGGAAAGGGCGAGGATAATTACTTCCTAAATCCGGACTGGGTGGCACTCGAGCCTCCGCAGCGCCGGGGCCGGGAGACAGGGCAGAGGGGCCGGCGGGGGACAAGCCAGAAAGTCGGGGGACGGGAGGACGGCGGCGGCCGAGCAGCGGGCGGCGGGGCGAGCAGCGGGCGGCGGGGCGGGCGGCGCGCGGCCGGGGAGATAAAAGCGGGAGGCGGAGCCGCCGGGGCGGGCGGGGGCGCGGCGGCCGCGGCGGGAACCGAGCGCGAGCGGGAGCGGGCTCGAGCCGAGGCGGCGCCGCAGCCAGCCGGGCGGACGGGCGAGGGCGAGCGCCGGGCTCCGCGCTGCCCCTGCTCCCGGCGCGCCGCGCCCGCCCTTGCGCCCCCGACGGCCCGCGGCGGGGAGGAGTCCACCGAGTTTGCCCCGGAGCGCGGGGAAGTTTCCCGCGAAGCTCCGCTCCCGGAAAAGGGGGACCAGCCGGCGGCCGCTCGCGAGGTGAGCGCACCGGCGTGGGGCCAGGGGTGCGGGGAGCGCGGAGCAGCCGCGGTCGAGGGGTCTGCAGGGGCGGGGGAGTGCGTCCTCACCTTTTCAGGTACTTCGCCTCTGTCGAATGGGGGAGGCATCTTTCTTTTCCTTTTGACCCCGTCTTTCCCTCCGTTCTCCCCCCGCCCCATATTTGAACCCACTTCCGTTCACTTTCTTGGACCGGCTCGGAGGGGCGGCGTGTCGGGGAGGTGGAGGGGACGGGCCGCGGGAGGGGCGCGCGGGAGGAGGACGCGCGGCGGAACTTCGCTACCTGCGCTGGGTTCCCGGGCCCGGCGGGGCGCCCGGGAGTCCCGGGATTCCGGTGCGAGTCCGCACTTGGCGCAAGCGGGGCTTGGAAGGAGGGCACCCCAGGGCACAGTATTGAGTTTCCGATGCCGGTTGATCCGGTCCTCCGGCCTGTTTGGCAGAAAGAGGAGCATCTCTGCAGCGGTGCCTCTCTCGCATCGGGACCTTGCGGAAGCTTCGGCGAGGGCTGAGGACAAGGTGGGAGGGAAGTTAGGGGCCTCGGAGCCGGGACGGACCAGGCCCCAGCAGAGGGGTTGGGAGGCGTGATGCGGGGGGGAAGACTGGAGTGGGTTGGGGAGAGTAGGGACGGCGTGATTGTTTGGTCGCTGCTGCGGTTACTTTCGCACGGTTCCCCGCTCCCCCTTCTGCCCCGCTTGAACAGCCTGTCAGCGTATTTCTGTTAGAGGGCTCCAAGGTGTTCTCTTTGATGCCTGTCAGGAGTTATTTCCAACTAAGTTCACAGGTGCGAAGCCTCAGCCGCTGCTCCCCGCGGTCCACCCCCAACTTCCCTCCCACAGGCAAACTGTTCCTGAATCGTTCCCAGGGTTTTGAAAGGGATGGCAAGTAAATAATAGAGTTCGTGTTTGCGTGACTTTCCCCCCATTGTGTTATCAGAACCAAATCAAAACACTGGGGATGTTTAATAAGACTCCCCTGCAGCAGTTTTTATAGTAATTAAGAATATTATTTACAGTGTTTATTTTTCAGCGCTTTAACTCCAAACACTGCATCAGTCTCTCTATATACAGCTCTGTCTGGACTGTCACTGTGTCACTGGGTTTAAAGGACACTGGCCTCTTTTGCACTCACGTATACACACCAAAATAGAGGGTGACAATATTCAATATTTATCTGTCTTCTTGATTCAGTGGTCTGGCACCTGCCGATTCCAGTACACAATTATAACACCATATGCCTGTCTACCAAAT
Organism: Mustela nigripes; assembly: GCF_022355385.1. Lineage (NCBI taxonomy): Eukaryota > Metazoa > Chordata > Mammalia > Carnivora > Mustelidae > Mustela > Mustela nigripes. The sequence goes on along the minus strand of NC_081564.1, from coordinate 47,786,083 downwards.
TGAGGATAAGGAGAATGTTATTGTTTTTCATGTGCAGGACTACCCTGGACTACCAGATTTTATTATTGCTTAAGGGATTTTTAACAGCTTCAGTCAAAGTGAATGAAATATACAGAACAAAATTACAGTTCTACCCCGTGCATTCAAAAGGAATACAATTCCTGGACACTCATAGTTGACTAGTTATCAAGGAAAAATTAAAATCCTTTCATCACACAGAAAACATTTTGATTGAATATGGTCAGTAAGAAATAGCACACACTGAATATTCTGAGAAAGCAAGAAGAATTTTCCTTGTGCCTCATTTGAGTTTTATCTCCTTTATTACAGTAGCATCCTCTAGAAAATGAGCACCTTGCAGATAGATGTTGGTACGTACTGACTAAATACCATATTTTTTAATACAGAGGCTTGGTGACAGTCCAAAACCATAAATGTTTTAAATCATTACCAACCATCTGTTCTCTCCCTCTCACTTAAAAGCGCAATCTTTTATTTTCACAGGTATCAAAACATACATCCTCATTTCCTACATTTCCATGAATTTTATCCCCAAACTGCAGTGATATCTGATGTTGACCTGAGTTTGGCAACTGTTGTGTTAAGCTCCTCTCCTTTTATTTTCAGTGAAAGAAGAAATCAAGAAAGTTTGAAAGCCTTTGGCCAAGGCTGGTGTATATACTCCAGTGAAATCTAATTGCTCTTTTTTTTTTTTTTTTCCCCTTCACCTTTTTGTTACCAAACAGAAGCTGAGAATTTGTACAGCTTCAGGCTCCTCCTGATGACATTCTTTCTCTTTCTTCCTGGCCACAAGGGTAGCATTTGGTGCTCTGAAGCAGTGCATTAAACAGCCTCGTGACTCCAGAAAATTAGCGTGGTTCCAGAAGGATATGGCCTCCTCCCAGGAAGAATTTACAAAATGGGAAGCTAACTTAATATTCCAAACCCCAGATGAAGTAGATTGAAGACCTACCGCTTGTTTCCCACAGATGTTGGCTGTTGATGTTGCAAAGGATATGAGTAACATGTCTAGCTAGTATTCTTTATATTTGTGTTTGGGAACTTGGAGGAGTTTGTATGTAATCAGTGGATAGATTCACACCCTTCATTTTGTTTATGTCACCATTAGAGCAGTATTTGGGGTTTTGAGGTCCCCTCCCCTTCCCCAATCCCAGAAAACATTCACATTTAGGGATATTTGCTGTAGCTACAACTGGAATGTTAGGACATTTTTCTCACTCAAAATTAAGTTGCATAATAATATATTGTTCCTTCAGTGCAACCAGAACACTGGGAAATCCTTTGTACCCCAGTCTAGGTATAATGTTCCAAAACACTTCCATGTTTTTAAGGAAAACGATATTGGCAATCTTGCCCACACTTTGCAAATAATATGTATGTACTGGCAGAATATCAAGAACCAAAGAAAGGTGAGGTTTCTGCCTTCTGACCTGGTACACTGTTCTGTACTGCTTTTGCTTTGAAAGCCTAAGATCCTCCCTACTAACTACCAGGATAGGGCTGGAGGGAATGAGCCCAAACTATACACAATTTTGAAAGTTAGGTTGCCTTGAAAAAAAAGGCCTAATTTAAACCTTTGGAAATACATAAGGATGTGTTAGATCTTATTTTTCTGTATACTAAAAATGAATTATTGAGGGGAAACAGTTTCACTATGTATAGTAAGCACTCTGAATTATTCATGTTAATGAGAAGAATAGAGGCAAAGATAATCCAAAATCATGGTTATTTAAAAAGTCATTTGTTTTTGTCCCTGGAATGTATTACATGTTTGGTTTAAAAAAGATTTTCATTGTTATTGTGGGCAAGTTGCCTTTCTAATTATTTTGTTTTGTTTAGGTTAATTTTTAAATGAGCTTATAGACCTCAGACACCAAAACCAATTTATAGGAAGGTGATACAGATGGGCAGCCTGCCCAGAAAGGAGCTGGGTGATAGAAATTAGCAAAGCTGGTATGGGAACTTTGCAGTGGAATATATATCATTCACAGAAACATAATCAAGACTCGACTGTATACCTACTCAATGAATTCGTTTTAAGAACTAGACATGTTCCTGGAAAAAATAAAAGTCCTACAAGCAAAATCTGAGAAATTCAATCCCACTTCACATGTAAGAGAGGTGATGAATATATTTTTTTTAAATGATAGTGGACTACTCCTGAACACCGAACAGGAATATTCTGATTGATAAATCTTATACTAAGAATCTGTAAGCATGAGATTTTTCTAAAGCATACATATGTGTGTGTGTGTTAAGGTGATAATCCTCAGCCTTCCCCAGGTACTTTCTAAAGAAGAGACAGCAAGACGCCACCAAATAAGGGGTTTGGTCCATTTGATCTCTGTCCCTAAGCTCCAAATCGAAGTACATTTCACTGAAGAGAAGCTGTCAAGTGTGTATTGTTACCGTGGACCTGGTTAGAGAAAATAGTTGAAATTCAACAAGACTGGCAGTTTAACAGATTTCTGTTGTGTTTTTCAAAAGCTCTAGGGCAAAATTGGTTGTGGGTGAAATAGTTATTTGAACAAGAAGTTGATTCGCACCGTAGCGCTGGTCGTTCAACACCTCGTTTCTAGTCACCGTTCAGTTGTCTATAGATCTTGTTGAATTGTTAGTTCTGTGGACTCCTGGGAAACCTGTAGGAAGGTTAGAGCTTATAAAAATATATGATTGGGAAAGCAGATAAGATCACTCATATTTCAAGAATTCAAAGCAAAGAGGTGCCTGGGTGGCTCAGTTGGTTAAGCAACTGCCTTCAATTCAGATCACGATCCTGGACTCCCAGGATTGAGTCCCACATCAGGCTCCCTGCTCGGCAGGGAGTCTGCTTCTCCTCCTGACCTCTCTCCTCCCATGCTCTCTCGCTCTCAAATAAATAAAACCTTTTTTAAAAAGAACTCAAAGCAAAAAGTAAAACTACAACTTTTTCAGCAGTGAGCAGAACGGTGATAAGTAGACGTTCCCTTCAGAGCGGTCACTATGTCCTCATCATAAATGTGCCCCGTACTGCAAGTGGAGGGGTACTTCTTTCTTGAAGAAACTTCTTTAAAAAAATTTTTTTATAGGGCATGGCATTTTTTTTTTTTTTTAAAGATTTGGGCTTTAGACTATTTTAAAAGAAATATTGTGGTTGGAAGTATGCTTGAGACCTACAGGATATATTTTATACACATTTGTTAAAGAAATCAGTTTCTTCTGATCAGTGCCTAAGTCTTAGAATCAAAATTATGCATCTTGTTATAGAGATGGAAAGGACCTTTAAAGTAATTTATTCCAATGCCCTCATTTTACCGTTAAGGAAATGGGGACCCACAGTGATCCCTGTGAACAGCTAAAGGTCACACTGGTAGTTAGTGGCAGAGCAGAAACCTGATCTCCTGACTCATTCAGCTCCCGGTGTGCTAAGTTGGGTGCTTAGGCAAGGGAGTTAACTCTTTCTGGCCATCAAGGCCTCAGCTCCACATGCTAGCCACCAAACGGAATGGTACAGAGGTAGATGCAGAATGCTCGTGATTTTTCTGTCTTCTGTCATCCACTGAGTGGTCCCCATGGACCAAACAGTGATTCTCAACCCTTTTAGTCTCTTTTTTTTTTTTTTAACAGCAAATATTTTGTGTTTACCCCTTCATATCCTAAAATGCAATTCATCAATAATCTAGTTACCGATTATATCTGTAATGAAAAGGAGCAGTAAAATAAAAGTTAATTTGTAGTTCACAACTGTACTAATGTCTGGGGATGATGTCACGGGAGCACATACTAAAAAAACAGAAGCTTGCATGAATAGATAATGAATAAAGGTGGAGTTAAGACAAAAAGATCAGAAGACATTCTATACAAGAAGTACAGGAAAATGAAAGAACAGGATAGACTAAAAGTACTTTAGGATAATTACAAGCCAGATTTATTTGTATGTGATAAAGAAGAATATAATGGGAATCGTTCCAGGGAAAATATGCCAAGTCAAATTATAGATTGTCAGAGTGGAGAAAACGTGGAAGTGTGATATTTTGCAAATGAGGGAGTAAATACTATTAATATACTTCCACCAAAATTCCAAACCTATTTTATGGAACATTTTCATTCTGTTACTAGTGTGAACTCTATTTCAAGGGATTCTGGAGGTTACCCACCATATCGTCAATAATAGCAGATAAAATACTTCTAAAATGAAAATTATTGATTTGGTGCTGATATTGCCTCTACTATTATAATCTATCAATTCTACAGTTAGGAGATAGACTGCATGGAATGACTAAATTATTCACCTCGACAACCTTAATTGTCAGTCTCGGGGCTTTTGGTGGAAATTCTTATAAAATGCTTAATTGCAATTATCTACGAGATTCCATAGTTTGATATCTACTGTAAGTTTAGTTCATCAAGACACTGCATGTTGTGGGGGGTATTTGGGGAACAGAGTGTAGCCAAGCCCTCTCAAAATATTCTCCAAGGGCGGTGTGACCTTGAGGGGAGCCCTAGGACTAGATAAATAAGATTGTTATTTTTTTAAAGTAGGACTGTCCTGCTTGTCCACCAGTCTCCTGCCTTCAGCGGACTAGGATTACAGACTCTCTGACCGTCAAACTCAACCTCATGTTCTGGTCTTTTTCTGTCACAAGACCCTTTAAAAAAGTTTCCTTCTTCTGGTCCTCATTTCTCCTAGAAATCCCTCTTTACTGGGTGACTGTGAGTGTCTACAAACTAATATGCAAGCTGGCTAGTATCTTAGTTCTCCCAGGCCTTAACCTTGTTTAGATGCATGTCTCCAAAAGGCACTAAAGCCTTTCATAGAGACAGAGACAATACACACACTCACACATATGTATGTGTGTATATGCATGTATGTGTGTGTATGCGTGTGTTACATGTACACACGTGGTTTCAGGCAGTGAAAAAGTGGGAAAGAAGGTATTGTTTGAGATGGTATTTTGAGTGCCCTTGAGACATGTTTATGCAAACAAAGAACTGCACTGGTTCAATATTCGCTGTTGTACCATAAAATAGTGCTGTGAAGTATGCTCACAGAAGAGGCCAAGAGGTGTTACCCATCCAATAAACTGTTGTATTAGATTTTTTTTTTTTTAAAGATTTTATTTATTTATTTGTCAGAAATAGAGCACGAGTGAAAGCGAGCACAGGCAGACAGAGTGGAAGGCAGAGTCAGAGGGAGAAGCAGGCTCCCCGTGGAGCAAGGAGCCCGATGTGGGACTCGATCCCAGGACGCTGGGATCATGACCTGAGCCGAAGGCAGCTGCTTAACCAACTGAGCCACCCAGGCGTCCCGATTTTTTTTTTTTTTTTTTTTATTGCTTAAAATAAATGCATCCTGTGCTAACATATAGGAGTTGGGCTGGGAGGGAAGGTATAGACAACTGTGGTGTCTTTCTTAGTGGTCTGGGTACTGTTGACACCCTAGAAGCTCTCCAACATCTCTTCTCTTTGCAAAATACGGAGTATTTGCAGAGAGATTAGAGGGTTTGAAGACCACCTGTACGTGCAACATAAAGGAGAACGTGGGACCCTAGCAACAAGGAGGGGATTGAGAGGGAAACTCAAAGATTTTCACTTCTTACATTTGGACTGGCAGACCATCATGTAAGACTGGCTCTTGAAAATTAAGAGTTATGTGAGATATCATTTCAGTATTAGCGACGGCAAGTATCTTAAACTTATTAAATTGTAAGTAAAAATTGTTTTTTTTTTTTCTTAGATTATTTTCCACTCCAGGTCCATTTTAGATGTCTTTTGTAACATTGTATATCTTAGTCTTTTTAAAGAAGGAGACTTTTTCATGTAAATTCTTAACAGTTACGATAAGAGTCACGGGGTGTGTGTGTGTGTGTGTGTGTGTGTGAGTGACTGTGTATGACACAGTGAGAATAACCAGTTATTTTGACATAACCACAAGGTTCTATATGTAGGAGGGCATGGTTTACCCAATCATGAGAGATAGCTTTTCCTACAAAGGGGATGCAGCCGTTGTACAGAGCACAATTTGATTTATGATTGTTTTGGTATATATTGTTCATTCTTACTGGAAGCTTCCTGGGCAATTGAATGACCTGATGCTCAACCTCAGATTGACCTCTAACTTTATTTGGTCTTCTTTTGTTACAATTTCTAATAAGAGTGTAGTGGTGCAGTGGGAATTGAGAGAAGATGAAATTGAGGGTGGTGATTGTGGAGGTGATAAGGAAAATAAGGAGTTTCTTTCATTTGAGAGCACAAAGATCTGTGCAGGCAGTGAAATTTTATTGGAAATATGCCTTTTCTTGTTTGGCTTTTTCCTCTTGTATGGAAAAAGGCAAAGATTGTGAAAGCAAAGCCCTGCTCCCTCTCTGTGCTGTTAACTCCACCATACAACAGAAAACCCCCTCTTCTTTTTGCCAAATAAACAGATATTACTTCTTCCATTTACTAGCCTCATTGTGCCCCTTTTTGCTTCAATGCTAACCTTAACTGAAATCTAACATGCTAAAGAATGTAGTTAAGAAAAGGAAAAATATACCCTCTCCGTGTAGTGAAAGAAATTTCAGAAGGCTCTAGAAATAGGTGAAAATGGGAAAACCAAAGAAAACAATTTCTTCAGTTCAAATAAAAAATGCAATATTTGCTTTTCCATTAGTTTCAGAAGCAAGAAGCTCAAGGCTCACTTAGTTTTGTAGTCATTTTTACTGTTTTCTTTTTTATCACAGTTAGAGCTGTGACTTATTGTTACAGCTTACTTGAAGCAAATACAGTCTGTGAAGATTTGCAAAAATGATGGCATTGATTACTTTAAAAAAAGAAGTGCCCAAATTGAAAGGCAGGCATGATTTTTTTAGAAACATATCTCTAAATAAATTTGATTTTTCCACAGCCTTCTTTGAACAGATTAGAGTGAGAGTAATTTATTCCCCCCACCAAAATCAGTTTTCCCAATGTATTAAAAAATGCTTATGTATGAGGGACATTATTGGACTAAAAGCAGTGACCATTAACATTATTTAACTTTCTAATATTTGCACTCTAATTTTCAATTAGGAACTTTTACCATTAGAGAATGAGACTCCATTACTGTGACAGGGTTGGCAATCAGCTGGATACACTGGGATGGTCCTACTGGTTATTTGTGGCCAGAACCCAAGTTGTACTGATAGTTAAGTATTTCGGGTATTAATCCTGTATTTACATTATCACTTTTGTGACTTGCTAAAAAAAAAAAAATCTAGCAAAGTCAGATTTTCAGATTTTGCAGTTCAGGGAATTATAACAGCGCTTTGGATGGAAATGGATTTGCAAATTCCTGAGCTTCCAAGTAGGAGAGATTGTTTATCTAGTACCTTGGAACTTGGTTCACCTTGAATTTTCCCAACATACCTACACTGAATACTATCCAACTAGAATTCTTTGAAATTATTAGCATGTATTTTATGCAGAGCACATATATAAAACATATTTACAGCTCAAGAAGTCCCTCTAAGTTCCCCACTTATAGAACTAGCTAAGTGTTGGGCATTTATTCTTCTCTTCTTAAATATCAAATGAAACAGGTTCAAACTTGCAATCCCTGCCCATCTCATCCCAACCTCCAGTACTCCCCAGCTCTGCATCTGGATTTTTTCCTTGACATTTCATCTCCTCCACTCCATAACAGAACCTTCATCGAGTCGTTGATTGGGTCAAGTGTGTTATAAATCAGACACCTGAAACTAATGTAATGCTGTATGTCAATTACACTTCAATAATACATTTTTTTTTTAAGTGTATTACAAATCTATCTTCGGCCATCACTCAAGTCTAAGCTTTGACATGCTGCTGTGTAGAAAACCTCAGGGGCTCCATCATTGGTCTCCTGGCGTCAGATATAGTTTTCCTTCTATTCCATGCACCAGGGCAAATGTAATTATTATCATCAAATCTGAAAGAACTGGTCTCTTGATACTGCTAGCAAATATTATCATTGCTTTAACCACACACACCACTTCCATGGGTTACCATTGCTTGGTAGAGCCCAAAGCTGTACATCTGATTTTCTGCAACTCAGCAATGTTAGTCTCCTCCTGTCTCATCTCTTGGATATTCCCACTCTTACCCTCCTGCTTCAGCTGGCTGACTTTCTTTTAGTAGCTCTGACTCACCATGCTCTTGCCATCCCCACATGCATGAATACACATACCCAAACATTGCCTAATTACTTCCTAGTTAGCTCCTCCAATACTAACCCAAATCCCATTTCCTCAAACGAGCCATTTCTTCCCCGTAGACTGAGCCAGATATCCTTGTAATATATACAGACGTGTATTTGTATGTATAAATGTATCCATATTTATGCATCCGTATCCCTCATCCCAGATAGTTGCACATTCACATTTATTTGGGTAATTATTTAATCAACCGCTAAGGTAGAGATCTCTTTAGTTTTGATGGCCTTTATTTTTCTAGAAAATATTGCAGTGCCTGCTCATAGTGGGAGTGTAATAAGTATTTACTAAATAAATGTTGACTCATCATCACTCTCTTTAACCCCGCATGTGTACACACAAACATCCATCACACCCACTCTCATATTCCAGTGAAAACACATAAATAAAACCTTGCAAGCTTTGAAACCCCACTTTTCTTTCTTTGTCATCTCCCCAAATATCACACTCCTCTTTCTTCAGTTTCTGTCCCTATCAGTGATTCATTCAGAGGTGACATGCTCAGTGATACATCTGCTTAGAAAGTACAGCTGGTCTATTGAATTTCTTACCCTCCCCCCACCAAAAAGCTCAAGTGTTCCTTTATATTATATTCTCTGACATATGAAATCTCTGGATAATTACAGGAATTTTAAAAGGCTTCACTTTATGAGAGTTTTATGGTGTGCCATTTGTGCATATTTTCACATTAGACAGTGATCTAAGATTGTATCGTGTTGGAAGAAAGAAAAAATCTTTTTGAGGTTACCTGACCATATGGTCCTGTGTGTACATCCATGAGATGAAGGAGAACAAAAATTAAAATAAGAATAAATATATGAAAATGAGAGAGCAAGATAAAAGCTGAGGTTGTAAGCTAAAAGTTCATATTTTTAAGCATTGCACAGAGGCTTCAAACTATGGCTAAAATAGTTAAGGAAGAGAACTTCCATACTTACTTGGCGCTTACTGCATTTAGATGCTGTTTTAATATTTGTGCCTAAGTTCCAGTTGCTGTATTAAAATTGAGTTGAGTAAGTCTCCTTTTTATTTAAAGCCTTCTTGCTTTGACTTGTTAAGGGGAGAATCTGTTAAGCCTCGAGCCCTTTGTGCCAGAAAATAAGGAATTGCTCCAAATTGATGGAGACACATTGGAAGGACGTTAAGAGCCAGTTTTAAAGGACTCATGCTTCAAGGCCCAATTTGGGACCATTTGAACATAAAAAGTAATAATGTATGTAATGGATTAGAGCACACTGAATATGAAAAGAATCATGAATGTATAGTGTGTGTGTAGTGTACAGATGGTGGTGGGTAGAAGGAAAAGCTCTGTTTTGCTGGAAAATACATTTAAAAAATGATGGAATTATAAAGTCACCTTTTTGCAACACTGTTACAAGAGTAATCAAAGAATAATCCAGCCCTGGGTGAATGGTTTTTGGGGACACGATATCCATGCTATCTCTAAATGGCATTTCACAGATTGCTTATTAACTACGAAGTGGGGAAGATACATTTCCAGGAAGAAATCTGGCAGATACCAGCTTAACCAAGTAATCACACTTGACATCACCACGGGAGTGACAAATTGACGTCATGTACCTCTTGACATGATACACACATGAAATAGGATACGTAATCCCCTTTGAAGGTTATAATGCCAAAAATGTTTCACCTACATCTAATTAAAAGGCACCAATCTGACAACTCCAAATTGGTGGACATTCTTTAATATAACCAACCTGGACACTTCAAAAATGTCAGGGTCTCACACCCACACACGCACGCACACACACACACAAGCTAGAAGATTGTTCAGGATCAAAGGAGACTGGGAGAGATGACAAGTAACTGCAAGACATCCTTCTTGATTAGACTGTGAATGGCGGGAAGCTATGTATCCACGATACATTTCCTAGGTGTGATAATCATATTGGAGCTGTGTAGGAGAATGTCTTTTAGGGGGGAAGGATATACTTGAAATTATCTACAGGTGAAATCTCATGATCCCTGCAGCTTCCTTTGAAGTGCTTGAGCAAAGTTACTGTTTTAAAAGTGCTGGAAAGGGAGAGGACCAAATGTGGCCAATGTTAACAATTGTTTAATTTGGGTAAAGAGTGGAGAGCAGACATGATAGGACTGCTCCTTGTCTGCAGGTTAGATCTTTCTCAAAATAAAAATTGGGTAAAAATATGTTGTGATTTTTAAGCCAACCATGCAGCCAATGAGATCATCATCATTATTGTATGGAACTGAGCTAGCATGTTTGAAAGTTGTTCAGGCCATTAAGAATGTGTCCTCTCCAACATATCTAAACATCTTTCAGCATTCCACAATACTCTGTAAGTTATATTTAAACATCTAAGGAGAGAAATCCTTAAAAGATATTTGTAGGCAGTGTAGGAGACAAGGTACCCTATGGTGTTTGCCTGTAAAACCAACCACGTAACAGACACCGCAGCGTGCTGTGTGGAATGGATCCCAGCACAATTTGGGATCCAGTGTGATCCTCAGCTGTGCATTGCCTGGAAGGTGGGCAAGCACCGTTGGTGCTTAGGTATTAGAAGTAGGTCCCTAACACGCAGTACCTTACATCTACAACTATCAAAAAAATAAAGCTTTCTGTTTAATTGGTAAAGTGAGGGTTGATTCTATATGAAGCACAAAGTAAAAGAGGTTCAATTAAAAATACTTATGAAATCTGTAATGAGTTACTCTTCAGAACAAAAAAAAAAGGGTTTCGAAATAACCATTTAAAATATTTCTCCCACCATTAAATTATGTGATATAATATTTGTACTCGGGTCCCTGTAAAGATACTCTGCACAGTCCTAAGATAACATTTAGGGTTGTATAGGAGACGTACCTTTCACATAACCAGCTGGTACTTCTTGAAATGTAATAATAATTTTAAAAAAAAAAAAAAAACCTTCTAGACCTTCTTGTGTCTTTTTTTTTTTAAAGATTTTATTTATTTATTTGACAGACAGAGATCATAAGTAGGCAGAGAGGCAGGCAGAGAGAGAGAGGAGGAAGCAGGCTCCCCGCTGAGCAGAGAGCCCGATGTGGGGCTCGATCCCAGGACCCTGGGATCATGACCTGAGCTGAAGGCAGAGGCTTTAACCCACTGAGCCACCCAGGTGCCCCAACCTTCTTGTGTCTTAAGATACAATAAACCAGGGGTGCCTCGGTGGCTCAGATGGTTAAGCATCTGCCTTTGGCTCAGGTCATGATTCCAGGATCCTGGGATCGGGTCCCACACTGGTCTCCTTGCTCAGTAGGAAGACTGCTTCTCCCTCTGCATCTCTCTTTCTATCATGAATAAATAAATAAAATCTTTTTAAAAATGCAATAAACCAAAGATACAAATATTAAGAGTTTTTTCCTCTTATATTTCATAAGATAGTTTATGAGTCATTATAAATTATAAGAGGAAAAGATTAGAGTTTCTGAAAAATCTGAAAGAACTGGTCTCTTGATACTGCTAGTAAATATTGTCAGGAGGCTAAATGTCACAATAATAGGAACTCCTCAGAAAAAGTAATAATTCATCTTCAGCTCATATTTAGGCAAATATTGATAATCTGCTTGAATTTGGCATTCTTTTAATAAGGAAAAAAATAAATTATTATGGGGAGGGAGTTGGTTCTTTAAAAGTCTTAATTATCTTAAAATAAAGGAAATAAAAGCTTTTGTATGATTGTTCCTCTGTCTCCCTCTCCAAGTGACTTATATAACTTACATTTGTATTAGTCTTAAGACCATGGGTAGCCACACCACTGAAAAGTTTAAGACTTGAGAGAATGGGTGGAACTAAATTTTGTGATCTTATTAAATTGCTAATATATTTTTATTTCATATTTTTAAAAAAGTTCCAAGACCATGAATAGCATAAGTTAAAAGTTGTTAGAATTTACAGTAATAGAGAAAGCGACTTCTATATAGAATTTGGCATTAAAAGAGAATAGCTATACGAACAATTTGTGTAGGTAATTATTAGCTGGAAGCTATTTGTACTCCAAGTTTATTGAATATACACATATGATAATAAGACTTTGCACAAATAGAACCTTTTGGTAATAAATCCATGTAAAAGATTGTGCCTCGGGGAATAATTCTAGGTGTTAGAAGTATATTTGAATTCCCTGCACACAGAATGCAGAACTCTAAACCAACTATGTAACTATTTTTCATTCATAGTACTTAATAGGTCATTTTACCTAAAGTCTCAGAAAAACAAACAGTGGAAAATAATGTCGTTGTTCTATTTGTCCCTATATTCAAAACATTGCACTCATAAAAGAAATAGCAAAAGAGAACTGTGAGACCTTTCCCCAGAAGTGAACTAAAGTATACTCAAAATCATAGTTATCAGAAATAAATAAATACCAAATTATTACCTGAGAAGTCTCCCGGTCAGTGCATGCTGGAATTACTGATTAACTGGATTTTGCTTTTCTGGCAACCTCTCGGTTGCCTAGAGAAAACACATTAGTAGTAAAATAAAATATAGAAGAGGATTCTCTTTATGAACACTGTACACTTGTAACACATCCTCCCCCCCCCACAAGTCAATTTTTGCTGCATGTTAACAAAATAAAAATAAAGTGAAGGATCCTTCCAATTCCCTTTCCTCATTTTAGCTTTTTGTTACATTTTTATTAGTATGTCAAATTTTATATTTTCATATTTAAGTGAAATCAGTGCTCAAAACAGTCCTTTCATTACTGTTTCCCTTTCTGAGTTACTTTGATTTATTCTGTGCTGGGCTATCTTTTATTATCAAGGAATTTATTCTAGACGGGCTCCTGTGCATTTGTTTGTTCTGAATTTTTCCTTGCCTGATAATTATTCCTATCTTCCACTACCATTAGCCTGTCCCCTGGCCTCGAACGTATGTCTCTAGTCCATAAGCCAATTTTTCATTTTTTTTTTCCATTCTTGATGGGGGTCAACAATGTGAAATGACAGGATTTGGTGTAGTGGGGTAGTCTGCAGTCCCAGGGTCTTGTGTAGAGCACGTTGTCTCACCCAGCCTGTTCCATTTGCTCTCAAGTTTAATTCAAACCTCTAATTCTGTGTTATGATGTAATAGTCATGGCTTCCCTAAAATTTTCCCCCACAGTGCCCTCAGCTGGGAGATCACTCTAGAGCCAGTAAAAATAGTAGATGGGTATGGTACTTTCTCCAGTCCTGCAGCCCCCGTCATACAGAGATTCAATAGGGAAACATCCACATTCCCTATAGCTTACTTATGCTGTAAACCTCACTGTCCCAATCTAAGGTTTCATGGACAGTCTTTTGGAACCATGATACTATAGTTAGAAAAATCTATATCCAGCTCAAGGTTTGAGAGTATATGCACCAATTTTCACCGTCTTCTGTGTTTCCTCTCTGGATTGTTTTTTTAAAGATTTTATTTATTTATTTGACAGAGAGAGAGCACACAAGCAGGAGGGAGTGGCAGGCAGAGAGGGAGAGGAAGAAGGAGGCTCCCTACTGAGCAAGGAGCCTGATGCGGGACTTGATCCCAAGACCCTGGGATCATGACCTGAGCCCAAAGGCAGTCATCTAACGAACTGAGCCACCCAGGCATCCCTTGGTAGCCTCCAGGCTTGCCAATTTTGAATAAGGCTGCTTTAAATATCCATGGGTAGGTTTTTATGTGGATGTGAGTTTTCAGTTCCTTTAGGTAAATACTGAGGGGCATGATTACTGGATTTTATGATAACAGTATGTATGTTTAGTTTTCCAAGAAACATCCAAACTGCTTTCTGAAGTAACTACTATTTTGTATTGCCACCAGTAATAAATGAGAATTCCTGGTGCTCCACATCCTCATCAGCTGTTGGTGATGTCATTGTTCTTATTTTGACCTTTCTGATAGGTGTGTGGTCCGATCGGTGGAATCTCAGTTGTCTTAGTTTGCATTTACTTGGTGATATATGATATGGAGCATCTTCTCATATGCTTATTTGCCATTGTGTATCTTCTTTGTGAGGTGTCTGATATATTCTTTGGTATATTTATTAATTGAGTTGTTTACTCCCTTATCATTGAGTTTTAAGAGTTCTTTGTATGTTTTAGGTAATAGTCTTTTATCAGATAGGTATCTGATGTTTACAGAGCAAATTATCTTAACTTCAATGAAGTCAGCTTTTTAATTCCTTCCTTCATGAATCATGCCTTCAGTGTTAGATCTAAAGAGTCAACATCATACCCAAGGTCCACCTAGAGTTTCTCAAGTTATCTTCCAGGAGTTTTATAGTTTTTTGTTCAGCATTAAGTCTGTGATTCATTTTAGGTTAATTTTTGTGGGTGGTGTAAGTTCTGTGTCTAGATTCATTTTTTTGCTTGTGGGTGTCCAGTTAATTCGAAACAATTTGTTAAAAAAAACAAAAGCAAAAACCTATCTTTGTTTTATTGTATTTGCTCCTTTCTTGAGGATCAGTTGACTGATTTTATGGGGGTCTATTTCTGGGTTTTCTATTGTGTTCCATTGACTTATATTTCTATTCTTTCATTAATACCTTGTTTTCTTGATTATTATATCTTTATATTTAGTCTTGAGGTTGAGTAATGTCACTGTCCCCCAACTTTGTTCTTCCTCTTTAATATTGTGATGACTGTTTGAGACTTCTGCCTCTCATACAAACTTTAGAATCAGTTTGTTGCTATCCACAAAGAACTGACTGGGATTTTGATTGGGATTGCATTGAATCTGTAGCTCAAGTTGGGAACAACTGACATCTTGACAATATTGAATCTTTCTATCCATGAACATGGATTATCACTCAATGTATTTTGTGCTTCCATTTCTTTCATCAAAATTTTGTAGTTTCCTTCATATAGATTTTGCACATATTTTGTTATGTTTATACCTAAGTATTTAATTTGAGTTGGTTACTAATGTAATGGCATTGTCTTTTTTATTTCAAAAATTCCACTTGTTCATTGCTGGGTTATAGTAGAGTGATTGACTTTTGTATTTTTTGTGTATTAACTTAATAACCTACAATCTTACTATCATCATTTATTAGTTCCAAGAGGTTTTTTTGTTGACTTTTTTCCTACATAGATGATTATGTGATCTGTAAGCAGAGAGTTTTATGTCTCCATAACAAATGTATACCTTTTATTTCCTTTTTTTTTTTTTTAAATCTTACTGCATTAACCAGGACTTGTTGAAAAGTGGTGAGAGGAGACATCCTTGCCTTTTTCCTGACCTCAGTTAAGAAAGCTTTGAGTGTATATAATTAAGTATAATGTTGGCTAAAGAGTTTTTGTAGCTAATTTTTTTAATCAAGGTGAGGAAGTTCTTCTCAATTTCTATATTGAGTTTTTATCATGAATTGGAGTTAGTGTTTCTCAAAAGTTTGTTTGTTTTGTTTTGCCTCTATTGATACACTTGTGATTTTTCTTTTTTAGCCTATTGATGTGAGGGGTTATATTGATTGATTTTCGAATGTTGAATCAGCCTTGCATATGTGGGATAAATCCTACTTGGTCATTGTGTATAATTATTTTTATACATTAATGGATTTGATTTGGTAACACTTTGTTGAGGATTTTTGCATCTATGTTCATAAAAGATATTGGTTTATAATTTTCTTTTCTTGTACTGGCTTTGTTTGGTTTTGGTGTAGAGTAATGTTGACCTCATAGACCAAGTTAGAGATAATTCCCCCTGCTTCTATCTTCTTTCAGAGAATATGAAGAATTGGTATAACCTTTAGTGTTTAGTAGAATTCACCAGTGAACCCTTCTGGGCCTGGTGTTTCTGTTTTGGAAGGTTATTAACTATTGAGTCAATTTCTTTAATGGATATAGGCCTATTCAGATTATTTCTTTTTGTGTGATTTTCAGCAGATTCTGTCTTTCAAAGAGTTGGTCCACTTCATGTAAGTTATCAAATTTATGGGCATAGAGTTTTGTTGATTTTCTCTATTGACTTACTATTTAATATTTCATTGATTTCTGTTCTAATTTTTATAATTTCTTTTCTTCTACTTACTCTGGAATTAATGTGCTCTTCTTTTTCTAAGCTCCTAAGTTAGGAGCTTAGAAGATTGATTTTAGATAACATATGCGTTCAGTGTTCTTCTCTCTAATCACTGATAGTATAGTGTACCATAAATTTTGATAGGTTGTATTTTTCATTTTCTTTTAGTTAAAAATATTTTTTATTTCTCTTGAAATTTCTTCTTTGACCCATGTGTTCTTTAAAGGCGTGTTGTTTAATCTCCAAGTGTTTTGAAATTTTCCAGACATATTTCTGTTATAGATTTCTGATTTAAGAAGAGACATTCTGTGATAAATATTCTTTTAGAAATTTTAATACCTGTTTTATGGCCCAGAATGTGGTTTATCTTGGTAAATGTCTCCCATATACACTTCAGAAAAATGTGTATTTTGGTTGTTGTTCAGTTGACTGATCATATTATTGAGTAAAACTATGCCTTCATTGATTTTTTTTTCTGCTGGATTCTATTCTTTCTTTCTTTCTTTCTTTCTTTCTGATTTTACTTATTAAGAGAGAGAGAGAGAGAAAGCATGAGTGGGGAGGAGGGGCAGAAGGAGAGAGAGAACCTCTACTTCTGAGCAGGGAGTCTGATGCAGGGCTTGATCCTGGGATTCTGGGATCATGACCTGCCCTGAAAGCAGATGCTTAACTGACTGAGCCACCCAGGTGCCCCTGGATCTGTTCATTTCTGATATATGGCTGTTGAAGTCTCCAACTATAATAGTGGATTTATCTGTTTTTCCTTGCAGTTCTACCAACTTTTGCCTCACATAGTTTGATGCTCTGTTGTTACACTAGCATGTTAAGGATTGTTATATCTTCTTGGAGAATTGACTCCCTTACCATTATGTTATGCCCCCTCTTTATCTCTGATATCTTTCCCTGGTGTGAAGTTAGGAGCAACTTAACTGGATCCCCTTATAGTATCACAAGGCTGTAGTCAAGTTCTTGCCTGGGGTGCATTCTCATCTGAATCCCAGGGTCTTCTAAGCTTTTTGAGCTTATGGCCAGAGTTCACTTATTACAGCTATGGGATGAGATCCTCAATTTCTGAAGGCCACTCCTCTGCATAAGAAGTTCATAGCTAGCTTTCTCCTTCTTCAGAGCCAGTAGGATAGTATCTCTAGCTCCAAAGAAGTCCTAGACCTACTTTTAAAGTGATCACTGATTAAGTCATGCCAACTCAAGATACATTTTATCTTTTTTGCCATGTACAACATTATGATTTAATAAATATACATTGTGAAATGATTACCACAGTCGGGCTAATTATCATATCTGTCACTTCATATAGCTACCTTTTTTGTGTGTTGTATGCTAAGAATGCTTAAGATCTACTCTCTTAACAATTTTCAAGTATACAATATAGTGTTATTACCTATAGTCACCATACTATATATTATATCTCCAGAACTTATGTATCTTATAACTGAAGGCTTATACTCTTTGACCAGCAACTCCCTTGTTTCTCAACTTTCAGCCTCTGTTAACCACCATTATACTCTGTTTCTATAAGTTCTTTTTTATTGTTGTTTTTTAGCTTTTGTGTTTTTTAGATCGCCTAATATGTGTGAAACCATATAGTTAATAATACTATATTGTGTTACCTTGCCCCTTGCTTTTAGCATTTATCACACTTTGTAATCATATGTTTAATTGTTTTTAGCTTGTTCTTGCTTTTTCACAGCTTACTTTTGTGTCCCAGTACCTAAACAATGCCTGTCAAATAACAGATTCTCAAAATACATTTGGTAAATGACTAAAATGTTGCTATTATCATCAATATAGTCAAGAGTAGTTCCGAGATTTTATGAGAGAAGTTAGCCTTGAGCTGCTCATGTATAGGATTGAAGTCAGAAGGGAAGAAAGTTTCAGGACAGATGTCATAAATAGAAAAACAAACTGATGTATGTACAGATGGGCATGGAGTACTCAGGAATCCGTAGATTAGAGAGGATTGTTTCTATTGGGGGGCAACAGGAAGTTAGGTTGCAGACCACTTTATGAAGAGCCTAAAAGGCAGATGAAAGAGTTTCTCACTTTAGATCAAACAAAAACAATAACAAAAACAACACAAAATCTAGTGACTTTTTAAGAAAAGGAAAATTATTTAATAAGCAATACTTAAGAAAGACTGATGAAGCAGCTTATTTGTGTTGAACTGAAGATACTATCTAGAGATAAGTTATCTACCCACAAGTGTTTTTGTTCATTTATTCAACACATCTTTATGTTCCCCTCACTATGTCTAAGGCACTGTGTTTGATATGGGGGTTATCATGAGTATCACCTCAAAGATGAGTCCTAAAAAACAAACAAGGACCAGCTTGAGGTTGGCAGAGGGTCTGAACAAGAAAGGAGAGAATGTTCCTATGGCCACAGACAAAAATGAATGGTTAGTTCTTAAGAGTTTAAATAATTTATCCTACCTTAAGAGTAAATTTTCAGATCAAGATATGAGTGATAAAATAAGGAAGTAATCAAGAGCTACATCAGAAATGGCCTTGACTGTCATCATAAGGAATTTGGAACAGTTAAGAAGTGTGAGAAATAGTAGAATATATGATGGAAATATCCAGTAGACGTTTAAAAATGTGAGAGCAGATTAGATGAGTTGCATTAGAAGTGGAACATGGGTTACATTTTCATCTTTACAAAAATTAGATCATTTCATGGGGGACGAAACAGAGAAGAGAAAGTCAAACTCCAAGAAAGAAAGAAAGAAAAAAAGAAACAGGTGATATTGTTAAAGGTTGAACAAGCAACCATCATCATAGTAGCTAGAGATATGAGACCTTTCAGAATGGTCAACAGGTCAATGGCCTGAAATGGCCACGAATACAAAGAACATATTTTGCAATAGCAAGAAGGAAATAACTTGTAGCCATGTGAAGGAAGTTCTCTGTGTTTGCCTGGATGACCAATTAACATAATCATTACATTTCAGTATTGATGTCTACTTTTATAAGTTCCTATGATGTGGGTAAATGATATAAAAGTATCTGCCTGTGTTGGAAAGAGGATATTTTCTTAAGACAAATAACCCCTTATATCTTACTTAGGTTTTCAGTTTACTTATCTCTGACTTTCAATAACTTCCGGTAATAAAAAAGTAAATGATCTCATTTTGAGCAAATTTTATTAAAGATCACAATTTTGGCATCCCTCAATTTGAGGGGTGTACTTAAGTTTAGTGGAAAGAATGTAATTTGGAGGCAGACAAACTAAATTTAGATTTTGGTTTTGCCTATTATGCGTCATGTGAACTTCCATATTTTGGTATTTGCTTCCTTCTCTCTAAACAATATCTACATTTTAGAACTTGATATTTTAGTTTTAGGCTTTATCTGTTGACTTTCCACCATGACAGAAGAGTCTTTCCTCGTCTTTTTTCCTTCCTCATTTTACCACACGTATCCATCCTTCACCTACCAACCCTCCTATCTTTGCAATGTAGTGATAGCATTTTGTTTGCATACATATTCAGTGAGTTCTTTATCAGGGCTGCATATATGTTATCCAAAGCCTAGCCATGCAGCTCAATCTAATTTTTTTCCTTTTCTACATTATCTGTTTTCTCTGAAGTTAATAGTGTCTTGCTCTTTCATTTGTTTAATGTTCTAAGTTTTTAATCACTAATTTGGTCAAAGCCTTCATAATTAAGTATCCTCTCTAAATGTTCAGACAACTCAGAGAGTCTACTAGATTTATCTTTCCAGAAACTTTCTCCCAAGCCTCTGTTTTGCTCTAGTTTGAACTGCTTACCCTCTATACCTTTTATACAACTTTTATCCTTTCACTACTAACTAGAAGCTCCTTTCATGTCCTCTGTCTCTCCTCTTCCAGACCAGTAGTTTTCTGTATCCCATTTCTTCTCATCTTATGCCCTTGCTTCATCAGTTCCTTCTGTAGTTTCTGGAGAGCTAAATCTCTTTTGAGAACTTGTTTGAAAATATTTGCTCTATCCACCACTTTGATTGAGACTTTGATAGAATTTGGTAGCATTTAAGAATTTTAAGTGGAAATGACTTCCTTTGAGAATTTTGAAGGCATTCTTGTCCCATTTTGGATTCCGCTGTTGCTGTCAACAAGTCTGTCGTTCTGGTTCTTGATTCCCTGGGTACGATCGTTTGTTTCTCTCTGACAATGCATGGAATCCTTTCTTTATTCCTGGTGTTCTGAAATGTCAGTATGATCTCCCTTGATAAATTTATTTCATATCCCTTGTGCCAAAGTACTCAGAGATCCCTTCAAGTCTGTAAATTCATGTCCTTCAGTTCCCTGAAATTTTCTTGAATTATATAACTAATAGTCTCCTTCCTTTTGCTTTCTCAGTTCTCTCTGTCTGGGACTCTTTATTCAGATGTTGAATATCTTAGATGAATCATATTTCCTGGAATTTGTTTTTTCCTGTCCAATTTTCCATCTCTTTGTCCTTTTCCTCTGCCTTCTGGGAAGGCATCCTAACCTATCTTCTAACGAACAGACTGGATTTTCATTTTGGTTATATTTTTTATTTGCAAGAGTTTCATTTCTTTCTTTCCTCCTCTTTCTTTCTTTCTTTCTTTTTTTAAAAATTAAATACAGAGTCCTGTCTCACTTTGGTGGAACTAAAATGTTTTCTTTTCTCACTAAGGATAGTTTGTTTGAATTTGTTGTTCTCTTTGTTTAGTTAATTTTGGTTCGTTTTTCCCCTCTTCTCTGCCTTGCTTCTTTTCTGGTTATCCATTACCTTCTCTCTTGCCTTTACTCTTCTGCAGAACATAGTATACCTTTCCTAGGTTTGATAGCGCATAGCGTCTTGTTTCTTGTGGGTATCTATGAAAACACATTGACCTCAGCATTTATGGTTTTTTTTAGTTATACCCCCTCTTTTTGCATTTCATTTTCTAAAAATTTATTTTTTCTCTGTCTTATAATCATCTTCTCTTTACTTATTTATATCTTTGTACATTTTTTTTCTAGTTTCTTTGCTTTTATTTTAGAAGAGTTTGAAGAGGGAATACATGAGTCTGATCTGCCACTACTTAAGTAGAAATCCTCTTCCTTGACTCATTAACTAAATTAATTAAAACCAACTAGTACAATAATAACATTAAAAGCAGCACTAAGTATCATCCTTGAAGTCTCATAATGTTTTTTCACAAGTTTTTTTTTTTAATTTTTTATTGTATTTCCTGATTTTCTATGGAATGCTAATTTTCAGTTGTATGTTATTCCTGCTTTTATTTGTTGGCATCATTTCAGGCTTCCTAATGTATCTGTACTTATTTCAATAACTACCTCAGGCAGTCACTTTGATATTGTAATATGAGCACTATTTTTGTGGTGTGTTCTCTAAAAATGCCTAAAGAGCCTACTATATGATTTTTGTCAGTAGATATTTTTGCAGATTTATTTTCCTTTTTTAAAGCAAGATTTGTAGATTAGCACCTCTGCTGTTTTTGTTCATGTTATTTCTCTATTAAATGGTTGCAGGCTAAGCACAGATGGGCTAGAACGTGAAACAAGAGGAGAGAGAGGGAGCACATAGGAGAATTTAATAAATATTTGCATGAGATTGCTTGGAGCTAGCCATGAGTGCTTGGCTTACAAACTTTACTATCTATAAGAAACAAATCATATTCCTTTTAGAATATAATGCATTTCTTGTGTTTTAGAGAGCTTTATGTTAGCCATAGAATTTCCTACTTTATGGTAACGGTATTACCCTTTCTATAATAGACATTATAAAAGCAACACATCAGATATCAAGATAACATATAATGAAGGAAAAAAATCAATCTTCCAAATAGATATTGACTGTCTAGCTAATTAATCATTAACAGAAATAACTCCCTAATATATCTGACATAAGGAAGCGGGATAATCTATACATATAACCACACCTTTACAGGGATGTTATTGTTACTGTGATGAGCAGAAGAGGGGATTTAGAAATAATGTAATACACAGGTGATGACATGATAATATATAAAAGACATTTTGTCTAAATGGTAAACAGTAATAATAGCATTTATCTATCTTTTATTGTCTTACCATAAAAATATTTGCTTGAAAATATGTCTGTGGGCAACTGGGTGATGCATTCTGTTAAGTGTCCTGCCAACTCTTGATTTTGGCTCATGACTTGATCTCAGGGTCCTGAGATTAGGCCCCTCAGTGGGCTCTGTGCTCAGCAAGAGTCTGCTTGTCCTTCTCCCTCCTCCAGGGCCCCTCCCTGCTCAAACAAACAAATAAATCTTTAAAAAAGATTTATGCCAAACTTTTGTTAAAAGCATTTATTACAAGAATTTTTGTACTAGAAGTAGTTTTAAATATTTATTAGTTAAGTATAAATATTGCTATTTTACTATAAAAACTAACATTTCAAAACCAGTTTAATCTATTCTATTTTATGTTGTAGCTAACATACTAATTGGAACTACTTCTTACTCATAAGAAGTAAATGCCTTTCTAATGTTCTATTGCCTCTTGTCTCTTAAATGCTGCCAGGTTTTATTTGCTTTTTTTTTTTTTT
The DNA here is from genome assembly GCF_022355385.1 of Mustela nigripes. Taxonomy (NCBI): domain Eukaryota; kingdom Metazoa; phylum Chordata; class Mammalia; order Carnivora; family Mustelidae; genus Mustela; species Mustela nigripes. The sequence continues at coordinate 47,763,351 of NC_081564.1, read as the reverse complement.
TTGAGGTTTTTGGGAAATAGATATGTCATGATGAAACTTTTATAATTCTCTTTCCTTCCCCCATTTTTGTCTCTCTCTCTCTCCTGCCTTACTCTGTTTTTGGATTATATTACTTTTCCAATCATAATGACCCACAAAACTAACTAGGTTATGTACTTCCTGTACACATTGGACTGTCTCCCTGAGAAGTAACTCCTTCTATAACTCAACATGAAAAATTCATGTCTTGCTGTCACTGAAACAGAAAAGAAAATTTAAATTAGTATCTATGGCTTCTTTACATAATACTCCAAATACTTCATTATTGTTTAAGATGTTATTCATTACTATTCAAGAGTATGTGAATAACATCTGTAGGAATAACAACTATCCTTCCCTACTGTGCACTGAAGTCCATATACTTGTTCTCTTCCAACATTTCAAACTAGTGATTAGAATAGTAAATTCTCATCTTGCAGTTCCACTCTTCAAAATCCTTTGGTCTTTTTGATCTTCTCTCAGTAATTTCCACATTGACCAAATCATCTTTGCTGGTCTCATTTTCTTCCACTTTGGGGGGAAATGGTATTTTATAGTTAATTCTTATCCCTACTCTTTCTTAAACGCTTTCCTGATGTGTATTTATTAAGTGAATGTTTTATTTACTGCCTACCATATAATAATATTCTGTCTTGGTTTTGTAACGCAGATTCTTTATGGCATTTCTTATTTCTCAGTCTTTTCCTTTGATTTTTTTAGAAGCTCTTTCTAGGAAACCCCTGAGGCTCTAACCTATATCCTGTTTTATTCTCCCATTTTATCTCTGGATGCACTCAAGTTTAGCTATTATTTTGATAGTACAAATCCTCATAACACTATCCATCCATTCAATCATGCTCAGATTATTGTATCTACTTCTGAGCCCTGCATTTAAAGAAAAGCATTAACAAACTCAGATGTGCCTGGAGGAGAATGATTAAGTTGATTTAATGCCCCTAAACCCTGTCCTGTAAGGAATGGCTAAAGGAATTGTGTATATTTATTGTTTATCCTAGAGTAAAAAAGATTAGGAGTAGGCAAGATAATTGTTTTCAATAATTGGAAAGTCTGTCATGTAAAAGAGAACAGATTTGTTATGAGTTGTTCTAGAAGGCTTTACCAGAACCAACTTGTGCAAGTAATGAGGAGATAGTTTCAAATATTCACTGATGAAGATCAGAGATTAAACCTTACCCATTTTGGCTTTGTATACAGTGTCTGGCACACAGCCTTACTTGTATTTGAACCTAATGGTTGTTTATTGACTAGATTGAATTGGCTGGAATTGAAAGAATAAACCTCTCTAACAGCAAAAACAGAATGCCTTTTCAAGTAAAAATACCCAATCTTTCAACGAATACTTATCAATTAACTATAGTGCACCTGTCCCTGTGCTGGGCATGTAGAAGGTAAAGATATTAATGTCTTAGTATTGTAGAGTACTTCTGTGGGCCAAGCATTCTTCGAAATACTTTACATGTATTATTTCACAGCAACCTCACATGGTAGATGTTTTTATTATCCCCAGTTTTGATGTGGGGAAACTGAGGCACACAAAGTATACATACTAAGCTGCATCACAGAACAAGGAAATCCTCAAACTGTGATTTGCATACAGGCATTCAGCCTCCAAAATCTTCATACTTAGCAACAATACACTACATAGTAACATAGAATGTATGTTATATAGTATATCATTTGTGTGTAATACAAAGTAACTACATACTTAACTTATACTACAATAAACGGCCTCCAGGAATGAAAGACAAGAGAATGTTCATAAACAAAAAGACAGAGGTTTTCTGGAATGGAATATAATCTAGTCCAATCTCTGCCTGGGAATTTCCTGGCCAATGGCAAACCTTATTCTTCCTGATGCCTACAGTCTGTTAAGTTTGTAGTCATTTGTTATGGAAGGCCCAGGAAACTAATATACCAGGCCATTTCTGAAATTACTGTTTTGACTAGAAACAAAGGATTAATGTCCTGTTAGGATTACACTATTTTGGGCCCATCCCTGGAGCTAGAGGTAAGGAAGTTCTGTTCTAAATAGTGAGGCTTCCAGACAGAAAACCAGAATGGGCATTAGGGAGGCACTGCAACACCCACTTTATTCTTTAATTCTGCTTCTTACTTGTCACCTACGCCTTTCTATTGCTTATACCACAGTTGATCCCAGTCGTGGACCGGAAACCATCTGTTACGTGGTACTTCTTAGGTTCCATTATTAGCTTCTCTTGTCACTAACACTCAGTCACTCCACCGGACTTGCTAACTCCCTCACCTTATCTGGCATAATCCCTTGCTGGTGTAGGCTTCACATTGTCTCGGGCTCCCTCAAACCGCCATGTTCTCCTACCACCATGGCCAAATCCCAGAACTCCAAAAAGCATTTTCCAGCTTTCTTCTGTCTTCATAGGTCCCTTTGATAAAATAGAATTTGGCCCTCTCTATGTTACTTAATATGATCCTGACGACTGACGATGGACAGGTAAATACAGGTACAAATTCCTGTGACAAGGCTTAAACAAACGTGAAAGACAACATTTTTGTGTTCTCTGTATTTAACACTTTAGAATAGAGCACAAGTAAACATGAAGAAGAGATGAACAATTCATTTAACAATAATCTCTATGAGGGGTTTTCTCCCCTCTCTCATACAAATGGTTGTGTTAAATAAATGTTTGCAAAGGCTTTTGCTTTTAGTCCCCCATGGTCTATAAAGACAGACTATTGTTGCCTAAAAACAGACAAATAACTCTACACTGAACATTAGGATGTAAAATGTGAGTTTAAAACTTATTCTTCTAAAACAAAGAATATAAGGGCAAAGCCTTGTCTTGTTAAAAACTTTAATTATAATTAAATTTTAATTACACCAGCTAAAAGGAGAAATACCTGTTAAATAAATTATACAGGAAATCAAAGTAACAAAATACATAAGGAAGAACCTATAAATTAGTGTCTAGTAAAGGAATATGTTTCTGCATTCTGTATGCCAAAACAGAACAAAAAAAATTTGAACAATTGAGCTATCACAGAAATAGACCAGAAAACACTATACTTGAGAAACCATGCGAAAAGTGTTTGAAAAGATCAGTATTATTCTTCCCATTCACAGCAATTTCACAAACTGTCTCCTTTTAAAATGCTACTTTATAAAAGTATTGAACTGTATTAGTTTTCTTTGCAGCTATCACAGATTTTAGCAAATTTAGTGGTTTAAACAGCACAAATGTATGATTTTGCAGTCCTGTGTTTGGGTGTGACAGACTAAAGTCAAGGTGTCAGCAGGTCCCCATTCCTTTCTGTAGTCTCCAGTTAGAACCTATTTTCTTTCTTGTCTTGTTGAGGCCACCTGCATTTCTTGGCTCGTGATTCCCTTCTTCTGTTTCCACCATCTCCAAAGCTAAGGAAGGTGATTTGCCTTCTTCTCACATCACATCACTGACTTCCTCTGCTGCTCCCTTCTTACACTTTTAAGGACCCTGGTGATTATATTGGGCCCACCCAGGTAATCGAGAATATTCTCCCTAAATAAAGGTCGGTAAATTAGCAAACCTTTGATTTCATCTGCATTAATTCCCCATTGCCATGTAAAGTAATATAGTCACAGGCTCTGATGAGGAGGCTTCTCTTTCGGTGGGTGGGTGGGGCTTATTCTGCCTTTCACATGTACTGTCATCAGCTCATGGTCTTGATAAGTTGTTCAATGGATACGTAAAATGTTATCATTGAGGGAAGTTGAGCAAAGGGTACACAGGGACTCTATCTTTGCAACTTCTATGTGAGTCTAAAATTAATTTCAAAATGATAGCTTTAAACATTTTTTAAGGATTAAAAATTTTTTTTCAAGGATTGAGTGAAAGCATATAGAAATTATAGGATTTCAGAAATTGCAAAATAATAAAATGGATTAAAATAGTTATTTAACTTTAGAATAGTAAAAACATTAAATAATATAAATAAAGGTCACATTTCTCATTCAGTCAAGAGTAATTCAATGAAGATTTACAGTATTGGTTGCTAACACATTTTACAATAACTAAATAAGTTTAAATAAAAATGTTGCTAACACATTTTATAGTAACTAAATAAGTTTAAATAAAACACTGTCCATAATTGACTAAATATCCTTTGACTGCATATCATCATTTAATGTCACTATGGTTGATAAAAAGGATAGATTTTTAAGAGTTTATATACCTATGATAATTATCAAATAAAAACTTAATTTACTTAAACCAGATTACCAAAATGCTTTATAATTTTACACTGTAATTATACTTTCCCAAAAGATCACATATTCTGTTTGACTTAATGTTTTCTAAAGCCATCAGATATATAGTGCAGATTTCATTGTCCCATTTTTACAGATAAAATTATGTCTGAAAAGTTTACTTGGGGATTTCTGGTCAAGAGAAGGAAGTATGTTTATGTTTTAGTATCCTAGTCTGTTGCCCAGACCGGACAATGGAAAATAAAGTTAAAAAAAAAAAAGAATAAAAATATAAAACCAGATTCAAAATCAGAAGCAGAAGTAAACAAGCAAAACTGGTGAAACAGGCAGAAATTATGAGTTTGTGAGGCTTTGAGTGTGGAAGCTTTGAGTTTAGCTTCCACTTGGGAGCTGGTAGATAGGCTCACTGACTGGTTTCTACAGCCCCAGGATCACCCTAACTCAAAAACCAAGCCCACAATGGTGGAGCCTTTGGAGATCTGGATAGGAGCCCAAGATAAAATTTTGAGGCAAAATAAAAATTTAAAAACTATTCTGTCTGAAATGAGCTTACTAATAAGAATTCCAAGATCATGAATAAATCTAATGCTAAAAGATTTACAAGCAAAATTTAGGTTCTTGGGTATAAAATTTTTTGGTGCAAAATTTAGGCACAGTCTGACAAAAACTTTAGAATACATTTAAAATATCCGAAGAATAAAGGATAGTTTCTAGTAAAAGTATATAAAACTTCCTGGTATGTATGATTTATCCAGCATCACCAAGCAGCTCTCCAGTTCTTCATGACCACTGACCAGGTATCACATAAATTTTACTCTGTTCTAACACTGTCCACCGGGAAAAAACATCAGTTCCTACAGGTTAAGGGCTCAGTCCTTGAAGACATCTCCCTCTTGCTGCTCACCCCAAGCCCTACCCCTGCCTCCCTCCACTTCAGATGTCAATCACAAGTCCAGGTTGTCACCCCTGCTTCTAACCAATTGACTGTAGATTGGAGGATCCCACAACCCCCTTCTCAGTTTCCATTAGTTTGCTACAAAGGCTTACAGAACTCAGAGAAACATTTTACTTACTAGATTACTGGTTTATCATAAAAGAATATTATAAAGGATATAGATGAATAGCCAGATGAAGTACATAATGCAAGGAAATATCCCAAGCTCAGGAAATTTTGTCCCCACAGAACTGGTGTGTGTCACATTCGTATGGATGCATTCTGGTTCACCAACCTGAAAGCTCTCTGAACCCTGTTGTTTTGAGTTTTATGGAGGTTTCTAATGATTGATTAAATCATTGGGCACTGGTGATTGATTGAGCCTCCAGCACCTCACCTGTCCCCAGAGGTCAGGGACTGAGACTGAAAAGTTCCAACTGTCCTTCAGGGTTAGTTCCCTTGGCAGCCAGCACCCATTCTTACTTGACCTAGAGGCTAGGTGAAGTTTCCTTGTTAACATAACAAAAGATACCTTTATCACTTATTTCTAAGGAAATGTCAAAGGTTTTAGGAGCTCTGTGTGAGAAATGGGAAGGAAGACCGAACAGATATTTTCTATTATAAATAACAGTACCACAAACTCGGAAAGCAGAGAAAAAATGTAACCAGACTAGAGGGGTTTGCTGCTTGGGGTGCCCCAAATTGAACACAACCCAAAGAAATGTTGGAAGCAAAGAACTTTTTGTTATTTGTTAGAAGTAAGGAGACAGGGAGATTGCTTTCAAAGCGTTGTCCCTCCATGGGGTTAGGGAAGCTACACAAACACTTCAGTTCAACTGTGCATGTCTAGCATGTCAACATGCTAGTGCCTATGTCATGTGTTCAAAAAATGGCAGAAAACTCACCCATATTAGGAAATCTTATAATGAGCTAAAGGTAACTTCCGGATAACTCAGAGGGGCTTCTGCACAGGTCTTTATCTCCAATCCAGCGCAAACAGGCTCATTTTCTTTTAAAGATGTGTTTCTTTATTATTTGAGAGAGAGAGAGCTTTGCGCAGTGGCAGTATCGTAGCCAATGAGGTTTATCCGAGGCGCGATTATTGCTAATTGAGAGAGAAAGAGAGAACACAGGCATGCAGGGGGGAGGGGCAGAGAGAGAGGGAGAGGGAGGATCTCAAACAGATTCCCCGCGGAATATAGAACCCTAGGCAGGGTAGGTTTCATCCCAGGACCCTGAGATCATGACCCAGAGCCAAAATCAAGAGACAGAAGCTCAACTGACTGAGTCACCCAGGCAGCCCTCCAACTGGTTATTGGTGTAACACCTGCTTGGGCATTTCCTTGCTTGGAACTGTTGGTTCTAGAAAATGAAACACATTCCTTCCCTGCTTTTGTCCCTTCTCCTCACTTCTGGTGATAGCTTTCAGCTAACTTACTTGAGTAACTTCCCTTGGCATCCTGGCTAACAAAATGAAACAAGAACAAATGGTTATGGAGAAGGAGAAATTGGGATTACCATAAAAGTATAAAGTGTTGGAAAGAATACAGTAGACAGAATAAACACTAGAATAGACAAAAACAGAGACATTGGTAAACTGGAAAAATTTGCTCAGAAACATTAACCCAGATTACAGATTAGAAAGAAAAAGCATGGTTATTAATTTTCAGAGTGCTGAGAAAAAATAATTTTTAACCTCAATTCATATTTAGCCATACCATCATTCCAGAATGAGGACAAAAATAAGATAAGTTTGTACATACAGAATCAAAGATGATTTAACTCTCAGATATTCATTAGAAGAAATATTTAAGGCTGTAGTTCAACAAGAAAGAAAGTGAACTGAGACACTGTAGCACTCAAAAATTAACGGTGAACACAGAAACTGATAAAATACCAGCAACTTAATAATTAATAATGAATATTTCTTTTAAATAAAACAGATCAGGATGAGGAAATAATTCAGTGCCTGTTTAAAGAATGCTGAAGTTCCTGTGAAAACTGTAAACTGTTAGAAAAATTTATAGCTAATGGGGCACCTGGGTAGCTCAGTTGATTAAGCATCTGCCTTTCGCTCAGGTCATGATCTCAAGGTCCTGGGGTAGAGCCCTGTGTCAGGCTCTCTGCTCAGTGGGGAGCCTGCTTCCCCTTCTCTCTCTGCCTGCCTCTCTGCCTACTTGTGATCTCTCTCCCTCTGTCAAAAAATTCAATAAAATCTTTTTTTAAAAAAAAGAAAAAATCATAGCTAAGAAAGTTTTACTTTTTAATTTAAAGTACTACTTAGCTAACAAAACCTTTGGATTCAAGAAAGCAGAAAGGAACAGAGACAATTAGATAACTTTAGGAAAACTAAGTCTAACACAAGGAGAAGAAAAAACATTAAAAGAAAAGACAAAATCAATTTAAATTACATGATATTTAGAACTGAATGACAATGAAAATACTACACATAAAAAGGCAATTTGCTGATAAAGTAGTTTTTGAGGAAATTCGTGGCCTTACCTACATGTGTTTTATAAAAAAGAAAGATCTAAAATACATGAATTAATGTTCAATTAAAAGACTGAAAAAAAAGTGAATATCCCTCAAGAAATAGAATGAAGAAAGAAATAAAGATGGGGAAAGAGATCAGTGAAATTGAGGACAAAAAAAAAAAAAAAGAGAGAGAGAGAAGAATTGCAATATGCTTTTAAATAAAACAGCCAAATCTCTAGCAAAAATGATCAAGGAAAAAAGGCAATAATACATAATATTAGGAATGGAAAGATCTTTAAAATCACAAAATCCCATGAACAACTTTATGCTGGTACAATTGAAAACCAAAAGGAAATGATAATTATGTGGGCAATGTAATTTTCTAAAAGCTGACTCAAAAAAGTAGAGTGAATAAACAAATAACAATTAACAAAATTAAATCAGTAATCTGATTCATTTTCCATCCCTCCAAGATTGGCCCAGATGTTCGTACAAACGTACGACATTGGACCAATAGAACAGAATAGTATCTAGACGCAGCAACAAACATACATAAGAATTGGAAATGTAACAAAATCAACATTAAAAATCAGTAGTGAAATGATAACCTCAATTAAAAGAGTCGGACAAATGGTATCCATATGGAATGTCTTACAACATACACAAAAATAAATTCCAGGTGGATTCAAGTACTAAAATATGAAGAGCAGAACTTTTATGACTTTTGAAACGTAATAGGGGAGAATAATGTTAATATTTGAGGCTAAGGAATATTATCTTGGAAAATTCATAAAGAACACAAACTTAATTATCTCCCATCTCAGCCATGCCCTAGCCTGCTTTGTGATTTGGGAGGCTCACCACGATGTGCTGCATAAAAAGTCTTCCTGGTTTTTGGGGTTTGGGGGGCTTTTTAGATTCCACGTATGAGGGAGGTCATACAGTATTTGTCCCTCTTTAGCATCATGCCCTCGACTTTCATCCATGTTGTCCCAAATGGCAGGATCTCCTCAGGTATCAGAAGAGTTTGCCGAACAGGAGGCACTGACAGAGTCCTCAGGGCAGGAAGAAATTGAGGATGGGAAAGTGATTCTTCTGGTTCCCTTAACACCCCAGTGCAGCATCTTGTCTGTGTCCCTTAGATAAATGACAGCTCTCATCAGCCAGCCCTCTCCTTCCAGCCCCTCCAAGAATAGCTCTCTACTTCCTGTCTTCACTTCTGGAAGTGGTTGCTGTTTCTGACCCTTTGGAACCTCCATCCTTTATTAGTTTCCCAAATCCCCAATCAGTCTTTGGAAATTACTAACCTCTCCACAATTTCATGCACTCGAGTATACCCTGTGCTTTTTTCCAAGACTAGCTGCTACACCAAGAAGGAAAGAATGATAAAATTCAATTTAAAACTTCTTCATAATAAGACAACCACACGACCAGCAAGGGAAGGGAGCTGGAGAGGATGGAAAGAAAGGCAAGAAACATTTTTTTTTGTAATGCTTAGAACTGACAAAGAATTGTCATCCTAAATGCAAAAGGAGCTGCACATCAATAAAACGGGGGAAGAAATACAAACAGGAAATTCATAGAGGAGGTAAGTAGAATAGGAAAAAGGAAAACAAAATAAAATCCCAGGGAATTATAAGTTTTCAGTCCCTATGCAACCTGTGATCCTCCTCACATATTCTGGCTTCCTGGGCCACGATGAGGGGAGAGTTGGCTGGGAGATGGGCACCGGAGTCCGTCAGGGCAGAGGGCTGTCTTGACGCTCATCTGGGAATGACGGTAATAGGGCCGTCGCTGGAAGGGTTACAGAGGAAGTCACTGGGGGAAGAGGTTCAGGATAAGACGCAGGCTGGCACAGTATTGATGGAGTTGAGTTTCACAGTTGTCTGGGCGAGATAGAGGCAAAGTACTGCAGGCGGGGACAGATGATAGTGAACTTGGTGAGGAGGGCAGGTGGTAAATTGAGGAAGTTCATCCCTGATGGCCTCTCACTCGCTCAGAGTATGAGGAAGAGATAGAGACCGGCAAGGACTACTGAGGTCCTCCTAAGGGGGAAGGTAAAGGCAGGTGATCTCCCGACTCCAGGGTTCTTTTGTGCCAAACCGTTCTACACCAATTTGTTCCAAACGGTCCTCTCTACATTTCATAAATCCCTCCCCAAAACTGTAGACTTCTGCCCAACTGGACAACTCATAATTTCCTTTTAAATAAATTGCCTCCAGGCTCACTCTGGGTAGCTCAGTTAGTTAAGCGCCCAACTATTGGTTTCAGCCCAGGCCATGGGCTGTGAGATTGAGGCCCATGTATGGGCAAGATTCTCTCTCTCCCTCTGCCCCTGCCTCCCTCCCCCACTGGTGCACTCTTTCTCTCAAGTAAGTAAATCTTTAAAAATTAAAAATAAATAAATAAATTGCCTCCATCTAATAATTAGTATACTAAAGTCCTAAAATGCTTTTCCTGGAAATCAGGGCAATTTAAAATAATTTGTCAAGTTTTATTGAGATATTAACTAACATATGGCACTGTGTAAGTTTAAGATGCATGGTACCTTAAGAATAATAAGAAAGGGAGCACCTGGAGGCTCAGTTAGTTAAGCATCTGCCATCAGCTCAGGTCATGATCCCAGGACTCTGGCATCCCCCATTGGGTTCCCTGGTCTGGTGAGACTGCTTCTCTTCCCTGTGCCTACTGCTCCCCCTGCTTGTGTGTGTGCACTCTCCCTCTGTCAAATAAATAAATAAAATCTTTAAAAAAATAATAAGAATACACTCAGTGATATTCTTTATTCATTCATTCACCAGTGGACAGAGGTTATTTCCATGTCTTGGCTATTGTAAATAACACTATTGGGAATGGGGAGGAGATGTCTTTGACGTAGTTTTTCCATTTCCTTGAGATAAATACCAGAAGTGGAATTGCGGGATCATACGGTAGTTCTGTGTTTAATTGCTTGAAGAGCCTCCATGCACTTCTCCTTCAGCGGCCCCATCAGTACTGTCCCACCAACAGTGTGCAAGGGATCCCCTTTCTTCCCCACCCATGTCTGCATTCTAACAGGCTTGAGGTGAGATCTCATTGCGGTTTTGATTTGCACTTTCCTGAGGATGAATGATGCTGAACATCGTAAAGGAATGATTTTTAAAGTGCTGGAAAAGAGATAAGGTAGTGAAACAATTGTGTTTACCTATCTTTTTGTGTTCATTTGGGATAAATGAAGAGGCTATGCGAATAAAAATAAATGTGTATTTTCTCTTAACAAAGCCACATAGATCCCTCTCCATTTGGAAGATAGGATGAAGGATTTACAAGCACAACTAGACAATTAGCTAATTGGCCTGTATTTTGTTGTTGGAGCTCCAAATTCAGTTCAGTGCAATGCACACTGTTGGGTGCTGGTGAGGTTCAAGGTACTGTGTGTGTGACTGGGAAGAGGAGGGGGTTGTATGAAATACAGGAAGCCTCTGACCATGGCAATGTATAATGCTTGTACATAAAATAGCATTATTCCAAGTAATTTCAGTCTCCAGTAGTCTGCACTTTTCCTGCAGGCGTAGAGGTAGATGTATGATCTCCAAATAGGTGTGTTTTCCCGTCATGACTGACCTTCAGGTTTGCTTAAAGCAACAGTGTTGCTCCTCCTGCCTCACCTTTGTTTAATGAGAGCCATTTCCTAACACCAACGTTGGGTTAATGGACTGAGATGGGAGAAAATCAAACGTATCTCTTCGTTTTACACCAGATTGCCTTTCTGCCTTGTGGCTTTAATCACTCAATCCTACTCACATCTGCCATAATAACAATTATGGGTTTTCTCCTGACTTTTTACCCAGGAGGATATGTCAGAGTAGAGCAACATCTCCCGAAGAAAGGAAGGGCAAATTCTTCATCTCTTTCCAGCTTCGTAGGTAATAATTTTCCCCTGCAAACCCTCAAGGAGTACCTCTTTTGGCTTTGCACATCTACTATTCCCACAGGTTCTTGTCTCTGTTCTGATTTATGCCTCTTCTTCTATCCTCTTGCTTCTGAGATAAGTTTTAATTATGTAGACAGATTGTAAAAGTCTTTTTCTTCTTGTAAACAGCTATTTCTCTGTTAGTACTGGATTTTGTTTAACTGGTTTTTCCTTACGAATCTTCTTGTGCACCCAGGAATTATGTCTGTTCATTGTTTAACTGCAGCATCAAGACAAGAGAAAGCTGGCTTCTCGTCATTTCCCTTGAGGGACCCAATCTCGGAACACCTCAAATTGCAGCTCTCCCTGGGGAACTGTTCTCTGTTGCGTATGTTTGGAAAGCCCATAAGATGTGAGCTTTCAATCAATATAAGAGCAAAGTGCCACCCATCAAATAGCAGTATGGTGATATTCACAGTTCTTCTACTTATTTAAAAACTTACTCTACTAGTAAAATCAAGAAAATGCTTGAAATGCTCAAAAGCCCTCATGAAAAACAGTGGCCTCTTCCTGAGGTGACTCAGACAAGTGCATACTAGAAAACTCCTCAGGTAATACTAACAATCATCACTGTTCTTCCTTTGGCCCCTTCTGGGTAATAATTAAACTATAAGGAAAAAAAGGAATTTATAACATGACTTTTTTGATGTTGTTCTGCATAAACACTTTTAACTATTTGTTGGATTTGGGGTTTTTTTTCTTTTCTTGTTTTTGAAGATTTTATTTATTTATTTGAGAGAGAGAGAAAGCACAAGTGGGTGGAGGGGCATAGGGAGAGGAGGAACAGACTCTCCTTGAGCAGGGAGCCTGATGATGGATTCGGGCAGGGCTCAAACCCAGGACCCTGGGATCATGACCTGAGCCAGCAGACACTTAAATGACTGAGACAGCCAGGCTCCCCGGATTTGTTTTTTCTAATCAGGGAATCACCAGACCACATTTCCTTATAATGCTGATCTCCTAGGTTACCTTTGAAGGCCACCATTTACATGAAAATGGTTTTTGCCAAGAACTTGTAAATCTTATCCTTTAAGCAACCAACTATTTATTCCCCCGCAGCAGGTTTTTAAATTTTTCCTTGCATCTCACCATACACTTCTTTTTTTTTTTTTTAAAGGTTTTATTTATTTATTTGACACAGAGAGAGAGACAATGAGCAAACACGCAAGCAGGGGGAGCCTCCAGCAGGCAGGACTCAATCGCAAGACCCTGGGATCATGACCTGAGCTGAAGGCAGATGCTTAACCGACTGAACCACTCAGGCTCCCTCACAAAACACCTCTTTAAAAGGCTAAATTAATATTCTCCCCTAAGTTTTTGAGGCATATTTGGAGAAAAAAGAGAGATAATTTTTAGACACAGCAGTGGATGTGATGTCCTGACAGTGAGAAAACATTCAGCTCATATTAAGAGGGGATGAGGTCTGTGGCAAAGAACAGAGCCAAGGTCTTTCGCCAGTGCTAGATACAAAGCCATGACCTTGGCCTCATTAACTGGACTAACTGTGTGAGTTCACCATGCAGGCGACTGTATTTGCATGGCAGTTCATGGGAAGCAGGGCTTCTTAAATTGGGTTCCAGTGACAATAACTAAGCATCCTGCTCTTTAAGCAATTTTGTGTGTGTTTATATTTGTCTAAGAGGGTTTGCATTTTCCTTAGATTCTCAAACATGGATGCAACTTACAAAAAGTAAGAGGGTAAGATTACACTAAGTGAGGTTGTTCTAAAACAAAGTCACTTCAATATTTCTTTAAACCTTATATTACAAAGGTAGATTTCTGTAATGTGAGGTCGATTTCTGTACTCCCATGTTCTTGTGGGGGAAGCCCTTTAAATCTGACCTTTTAATATTTATCCTTTTGTACATCGGAGGGATTTTAAATGTACCCTTTCAGTTGGAGAAATCTATTACCTTTACATGAGAGGAAAATGATAGATTGAACCCTCCATTTTTATATATTTTTCAGTCAGGAAGTGATTCCCCCATTTACATGAAAATGTAAATTTTTCAGTCAGGAAGTGATTTCCCCCCCCTTTATTCTATAAACATGTTTTTCAAAACTCCTTCAATAATCCTCTCTGACAGTCTTCCTTCCCCTCGCAATCATTTTGAGGTAACCTGAACCTGCTGTACTCTTCCCAGTATAGGGTGGCCTCAGTCTGGCGCTGCTACACCTGAGTAAATGTGAGGGTCTTACTTATTAACTGTAGGACGATACATTCCTAAGGTTACGGTAGAAAACTGCCATTCTAGGGACAATCTCCTCCAGTCTTCAGAGACCTCCAGTTCACCTACGTCTTCCCTAGCGTTGATGTGCTGCAGATTTATGCTGTATTGGGGAAGAAATGCCATCAGCAAGGTAAATGTGGATTTTTTAAAACTTCTAGGTGGCTTCATGGAAGGAGTGCTTCCTAGAGCAAGAAAGGATCAAAGCTTTCCAGAAAAACAAATCATGAGGTCTTCAGAAATGAGGAGAAAGGCAGCCATCTGAAATGGTCATGAACCCCAAACAAGTCTTCCTCTCGGTGCTCATATTTGGGGTAGCAGGACTACTCCTCTTCATGTATTTGCAAGTCTGGATTGAAGAACAGCACACAGGTAATAATTCTTTTTTTCTATTTTACTCGTAATGGTCGTTTTCAATGAAATAAGCTGTAATGTTTGCAGAGCTATAGAATGTCACAGTGTTTCCAACAACAAAAAATAGACATAAACTGTAATCCCCAGTTCCTAAAAGGAAGGATGATTATGCAATTCTGATGGGCATTTGTTCTGTGGTGGGGACAACACTTGGAATTTTTATTATATCAGTGGGGGAGCAGCATGGCCCATTAGCCCAGCACAGATTGCTTGTAGAGAATTTGTCTACTCAAATGTGTAGCATGTGTCCTACCTCTGGGGTGTCCTGTTAAGCACTGGGCACAAACCTAAAAGGAACTAAATGTACAACTAAATATCTCCTTTAATTCCTTTTTAATTAATTGAATAATGGTACCTTACATATATAATACAGTTTACAAAATGGGCCATAAGCATCAATAGAGACCATTTATTGAAAGCTTAACAAGTGCCTAAAGTTTATAGGTATGTTCTCTAATCCTAATGACATCTTCCAGGGTGTGATATTCTAAGTTTATAGATGAGGAAGCTGAGGCTTGGGTAGGCAAGGAACTTATCCCAGACCTCACATGGGGAGGTCGATGAGTAGAGAGAAAGCTCTGGTTGTCTCTCTGCAAAGTCCATGTCCTTCCCTATACTTGGCTTCTGCGTGGGACAGGGGTGAGGGTGAGGAAAGGTAAGTATTATGGCCTTCTATAGTACAGATGAGGTAACTCAGACCCGGAAACCTAGTGACTTGCCCGAAGGTGCAAAAGCTGAGCGTCCAAAGTGAGACCCATGCCCAGACTTTCCTACTTCCAATGTGCCCTCAAAGAACCTTCTATTCAAAAAGGTAGATAAGATGCACATATATAATAAATGCTGTAGTATTAGTATGGATACTGACTTGTAAACCTAAGCTATTCACAAGTTCACAGATGTGTAACCTCTTCTGCAAGTTGGATTCTTAATTTTGAGTTTGTAATTTTTCCAAGTTGGGGAATTATTTCCCCCGGTTAAGATGTGCATATACTGTAATAAATAATAGTAAATATATTGATTCTCTTAAATTGTATTTGTAATTTGCTAGTACTTTCTCTGATTCTCTATATGTCTTAAATGATCTACTCATGATAGTGAGTGTAAATCTTAGAACCAAGATTCCTTTAGTAACTATCTGATTGAAGAAAAGTTTTTCAATAAGACTTCCAGCTGGACTTCTGCCTTATCCCACGCTGTGCCTTGGGATGTAATTCTCTAGTTTTCCAGGTCGACTGATACGTGTGTATTTTATATGTGTTTTATCTCTTAAAATATGATGTACGTTATTCTTGTATGAAACATCTGTTAAAAAGATACACATCTAACAAAATCCCCTATTAACTAATGAAGTTATATACACATATTTTAAATATGCCAAGTAGTGAAAATCCAAAAGATCCCACCAAAGAACTTATGTTACTTCTTTTCTTGAGATTTTCCAGAATCAAATTTAGTCTCATCTGTCCCAAACTAAAATTGTTCCTTGGATTATTTATCTGACACTGTAAAAATCTATCTAAACAACTTCTGAGCATTTTTATTCAGGATCATTTTTTTAAAAAATAAATCTATTTAAACTAAAAAGAAAACAAAAACAGTTCACTCTTTTCTCCCCCATTTCTCCACCCAACTTGTGACAACTACCAGTCTATTCTCTGTATCAGGAGGCTTGGGTTTTTCTTAATTTTTTTTTCAAGATTCCACATATAAGAGAGAGCATACAGTATTAGTCTTTCTCTGACTTATTTCATTTGCTTAATGCCCTCAGAGTCCATCCATATTGCAGATGGCAAGATTTCATTATTTTTTATAGCTGAGTAATATTCTTAATTCATCAATGGACGCTTAGATTATTTCCATATCTTGACTACTGTAAATAATACTGCAGTGGATATAGGGGTACATGTATCTTTTTGAACCAATGTTTCTATTTTCTTTGGATAAATACTCAGAAGTGGAATTGTTGGATCATATAGTAATTCTATTTTTCAATTTTTTTTAGGAACTTTCATACTGTTTTCCATAGGGCCTGCACCAACTTCTATTCCCACAGCTGGTGAACAAGGGCACCCTTTCCTCCACATCCTTGCCAACACTTGTTATTTTTAGACTTTTTGATAAATAGCCTTTCTAACAGGTGTGAGGTGATATCTCACTGTGGTTTTGATTTGCATTTCCCTGAGGATTAATGATGTAGAACATCTTTTCATGTGTCTGTTGGCTACCTGTATGTCTCTGGAAAAAGGTCTTTTCAGATCTTCCCAGTTTTTAATCGGATTGTTGGTTGTTTGGGGGGTTTTAGGGGCTACTGAATTTTTGAGTTTTTTTTTTTTAAGATTTTATTTTTTTATTTGAGAGAGAGAGAAAGCGGGAGCAGGGAGGAGGGGCAGAAAGAGAGGGAGAAGCAGGCTTCCCACTGAGCAGGGAGCCTGATGCGGGGCTCCATCCCAGGACTCTGGAATCATGACGTGAGCCAAAGGCAGATGCTTAACTAAGTCATCCAGACACCCAAATTGTCTGAGTTCTTCATTTATTTTGGATATTAGCCTTTTATCAGATGTATGATTTGCATATATTTTCTCCTATTCAGTAGGTTGCCTTTTCATTTTGTTGATGGTTTCCTTTGCTGTGCAGAAGGTTTTTAGTTCGATATAGTCCCACTTGTTTATTTTTCCTTTGTTGCTTTTGTTTTTGATATTAGATTTAAAAAATCACCCAAGACCTATGTCAAGGAACATACCACCCTATGTTTCCTTGCACTTTTATAGCTTCAGGTTGCATATTTAGGTCTTTAATTCATTTTGAGTCACTTTTTGTGCATGGTGTAAGGTAGTGGTCCAGTTTCATTCTTTTGCATGAGACTGTCCAGTTATCCCATCATGGTTTGTGGAAGAGACTGTCTTTTTCCATTGCACATTCTTATCTCCTTTGTTGTAAATTAACCATGTAACTATGGTTTATTTCTGGGCTACCTATTCTGTTCCATTGATCTATGTGCCTGTTTTTATGCAAATACTGTTCTAACTACTTTAGCTTTGTAGTAAAGTTTGAAATCATGGAGCATGATGTCTCCAGCTTTGTTTTTTCTTTTTCAGGATGGCTTTGCCAAGACTAATAATTTGTTGGTTTTTTTATTGGTAGTATTTTTCATGATTACTTTAAATATAAACTTGCTTAACTTTCTTTTCAACCTCTAAGTAGACATTTTTTCCTGATTTCTACTAGTTTCTTTTTGATTTACACTAAATAAGTAGTGATACCTGAATTTAGCTTAGGGTTCAACATTAGCATCTAAGCTAAGAATTATCATAGCTAACATATGAATTATCATAATTAACATAGGAAAGACTCATATAGCTATAATCTCACCTTCTCAAAACTCAGTCACCAATCCAGAGTCTGTAGAACAGAACTCAACATACTTAGCCTGAAAAGTATGTTCTTTTTTTGGTCAGTGATGGGGACTAACTGTGTCAGTGTTCTATTCAGTTCCTGCGTGCTATTATCAATGGCAGCATAGCCAAAACAGATAGGTACTTTTAATATTTTCTTCTGCTAATGCTCAATAAACATCATTAGGCCCAGGTTGTTTTAACCCTCCTACATGTGTACGAAAGTGAAATGTAGTAGCTACAAGCTTCTGATTTCAGGCAAAGTAAAGCCACCTTATTGCTTTTTCTCAGACAATTGCTTCAGAACCTCATAAGCAAACTGGCCTCCTGCTTTGGTATCTCTTAGGACATTTCATCTTGCTTTTTTTCAAACTAAATATATTTTGTGGCATATAAAGTTTTGCAACTAGACTGAATTGACATAATTCTTTTCTCTTGAGTCTCTCTGATGGGAAAGTATGTTCTTTTCTTCCAAAATCAAGCTGTTCATCCTGATTGTGATGTTGCTGTATTGAAATTGTATTTTGTCCCAGGAGATCTTTGTATACCTGAGCTGGAATAAGCCGCTTGTAACATGGAAGGACTTTCCGCTTACAGTCAATCACATACTCAGGAAAATAGAGTTGTTTTTCTTTTAGAAAAAAAAAAAAAACACTCATTTGATTTACTTCCTCCACTTTTGATGAGGATGGCAACCATTTTTTTAAAAAGATTTATTTATTTATTTATTTATTTGAGAGAGAGAAAGAGGGCCGTAGGGAGGGGCAGAGGGAGAGAGAATCCCAAGCAGAATCCATGGGGAGCACGGAGCCTGATGCAGGGCTTGAGCTCAGGACCCTGAGATGATGACATGAGCCAAAACCAAGAACTGGATGCTTAACCAACTGTGCCACCCAGGTGCCCCTACAGCCATTTTTTTTTTTTTAATCAAATGAGCACATGTTCCCTCTACTCACCTCTGGATGCCACTGCATCCTGTCTTTTATGTGATCTTTGCTCATCTCAGGGTCTCTGAGTTAGCTGTTCTGTCTTCCTAAAATGTGTTTCCTTGGCTGTTTCATTGCTGGCTTTCCTTATCATTCAGGGTATAGTTTAAATACCACCTTCCCTCAACATCTTATGTAAAATAGGTGTCCTCTGATATTTTCTCCCCCAGCACCTGTTTTAATTATTTCCTAATCTGACCTCATGGCACTTATTCCCATCTGTAGTCATGCTTCATGTTTCTTTACATACAGTCTACTTCTCTCAATAAAGTATAAGCTTCTCAAGGGCAAGGAACTTACACGTCGATCACCAGAGTAACTCCAACCCCTGTCCCCAGCTCTCAGGTCCTGACTTGAATCTTCACTTCACTTCGAACCCCCAGTGCCCTCCAAATTCAGTGTTTACTCTTACTTCCCATTCACCTGGAACTTGCTTCACCCAGGGGCCTTTGCCTGGCCTTTCTACCGAGCATTCTAAGTCTTCAACTCAACTAACCTTCCGTATTATATCCTCTCTTCTCCTCACACAAATGAAAATTAGGACTTCTTAAAAAACTGCAAATGTTAAATGATAAATCTTAGGAAAACAGATATAGAAATATTTGGATACACAGATTTCCATTCAGAATTATGGATGGGAAGATACAAACACAGAGCTCAGAACCTGCTCTCACAATACTTCTTGCTTATTGGTATGCCAACAGAGTAGTTAAGGGTTCATTGAGAATCGATTAAAATAATTACTAGGTCATTAGTGTGGACTTTGAGTGTGAGTGTAGAGACCTACTCACTAAATAATTCATGGCAATAGGCAGGTTAATGCCTGTTAGTATTGATTTGGTGTATAATACCACCTAGTCCCAAATCTCTCATTTTCCTAATAAAAATAAACTCCATTGCTAGAACGTCACCTAATCCCAGGCTCCTCCTTTCATAAAGGAGCAACTAAAAGGCTTAAATTTGTATAGTCAATAATAACGAAACTGGCACTGAAACACACTTCCTGATAACCGGTTATTTTCCACACAGTACTCCTCCCCTTACCCTTCTGGTATTTTCCTCCTGCCTTCCCCTTGAGATGAGATTCTTCCTGCCTAATTCTCTCCTCCTGCCCTTCTTGGACTCATAATGCTTGTGAATTACTGATTTGTTTCCTAAAGTGTCTTGAATGTAGCCATTCCAAAATCCAGCTGAGAAGTCTAGAAACCAGATGCCTCACCAGGAGCCAGGATATAGGTTCGGTTCCCCAGTTGAAAAAACAATCTGCCTTCACAGGGAAGACCTTTAGTATTCTAATGGCCTCAGGCTTCAAAAGAAAGTCCACCAGTGCAGAACCAATGTCTTTGGAAATAATGTATTCTACATTTCTTTTCAAACGTAGCTTTCAGGAGTAAGTCAACCAACTAAGGGTTTTGGTGGAAAACTTCCTGGTATCCATTTCCTCACAGGTTGAAGGGATAAAAATTTTAAAAACTAAACAGAAATTGTTTCTAAATAAAAGAAGTTAGCTTTCAGTAAGTGTTCTTTCTTGTTTCCCCGAGTCACAGATTACCAAAATTATATTGAAGTATATATAGGAGATTGAAAGTAAGTATGTTTGTTTGTGCTAATCAAACAGAATTAATCACTAATCTCCCCTTTACTATTCTGTGCAGCTTTTAGCTCCATCTCTTGTGAAGTGAATCAGCCTGGGTCTTAAGCATTTGCTTGCATCTCCCCAGCTGGAAGCCCACGGAGGGTCAGGCCCAGGGTGCCTGAAGCATAGGAGACCCCAATTAAGACATCAATGGAAAAACTCTGGAGAGAGATTCCAGAGACAGAGAACAGCTGACAATTTATGCAGGACTGACAATATATCAATCTTTGGCGTCATCATAACCTTCTAGATCTGTTTGTGAACTCCGTAGCTCTAGATATTTTATTTTGCCTCTTCTGAAGAATTAAAAAACTTTTGAGTGACTATTCATATGAAACACTCACATAGGGATATATGTATAAGTCCCAAATCATTTAATTCATGATTATCATATTAATGGGACTGTATCTTCCCTATAGAATAGCTAAATGCACTTGCTAACCACCCCCTCCCCAGCTTTTCTAAGATCAGAGTGTTGGGGGGAAAATGTACTTTTGATGGAGTCACATAGTGAATTTGGAATATTCTTGTGGGAGTGTTTTTGCTCAAGTCATGAGGAAGCCTCATCAGCTCACTGTTCACAAAAGACGACATTTCATGGTGTCATTCCTCAAGATCAGTCTGGGTGTCTGTCTTTATCTCTGGCAACTACAGACTATGATACAAAATTACACAAGACAGTTTGGTACAGGATAAATGGATGGACTCTTAATGTTGCCTGGCAATCCTCTGTTCCCTATTAAGCTTTTTCTCTCCTGTTTTCCAGAGAGAGAGTTTCTGAAATGCTGCTTTCTCTTCAGCCCTCCAAGCACGTCATCTCCCCAATATCTAAAGAGACAGGTTGCCCCTCCTCTTACTTTACAGAAAAGAGAGAGCCTCAGAGGAAATTCTTAGAGCTTGTTGCTAACAGGAGGACGACAGAAGTAGACTTCTCTACTTCCACCCCACCCCTGGCTCTTCTCTTAGCTTCTTACTTCCTCCTCCATCCTCCTCCTCCTCCATCTTCCTTCTCTTCATCATCCTACGCATATTCTGTCTCCCAAAGCATCTGTTTCTTCAGTGATCTTGCCCATCCTCTATATGTTTTCTTCTGCATTTCCATTACTTTCTCCAGCACTTCCTTATATCTGTATTTCTACATGGTTCGGTCTCACTCACCTAAATTACACAAGTCAAATATCTGATGTTTCAACCAGTTTTCTTCTTCCCCCAATCTACTTCCTCCCCCTTTAACTTCTTCCAAGAATTCTGTGTACTCACCATAGTCTACTTGTAACTCTCTTCTCACCCTCCCTTGCTGCAAGCTGCCCCCATCAATGACTGGTCCCAGTAGCCTGCCTGCCATCACGTCCACTAAGTCCTGACCATCCTCCTCTTGGCTGTCGGTGGCCTCCAAACGCCACCTTCCCTGGACATCCACAAAGACATACTCTTCAAGTCTTCCCACTCTTCTCTGGCTGCATTCTTAGTTCCCTCTCTAGACTACTGTGTTCCTTTTATCCTTAGATATTGACACTCCCTACCCTTGGCCCTCTTTTCTTCTAACTCTCCATGGTTTTCTCATATAATTCCATCTGTAACCTGATTCTCCCACAGTTCCCATAGTGCCACCTGCTTCCTGGGCGTCTGTACTTAAATGCCCCCCAGATCTCTTACACTTAGTAGCTATAAAGCCAAACTCCATTTTTCTCCAAAGTCTGTCCCATTTCTGGGAGTTGTCTCACTGAAAGACTTGTTTGCTCTTTCTGAGGCAGTTGTCTCACTGAAAGACTTGTTTGCCAATTGGGGTGCCTCCAATATTCTTGTTCCTCCTCCTAGGTGGATGTTCTTCTGGGCCCCCCAGTGGCTCCTGAGACAAACCTAAACTCCATAATTTGGCTGTTTAGGCTCTTTGTGATATGACCCCTTCTTAGCTCTCTAGGCTCATGTCTGCACGTGTTGCATTTATTCTCCAGCTGTGTTATGTTCCTTCCCGTGACTTGAACTGGCCATCAGTGTGTCACACCACCTTCAACCACTAGGCCACGAGATCTAGGTGACACTAGCAACCCCTTTCACTGTTGCGTCTCCCACGCCCCGCAGGTGCTTCATTTGACCATGATAGGTAGGATTTCGCTAACTCAGTTGAAAAATATTGAGTTTTGGAAAAGAAATACCAGTACATGTCTTCTCTCGGGTGCATATATGTCAGCCCCTCAACTTGAACAACCATGAAAATGACATTTTCCATCAGTACCTATGAGAGTCCACCATATGATATCATGGAAGGAAAAGTCCGTGATGGTAGTCTGTCATGGTGACAAGCTTCCGCAAGAGTTTATCGTGCATCATTTTAGTGACAACGGAGTTAAATTTTAGTATGATTAGATTTTATGGTTTTTCTCTAGAATAAATTTTAATTTATCATTAGTTATTAAACTTCTGTTCTTTTACTCATTGCCCTCACTTCTCTTATCTTCTCAATTTCACACTTCTGAAATGTCTTTGTTTTCCAGAACACTCACTTGGGGAGTCCATCTGTGTGCCACACAGCACAAAATTCTTATCCACAGGGGGCGCCTGGGTGGCTCCATTGGTTGGACCTCCAACTAATGATCTCAGCATTGTGGGGTCAGATCCCCTAATTGGGCTCCATCCTCAGTGCAGAGCCTGCTTCTCTCCCTCTACTGCGCCCCCCCAGATAAATAAATAAGTCTTTAACAAAAGTTATTATCCACAGTATCTGTGATTTTTAATAACCAAAAAGGAGAACTGTGGGAGCCGAGTTGACATCTGTGACACTGACAGCTATCGTATCTGGACGCCTCCCATTTGTTTGGACCCCATCTCCGAGAAGGAACGAAATGATCCTGTGCACATGCCATTTTCTTCTTTTCAAATGACATTTAGCTGTTGTGTGGGCAGTGGCTGGCTACATAGTTAAGAATCTTGATGGAGAGAGAATTTACCTCATTAATTTTTCAAAAATTGAGAAGGCCAGAAATTGACATAAAAAATGGTTCAGATGGATTCAGAGAGGAAGCAGTGGAGAGGGAAAACGTCCAGCTGTTCCATGCTGTGGCCGTGCACTGTGCACTGCACTCGTGGAAATGCCTAAACGTGCTCTTAATGAAAACATCACAATGATAAATGTAGAATTCTAGAACGCTTACCGTATACCACATGGGTAGAGTCACAATTAATAGTTGTTTGCAGATGGAAAAGGGTAGATGTACATATTTATATGTTGCCTGGTGCTGGGGACAGCTTTCACATTATTTTAATAACCAATTTATCGTGAATTATTAGTTCATGTAAATTAGGCTCACAATTGGCATTTATTACAATTTGAAATATACTTAAAAATATGAATGATTTTTATCATAAGATATTCGCAGTGCTTTCTACATGACCCACCACATAATAATTAGCTAAGACATAGTAACACTAGGAAAAATTCTCAGTTGAGAAAATCTTCAGATGCACAAAGCCAAAAGATATCTAGTAGTAGGAGAAAAGAATAGTGGCCAGCTTTCACACACTCAATAAACCAATGTAGGTTTTACTAAGCCTTCTTTTAAGTTTGCTCAGGAGAGAGACAAATCCATAAAGCAGTCAGCCTGCTTGTGATCACGCTGCCAGAAATACACTGTAAACAATGAAATTGCCTCCGAATTTTGGACTCAGAATTTTATGATTGACATTAAGGGTCAGTGCCTGCATTTTAGATCCATCCCCAGAAGCAATTCAATAATCAACAGAAATCAGAAGTCCATTCACTGAACCACTGGCAGAAAATTAGATAGAGACTCCCAGTTTGCTTTGGATCAGAGGTATGTCCGATAACCTACAGCTAAGGAAAAAGACATAACTGCAGCCTGAAATCCTGTATTCAAAAAGTAAGATGCTATGTGTTTGGAAGAGCTATGAAGAGTGATAAGCAATCTAGAATGGATGAGAAAATGGTGATGTAATTAGATGGAAAATGGGTCGTAATGGAAAAGTCTAATAGGTTTTAATTCTATTTCTCGTCCTTCTGAAATATTTTACATCAGCTTGATTGAGCTTGTAATAGCAGGTGTGCATTTGAGAAAAGTCCAAACAAATTCAAATTATACTATGGCAATATCCATTGAAATTTAAATAGCACAAGTCTTTTTTAGTTCGCAGCAACAGGTAGGCAGCTTTTCTCCTCTCTATCTCTTGCATTTAAATTTCATGCCCTCTGTTTACAATTGGCAAGAGTCAGGTTATCCTTGATTTCTGCCAGGATGCCAAGTTAACTTGGCTGATGTTGGATTCCAGAAGGCAAAGAGCCTTCTTCCCTGAAGCAATTTATGATTAAGAAGAAAATGAGATCTCGGGTGTATTTTTAGCATCTGGAATTCCTAAATATTCATTTATTCAGTTCTGACTTTGGGGACCCTTTGGGTTGTTCTATGTTTTGTGTGTACAGTGACTAGCACTGCTCCATGAATCATGATATTGACTTCAAACAACTGTGTTGCCATTCCTTCCAGAAGGCTCCCTAGTAAGGCTCCTATAACTTCATAAAGGCATACGTCTCAGCATTTGTACTCTCTGAATATTCATGTGAGCCACTGCCGGCCAAGGGCTGCAGAGAGAAGAGAGGACTCCCCAAAGTGGGGTTTGTGGTTAGCGTCACAATAGTTCACCCGCCTGGCCCAGTGGGAAAGGCACAGACCTTAGGAGCGCGGTTGGTTGCGGTGGTGGCTTTGCCAAATGTAGTCTTGTTGCTGGACTCTGGCTCTTTTGTCAAATCCTAACAGACCACATTCCTGACATCGGTGCATAAAAATGGCATCTTGTATCGCCACAACGTTTATGTCTGCTTCGGAGCAAGCTGCTCACCAGCCGTCTTGAGAACTAATGGGGTGTCCTGGGGAAATGAGTAGATCATCCTTTGTTTTTGACATTTTCTCCCCATTACCTCTTAGCCCTTCCCCAGATTTCTCCTTTCTTTCTGCTGTGTTTCTGTAGAATTCAACTAAACTCAGGGCATGCTAGTCTGGTTTTGCAGGACGGTGGGCTCTCTTTTTTCTATAAAGATAATTTCTCTTTTCAAAAAGCTCACATAATTCAAAAAGAGTCACTAGGGTGTGACCGAATACTACAGCCTTTTACCAGGTGACTGTGCCTTGGGGAGAAGGATATAATGAGACTTTGGGGGGATTACAGGACACTGGCCCTGACTTAACACTAATTTCAGGAGACTTAAAATGTCATTGTTAGAGCAGGGGCTTGGGTAATGAAGGACGTTTGTAACTCAGGTCTGTGTCACAGTGAGTGGTTCATCCAGAGCCCACCCTGTGATTATATCCCTGATTCCAGGAAGCACAATTGGAATGGACATACCCAACTACCGGCAGAATTTCCACCTTGCTGAGAAAAAGGTCTCAGGAGAAAAGTTTACCGGAAAACTGTATGTTATTTCCTACCTGATATATATTTTAGAGAAGAAAATAATGATTGATGACCACCAAGAGAACTCACACAGAGTAGCTCGTGGCCTTGGCCAAGGCCTGAGGCCCACCTAGATGTGCCTCCTGACCTAAAACGTAAGGAAGTTAGTTACACGGTTTTTCCAGTTGCCTTTCAGCCCTAAAATGCTGATATCTTGATTCACTTACAACTCATTCCTTTCAGCACTTTTTTTTCCTTGAGTAGTCAAACCGGAGATGTATTGGGTTCATATCTATTTCCAAATAACCAAATAAAAGTTATTCTCTAACCAAGTAAACATGGCCTTGGCACGCCTGCACATTCTCAGTGATCGATTGTGCAATAAACGCTGGTAGTTTCCCACACTCTTTTGTTTCTACGTGCATCAGATTCGCCTTTTCCCCTCCTTTTTTTTTTTCTTTAAGATTTTATTGATTTATTTGACAGAGCGATCACAAATAGGCAGAGAGGCAAGCAGAGATCGAGGAGGAAGCAGGCTCCCTGCTGAGCAGAGAGCCCGATGTGGGGCTCGATCCTAGGACCCTGGGATCATGACCTGACCCGAAGGCAGAGGCTTTAACACGCTGAGCCACCCAGGCGCCCCCTCCCCTTCTTCTTGAAAGCCCACCTCTTCCCTGTGGAGCCCTTGCTGCCTTGACATGAAAAATGTGCATTAGTAAGTCTAATGGATAATTACATCAAGGAGGGAGGGAAATGATATAAATTTCAAATTCAGAATAATTACCTAAATCTTAACTATAACTAGCCATAACGTAATTACCTTTTTTTCCCCTTCAACTATTTTTTATCGTTGTGCATATACCAGGCTGATTTTTCATTAACTTTTCATGCTGTTTGTACCTCTAGTCCAGGTTGCATGCAGCCTTGCATAGAGCTTTGGATAGAGCCCACTGACAATAGAGCACAATATTGTATCGCTTTAACATAAGACAAAGGCTCTTTCTGTAGTGGTAGGAACAGCATTTTTATTAAGATTGGTTCAGTGAACGGAAGGGACAGGCCCACTCCCATCTGGGACCGTATCTTGGCAGTCGTGAAATTTCTGAGCAGTTTCGGAGGCAGACCCATTTTTTAAACATTTTATAAGAAATTTATCTGATTCATTCATTTTCAGCATGTTGAAACATTTGCTCATGAGTAATGATAACACACAGCAGTGGCGATCCCACCTGTTCCTCTTCCTTCTCTGGGTGGTTAGAGAGAGAGAGTCTTCAGCTTTCTCCCCAAACACGACTCCCCAGCACCTTGCAATACCACCTTGACTCCCAACATGTCAGGAAAACACCCAAAGGTATTGTGTAGGACCTTGGGTTTTAAGTAACAGAAATCTGTCTCCATGGAAATTAAACTTATTATAGATAAATAGATAGTTTCAGCAAGAGACTTTCTTCACCTAACCCAGCCGCTAGGAAGTCCACAGTGGGTTTCAGAAATGCCCACGTCCAGATTTCCAGCAGCATCCTCTTCTGGACTCTCTCCACCTCTGTCTTCCTTGCTCGGCTGCGCTTTCCTCTGCACGGCACCATCCTCCACAGGCTCCAGAATCTGGCGGCAAAGATACCCAGGAGAAATTCCAAGCTTTTACCATCCTTCTTGAGAACGGTTGCAAGGATGGGACTCTCTCTCCCCTGACGCTCATAGCAGTTACTGGAAATGGACTCTTACCCTTCCTGCTAGGGTGGGGTGTTCTACTAACCCACGCACCGGTTTATTTATGAATAAATACTGTGAATGCCCAGCCTGTTACAGACCTACCTGCATCTTGCACTAAGTGACAACTGACAGCCTCATGGTCACGAAGGGGGTGGGCAGGATGGAGGCTGTGTTGCAGAAGGGGCCATGAAGGCAGGTTTTAAAACTGTAGCTGACATCCATGATGCCTCCTCCGGCTCTGCAGAGTGCAGTCGCCCAGCTCTTAAAGGAACTCACGAAGTGACCTCAGAAATCACAACCAGCGATGACTCCATAGAAGTCTTCCTATCTCTAGGACAACCCTAAGTTTCTAAAATTCCCAGAACCACTATTTCCTTGAGTGGCTCTTTCCTATACAGACAAGTTACGCAAAGTCAGCATTGTTTACCTCCTTTTGTATTTGAGACAAACCCATACGATAGGCACCAATTCTCAATTTATAACAGAGGAATTTATAATAGAGGAAACAGTCACAGACTCCGTGGGCACATGCCTGTGCACACACAGCTGGTAGTGGAGCAGGATTTCCCATCCTTATTCAGATTACAGTCACCTGAGAAGCTTTGCTAAAAATGTGGCTCATGTACGTCTCACACTGGGACACCCAGTTCAGTGGTTCTGGAATCAGTTGGGGGACCTTACAGTTTAAAAGATGGCCAACATTATTCTGACAAGTAACCAGGCTTAAGAGCCCCTGATCTCAAGACAAAGAAGCAGAATGGCAAAGGCCTAAAGTAGGGCAGATGAGATTCTTCCTATCCTGAATATCTGGATAATTTAAAAATAGCCTACATTTTTCATGTATCATTTGGGTGTGTTCCTCATCCTTTGGTCATTAAATGTTTGGTAAAAAGTGAAGTCTGGTATCTGGTTAGAAAAAAAGAAAAGCATCTCTATTTATAGATAGCATCTTCAGTATTGAAGATCCTCATAAAACTATGAGAATTAATAAGTGAGTGAGGCAAGGTTGTAAGTTACAATCAGTAGACCAAAATAATTTGTATTCCTAGACATGCAGTGAGCAATCTGAAAGGCAATTAAGCACCACATTTATAGGGGCACCTAGGTGGCTCAGTTAAGCATCGGCCTTCTGCTCAGGTATGATCCTGGGGTCCTGGGATGGAGCCCTGCATTGGGCTCCCCGCTCAGTGGGGAGTCTGCTTCTCCCTCAGCCTCTCCACTGCTGGTTCTCTCTCTCTCTCTCTCTCTCCAATAAATAAATAAAATCTTTAAAAAAAAAGAATTATATATATAATAGCACTTGAAAGAATGAGCTATATAAAAGAAATGCAAAATTTTGACAGCAAACTATTATTTAAAGAATGACTTAGCAATTTACCTGCCCTACAAGAGATGTGGGAGAGGTCTTATTAGTAGAGTCCTAGATCCATTCTATCCCAGGTGATTACTAGAAATCAAACTTGAATTTGAATCAGAATCACTGAAGAGCTCGTTAAAACATAGACAGGGGTCCCAACCTGAGTTTCAGATATTACAGGTCTTAGGTGTGGACTGAGAATTGGCATCTCTGACAAATCCCCAGGTGATGCTGATGCCGCTGGCCTCTAGCTGTACTTTTTTTTTTTTTTTAAGATTTTATTTATTTGACAGACAGAGATCACAAGTAGGCAGAGAGGCAGGCGGCGGGGTAGGGGAGGGTTGGGGGGAGAAGGCTCCCTGCTGAGCAGAGAGCCCGATGCGGGGCTCGATCCCAGGACCCTGGGATCATGACCTGAGCCGAAGGCAGAGGCTTAACCCACTGAGCCACGCAGGCGCCCCTCTACCTGCACTTTGAGAGCCACTGGTGTAAGGTGAGCATTGCCGTAGCTGTTCATGGGTGACAGAATGAGCATATGATCTAAATTTAAGCCCTGCAACATGAAGAGATTTCTGCTGGAAGACACGACATACCTAATTTGGGAATGAACAGTGTCCCCTTCTGGCTCCCCGTCTTTTTTTCCTTTGGGACATTCTGTTTCTGGATGTGCAGCCTAGAAACAGCAGTGGCCATCTTGTGACCATCTGTGGCCATGAATGGACATGCCTCATCGTGACTTCCCTGGCCGGAGCAGGGAACTGGAAGAAATCTGGGCCCATGATGACAAGTGGCTCTACTGACACGTGGCCTAGAGTCTGAGCTTCTAATTATGTGAGAAAAATACATATCTTTATTGTTTGGGCCAGTTTGAGCTGGAAATTGTTGTTTGTTACAGCACAAAGTATCCTAATTAACACAAAAATGTCAGAGAACCTGAAACCTATAAGGGAATGGAAAGAATGTACGTAGAAAAACAAACCCATCATGTACAGAGGAGGAGACATGTCCGACACACAGTGTCAAGCAACGGCAAACAGAAGAACCCCCACATTGAACGAAGTCAGAGAAAGCAATGAGGTGAAGGCCAGTAGCAAATTACCAAACAAACCTTTCTTTAGGTGGCAGAAATGAAACAATCCAGAGCAAAAAACCCAGCTACAAAACTCCAGTGAGGAACTCTACGTTGAACATTTACACTTTTGCAGTAGGATTTATTTTAATGTGTTCAAACCCTGAGGCAAAACCTCTGTCTTCCTCCATCTGCCTTCCCAGACCAACCTGGTAATAAATTACTCGACTCGGCTTATCCCTAAATAAAGAAAATTAGACTTGCCCATTTCTCCGCTTGGCCGGGAGCTTCCCCTCGTGCTAATGGATAAGACATGGAGGCCTAACTTCTCTCGAAGGTGCCAAGGGCTCAGAGGCCGACTGTCCTGAACCATCCCTGATTATGAAGAGAAACATCAAATTGTCAAGCTCACCTAGGTAACCAGGGCACAGCCTTGAGGTTAAAAACAAAAGTTGTCAGAATCAATTTTGAAATTCACCGGGAGCCACTGTCAGACAAATGAAGTGGCGGTGATGAGCAGATTTGGATAGAAAGTGATGGAAGTCAAGCAGCTGGCATCAGCCCCAATTAGAGTATGGCATCAGAGGAGCCCGGGTGCACTCAGGGCCACATGCTCCCTTGGAATAAATAGGCTGTCACGGCTACGTCGGCGCCGAACAATTAGCCACATCACAGATCGCAGTTGGATTAGTCAAAGGGCCAGCGTACTCTTCAGCTGTGGTCCCGTGCCCATTTCTATCTAGATTCCAGACAGCAGGTATAGCACTCAGTGTTTCACTGCCTGAACCCAAGGCAGAAATGAGCAGCTTCTCAGCACAACTGAAAATAACCCAGCTCCTTCAGACTATGAATGAATGCCACTTCCTGGAGTAAAATAGGGGCAGCAAATCCCAGGAACTAAAGGGCTCTGTCCCATGGATTTGTAGGAGAAAAAAAAGGCAGTGGTGCCTTGATGAAGGGCTTACTTAATGAGATCCAGCTCCCAGGTGGCCGGAGGACATCTGAAGTGTGGGCATGGAGTCTTGATACTGCAATGTTACATGCTTTCGCCCGCTCTGTTTATTTGCTACATAAATCTTGCTGTGTAGTGGGATTTTCCAGAAACACTATTGGCATCTAATTTTGAATACAACTCCAGACTTCTGACCTCATGGACCTTCCATTATCCCTCACTGCCTTGAGAATTATCATGATATTTGGTGTGGCTATCAGTGCATGACATCATTGTCCTATTAAGGAGTACTGTGGGTAGAAAAGTAGCGTGATCCTTATATAAAAACAACAGAGAAAACATTTTAAAGGTAAGTTAGTTTAAAAATTTCCAGTAAAAATGAAGTCTTTGCCCCCTAGGCACTGATAAAAGACTAAAATTGAAAACAAAGGAAGATTTATGAACTCCAACACGAAATACATTAAGTATAATATCTTTATGTTACATCGTGTTTGTAATTGACAGTTATTTTTCTGTTTGATGGGATAAGACATGATTATAGGGCATAATTTTTTCAATATTCCTATGATTCCTTGCTCTCCTTTCAACTCCTCCCAAATTACTTAGGTATTTCTCGGTAAACAGTGAAATAATATTATCTTGAAAAAAAAGAAGTATTCTTTGGAACAGAAAAACATATATTGCTACTTAGATGCATTTTTTTCTTTTCATTTTTCCTTTCCCTCATCTGTCTTCCAATACCTGCAAATATGGAAATGTGAAATCCAAACCCTCATTCTCTTAAAGGGACTGTCTGTGCTTATCATGAAAAACCCTCTGTCAAAATGAAACAGCATTTAATGTTATACTCACATAATTTAAATACTTACCTACAGTCGGAAAGGCTCATTTGCTTATTTATTTTATATCTGTTTCCCTCATATTATATTCAGAAGTCGTAAAGAACTATGACTTAACTGATGATAAGCCAAGACTGAAACCAGGGAATTCTGAGTCTTGGCGCTCACACCATGGGCGTGGGGACATGTATGTAAAAGCAGCTCCAGCCACAGCTGCGAGAGAAAATCTAAACAGCCAGGTGAACCATGATTACAGGGAAATCATACAGATCTAACAAGGAATAATTGGTGGATTTTCCAGAAGACAAGCAAAGTAGGTTAGTAGGAGATTCTGGGAACAGGTAATAGGTGCCTAGGTGGGTAGATGGTTGACATCAGGACATTTCAGAAGGAGCAGCTCAGAGAAATGGAAGACTTCAATCCCTGAAAACCTGGAGAAATAGGCAGGGGACCAGCAAGTAGATGGGCCCTGAGTAAGAACAGGGTCATGCAATTTGAGCATACTACAACATAAACAGAAAAGCAAGTGATAGAGAATCTGTGCGGTAGGCTCCCCTCTTGCCTCCAGTTGCCCCTCATCCGGACTTCATCCACCAAACACAGCACATTTGGAGAAGAAAAAAAGTCGAATAGAGCTCTGGAGATATTTTACCAATTTGGGGTGAGTTTATACTGACAGCAGGAGATCTCTGGCCATCTCTGTGGCGCTTCCTCTGAGGTGACAAGGGAACCATCTCCCATTTCCACCGGTGCTCTGAGAAGTGGGCGCTCAGGACCATGTACACTCCAGAGCAGTACCAGATGCTTGATTAGGAGGCACCCTACACATCCAAAATATTTCAAACTTTTTATCCCAGTCCATTACTGAAACCTTCCCGTTAGTTACAAACATACGATACTTGTTATAGTTCCCTTCTTGTGTAATTTCAGAGAGCATTTAACTGACAAAATTGACTCACCAACAATGAGACCTTAGAAAATTTTCAGTGTGAGTCTTCTATGCTGCTTACATGTGAAAACGGGGGGCAAGATGGTACCCAGGAAGAATGCTAGATAATGGACTGAAAATGGGTGGCCACAGCCGAAGAACTGTGAACAGATTTAGTCTTTCTTAGTCTAAGAAAGATACTGCTGCAAAGATTACCTTCCTAAAATAAGTCCCCATCACGCCATTGGCTAAAACTCCAGCAACTCTCCATTGCCTATAGGATTCAAACTCCGTAGGCAAGTATTTAATACAATTTAAAGTGTTGCCACGACTTACCTTTCAAGACCCTCTACTCTTCTACCCATTGGACACTGAAAGCTCTTTCCCACCCAGGGAAACCCTCTTTATTATTTAATGCCAACTATAAGCCATTCAAGCCACGAACTGTCTAAAATACAAGGTATTTGTCTTCAGATATACACCCATCCACTCACATTAAGTGCACTGGCAAAGTCTGAGGATTATTGTTTTCCTTTTCAATTATGAGGAAGATCTAGGTTAATAAAAAAAAAAAAAAATGGTCTGGGGCGCCTGGGTAGCTCAGTGGGTTAAGCCTCTGCCTTCAGCTCAGGTCATGATCTCAGGGTCCTGGGATCGAGCCCCGCATCGGGCTCTCTGTTCAGCAGGGAGCCTGCTTCCTCCTCTCTCTGCCTGCCTCTCTGTCTACTTGTGATCTCTCTCTCTCTCTCTCTGTCAAATAAATAAATAAAATCTTTTTTAAAAAATGGTCTTTATATGAAAATAGGGTATGGCATACAGAGACAAATTTGTCAATTCCCTGAGATAGCTGACATCTATCTGCAGTATTTACTGCAGAATTTATCTAAATTTAAAACTAAAGTTTTCATATTAGATCATTGCAGTTTTTTGGTCTAGACCTTGCATGGTAAAGGGATGTGCTGTGCTATGAAAATGAGCGATGCTTTAATTTAAGCTTTATCCCTACATTTTTTACCATTAGCTAAAAAACTAAACCGTAAATATTAAATAAACTGCCATTCAGCATGTTTGAAAATAAATTATTATATATGCAAGATTTAGGAGGCCAGTTTTATTATACAAGTCATAAACATATTTTCCTCAGGTCATATGCAAAGTCTTAGGGAATAAGAAACTGTTGCTAAGACAGCAATTACAACAAAATGGGAACAAATTGGTTAGGCTAGTAGGCGAATTTATCCAAATCCAATAATAGCACTAACAAAACGAGAGGGCTAGTTTTCCGATGGAGCTAATCATTAAGATGGGAGACTAAGAAGAATGATCCTCAGTTAACGATCCTGTTCAAAGTTTAGGCTCAGCTAATTTTACACTTAGTGTGGGACTGTCTCTGTTTCCTCAGAGGTGAACAAAACCAGTTGAAAAAATACACAATTCAGTTGGTCAATACTTTGGGTGATGATGTCAACCAACTATTAAGAATGATGTGTGACTGTGTTTCCTGGCTGTTTATGCATTGATTAATCTTTTAGAAATCTATTTGAATGTCTATCTGTGAAAGCTGAAATTTTCCTCCAAACATTCTATTTTTGTTGCTGTCTCATGAGTAAAATAGCCCACTTCTACTGAAGTAAAATGCAAAATTTACAAAGGGAGTGGGAATGCTAAAATTTGCAGACATATTTTTGATAACTTATATCTGTTAATGTTTTATGATTTTTTTTACTTTTGAAAAATGTTTTATCTTTAGTACCTTAAAATCTCGTTCTGACTTTAAGTTGTCCACTCTGACTACCACTTGAAATTTGGAAATACCTGTGTGAGGGTAGAGAGCTAAAGAATATTTCTGGTGCAAATAATCAGACTTTTAGGAGTTTCTGTAACTGCATGCATCATTCCACATAGACCCAGTTTTGTATAACATAATATTCAAAAGAGTAACCAAAGAAATTAAAATAGAACTTCACACCCTGCAATTGCACTACTGGATATTTACCCCAAAGATACAGATGTAGTGAAAAGAAGGACCCTCTGTACCCCAATGTTCATAGCACCAATGGCCACAGTTGCCAAACTGTGGAAAGAACCACGATGCCCTTCAACAGACGAATAGATAAAGAAGATGTGGTCCATATACACAATGGAGTATTACGCCTCCATTAGAAAGGATGAATACCCAACTTTTGTATCAACATCGACAGGACTGGAAAAGATTATGCTAAGTGAAATAAGCCAAGCAGAGAGAATCAGTTATCACATGGTTTCACTTACTTGTGGAGCATAAGGAATAACATGGAGGACATGGGGAGATGAGAGGAGAAGGGAGTTGGGGGAAATTGGAAGAGGAGACAGACCATGAGAGACTGAGGTCTCTGAGAAACAAACTGTGGGTTTTGGAGGGGAGGGGGGTCGGGGGATAGGTGAACCTGGTCGTGGGTATTATGGAGGGAACGTATTGCACGGAGCACTGGGTGTGGTGCATAAACAATGAATTCTGGAACACTGAAAAGAAATTTTAAAAAATAAAATAGAAACTTCACTATTGAATTGAAAAAACGTGACAGGTGCTAATGCATTGGAATATAAGGAATAGCACAGAGGACCACAGGGGAAAGGAAGGAAAGCTGAATGGGAAGTTATCAGAGAGGGAGACAAACCATGAGAGACTCTGGGCTCCTGGAACTGAACTGAGGGTTACAGAAAGTTGGCGTTGGGGGGATGGGGTAACCGGGTCATAGGTATTAAGGAGGGCACATGTTGTGATGAGCACTGGGGGTTATATACAACTAATGAATCGTTGAACACTGCATCAAAAACTACTGTTGCACTGTAAGTTGGCTAACTGAACATGATAATAACAATAAAAATTCCTTTCCTCACTCCCTTATCTTCCCTCTCTTCTACCTGTGGCTGCTTTAGTTTCTCATTACACCAAACCTTCACAGCTTTCTCCCGATAGATGACATGCATAACATTTCTGCCCATCACCTTCCTTTTGGTTCTTTATTATGAGGCTCTCCATCTCTTCTCCAGATTCTAAATCAACGAGAGTCCTCAGATTGGTCTGGCAAATCCAGAACTCTTCTTAGAGTCAAAGCAAAGGGAGGAAACGGATCCCTCTTTCTTTCTACCTACCTTCTTTCCTTCCTTCCTTCCTTCCTTTCAAGTAGAGTGAGTGTTTTCAGGAGAGGGAGAGGAAAAAAGACCTTGAAAAACTCAAAATTAATCAATTTTGCCTTTATGATTCAAACGTGGATGGTTCAAGTGAAGTGGAAACCCATGTTTATTTTTAGTCACAAATTATTTTTTTCTTTAAAATATTCATTTATTTTACTAAGGCATCAAATGCTGTCTCCTTGTCAGATATTATTAGCAAGGAAAAGAAAAAAGGAGAAAAAGCAAGCAAAGAAGGGAAGAAAGGAAGAGAGAAGGAACCTTGAGAACTAGAGTTAGTTAAACCTCAGTCCCACAAATGAGTGGAAGTGACAGTGTCTGTCCTTTAAAAGACAGGCAATTGCTTCTTTTATTCATTTAACAACTATCTCTTGAAGGCCTAATGTGCATTCGGCACTGAATAGGTATGCTGCTTCCTGACATTCGAATGCAGACAAGTTTCATTTTTCTTCAAAGAAACAAAGAGAAAGCATAGAAAAGAAGGATGCCATAGTTTAGGTTATCTCTGGAATATCATTATTTGTCCTAATATGGTTATTCTGCCCCTTGTTTCACCCTAGTTTACAAAATTTGATTTGAAAGATTATGGAAAGTGCATGTCCCAACAGTACCATCCATCATTTTTTAAAGTTTAAATAATCCAAATCAACAGATTTGCCAAAGTGCTGCTTTTTTTGTAGAGATGCGCTTCCTGAGTCAGTAACCTATATAGTGCTCGAGACGGTCTTAATGGCATATTTCGAGAATCCCCTCTTATATGTTAATACTTCCCAATAGGATCTCTTGCCTGAACAAAATCTTACTTAAATTATAACCTAAGGAAAGGGTCTTCATTATGGCTACTTTGTTACTACACAGAAAACAAAAGGAACTACTTTGGACATAAATTTCTACCCATGACAAGCAGGCAATGAGGTTAGCAGAACACAGGAAGTTTTGCAACAGCCCCACAATTCTGTACCCAGATGCCATGAAGAAACACAGCAATGCCCTGTCTACATATTCCAATAGATTCAGTACAACATCTGCAGTCTAAGAGACTGCCTTGGAAGGGAATGGAATTTAATTATATCACATGTAATGAATCCTTTTTGTTGGGCACCCAGTACACTGCCTGGCTCCTAAGGTACGCAAGGTATAGTGGCTGTGATGGATGGCCGAGAGGTAAGGTAGTAGTTATTAACTTTGGAAAATATTAACAGTTATTCAAAGTCTGTTTGAAAATTTTAACTGCCATGTTATATTATTTAATGAACATTTCACATAATATGCAGTCAGAGTTTCTTAAAATGAATTGAATTCTTATCCCCTTGCCTCAGGTGGTATCCATTAGAAATTTATCAGTAAATCCTAGAAATCAAGTAATAATCAAAGAATTCAGGGCCTCTGGCTTCTTTGTACTCATTATACTAGCATTTATAAACAGCCATTATAAACAGTGAGAGCAAGAAAAACATTAATTCTCGTGATGTGATTGGTTGTTAGAATTAATTAATTGCCTTGAAGTCTGTTAATGATTAGGAGTTGATGAATCAAAGAAATCTGTAATACAAAAGGCCACTTGGCTTGACTCACTAAAAGCATCTATATACTCCCATGTAAGGAGTCCAAGATTTTTCAACAACTCTTTATGAACTCATAAATGATTGTCCAAGAAGTTGTTATTAAGTGAACAAGATTCTGTATCTTGTCAAGAAAGAATGCCCCATACTTACAGAACAAACTACTATTTAGAATGGAGGGAAAATGACAATATCTTCTCACACCCTTTTGAAAGTTGAGAGTAGTCAATTTCCAGTAATCTGTGCCACTGGACAGAAGTACACTGAGTCCCGAAGTAGGGGGAAATTACAGCCCTGTTCCTCAAGCTTTAATCGTCACAACACTTCCAAAAAGTTTGCCATAGTCAGGTGTAATCTGTACTGTAAATTACTGATACTTTTCCTGAAGCTGCTTTAGAAGCTTCGATTCACCCTAAACAAAGATATCCGTAAATGAGTGCAAAAATTTTAATATCTCATATCTATTCATATAAAACTTGGTCATCTATATATCCCCTAGCGTTGTCTTGAGGACCAAACTTCGGGAAACACTGACCATGCTCCGTGACCTCAGACAAAGACGTGCATGCACCAGCTGTTCTGTTGGAAAATTCTTCAATTCGTGTGGGTGATGCCTGAGCTCAGTTACAGTTCAACATCTCTTCCTTTCAGTAGTTTTCTTAAATTTCCCTCTCAAAGCCACCTATGATTTCCAGTGGATTCTAATTTAATCAACTTAATAGTTATGACTGTGGTCAGATGGACCAACTGTATAGTAAAGTTTCTAAACACAGTGACTCCTGATTACTATATTTGGAAATTCAGAACAATTTTGACTTGACATGAAGACTAAGAGTATTTTGTACCCTCCATCTAAAAATATCCATACCTAATACAATTTTGCATAATACACTGGAATATATAGTTTCTCAGAAAGGTAATCCAAAGCCTTTGTAATCACAGTGAGAACCCTTGGGAATCCTGATAGCAGAGGTGTCATTTACAGTGACATGTGACAGAGGCCTAGCTATTGAAGAAGAGTGTGTTTAAAGCCAGGAAGATAATTTATGTTTTACCTCTGTGGACATGTTTGCTTCACTCTCTGGTATTCAAATATAACTATTCATGTAAAATAAGATAATTTCTTGAATTTTCACTACAGAGTCCCAATTTCTTTGACCAACTTAATTGTGTTTTGGCTCTTCCTCCCAGATATTATAACTAAAAAAATTTTTTTGAGTCACAAACTTTGTGGAAGGGTTACATCTTACATGCTGATGTGTTTTGGATTTAAAAATAATTTAGAGATTACTATTTTCTAATTACTTGAAAGCAAAGAAAATCAATTATATTTGGCTTTTCAGGGATTTAGTTTTCTGCATTAATAAATCACCAGAGATTAGGGCATGTAGAACAAGAGTTTATCGGTGTCTGGGAACCAAGTTTTCCTTTAGTTCTCCTGACAAGGGTGCAAACTATTCTTAAAGGGGAGAATTAAAGCAGCAGTGTACTTCACAGATAAGAAAATATACCTGACTTGGCTGATAAAGGTTGTTAGCAACAATCTCCTCAGTACCAACCAGTGGGAAACACTAAAATCAATTAGGATGAATCCTGGACTATAGTAAGGGCTTGGGTGTATTGGTTGCTGTTAAAACCCCGTAACTCAGAGATCTGCATGGCATGTCATAATTTCTTATTATTCATTTTATCTGAAATTATTTAACACCTAAAATTGTGGGAAAGATATGTGAGGCTACCATATTGATTTCCTTATACTGTCAGGCCTTCCCATTTGTTGCCCGTTGAAATACACATCAGGCATTCCACTCATGACTGAACTCTGTTCAACTTATTTTTAGTTAAAAGACTGTTCTCTATGCATTCATGCCAGTCTTGAGGATCATGAGGAAATTTACAATGTGCATGACTTTTCCTTCAGAGTAGCTCTTGTTTCCTGTGAATATGTAGTACACATTCAAAAATTCCCTGTCCCACTAATTATCTAATGCTTATTACTCAATGCCAGAAAAACAGGATTTGCACATTTCACATATCCCTTAAAGCTGTGATTTAGTAAACATTATGTTAGAGGGAATCCACCCCCCCAAATATTTTATTACCCTCTATATGTTAATGTAGCAGATAGACTGCAGTTGGTGAAAATAGAAAACCTGGGTTTCAGTTGTGCTGTAAAAATTGTACAAATCTTAGTAAGTTCAGCTTACTAGGATGCAATTGTCTCATCTTTAAAAAGAAGACAATATGGCATTTGGAGATAATCATGGGGTTTTCTTTAAAGTTTTATTTATTTATTTGACAGAGAGAGAGAGCACAAGCCGGGGGAGCAGAGAAGGGGAGGGAGAAGCAGTCTTCCTGCTAAGCAGAGAACCCAAGCCCCCAAGCTGAGGCTGGGAAAGCAGACGTTTAACCAATTGAGCCACCCAGGTGACCCTCATGGGTTTTAAATCACAAAATAGAGGTATGAATCCTATCTTAGACACTGGCTAGCGGGGTCACCTTTAGTAAGGTACCTAGCCTCTCTGAGCCTCATTCTCCTTATCTATAAATTTGGAATTATAGCTTGGGCTTCATCACATTGCCATGAAGGTTAACCGAAGTGTCAAGGTTCCAAATGTGAGCCTTGATTGTGGCTTATTGTGTGAGCATAAGACTTGAAAGACCACTCCTGCCTATTCCTTCATTTTTAATCTCCTGGATTCCATATCTGGTGCATTTAAAATGAAGTGTCATCAGGCAGGCACCTGGGTGGCTCAGTTAGTTGAGCGTCTGACTCTTGATTTCTGCTCAAGTCAGGGTCTCATGGGTCATGGGATTGAGCCCCACATCAGGCTCCTGGCTCAGTGGGGAGTCTGCTTGTGTCCTTCTCCCTCTCCCTCTTCCTTTCTGTGCACTCTCTCTCTCTCTCTCTCGCTCTGTTAAATAAATAAATAAAAAAATAAATCTCTTAAAATAAAATGTCATCTATAATTTCCATTGCTAACCTTTCATTAAATGTACACATTGATACTTAAAAATAACTATACAAGAGATTGCTAAACCTTCTTAACAATCTGATGACAGAAACTGAGAACTCGGTCATAGGCATTTTGGTGATATCTCTTTAATGTTATCATGTGGCAGACAAAACTTCTAAAGTGTCCCAACGTCAGTATTTATTATGTGTCTTGGCATATGACAACGGTTTTTATTTAGTATATATTTATGACACAAACACAAGTGAGAGTATTGTCTCTGAGTAAGCTTTTCTATTTCCTTAAACAAGTGTTCGGTAGTTTTGTCCTCTGCTCCACACCCGCACAGCGAATGTGATGAGATGCTTCAGCTCTATCGAGTGGTCTGTTTTTGATAATTATGACCACTCCAGGTCCACTCTGTCTACTAGAGCAAATAAGAATTTGCCACTGTGTGTGTGTATGTGTGTGTGTTTGTGTGTGGCTCCCTGTATATATCTGTGGAAAGCATACAAATAAAAGTGCAAAAGAATTCATTTCTATAACATTTTTCAATTCCCCTAATATGACCATAAGTCCCATTTCATGTGTTGAAACTAAAATCAACATGTCCCTATAGAAGCTCCTTTACCTTTGATTCTGACTTAAGGTAAAGATGAAGAGTACTGGCACCAGGCTTTTTTATGTTTGAAGTGCATTATTTAAGTATGTCACAACCTCTTTGGTTAAAAAAAAAAAAAAAAAAAAAAAGACAAAGAAGAGAAAAACAGAAAAAGGCTCTTCATTAACAGTAATGAGGAATATTGGTGTAAGTGTTGCAAAGAACATGAAGTTAGAAACTACGGAAAATTAACCTGACTGTTAATGGAAATGCTTCAATGCCAGATAAACTGATGAGAATTTATTGCTAACAGTGGTTAAGGAGCAGCCCCTTCTCATCT
Source organism: Mustela nigripes (assembly GCF_022355385.1). Classification (NCBI taxonomy): domain Eukaryota; kingdom Metazoa; phylum Chordata; class Mammalia; order Carnivora; family Mustelidae; genus Mustela; species Mustela nigripes. Next base: position 47,722,184 of record NC_081564.1, on the reverse strand, counting down.
CAGGGCACACAGGTTCTCCAGGGCCCGCTGGTGCAGGTATCAGCCCATTGTCCTATGCGTTCTGCAGGACGATTCTAGACCGGTGCCATGTCTGTGAGACCTTGCCTGGCAGCTCCTCTGTAGCCCTTTCCTAAACCTGTGCCTCTCAGAGAGGGGATTCAGTTCCCTAGCAACGTGCACAGATAGCCCCGTCTGCTCCTAAGGGAAGTTTCCCTGCAGATGGACATTTTTTTTAAGTGTTAGTAGCTGGAGGAGCCATACAGATAGTTGTAACTTAGTATATTAGCAACATGAGAAACCACATGGGTAAGGGACAGAGGTGGAAATATGGATCAATGTAACTTGAATGTGAAGAAGATATTTCTCAGTGGTCTAACCTCTTCATTGCTCGTACGGTTCTCCTAGAGCCAAATGTGAATTCCCTCCTGCTTTTGTTTTGCCGTGGCATCCAAAACTGTATACAGAGTCATCTGCAAAACCCTGGGTCTCATATATTCTGAGATGATGGGGGAATTACCACGATTATGAAGTGAGAGCCTTATAAGCTAATATTATACTTAAAGGACACAGGTAATTTTCTAAAACATTCCCAAGTCTTTGAAAATGAACACTTGTCCTTTTTGAGGAGTCACCCAGTAGGAGGACTTGAAGAGGTGAAGAACCTCTAAGGTGATTGTCCTGTTATACCAGAAATTGTCAGGCGATTGTTCATTGACACAAAGATCACTTCAGGCGCTGTCTGGGGTCAAGGGTATTAGTAGGCTGCCATCTCCCTTGGCAGAGTCTCCTCTTCCAAATGCCATACCTAGGGGACTCGTGTGTACATTAGATTTCTTGGGAAGATAGATGCTTAGTAGTTATTAACTAATAAGGTTATTATAATATTCACGGTTTAATCCCAAAAGTTAAAACCATGAATATCTTAAGGGTGGGGTCTTAAGGGGGAGGGCAGGCATGCATGAAGATGAATTATGAATTATGGCTCTGCACGTTTAAATTCTTATAAACTGGCAAAGCAGTATCTACTAAGAATATTGAGAAGAAATACACTTCATACACTTTCCTTATAGAAGACGTTCCGTAAATATAAAGAATGAACAATTGGATGACTTGCTGTGCCTGCTGTTGGAAAAAACACCCAAAAGGGCAACAGGACTCAACAAAAGGGCAAAGAGGCTCAATTAGAAAGGTGATTTTTCCAGTGTTTCTGCTAATGTTGGGTCCAGATAAACACAGAAAATGACAGATACTGACAGCAGACATGACAAGACACAAACAAGCTTCCCGACACCTTTTGGAGGTATATTTTTTCTCCTTTTCCTACGAGCTCCATGCTGACATTTCTGATGTCAATAAACATAAATTTTTAGAACAGCCTCTGGGGAAGAGAATAGAGGCCAATCTAGGAAAGCTAACTCCCAGACATCCCAGCAAATGTTCTGCAGTTCTGGTACAGTGTGATTAGAGGCACACAGTAAAAAGCATAGAGGGCTCTCACTCTCTTGATAGACCTACTTTTAAGACAGTATAACACACCCTTCAATTCTTGCTTCATGTATCTGTTCATAAAAGCCATCCTGCTATCCATGAGGATTTTTTTTTTTTTTTTAAGAATCTGCTTTCTCTTCCGTTCAAATGTGTTAGAGAGTTTAAGAGACCGACTCAGTTAAGAGACCCCACATTCTCGTTAAGCAAGAGTATCAGGGCCTCGTGTTCTAAAACCTTCCCTTACTTTATAGAGGCGTTTGTAGAAACTCCTTAGAATCTTACCTTAATCATCTGAGTATTTATTAAGACTTTGACTCTTTGAGATTGTTATACTCTTTATCCAATTTTAGGCTTCTTCAGAGTTTACCATCAGAAAATAAGTCAGCGATTATTTTATGGGTTTCTTTTTAAAGTGATCTCCATCTTCATTAAAAACATAATGTTTCCAGAATGCGGTGTAGTTACCTACAAAGCACACCAGCTTTAGCATCTGTTAGGCTGGGTTCATACCCCAGTTCCACTCCTTAATAGCTGAAACTTTGGGCAAATTATTTAATCATTCTAATCCTCAGTTTCCTTACATGTTAGGAAACTCTTTTGATAACTGTTAGAATTCCACGAGGTGATACTCGGGTGAAGCATAAAGAAAGCACTCAATAAGGGATACCATTATTCTTAGATTTAAGGGGATAGTTTTAGGGAATTTCAAGTCAGTTTGTTAAAAACCATTTCCTCAAGGCAGTTGGCAAGGGTCAATTCACATTTTTAGTCCAAAAAAAAAAAAATTACTTCAGACCGTTATATAGATCTTTCAAACCAGGTGCGAGATGGATTGGAGCAGCCAGAGGTAGGAGTTGGGCAGGAATAAAAGGAGGAAGAGCAGAGGGGTTTGGGGACCCATGAGAAGACCAGAGACAGAAGTTCCAGAAATCCGAGCCATCTGAATTTTGAAACATGCCAGATGGATATTAGCTAAACCCAGCTGAGAAGCCAGTGGGGAAAGAGGTAGAAAAGATGTGGTAAAACTAACACTTAGGAAAAAAATTGGCAAATCAGTCACTTGGCAAATTGATGTTTGGTGAATTGGCTTTGTGTAGTCAGTAGGCAAATTGGCCTCTGTGAGGACTATTTTTATAACAAGAAGAAAAAAAATTAACATTGTTTAATTTTTCTTACAAATATATTCAGTCAGAAGCAATCAAATCATGAGTTAATGTATGTACATTGACTTTGAAATACAAAAATAAATGTTCACCCCACCAAAGTATTCATGCACTCGAATAGGCACCTTAAACAATTCATAACAAAATCAGTTACAGTGGATGCGAAATTTTAATCACCATAACAAGCTGTTCACGATTCTGGATATGAGGATAAGTGGTAAATAGAACGAACACTGCATTACTTCTTTTCCACTATCTACCTAAGAGAGCTTAATACTGAGCTAAACGGGGGAGCCTGGGTGGCTCAGTGGGTTAAAGCCTCTGCCTTGGGCTCAGGTCATGATCCCAGGGTCCTGGGACTGAGTGCCGCGTCGGGCTCGCTGCTGCTCAGCAGGGAGTCTGCTTCCACCTCTCTCTCTCTCTCTCTCTGTCCACCTCTCTGCCTACTTGTGATCTCTGTCAAATAAATAAATAAAATCTTAAAAAAAAAAAAATACCGAGCTAAATGGGACTTGTTGAGTATATAGACCTATATAGACTCATTTCCCAGAGTAAATGTAACACCTTTTCTTATAGCTCTCTTATTGGGCTGGTTCCTCTATTTCTGTATAGGGCCTTCATTTGGATCGCAAATAAGCCACACCATATTATTTAATAACATTAGAGCCAAAACACCTACCAATGAAACATGATGTTGTCTCACCCTGAAAAATATCCATTTTCCAAAAGATGTGTGAAAATCTCCTGGTTCCTACAGGGATTTAAACCTAACAAATTGCACACAGAACACTAAATAAGCATTTAGAGAGCATTTTCTAGAGCTGGAGTGCCTTTTCCACTGGACATATCAAAGCCTAAGTGTGTTCCTCTTACACTGTCATCTTGCTCCCTGAGGCGGAAAGATGCCCGAGGTTGTCTTTTCTCTGTGTATTGACAAAACTTCAAGTAAATGACAGTGGGAACCAGCTGTGAAAAGCTTTTGAAATTTTTGCCCAAAAGTTTTACTTAGACATTGGCTTGCCTTGAAAAATTAATCCCAGTTCCTGAGTAGTGTAATTCACCCATTAGTTTTATTTTTCAGTTTTACCATCTTTCACGGTATTCAGGCAGGGCAAGTATCACACTGAGGATGGGAGAATTGGCTAAAAAGGCTAATGGACCAGCAGGATGGTCATTGCCACAGACTACGCTTGGAAAGACGGATGTATGGCTCTAAAGGAGTGAGGCTTTACTTGGGTACGGTGGAAACACAAGTCTGCACACTACGCTTTTCCTTACAATATTTTCCTTTATGTGAATCAGTGCTAAATCTGAGAGCTATCTGATAGTAGGAAAACTTACTAAAGTTAATAAATTGTCATTTCTCATGTTTAAATATAAAATATGAACATTTCGATGAATTTTTAAACTATCCATTGAACCCTACTAAAACACCTATTTTCATTGCCTAAATAATTTCAAATATGCGGATATCCTTTGTCTTGATTCACTGGAAATTGTGTTCTAGGAGAGGTGTTTGTATTTCAGAAATTTGGGAGGATCCACTTTTAAGGGAAACGGCGGAACTTTTGTTAGGGCTACATTTCTAGTAACTTAAGTACCAATTACCCACCGCGGGGAGCACTGGGTCAAACTGACTAATAAACATGTGGCAGGTGACTTTGGGATTAAATCTCATCCTGGGACAGAAAGATCCCATTTATATTGTTAATTAAGTGCAGGCTTTGTCCTTTATTTGAACCTTTGAGAAGGATCATGTAGCAGGAAATTTTGGTTGAACAGCACACTGACGATTTTCATGCAGAGAATTATCACAGAGTGTGCTTTTAGCCCCTGATCTGTGCACAGTGTCTTTCAGCAAGTTGATAACATTTTTTTTTTTTTTTAATTCCAAGACCTTAAGCAAACCTAGGGGAAACTGGATGTAATATTAAGCAAATAAATACCGGGGTGCCTGGTGGCTCAATCGGTTAGGCGTCCAGATCTTGGTTTCAGCTCAGGTCATGATGCCAGGGTCTTGAGATCAAGCCCCAGGCAGGCTTCATGCTCATCAGGGAGGCGGCTTCAGATTCTCTCTTCTCTCCCTCTGTGCGCCTCCCCCACCCTGCTTGCACATATGCAAACACACACTCTCTCATAAATAAATAAATAAATATTTAAAAAAAAATAGCATCACATCTGAATCTCATTAATTTGTTACTCTATTGATTAACCTACTAAGTGTGAAAAGCAGAGTTCCGCCCCGGGGAGATGCAATGATGGAAAGATACAGCCCCTGCCCTCAGAAAGCGCACCCTCCGGGACAGTGGGGCAGAGAAACGCTAACCTCGAACAATAGGAACTTGGAGTAGATACACCACTTTGTGCCATTTGCAGGCTTGGAGAAGGAAGCAATTGTTCATTCTCCTGTAGTCAGAGAAAGTCCTGTGAGAATAATTGCTCTTTCGTCTGATGTTGATTTGATTCTTTAAAGAGTCCTTTCAGGGCGCCTGGGTGGCTCAGTGGGTTAAAGCCTCTGTCTTTGGCTCGGGTCATGATCTCAGGGTCCTGGGATCGAGCCCCACATCGGGCTCTCTGCTCAGCAGGGAACCTGCTTCCTCCTCTCTCTCCCTCTCTCTGCCTGCCTCTCTGCCTACTTGTGATCTCTGTCTGTCAAATAAATAAAAAAAAAAAAAAAAAATTAAAAAAAAAATAAAGAGTCCTTTCAGTCAATTCCTTCTGAATATACTCACCAACACTCTGTCCCTGATTTTTTTCTCTTTGTTTCTTTTTAACAGTCTTTCCCTTCAAGCCATGCCCACAGCTCATCGTGTCCCTCCTAAGGAAACCAATTCCAAATGGCACCCTGATTTTCCCTAAATTCCACCTCTTTATTTCCTGCTCATCTCAGACAGTTGTTGTCTTAAATTCTTCAGACTCATGAAACCGGGAATGAATTCATGATCACTGTGCATCAAACCTAAATCTCCCCATCTGTAGGCATTATTTCTGTTATAGCCATGGCCATCTGGCTGGTCACCCAGGCATCAAAGTGGAGCTCCATCCTTCTCTCTAGGTCTTTCTCCCGCCTTCTCCCCACATCTCAGCATCAATTAGTTGCAGAAGCCCTCTTTACTCCAGCTCCGGTATGTGGTTTACTGTCCCACTCTACAGGACAACCTTAGGGCTCCAAATCAGATGGTCAGGCATCATGCTCTCTATGCACAGTGCCCACCCACATTAGTTCATCCAAATATTTACTGAGAGTCTACCATATGCCAATTACCAAGTGTTGAAGTGTTGAGGATATGAAAATTTTTAAAAAGCTCAGTTTCTTAGAAGATAAGAATTCTTTCTACTGAGAGAGGCACAGTATTAAACTATTTTTTAAAAAATAATGGGGGAACGCCTGGGTGGCTTAGTTGGTTGAGCAGCTGCCTTCAGCTCAGGTCATGATCTCAGCGTCCTGGGATAGAGTCCTACATCGGGCTCCTTGCTCAGCGGAGAGTCTGCTTCTCCCTCTGCCTCTGCCTGCCTCTCTGCCTACTTGTTATCTCTGTCTGTCAAATAAATAAGTAAAATCTTAAAAAAAAAAAAAATGGGGGAGACAAACCATGAGAGACTGTGGACTCTTGAGAAACAAACTGAGGGTTTGGGAGGGGATGGGGGTAGGAAGTTGGGTGAGCCTGGTGGTGGGTATTAAGGAGGGCCCAGATTGCATGGAGCCCTGGGTGTGGTGCATAAACAATGAATTTTGGAACACTGAAAAAAAATAAAGTTGTTCAGCACTAAAAAAAAATAATAATAATAAAAATAATGTGGTAAGAGTACCATCTTCACTTACAGCATCAAGGAACATGTCCCCCAGAAACTTGACTCTTGAATTTTAAAGGATGAGTAGCAGTTAACTTACCACAAGAGGAGGAAATGGCATTTCCAAGCGAGAGACAAAGAGGGACAAAGGCGTACATTACCTGTGGATCCAGCAGGTGGAGGATTTTCATAGTGACCCATCCCTTCCTTCTTCGAACTTCCATCGGACATGAAAGCTCCTCTGCCCTGTTGAATGGTGATTGTAGTATTTGCCAACTCCTGCCTAGATCTCAGATTTTAAGGGTAGGGACCATGTCTGGATTCTCTTTGAACCCACAATAGCACGTGGACCCAGTTTACGCTTGGGGTAAGCTAAATAATGGCCCCAAAGATGCCCATATGGAAACCCCAGAACCACTGGTGATGTTACATGGCAGAAGAAACTGCAAATGTGGGTGAGGGCCTGGAGATGGGGAGATTATTCTGGACTATGCAGATGGGCCCTGGATAATCACAAAGATACTCCTAAGAGGGAGGCAGGAGGGTCAGGGTCAGAAGAGATACGGGGAGCAGAAACAGAAGTCAGAACAATATGGTTTCTGACTGTGAAGGTGAAGGGGGTTTTGTGAGTCAAGGAATGTGGGCACCTTCTAGAAACTGTGAAAGGGCAGGTATGGAAGCTCTCAGCACTGCACAACTCTGCCCCCACATTTTAGACCTTTGAACTTTAAGATAATACATTTGTGTTGTTTTAAGCTGCTGAGTTTGTGATAATATGTTATAGAGCAATAGAAAACTAATACAGTATTTAATACTTATAAGTGATGTATAGACTCATGGCATGATTTTTAATATTCTCTTCTATATTAGCATGACAGTTGTAGAATTTTTTTTTTAAATCTTTGTAGAGGGAATCGGAAAGGTAATGGCCACTAGACTGTGCTCATTTGATAAAGTAAAATAAATAGGAAATTTTCATCATACAAGTTTTCGTCTTCAGAGAGGATTTAAGAAGACTGACAAGAATTTCCAGATACTGTGATAAAGCTAATTTCTTCAACTAATGATATCCTTTGCTTTGGAATACAGTTTCAAGCAAAATTTGGAGGGTGTCATTATCAGAAAGTGTGAGTTTTTACTAAAATTCCTACAAAATACCATTCTACGTTTATCTTTAGCCAGCTCTATAACTTAGAGTACAAAGGCAATATTTTGTGAGCATTGCAAGCTTCTCAGTGTTTTCAAAGAAGCAAATCCATAATCCATTGTGATAGGTGTTGGTAGACAATGACATTGGATGAAATGTGGTGTGGAGTGTGAACATTCAGTACGAGGTGTCTAGGAGAGTCCTCAGAGGATACACACAGGCATCGCCCCTAGCAGGTGGTAGAAACAAGTACGTGGGGGACCTCAAACCTTTTCAGGACATCAGTTTAGGAACTGAACCACCCAGAATTTTAACCTTTAATGTCCCGTGCCAATGCAAGATTTACAAATATAGTCAGTCCTCATTATTTGTGGATTCTGGCTTTGCAGATTTGCTTATTTGCTAAAATTTATTTATAAACCCCAAATCATTTGACAGTCATATGTGGACACATGCGCTCAGAGTGGCAAAAACGTGTGTCACCGCATTCATGTGTTTTGAGCTGAGGTCAAAGAAGGCCATGCTCTGCTTTCGGGTTTCAGCTCTCCTCCGGAGATGATCGGAGGATGGAGACAGGAGAGGCCAGGAGGAGTGAGTGCAGGAGACTTGGCTCTGGGGCCAGTTGGATGAGGTCTGTGTCCCAACTCCAGCATCTGTTACGAAGTGTCCATAAGTAAGTCACGCAACACTTCCGAACTTTGATTTTTCTTTTGTAAAATAGAGTAGAATCCACCAGAATGAATTGTTCTTAAGATTTAAGAGTATAATCTATGTGAGATATTTGTACACACATACACTTCCCCTAGGAGCAGTGTTCAGTGTTTGAGTTGATTGTTTGTGGTGACTTTATGGAACGTAACTACTACAAGTAATGAGAATCAACTGTACATTTCCGTGTGAATTATTTTAAAGAGTGGCTAGAGCTGGGCATGCTGCCACTTAGAAGACATCCGTAACAAACCTCGGTGGGAAATACACAGGCTGAGCTCATTATGTGTTAGTGAGTGAGGCCAGCCATATACCATGCTCTAGGATCCTGTTTCTCACTTGTAGAAACAATCATGGACACAATCATGAACGCCTTCTACCATGTTATATATTTTTCCTGTCTCTATATAAGCAAGATACATTATTTGCTTATTTATTTTAGCTAATTACATATTTTCCTACAGGATGACGTTCTAAAGATGTAGGTTAAAAACACACAGTTCATACAGATGTAGTCACTTTATCACTTCCTACTTTCCCCAAAGAAGTCTGTTTCTCTGTGGCAATAAAAATATCTACACCAGGCTTCCACCCCACACACAACATTTATCTATTATGAAATGGAATTTCTTTTTTCAAGACCCATTCAACAAGGATTTATTAGGCACTGTGTTGAGTGCTATAGAAGATTTAGATAGAGGGATGCCTGGGTGGCTCAGTCGGTTAAGTCACTGCCTTTAGCTCAGGTCATGATCCCGGAGTCCTGGGATGGAGTCCTGCATCAGGCTTCTTGCTTAGCAGACAGCCTGCTTCTCTCTCTGCCTCTGCCTGCCACTCTGCCTGCTTGTGTGCACTCTCTCTCTCGCTCTCTGACGAATAAATAAATCAAATAAAAAAACAAAACAAAAAAAAGATTTAGATAGAGAAGTCATATTTCCTTCTCACGTAAGCATTTATAACATCTGGGGCAGGGTGGAGGGTGCAATAAGTGACTATACAAAGAGGAATAAGAAAAGCATATGGTCAAATAGATGTGTGTATGTTGTGCATGGGAACCTATATATTTAGCCACCAACTTAAAGCATTCCAGAAGAATTTCTGAAGAGTGTGCTGATCGGAATTTTAGCCACTTGGTATCTTCATGTATATTCTAATCAAAGTTATAATTACTTTGCTCCCTTCTATCGATATGATTGATTCTACGTACTGGTAAAGAAGAAGGGGGAAAGCACCACTAACACCAACTATTAAAAGAATTGTTTTAAAATTTCCATACAGAGTCAATAAATCCTAGCTTGGTGGACTCAATGAACCTTGGGAAGCTGTAAATTCCGAATTTTATGCACCTTATAAGAACATGGTATCAAACATAGATGGACTGCCTCTTCCAGTGGAGTGAGAATTCCCTGATCAATGTTTGCAGTTATGCTGTGTATTAAAGCCAGGAGAATCCGTTTGACTGATCACTTCTCTGAAGAGCTAAATGTATGCTTAAATGATTGCTTATCCTACCTGTTTACCTCCTTTCCCCTCACTGGGCATGTAGCTCTTGTCTCTTTTTCCTATTGTATGGAGAAAATACGGAACAACCCCTGTACTAAGTTTCCTATCAGACACCTCATTGGCCTGCTTGGGGATGGACGAGGGTTGAGCAGGGCTCCAAGCTTACACAAAGGATTGATATCTTCAGTATAATTAGATTTGCAAGACTCCAAGGTTATGGGGGGAGAAGGCAAGGGTCCCTGGTGCTGAGTGCAGGCAGGAAGTCTATTTTGGGCTCCTTCTGATACAACACAAACAAAAATCTAACTGACTTTAAAGTTTTTTTTTTTTTTTTGACACCAATTATAGCATTTATTGACATTTCCATTTAAAATGCTAGGAAAGCAGTATAAATTGTAAACATGGAAACCAAACACTTGCATAAATTATTTCAAAAACTCTACAGCACATTAGAAAACAGGGCGGCTAATCGAAGGGTAGAAACATAACTGACAAACAAGAAGTTGGTACAGGCCGCAGCCTTGGAGGCTGCACATGTTCATTCTGAACTTTCTGGCATTCGGGTCTTAGTTGCCACATTGACCCACACCTATCCCAGGGTTCACTTCCTGCTAAGGTACTGGTGTTTTAAGCACCCCAGAGAGGTCCCCTTTTGCAAATACTTTTAAATGGAACCTTGAGACCTCAAAAAAGCTGAGTCTACTAAAGTGAGCCCATATTACACACACACACATGCACACACACACATACATATATATGATTCATTAAAAACAAGTTTTCCCTTTAAAAAATTAAATGAAATCAAACAAATCAGACAGTTACTGCTACTGCTTCTGGAACTGTCCCACATCACAACAGCCTCAAATTTCTAATGATGTCATTTAGCGAAATTCTCAGTCACTTTATCCTTTTCAAATAGAGCCTGTTTTCTTAAAATTGCACATTCAGATAAGAGAGCAGAGTCCTTTTATCAAAGTACTTCATGAGCGTTGAGAAATGTCAGATTTAATAATTTATCACCTGGATACCGCATGCTTTGAAGCTGAGGACATGGTAACAGTGATAATGACATGGTAAATTATGTTACCGCGGCATGGCCGCCTCCAGTGGCTCCTCGGGTTTCAGGGCTTCAGCTCTGCGGACTTCACATCTTGGTCAAAGGGGCAAGGTGTTCGCCCATGTGCTAAAATTGTTTGATCTTTTGGAACTTAATAATTTGCTCCCTGGATTCAGGCATCCAAGACAGTCTTGTAAGTACCATATGAAATCCCTAAAAATATCAGACCTTTGAATATTTAAGTGGCCATTAATTGTAGTCATTCTTAATTCTGTACATTGAGAAGAATGTTTCCCATCTGTAATAGGAGACACAAGAAGTTTTGCCCTTTGGGGAGTCTGTATGTGAAAGAGATACTTCGCTGTAAGTAACTGACACCTAGCAAGTGAGATCTGTAAGTTTTGTTATTACAAAAAAGCATTCCTTGTATTGGCTAATTTTACATGTTGTCACGATCCAGTAATCTATGTTCACGTGAATTTTACCTACAAAAGGATAAGTGAAGTAAACTCGTAACTTCAGACCATTTGGAATCAGATGGAATGTATTTTCCCAACATTGAATCAGAGGCCAAGTGAGAATGAGTGATACCTTGAGATAAGACCAGTTGGCAACCCAGAGTTTGTTTTATCCTTCCTTCTTTGATATCCTTCTGGAAATAAGAATTTCTTTTTTCGTGTGTGTGTGTGTGTGTGTGTGTGTGTGTGTGTGTGTTGAATACTTTGCTTTTCTAAAGCAGTGGAAATTTCGTGTGTTTGCTATCTGGTTGGGCAGGTTTATAGACTGAGTGTGACAAACATGAGTCAGCCAGTGGAGGTCCTTGCAACTAATGAAATGTATCAGAGAAAAAAACCCAAGCCACCTTCCATTAGACCTGCAATCTGTGGGAGTCATAGGTAGGGAGGCAGTCGCTGCACCAATTTGGGGACACTTCATTTTTATTTGTTAGTGATCTGCAGTCTCTATTTCCTAGCTTTAAAGATGAAAAAAGAAATTGTGGTGGGGAAACATATTCTTTAAAGAATTATTTCTTTTACTCTTAGTCAACGACTATTGTTAGAGCTGTCAAATCTTATATGTTGCTGCACTCTCAGTATATAAATATATGATAATATAAGTATATGATTTATATATACTAGATATCATGAAGCATATATATTTATATAATTATATAAATTATGTATTAGTCATATTCTTGTATATAAATTATAGATTAGTATATATTCATATTATTTATCTTATATTGGGATTTCATGTATATTAAGTCATATATATCGATGTGCTGTCTTCTAACCTCAACAGTATTTTAGAAAACAGAGTGTAATAATGATTGCTTATGCAAAGCTAGGATCGGAACATATTGTCTATGTTTTGTCCGAGTAGAATACCAGCATCAGAACACAAACCACCCGACCCTGTTACCAGACCCAGGCTGATAACTCTACGTCAGTGTCGATGTCTTTGGGTGGCTGGGGACAGGGTCAGGAGGGTGAGATTCTTCTGTGATCATCACGATTTGTCAGGCACAGAAAGGATAACATTGATAGATTCCATCTTGTTCGACTCTACAAAGAACACACACACTTTACTCACTCCTCCCTCCCCTGGCTAATTTTTAAATGGTAATTTGTTTTAGGTCACTGTCATTACCCTGAAAGCATTTTTATAGTTTTGTCTTTGTTTAAAAACACACACCAGCCATTAAAGACTCCATCGGTTACAGAATAGATAGTAGAGACACGGATTCAGTGACTTGGGGTAAATAATGAAAGAGAAAATGAAATGAATTGGAGAAAAGATCCTTCATGCTAAGCCAGCAAAATAAAATGCAGCTTCCAGAATCACAGAAGCTGCATTCTGGGAGAAAGTTGCTTCCGTGCTTTGTAACTTAGGGATGTTAGTCGCACCAGCTCTTCCACGTTTGAAATGAACAGTAAACAGCTACGTGTCATATTCAAAAGTGCTAGGATAAAATATGAATCTCTGCGTTCCGGTCTTCACCCTGTTGCCACATATGCTAGCTGAGATGAGAGAAGTGATTCTGTGTCACAGGTACGGCTCCGTTCCAACTTATCAAGGGTGAGTTCTACCTGTACCTTCCTCAGAGTTGTGGACACAAAGGAGACTGGTAAAAGATAAGAAATGAAGAGATCATAAATGTGAGCCCAGAGAAATAGAAAGGACAATAAACTGCTTGATATCCTGGACAAAATAGATTTAGTCGTGAAAAGTAAGTAAAAAACTGCTTAAAGATAACACTAGACATCAGAAGTCTAGAAGACATCAGAAGTCTCCCTGCCGGGAGAGGAGGGAGGTGGGGGGCGGGGGCAGGGCATGGCTTCGGAGGTCCCTGGTACCCAGGTGCTAGCCTGACGCATTAACCCAGCAGGGATATTGTCACGCTGTGGCAGTCTCCAGAGGAGACCATGGAAAATCTCTCCACCAGGTCTGCTCTCCAGCTGGCTAGCCATGTCCCTCAAATACTCATGCTCTGTCCCTGCCAAGTCACTGCCGGTTGGATTTCTCAGAACATGGTGAGACACGGTGGTGTGAATTCTAGCTCCTTGTCCAGTTAGATATTCACCTACACGCCCAGGGTTCACATTGCCAGTGACAGGAGGTCCAGGTGCTATTTCTGAGTCACTCACCTGCTGAGTTAGGCCAGTGTCCTCAGACTTCAGTGGGCCTGGGAAATCGATCTAGCTCAAATGATGATTTGCCTTCAGTCGTTCTCGGAGTGTGACCTGGGACGGTTCACATCTGATGAGTTCCTAGGTGATGATAATGCACTTGTCCTCCATACTTTGGGTTGCCAGAATCTTAGCAGAGTGTGGTTGACCCTCTCACACAGAAAGAGAGCAGTAAGTGCTCTTCTTAGGGAAAACTACCAGCCACTAATACCATCAGTGGCTTCATGTCCGGAAACTGGACTAGAGTCTTCCAGCAAGGCTTGGGCTGGAGCAGCACATTGTATCTGTTAGGAGAAGGGCTGTCCCTCTCTGCTAAAATGGGTTGGTGAGACTCCCCTGAATCTCATCATTCTGGGTTTGGATCAAGTGAGGCTGCACATCTGGCCAAGCGGGCCTGGCCTATCTGTGGGGTACAGTGTTGAGGCTGTATTTTTCTAACAGGTCACATGCGTGAGCACCCTGGCCAGCAACTTCAGCCTGCATCATGTATGTTCTCTTACTGTCTTAAACCATTTCATCAACTATGGTAAATATTTCCAAGAAACGGCTAAGAGGAAGCCCTTTGGCATTTATTAGTCTTGCCTTTGGTGAAGAACCATTTAAGGATTAAATGATTGGAAGTGTATTTCATAAAGACATGATCCCTGCCTCTCTTTATTCCTCTTATCTTCTCCAGATTAATTTCTGCAGAATATTTGTCCTGCACATCGGATTTTATCATCGTTTCGTTATTATCCCTTGTAGGGACGTGATTGAGTCTGGGAGAGAGAGGAGTAGGCAGTGAAATTTGCGGAAGGAGACATCTGAGAGTCTTCTATGTGTATGAGAGAGAAAACTGGATCATTTAAAAAGAGTCCCCAAAGTCCTATAATGTGCAACAGTTATAACTTGCTGCTTATTTGCTCACAGATTATAAAAAAAAAAAAAAAATTCATGTTGAGTTTCATTACCCATACCATGACATAGCAATAAAATGATGAAGGGGCAAAGAGGCTTGAATAAACTAAAATCTGGATAGGTATTCCCAGAGTTGTCAGGTGGCTTGTCAACCTAAATATGTTAGATTTAACATCCCAAAACTCCATGTGATGACCCCTTTCTAAATTCTGCTTTTATAGGGGTGTACCTAGGGCCCATAGAAAAATGAAGATAGGGAGTCAGGCTAGAAATTCTGGAACAACCCACTTTTTCCTTAGAATAGATAAGTAGATAAGTGGAAAAGAAATATCGTGGGTACTGTCCCCCTCTTTTGAAATTGACGAAATTGTGTTAGTAGTTGAATTCCTTTGACCTGTGGCAGGAAAGCTTTTTATTTCCTTTTACTTTCTTTCTTTTTAAATTTCTAAAGAGGAGGAAAATGTCAGGCAGTAGTGTGTTGTTACTGCCACAAAATATTATTAAAGCATAACTACCAAACCAGAAAGCATCGCCCTGTAAATTTAATGCAATGTCAGTTTTGATCTAGGTATTTTGCTCTCCAAAGAGATGCTTAATCTTCTAAACAAAATTGAACTGAATGGATTTCAAAAAAAAAAAGTCTGTTGTGGTAACATGCCAGTACAGATTACCAGACAAATAACCAACTACACACATTTCCCATAGGTGAGTATATGAATTTGAAACTTAGGCTTGACTATGAAAATATTGATCAGGTAGTGCAATGATAAACAATACCACTTTACTTTCAAGAAAGCCATTAGAAAATTGGGTCTTACTACTTGAGTTTAAGGTTTTAAATGTAGAAAATTCTGTCTTAATAAAAATAAATCAGAGGATCAAGACCAATTGAGATCTTATGCATGAAACAGAAACCACTATAGAAATGTAAGGCTTTATTAGAAATAATCTTTAGTAAGCCTAGAAGATATTTACCAAACATGGTGATTTCCTGGAAGTCATGATATTTACAAAGTTTGATGAGGCCTACTTAGTTGATCTTTTTAGAAATGACTTTAATTATCTTTTTAAATAACCAAATAAATATATATAAGGAATCTAAATATTTTGGAATATATAATGAGATATAATTGATGAAAAAAGACAACTAGATTTACATGAGATTATGATATCCCAACTAGTTAAGCCACTTCACTACATAATGAATGTAGATGTGTGAATAATTTAGGCATATTGGGGGAATAGGTTTAAAGGATCAGGTTTAAAAGTTCAGAAGGAATTCAAACACCTGGAAGCTAAAGACCACCTTGCTTAAGAATGCTTAGATCAATAAGGAGATCAAAGAAGAACTGAAACAATTCATGGAAACCAATGAGAATGAAGACACTTCGATCCAAAACCTATGGGATACAGCAAAGGTGGTCCTAAGGGGAAAATACATAGCCATCCAAGCCTCCCTCAAAAAATTTGAAAAATCCAGAACACAGCAGCTGTTTCTACACCTTAAAGAACTGGAGAATCAACAACAAATCAAACCAACTCCACACATAAGAAGAGAAATAATCAAGATTAGAGCTGAGATCAATGAGGTAGAAACCAGAGATACAGTAGAACATATCAATGAAACTAGAAGCTGGTTTTTTGAAAGAATCAATAAGATCGATAAACCACTGGCGACACTAATCCAAAAGAAAAGAGAGAAAGCTCAAATACATAAAATTATGAATGAAAAGGGAGAGATCACAATGAACACCAAGGAAGTAAAAACAATCATCAGAAGTTATTATCAACAGTTATATGCCAATAAGCTAAGCAACCTAAATGAAATGGACGCATTCCTGGAAAACTATCAACTCCCAAAATTGAACCAGGAAGAAATTGACAACCTGAATAGACCAATATCTAGTAATGAGATTGAAGCAGTGATCAAAAACCTCCCAAAAAACAAGAGCCCAGGACCTGATGGATTCCCTGGGGAATTCTACCAAATTTTCAAAGAAGAAATAACACCTATTCTCCTGAAGCTCTTTCAAAAAATTGAAGCAGAAGGAAAACTTTCTGACTCTTTCTATGAAGCCAGCATTACCCTGATCCCCAAACCAGGCAAAGACCCTACCAAAAAGGAGAATTTCAGACCAATATCACTGATGAATATGGATGCTAAGATTCTCAACAAGATCCTAGCAAACAGGATCCAACAGCACATTAAAAAGATTATCCACCATGACCAGGTGGGATTCATCCCTGGGCTACAAGGATGGTTCAACATTCGCAAATCAATCAATGTGATAGAACAAATTAATAAGAGAAGAGAGAAGAACCACATGGTCCTCTCAATTGATGCAGAAAAAGCATTTGACAAAATCCAGCATCTGTTCCTGATTAAAATGCTTCAGGGAACATTCCTGAACTTCATAAAATCTATCTATGAAAGACCCACAGGAAATATCATCCTCAATGAGAAAAAGCTTGCAGCCTTCCCATTGAGATCAGGAACATGACAAGGATGCCCACTCTCACCACTCTTGTTCAACATAGTATTAGAAGTCCTAGCAACAGCAATCAGACAACAAAGAGAAATAAAAGGTATCCAAATTGGTAATGAAGAAGTCAAACTCTCTTTCTTTGCAGATGACATGATTCTTTATATGGAAAACCCAAAAGACTCCACCCCCAAACTACTAGAACTCATACAACAATTCAGCAATGTGGCAGGGTACAAAGTCAATGTACAGAAATCAGTGGCTTTCTTATACACTAATAATGAAAATAGAGAAAGGGAAATTAGAGAATCGATTCCATTTACTATAGCACCAAGAACCATAGGATACCTGGGAATAAACCTAACCAAAGAGGTAAAGGATCTGTACTTGAGGAACTACAGAACACTCATGAAAGAAATTGAAGAAGACAAAAAAGATGGAAGACCATTCCATGCTCTTGGATCAGAAGAATAAACATTGTTAAAATGTCTAAACCACCTAGAGAAATCTATACTTTTAATGCTATTCTGATCAAAATTCCACCGGTATTCTTCAAAGAGCTGGAGCAAATAATCCTAAAATTTGTATGGAATCAGAAGAGACGCCCAATAGCTAAGGAAATGTTGATAAACAAAAATAAAATGGAGGGCATCACGTTACCTGATTTCAAGCTTTACTACAAAGCTGTGATCACCAAGACAGCATGGTACTGTCATAAAAACGACACATAGACCAGTGGAACAGAGTAGAGATCCCAGATATGGACCCTCAACTCTATGGTCAAATAATCTTCGACAAAACAGGAAAAAATATACAGTGGAAAAAAGACAGTTTCTTCAATAAATGGTGCTGGGAAAACTTGGCAGCTATATGTAGAAGAATGAAACTGGACCATTCTCTTACACTGTACACAAAGATAAACTCAAAATGGATAAAAGACTTCAATGTGAGACAGGAATCCATCAGAATCCTAGAGGAGAACATAGGCAGTAATCTCTTCGATATCAGCCACAGCAACTTCTTTCAAAATATGTCTCCAAAGGCAAAGGAAACAAAAGTGAAGATGAACTTTTGGGACTTCATCAAAATCAAAAGCTTCTGCACAGCAAAGGAAATAGTCAAGAAAACAAAGAGGCAACCCACTGAATGGGAGAAGATATTTGCAAATGACAGTACAGACAAAAGGTTGATATCCAGGATCTATAATGAACTCCTCAAACTCAACACACACAAACAGACAATCATATAAAAAAATGGGCAGAAGATATGAACAGACACTTCTCCAATGAAGACATATAAATGGCTATCAGACACATGAAAAAATGTTCATCATCACCAGCCATCCGGGAGATTCAAATTAAAACTACATTGAGATATCACCTTACACCAGTTAAGAATGGCCAAAATTAGCAAGACAAGAAACAACATGTGTTGGAGGGGATGTGGAGAAAGGGGAACCCTCTTACACTGTTGGTGGGAATGCAAGTTGGTGCAGCCACTTTGGAGAACAGTGTGGAGATTCCTCAAGAAATTAAAAATAGAACTTCCCTATGACCCTGCCATTGCACTCCTGGGTATTTACCCCAACGATACAGATGTAGTGAAAAGAAGGGCCATCTGTACCCCAATGTTTATAGCAGCAATGGCCACGGTCGCCAAACTGTGGAAAGAACCAAGATGCCCTTCAACAGACGAGTGGATAAGGAAAATGTGGTCCATATACACTATGGAGTATTATGCCTCCATCAGAAAGGATGAATACCCAACTTTTGTAGCAACATGGACGGGACTGGAAGAGATTATGCTGAGTGAAATAAGTCAAGCAGAGAGAGTCAATTATCATATGGTTTCACTTATTTGTGGAGCATAACAAATAGCATGGAGGACATGGGGAGTTAGAGAGGAGAAGGGAGTTGGGGGAAATTGGAAGGGGAGGTGAACCATGAGAGACTATGGACTCTGAAAAACAATCTGAGAGTTTTGAAGTGGCAGGGGGGTGGGAGGTTGGGGTACCAGGTGGTGGGTATTAGAGAGAGCATGGATTGCATGGAGCACTGGGTGTGGTGCAAAAATAATGAATACTTTTATGCTGAAAATAAAAAATAAATTAAAAAAAAAAGAATCATACTGATTTTTATTTTATTGTGGGCTTGAAAGTAGTGAATTAAGATTTAGGATCTATTGAGAATATAATATTCAACATTTCTTTTTATTTTAATTATAACTCTAATAGTTTCCTGTTGCTTCCATCTTGAACATGAAGAGATAGAAATAAAAAAAAGAGATAATTGGCCCAGATCATATCATTATAAAGGGAAAGAATGAGGATCTCAATGAGATCCTCATTTTACTTGGCAATGCTAAGTCCTAACAATTAGTACTCAAAACATACAAATGACAGCCTTATGGAGTGCTTTCTTCTTTAGATTTTTCTGCCCAGATCCAAATCTTCTTGAGTCACCCATTATTTTAATATGCAATATTTAATATGCACCCATTATTTTAATATGCAATTTAAATATTTTAATGAACAAACTCTTTCCTCATCCAATATAAAGTCCAAGATTCACTACCCATTCCCCCAAGCGGCATATAATTTCTTGTGGTCTCAGCATCCATTTCTTCTTCTTACTCCTACTCCATGTTTTATCTTCCAGATCAAAACACTCTCCAGCTTATATGAGTCCAAATATGGTTCATATGTCAGCCTCATACATCATTGTGCTTCACCAATTTTTGTTGGTTTGGGGGCACCTAATAGAATGGGGTTCAGCTCAGCACAGAATTGGAAGCAATTTAATATTGAAGGTAGTCATTGTGGTTCCAAACATCTGTTGGCCATTTCCTAAAATGAGATTTCTTACTGGCTGTATCTTTCTTTAGGATCCAACTGATCACATATTCCTGTATTCATTGGGTCCCTTCCTCCCTTTTTAGACCATTTTTCCCTTTACTTTTTTTCAGGATCATTTAACCTCTCAAATAAAAAGAAATAAAAATAAAAATTAAATTAAATTAAAATTAAAAAATTTTTTAAAAAAACAGCTCCACATTTCCTCTTATTTCATTATGCCAAAAAATCCACCTTTTCTTTTTTCCACACTCCCTCGGACTATCGCAGGAGTCTCACCTTTGAAGCCACCAGGGAATTTTCCTAAAGAACCCCTTTCCCTGAAGATGGCATTCTGCCACTTCCTTCGAAGGCAGAAAGTTGCTACCATTTGTTTTGTCTTTAATAACAAATTTTCTTTCTCGTTACATTAGTACTTTTAATACACATCTATTTTCACATTGTAGTTATGAAAGATAGCAGAATGACAAACATAACATCTACAATTCTTTGTTTTTTAGAATTAAAGCAACAACAACACCACCCAAACACCCTTGCTTTCCTTGGAAAACAGACCTACCTCAGCCTGGCTGGGAAGTGTTCTTAAGAGGCAAACTTCCTTAATATGTTTGTGTTCTGATTCCATTACGTGGAATTACACAGGCTTCAGGATGGCATGTGAAGATGTTTATTGAAAAGTTTTCTGTCGCTTCAACACAGGAAGAAAAGTTCAGCTGGTGACTCTTCTTTCTCTCCCTCCAAGTTTTTACTTTTAGAGTCTTTATTTGTATGTAATCAAAACGAAACATCTTGTCAGGGGATACATATTCCCAGTCCCTGGTAGGGAGGTGGTATGCAGTGCTTGAAATGTTTGAGATGACAAATAGCCCAGCAGGTCTGGCCTCTTCTTCTCGCGCCCTGAGCTGCTGGCCATCTATTTCAAATTGGGTGTGCATTGTAGGGTGAAGCGTGTACCAAGGAGTGCCAACCTCCCCCCGAGCAGTGTCTTACTGAATACAGGATTAAGTGAAAGTCTCTGGGGGCTAGCCAGAGAATGAGGTGCCCAACAACACCAGAGGCTTGATGAGCTTAATAGAAGAGACCGCTACATTCCGTACCTCTTTCAAATGTTTACAGTGTCACATGCAATTCTGTCAAATATTTCTGAAAGGGAAAAAAATGAAAATATGCACCAACCATATTTCACCCCATGGAGGCATCATTTGGATGCCAAGAACAAAATCTTGATTTTGAAGTATCTTGAGTTGAAGATAACCTTGCTGTTTTTTTTAAAGCCCAAAGAGTACTTTCCATCTCTCTCCCTCTCTCCGTCTCTCGCTTTTTCTCTCTCTCTCTCTGTCTCATACACAGACACACACACACACACACACACACACGTCCCTGCTCTGAATAGTAGGCAACAGAGTGCTATGTGCCTGCGTTAATCATGGTGGTGTCTGAATGGGTAGATACTGCTGGAAGCCAGAGATAGCAACCGGGAACTCCATCATGCTGACTCGGTGAAAATGATGACAAAGCTAATAACCTACATTTTTTTTTATCCCCCACTGTAAGGCTTAGCTACTCCAACTGTGTGATCTGGATTTTGTAACATTATTCTTCACCCTTTGAAATGACTCTTTTCTGTGTATATCTAGTCTCACTTTTCTAGGGTTTCCTACCAGCTTCTCAAGAAGTAAGGTCAACCTGTCATTAACACTCAGTCTTGATTTTCTTTCCAAAATATTTGACCATGTCACAACAGTTTAAAATGTGTGTGTGTGTGTGTGTGTGTGTGTGTATAATCAAGCAAAGAGTATTCCGTAGATTTTCAGGGTTATGGAAGCAATCTCTTAGGTGTTCCTAGCTGTATAAATGGGTCATATGCATGTGAGATTGACATTGCCTCCTTCCAGAGCTACCCCAGAAAAAATGGAAAGCAATGCTGTGAGGGTCTATAACCCTTCTGGCCTCCCTCCTCCCACCCTCACTCATATTTAAACACAGTTGTTTCAACTGAAGGACAAAACTAAAATTAAAAAAATATATATATATACATATATATGTATGCAAATCACCTCATAATTTTTTTTTAATCTGTAGCAAATAGTGAATTGGGGAATTTAAAATCAAAGTGACAGATTTGGGCTATCTACACAGCCAGTTCAGATAATTTTATGTAAAAAAAAAAACCTTGTATTTTGCACAACAAAGGAAAAAGAATAGAATTGACCCATTTCTGAAAGACTTCAGAGTACATTTTTTACAAATGACAGTGGATCATCTCTATCCTATAATACCGTAAGACGAAGAAAGGCTAACCCTGACCCATTTACTTTATTTACTTTATGACAGTACAGTATTTTATTTAGAGTTTTTCAATTTTTTACTCCATAAATAAGTTTAACAATGATCCACTTATAATGAAATTTGATTGAATTTTATTTATATTTCGCCTCTTTAGAATAAGCATTGCTAAGTGTTTTTGAGGTAGGAAACTGGAGATGGCACAAAGAAAAAGAAGAACTTAAGTCAATCTCTGTCTCTCAATTTCATACAGAAAATAAGCCGCCATCACAGAAAATCTAGGAAATATATGTGGTAAACAATGAGATATTTGAAAGTTCTGGGTTCAATTCCAGGATCTAACACTTCCTGGGTTATCTTGGGCGAGGTCACCTTTCTGAGCTTCTGTTGTTTTCTCATTTATAAACTGTGGATAAAATACCTTCCCCTTCCTTTCCTTTGACTAGCTTGAGAATCCTGTGAGGCAATATATGCATGCCCGTCATTTCTGGCGTCCTTAGAGTAACAGCCTTTGTTGTCTGTGTCATGACGGACCTACCCTGTAGTTGCTGGGCTTGGAGCAAGAGAACCAGTAGAGGCCACCTTTCCTTTCTACCTCCATCATGTCCCGTCCTGCACTGTGAGGAGCTTCATGTACACGCACTGGAACCCATCTGCACACACATCCAAGCCCCAGGCATCCTTTGCACACCCTGTAATGCCCCCCACCGATGATTCAGGCTGTTCCGGTGTACCCACATCTTTTTTTTTTTTTTTAAGATTTTATTTATTTATCAGAGAGAGAGAGCGAGAGCAAGCACAGGCAGACAGAGTGGCAGGCAGAGGCAGAGGGAGAAGCAGGCTCCCTGCCGAGCAAGGAGCCCGATGCGGGACTCGATCCCAGGACGCCAGGATCATGACCTGAGCCGAAGGCAGCTGCTTAACCAACTGAGCCACCCAGGCGTCCCCGGTGTACCCACATCTTGAGATCTGATCTGGGAAGAAGGCCCATGTAGACCCTGCCCTGCCTTGAGGCTGATTGGCCAGGGAATTCTGGTATCCCAGGTACTCAGTGCATGGTCTAGGTAAGAAAGGGCAAGCACCATGGCCCTCCTCCCTCTAGGTGGAGGGGATGTGTCTGGAAGATTGGAAGAGTGGACCTTCTCAATGCAGCCCCTGGCTGGCGAATACTCTAGACCGCTTAGTGCCTGGGACCATCTTAAAGGTAATGCTCTTTCCTTCAGGCTTAATTTTTCATTTATTTAGCATAGCACATTGAGCTAAATAATTATTTAACATTCTCAGTTTATTTGACATAGTATTTATTTATTTGGCATAATATTTATTTTGCAGTTAGACTGTGTGGAATATCGGATGCTTTCAGCTACAAGTGACTAAAAGGTCTAGCTTTTAAAAAGAGTTGGAGGGGGAGGGATAAACAACCCGTAACAAGGAACTCTGAGGTGGGGTGGGTCCGTGGGAGCTTGGAGCCTCAGTGACATTCTCCTGAGGTGTGTGCCCTTTGTCACCCTTGCAGTATCTTGGCTACGTGCTCACTTTCCAGGCATCATCCCCAGATGTGACTACATCCACTGAAAGAAAAAGGAGATTTTTTTCCCCATCTGTCTCTTTTGATTGGCAAGGAAAACGTTCTGATAAAATTCTCCCACAGAATTCATGTCATTAGCCAGAAATGTCAAACAACCACCTCAAGCAAAGGAATGGGACCACAGTGACTGGCTTGCATCAGTCATATTTCATTGGTGTCTTGTGAGAGGAGCGTCGGGTCCCAGAATGGAATGAGAGGAGAAATGACCACAGGGTAGGCATTCAGTTATGTCTGCCACGGCCAATAAAGCTAGGAAGTTGCTCCTTCTCTGGAATGCCAGACTCAGGCTGGTGCAAATCTCAGCATCTAAGTAAGTGTCCAGTGGCTGACCACAGTGCTCCCCCCACCCCCACACCCCTACCCCCGTGGCAGTGCTCCGCTTCCCATCTTTTGGGAGGGTTGTATCCCAAGGAGCTTCTCCCTGCTTTGCTTTTTCTGAAATCAGCATCTCACGCTGATCACCAGTAAAAGGTTTGGCCAGAAAACTGTGTATTGCCTTAGGTGTTCAGATCTTTATTTCTCTTCTTTCCTGAGTATCTCCCACTCTGTCTGTTTTGAGGTGAAGACCCCCTTCTAGCTGCCACTGGAGGCCTCATCCGCTGAACCAATCTGCAGACTCCTCTACAGCCCTGCCCTTGACTGTGAATTTCTCATTGACTCTTTGCAAGCCTCCTTGTCCACCTGCCCGGTAACAGGCCCTCAGCAACATTTGCTTTTTGCTTTCTCCTAAGTATCCAAATGAATGTCACTGAATCTCTTCTACACATAAAATGTATTAGATAATTAACAACTTTTCTAGGAAACTCAGGGAGTCAACCAGATTTTCGGAGGATAGTCTTACAAGGTTACAAAGAACATGGCAATGTCTAGAAGCAGTCAATCAATATCCACTGATCTAAGCACACTTTCCTTATTTTCTTCCTTCAGCCCGTGAAATACGAGCTTCCCCGTATGTCTAAGGCCCAAGCCTTTGATGCTGGTCAATGTGAAGGAAAAAATGTGTACGATGGGGATTTTTCAAAGGTTAAAAAAAAAGAAAAGAAAAGAAAAACTTAGGGCTGGTGGAAATGAAAACCATGCTGACATCTCAAAGAATAAAATCCAGCTCACCTCTGGCCTCCATAAGCTTTCTCCATGAGCTAATGAGGCGATGATTAAGAGCATGGGAGAGAGAGCAATGAAATGTGGTTATTTCCTCCAGATGAAAAGCCAGGCAGGACTGTGTGTCTGTTAGCCAAATAGATTGCCATTTAAAGTGAACAAACTCTGACTTCACAAGCACAGATTCTGATTGGACTCATATCATTACCTTCTATAATGAAATGTTTCCCCTTGTTGCTTTCCTACAGAAAATTAACCCTAAATAATATGAACGCTCTTCATTCAATGTAGATTCTGCTAATTTATCTTTTAAAAGTAAATCTACCTAGGGAAAATAAAGTAATTTTTAATTATTCAGCAGAAATTGCTATTGAATCTTCTCCATGTTTCAGTTCAGAGGGCTTCTCTGTCATCCTAACCGTAAACCGTGAGCTTTTTGAAGCCTGGGTGAAGATTTACATGTTATTGTTTCCAATGGGTGCTCCCTGGATGGTTTACAAGTCTTAAGATGCTTGTTCAATGGTGAGATTCTGCTTCCTTTCCTTTTGACTGGTTACCTGGAAATAGGTTGATAGTGTAACACTCTTAGAAATTCAAAATATGTATTAATCTGCATAGATTGTGCTTAAACCACATTCCTGAAAATAACAGATTTTATTTTTTTTTTCATGCAATGGAATACGTGTACATACTAAAATGTTGGGTGAGAGAACATATTTATAGGTATAGTTGATCAAGGCATCTCAGGAAAGAAAGAAGGGAGGAGAGCTGTGCATTCCTGGGGGAGGGGGCAGGAATAGTAATAAGCATTGGTATATATTGATAGATATATCAGTAAATATCCTCATAATGAAAACAGAAAGAGAAGTTGTTTTTACTCTCTATTGCTGCATGTGGATGTTCGCCAAAACTTAATGATATAAAACAGACATTTATTTTGCTTGCGGTTTTATGGGTTAGGAATTTGGAAGGGGTTCAACCAAGCAGTTGGTCCCTAATCCACATGGCATCTGCTGAGGTGGCTGGAGCTAAAGGATCCACTTCCAGATGTTTCTTCATTCCCACACATCTGGCAGCCAGGTTGGGGTGGCAAGAACAGCTAGTTGCTGGCCTTGTGTGGTTCAGGAAGCTCTTCCCATGTGGCCTCCGTGTGTGGCTAGCTTGAGCTTCCTCACACCATGGTGGTCTCAGGATGGTCTGGCTTCTAACATTGTGACCAGCCTCTCCCAGAGCAAGTAGTCAAAGACCCAGGGAACAGAAGCTTCCTGATTCTCAAGGCCCACATGGTCTCAATGCATAAAACATGGCATTTCTAGCATATTCAATTTGTTATGCAAGTTACTAAGGCCTGGGCAGATTTAGCAGGAGGGGAATTCAACCCCACCTTTTAACATATGGTCATTTTTTTTTTCTAACACAGGATTGAATAAACATTATGAAAAGACTCTTTATTTTACAAAATAATTCATTCCTATCTCTTTTGCATAATGAACATTCAAGGGACATCTAGGATATTATGTCATTTGAAAATAATTATTCACACCGAACTTACTAGAAACATGCTCTTGCACAATGGAAAATATAAACATTGACATCCCCGCTTTTGCCGGCAGGTAAAGCGTACATTAGTAAAACTAGCATTCCCATTTTGCAGAGAGATTTAAGGCCTGGCAGTCACTGCACATTTTTTTTTCCCTAATCTGACTTCAACATCTAAAGGTCTTCCAAAAAACTTCTCTGCCAAAAATGACTCCCCCAGAATGAGGTCCTGAATATCAAAAGGTTTGCTCTAAGATTTAATTCACCCAGGCCAATGCGGGGAATCTGAAAGTAGCATTTGCTTGTCACATTAATTATGTGCTCGTCAGGTGGATCTAAGTGGGAAGAAATTCTGTGCTTGAGACTTTCCAAGACAATGTAAAACTGCTGTTTCTCATACTGGTTTTACCATGTCTTTGCAGAGGGGTCAGCCCAGGAAAAACCTTTGAGCGTTCGGTTCCTCGTAGGCTTTCTCCTTGCGAGGACGGATGGCAGACCCCAAGGCTGGGGAGTGCAGATGGAGTGTCAGCTCTGCCAAGGCAGATGGTCAACCTTGGAGGCCTAACTGTAGCTGTAGTGCTATGTTTCTGAAGGGCCAGTCTCCGTAGCTCAGTACACACAGTCTGGAGCTCACAGCGTGCACTGTGCTTGTAATGGATCTCTGCAGAAGCATCCTCACAGCGTATCAACTGACCAAATAGAAGCAGACAGGAGAGCAAATGCAGTTTACTAAACCTGCAGGAGGGGGTTAGGATCCACAACCATACAGAAGCTCGTCCCTGTGGTCTGCTGAGGCCAGGTCCATTTCAACAACAGCATAAATCCAGGCATGAGTGATTAAATAAACGTCACAGCCTTTTCGTACTGTTGACCAAACAGAAACTATGCAACTTCTACAGTCTTCTGTCGACCACTTTAGACCAACTGGTCTTTAAATTGGCCCTGTTCTGCTCCTCTGTTCCTGCTCTGCAGGACTTACAGTCCCCTCACAGCCCTGTTTATATGATTTCTTTACGAGCCTAGTGTCTGCTGTGCTGTGTAACTCAAAGGACCATTGGATCTTGGAAGAGTTGAGTTACTTATTCAGGGTCCTTCCATTTGTTGCAAGGAGTAAGTACTGGCAATGAGATCTCATGATTTCTAGAAAAGCTCTCCCTTTCTATTTCGAATATATCAGCTGTGAACAATTCCATAGCTGCTGCTCCCTACAAAGTACAGACGAGAATTCAAACCACAAACCCTGGATTCTAAGATCATATCAGCTTCACTCATAATCAGAGAGAGGTTTGCAGTGTAAATTGTGTTTCATCAAACCAAGTTGTATTTGAAAAGAGGAAATGGAAGAGAAAAGAAAGGCATTTTCTAAAAGCAAAGCCACTTCCTTCTTAAAAATTCTAAGCGAAGGCAAGAGAGAGATGTTATGGTAAACCTGTCAAGAAACTCTCAGAGCCTGAACTTTATAATATTTGTATAAATGTAGCCATTGACCTTGAGCATATGAAGTATTATCATATGATACTAGGAACCACCTGACATGGTATGTTTAGAAAGAGAAGTACCTAGAAGTACTCTGTGTCGCTTTGTCCTAAGCATTGAGATGTGAAATGTGACTGCACCATATACTCCAAATATTTAGGATTATTATTAAACACATCGTTTTATGTAACCCTCACAATGACCCTGTCAAGTGGGAACTATTCTTACCCTCGTTTCCTGATAAATACAGTGTGATTTAGAGAGGTTAAATGATGTGCCCAATATCCCACACTGATTTAAGTGGCAAGACCTGAGCTCTTCACCACTCCACGGAACTGCCCTCATCACCATAGCCAAGGAGCTCGGAAAAGGTAAAAATCTCCCTGCCATTCACTCATCAGAATCTTGTGACCATTACAAAAAAAAATTTCCAAGCCTCCTTTCTCTGCTGGCAAATGGAAGTAATATTACCATCTATTTCATGGAATTCTTGCAAAGATTTTAATTAAATAATATTTAGGTGACATTAGAGTACCCAACTCATTGTTAAGTTACTAAATAAGCGCTAAACTACTAAAAAGAAATTCAAAGTGTGAAGGTCTTTTGACATTCTACTCCTGAAACATTGTGATTGGATACTTAGCAGTTGGAATAAGCCATTGAGTCCTTCTAACAAATCCAATGGTAAAAAATAAACAGTGAATAAAAACTGCTGAATTGTTTATAACAAAATAATTTATTCAGGCAACCCTCAAAACCTAGGGTTATATGTAACTTGCAGACATCCCAATTTTTACTCCTCCATATTGTCCTCTCGTTTGTTGTTACTTACTAAATGATTTGGCAAAGTTGCTTAGCCAATTTTCACTCTTTCCTTACCCAAAAATGGGCATATTTGGAAAGCTTCATCAAACTGTGAGAACGAAATGAGCTAATCCCTATATAACAATGACAAGCACACAAACATTGCTTACTGAACATTAGCTACTATTATGAGTGTGATTATAATAAGAGTGCTCTGGTAGTATCAATTCTAAAGGATAAAGTAAAACTCCAGTTGTCTCTGTTTTCAGTTGGAATATCAAAGAGAGGCAAAGAGAAAGACATCTTGCATATGTCTATGTCTTGTGTACACACACACACACACACACACACACACACGAGAGAGAGAGAGAGAGAGAGAGAGAGTGAAGGAAGGGAAGGAGAAGAGGGTGGGCCAGATGGTGGGGGTGGAGGTGGGGAAGTAGAAGAATAAAAGTCTGTAATGAGATCTCTATGCTTCATCCCAGAGTCTTGTAGCTCACAGGCTCCCCTTGGCTGAGATGGGAAGTCAGTTCATCTAACTCCAAAGTCCCTGTTCCTGTTCCTAGACCATGCTGTTTTTCCATGGAAAGAGGTTGATTAAGAAAACTGCATTTAAGTGGACTTTATATATTCATATTCTCTCTCATTACAATCAGTAAGCAGGAATCTTTGGTATATACATACCCAAATCAGCAATAAATTCTTAAGATACTGATAAAAGCATTTCTTCATTCTGAGGACTACTTTGTTTTTCAGTCTCACATTAAAATAGCTAAACATGGCAGTGGTGGCCTGGGTTTTAGATGGGCTCTGCAAATCAACCAGCACTGTAACCTCGTTAACCTTGTTTGTAATTAAGGCATCTGAAGCCAGTAAACCTTAAAACCCCTTCCTCTCTACGACCCTATAAGGTAAACAGAATTAAAACCGTACCGCCTTCTACTTTCCCATTAACTCGAAAGTATAGGAGTGCTACAGATTCTCATTATCCAGAAGTATTGCCATTGTTTTCCATTAAATCCAGGTGAAACAAAAATGATATGAAAAAATTCATGGGAGTTAACATTATATTATCTGGTGGCTACATTTCTCTCCTTCACCCCCCACCCTGCCACCTTTTTTTAAGTAAGTGGCATGTGCACAGTAATTTTCCTTGTCATGATTCTATGCCTTCTTCATAGTGCATTTTGCCAAAGCAACATCGGACATAAATGAACATTCTCAGGTATCCTAGCAACGGGATGTGATTAATCATACCTCTCAGCGCAGGGCAGATAAAATGCCTGCGAGGGAACGCAAACTCAGAATTGGCTACTGAGAAATTGGTAGTGCAGTGAGGGAAGCTTGATAAGATTCCATGACAGACTTTATTATACAAAGACGGAAGCAAGTAGAAGAAAGAGTGTATTTCAGAGACAAGACTATATCTGAGTGTAAAAATACAGTACGCATATACACGAATGTAATGCACATGTATGTACATGTAAATATATGCACATACATGCACATACACATGTGCACATACAAACTAGACGTAAGTATATATTTATGCAAATATGTAAAAAATTTCCTTTCCATTAGCAGTGACATAAAATACTGAGTTGCCAACACCCCTCCTCATTATTGCCAAGACATCACTGGATTGCCATTTATGTGCCTATGGTTTTAAAAGATCAGGAGCAATCATTGCGATTAGGATACTGCTTCCATACTGAGGTAGAGAAATGTGCTATAAATTGATATATATTTAATGTTCCTCCATGGAAAAATATCAACAACCTCAAGTCTAAAATAGCTTTTAAAAGTATCAGTGCTCGATTTATATAAATAAGTGGTCATGACAGGTGGACTGTTAATGTTGAGTTAAATACATTTTCTCAGGAGAAAAGTTTCACCCTTCAAATTCCATTTTTATGAGAGTACCATCCATTTTTATTCTCACGGGAGGAATGTGCATCCAGCTTTAAAGAGAAGTAAGGTGCAAACCATACGTTAGTGTTTTGTTTTTAAACTAGAATCTTTAAGCATTAAAGCACAATGAGGGAAAAATGCATGTTCAATATTCTGAAAGCCTCTCTGTTATTTTATCGCCCACTTTTCTAATAGAATAGTTTTCCAGGGTGTCCCTTGTAATGTAAATACCTGGTAAAAGCTCTGGTCTTGGTTGTACTTGCACTCAGTGTTAACAGCACTGAAATTTACTTCCTGTTCCCTAGCATTTTAAGGAGGGCTGGAGCATTTCTTAACTCTCTGGGTATGTTGACTGAGTCCCAAGCATTAGCATTCAAGGCTCTGTAGGCATGTAGAGAGGGAGAGACATAGGGTACACATATCTCTTGCCCTAAAGGAGGCCACAGTCCAGTTGGGGAAACAAACTTGCAATTAATTATGAGCCAAACACTGGGGTCACTACTGTGACAGAGATTCAAATAAAGGGGTAAAGGAGCATAACAGAAGGGTGGTTCTGCAGGGAGTGGAGAGTTGGGGGCGGCACAAAGCAGAAAACTTCCCAGAGAAGCTGGCATCTGACTCAGCTCTGAAGGATGAACAAGACAGGACTGACATGTCAGGACATTCCAGGAAGCAGGAACAGCTTGCACAGGGAGTTGGGATGGAAGGTGGGATTTTGGGCATAACTGGTCAGTGTTGTGTATGGGGCTTGAGGGAGGGTAGAGAAGGTAGGTTGTGGCCAAACCATCCAGGGTCCTCATTTTCCCATTCGGGCAGGTGGATTTAAATCTCTAGTAGTGATCCGACTCAAGGACAGAAAAGTCATCTCTAAAATCAACGAAGTCAGTTAGGACCGTGTAGGAAATAACCCCAGGAAGAAAGTTCATATCACGTTTGTGAACTAGGGCGGGGACAGTGAGAAAAAGAAAGTGTAGCTCCAAAGGCCCTGTGGAAAGAGAATGGTGTGGTCTGAGGGTTGCATTAGGCATGGACGTTGAGTGAAGGGGAGAAGCCAGTGACTCTGAGGCTTTGTGTTTGGGGGCCTGAGCGACTGAAGGATAACTCCGAAGATGAGCAGTTTTGCAGGGAAATACAATGATTTAAGTTAAGGGTGTGTGTTGTAGTGCAGTAGAAAATACACATAGAGATTTCCAGCAGGCCTAAAAGCTTGGTAGAGGTTGGAGCTAGAAATATGGGTCTCCTAACTATCTCTTTCTATGAGGGTGGACACCGTGAGAATGAGGGACAGGATCCCCCTCGTTCAGAGCAGGATGACGGGACGCAGTGAGAAGCGTAGAGGGTCATCTCCAGTTAAGCAGTGTACTCTCTGTGTCCCTTAATCAATACCATATTGTCTTATTTATCTAGTTTTCATTTTTCTAATTTGCAGTCTAATGTATATGTAACTAGGAATAGAAATCTAAATTGATTCCTATAACACAACTAACAGCATAATAAAACTAATCAATAACATTTATATTGCACTCTACAGTTTACAGAGCCCATGCATGTAACACGGGGGCAGAGGACTGTTTAAGGTCTCAGTGAAGAAAAGGCTACAGCGATGTCTTCCAGCCTCCCTTCTGAAACATCAAACCCCAATATCTTGTGTGAATTTCTTCCATTTCCTACTAGCTCTGCATGTGGAATTATTTATTTTCCACCCCACTCCAGATAAGCAGGTTCTGATCCCCACTTTATAGAGAGAAAGTCAGGGAGACTGATTGATTTGCCAGTTGGCAGGAGCTGGATACCTTTTCAGGCTCCTTGAGTGTCCCCATAATGTATTATCTGACTTCCCTTAGAAAGAGTGATCCGAGAGTGCAAGATGGAAGTCATCAGGGTTCTTAAGACCCAACCTTGGGAGTCACATTCCATCTTTTTTACAAAATCCTATTGATTGCAAAAGTTTAGTCTTAATCACTGTGAGAGGGGTCACTTAAGGACACAGTTATCAGGAGAAGGAAGGACAGGGGTCATTGGGAGCATCTTGGAGACTCACTACCATACCATATTATTAATCTCCAATACTTTCATGGACTTATGATTTTTAGGACTTACGATTCATTCTTACATTACAAGGAGATGTTTGTCTTTAAACATTTTATAATTCAGGACTTGAATAACATTTCTTAAAATCTGTAGAAATGTTTGAGGCATCTAGTATACCAAAATTTGTAATCAGATAGGAAACAATGGCTTACCTAATTAAAAAAACTTAAATGAGGAGGTACCCCATGACACTCGGTAATGAATAAAGACTTTAAATGGACTATTCATGTCCTTTACCTGTTTAAATTATTGAAATATCGTATCAAACAAGAAATCACCCAAATGAACAGCATGTGCCTTTAATCAAGATGACAGTTAAATGCATTCTACGCATTTGGCGGCTGCGTGAGAGAAAGGTTGTACATTTCGCACCCTATATTTTAAGATTTAGAAGACAGGAAGAGCTGGTAGAGAAACTTGAATAAAGTTTACATGCAGCTCGCATGAGTTGCATAAACTCTCAGTAACTAGCTCCATCTGGGAAATGGTGAAAGCTGACAAGAATGTGATGACCAGAAGGGCACCCACACTTACCCGTCACAAAACCAAGGCTCTCACCTCCACGGTGGTGTTTCCACATACCTGTGCCCTGGTGCAGAATTTCTTATCTAAGCCTGTAACCACGCTGAGGTGGCCCATAGGCTAGCAGAAATGTGGAGTTTGCTCCCACTCAGACTGTTAATCTGTCTCATTCATTGGCATGCTTCCAAATTTCCTGAACAAGAAGCCATTTCCTCAACCCCATCTTCCTCACCACTCACTACTCTTGAGGTTCACACAGTGTCTCTTGTGTTCCCCGCCCTTGCTCTGCTAAACCAGCTCTCTCACAATATAGCAACAACCGTGTGAACCCACCAGATCAGAAGCTGTGGGTGCCCACCCTACTTCCTCACATTATCTGTGGCACATGACTCTGTGCTCTGTGGAACTCTGCTGCTTCTGTTTTCTCATGGTCCTATGTCACAATTTTAGAAGGAGCATTTTGTTCTCTTGTTCACTCTTCTCAGCCCACCCCTTTGTGCTGCCTGCCTTTATGTTCTCATTCCCCACCTCAGCCCCAGCCATCTTCTCAAAATGAAGCTTCTCCACATTGTAATTTCGATTCTGATCTCTCTCCCAAGATCCACATCGCTGTAATACTTAAAACTCAGTTAAGTCTTAAACTGAACTTGTCGTCCCCCTGCCCCCAACACATTTTACCATTTCCCCAGATTGTATCATCATGTTCAAAGTCACCCATGAAACCTTCTTCCTGACCTTTCCTTTTCCCTTGTACTTTACATTTTGTAAGACCCTGGGTCTTAAAAGTTCCACCTTTCTACCTCCCTACTCCCATCGTCATACTCTGTCCATTACCTCTTATCTAAACTCTTGGAATAGCCCTTCTCCTGAGCAAAACTATAGTTCCCAAAGCAAGCTTTAAACATGGCTCTTGCTCAGAAGGTCTTGTCCTACATACCCCATACTATTTCTTTTCCCAAGAATCAATACTTTCCCTTTTTCAAATTTCCCAGATTACATTTATCTTTCAAGGTCCAAATCAAATACCATTTTCTTCACAACTTCATGGGCATCCTTTGAATTACTTAAAAAATCACTTCATCTTCTCATTTTTTTTAAAGATTTTATTTTATTTGACAGAGATCACAAGTAGGCAGAGAGGCAGACAGAGAGAGAGAGAAAGAGGAGGAAGCAGGCTCCCTGCTGAGCAGAGAGCCTGATGTGGGGCTCGATCCCAGGACCCTGGAATCATGACCCAAGCCAAAAGCAGAGTCTTTATCCCACTGAGCCACCCAGGCACCCCGATCTTCTTATATTCTTTAAACATATTGTACCTTTGGGGTACATCCTATTTCATAGTGTGTTGTCTGTCCTTTATTTTCCCCAGTAGGTTGTAAGAGGTCTTGATCTTATTTTATTTGGGTACTTATCCCCACAGTTCATTCTATGGGGATTTGTACTTTGTAAGTTTATTGTTGGGTAAACGACTCTTACTAACAAGATTTATAAAACCTAATAGCATACTTAAGGTATCCTCTTTTATTTTTGATTTGCATAAACTGGTTTAAGAGCATTTTTCACCCCTTTCACCTCTGCCCAGTCAATTCTAGAAGCATGTTGGACACAGCCGAAAGAGTGATTGTGTTTACAAATTGCCATAAACTGGAGTTTCCTCTTAGTTATAGCTTGTTCTCATCGACCCACACTCTGCAACTGACCTGCCCCTTCTCATTTCAGGGAGAGTGGAGAAGAAAAGAGAACAAAAAGCAACTTCAGGTAAGATTTGGACTAATTAGTTCCAATCATTTCCTGTTTTTACTTCCGCCTTTAAAAAAATCTATCTGCAGTTTAATACTTCAAAAACTCACATTAAAAAAGTAATAGTTTATGGCCCTACAATTGATTGTTATTAAATTAATTAAATTTAAACATTTAGCTTTTTCACTTTCACATCAATCATGTCCTCATTCTATCATTCTGTTCTAAAGAAGTTAAGATAGAAGGTGATTTTTTTCATCATTACCTATTAAAAGGTAAGTCTTACAAGCACCAACTTTAAAAATTTCAGGTTGTTAAAAATATTCAGGTTATAAAAGTTAACATTTTATTTTCCCAAATATCTATGAATCTTAATTATTCTTCTTAAAACCATTTGTGGAGTTGATGTTTTCTAGGACAGTGTTGACTGCTTAACCAAAAAGAATCTTTACATTTTAAGAATTATTCTATTCCTAACTTCTAGTATATATCCAGAGATGAATGATGTTTTAACACAGTGCCATTGCACATAGTAGGGGCCAATACTGCTGACTAATATAAAAACAAGTTTTTAAATTTCCATATTTTTATTACTTGGCCTTTAGCTGAAAGTCCTGAGGTAAGATAAAATTTCATTTACCAAGTAAATCTTTTCATAAGGGCAATCTTCCAACTTCCAGTGCCTTAAAATTGCCAGTAATCTTAGAGAATTCTAATTTGGCATATACGCCTGTGCCCACCACCTTTCCCAAGTATCTACCCCATTATTCTATGATATGTGAGAGCTGCCAACAAAAAACCACATTGTTCCTAACCACTCTCTTCACTGCATTTTTTGGTCTCATAGCAAGACAAAATTTGTTTGTTTGTAATTTTTGGATTCTGTAAAAGATAAAATCTGAATTAATCAAAAAATGTGTAAACAACCTACACCCCTGTCCCTTTTCTCTTTCCCAACCTTAGTAATCATCACAGACAACAGAGCAATGTACTACCTCTATGACTTTGCTCTTAAATGTTGTTTGCATTCTTTTAAAGCCTGATCATTAATACAAAAAAAAAAATGTGAAGGCAAGAAAATGTCTGTTCTCCTCACAGATGTGATCACCTCCATAATTGCTCCTTGGGGAAAGATTATTTATATTGTTTCTAAAATGCTGATGTTATGATCCTATAGGTACTGGCTTAAAGAAACTTTATAGTTTGAGAGAAAGCTAAATTAGCCACAGTGGTAAACCAGATGGCTCTTTAAGTTCCCTTTGTATTCATGGATTCTAATATTCTGTGTGACCAAAGGTGACACAAAGGTCTAAAGACAAAAGCAGGACAAGAACTCTGGTTCCTCAACTGGTTCTTTCCCACCTCTCATCATTCTAACCTTTCTTTTCAAATCAAAGTGCTAGTCACTTTGATACTGTGTTGAATTTCTAGCTTAAAATAATATTTTTCAACAATTGGAAAATCTTTTTAAGGCAACAAGATCCTTGTAGGGCACACTAGTTACCAGGGTTATGAGGAACCTCCTTTTATTAAAATGGAGCTAATCTCCCTCAACTGAGTCACAGTTTGTCAGTGTGTCTGATTTTTATGAGAATGTGAAAGAAACTTTCCACGAGGAAGTGAAGTCAGAGATAGATAATGGACAGGGCTCACATTAATGGGAAAATTTTGAGACTCATCATTTCAAAGAATACAAACTCAGTCCCCACAAATCTGTATTTGTGAAGATAGTCTGAGTTTTCTAAAGGTTGGGATCTGACCTTTGCCAATGTAGTCATAAATATCACTACCTTCAATTTGTGATGCTCATCTGAATAGATGCATCTTTAGATGTCAAGAACGTCATGAGCATCCCTGCTTCTGAGGTCCTGCCAGGACTTCTTTTTATTGTTTGTAATTCATTCTGTTCAGATTCTATGTCCTGCATGTCAAGTTAGACCATGCTCCCGCACCCTCTGGGTGATAGCAGCAGATCCATCTCCAAGCTGGGGAGATCAGTATTCGTTTGTGGACCCACTCAATCTAAGCCATCTTGTGGCATGAATCATGATGGGAACCAAAGAATATAGAAAGAAAATATAGTAGACAAAAATATTACCCATTGAAACAGGAACTCCCAGGACCCTCACTTTTTGCTTGGTTGAGATTGGTTAATTCTTTGTTTATGGGATCTTGGACTAAGATGAAAGCTTTGTTAAGTTTTTATTCAGAATAAAAAATAACTTCCTAACAAGGCAACCTCTCCAGGACTGGAGAAAATGAGATTATGTTAGTAAAAGTGTGTGCAGGTTGAGCCATCACCTGTAAGGAAGGGTGATAAGAGATTCACAAAGAGTCTGATCATTCCTAAAGTGCTTTCCAATTTTGTGTCTATGATTCTATTTACCATTATTACTTTTTGAAATGGCTCTGCTATGTGTATCTGGATCAACACTCACACACACATACAGTCCTAAAGTGCTCACATTTCATTATATAACTGAGTGAATCATGTTCCAGAGCTTCAACTAAGTTATTTTGGTGAGTTGTTCAAGAAAGCATATAGCTAATGGGGCTAAGACTATAGAATAATATTATCCTATGGTCAATTTAGCTTCCTTTGGGGAGAAAGTTATTTGACCCTGATTGAAATCCTGGCTGTAGTTTCAAATATGATGCTCTTCTTGATAAGCCAGGAATAAGTCCCAAGGAAATATGCATAACCTGATAATATTATCCATTTTGGAAAAATAAGTCAAAGCATATGTCTTTCAATACTGAGCGCAGAAACCTGTCTCGAATTCATATAAAATGGCCAGCAAGATCAAAGCTGAATTTGGCTATTTGGTAAAGAACATTAAAAATACATGCTGACATGATGATAAAGAGGCAAAATATCAAGGGGCAAGTTCCCCATATCATCAATTATCTATTTGCCCTTGATCTTCTCAAGGACCCAATCTTCTTACCAGAAAAACAGGAAAAAATGACCAAGTGTATTCCACAGATTTTATATAAAACACCATTTAATTTGAAGAATTTTAACTTGTCAGAAGAAAGACCCCTTTTTAGATCCTTTGGTATTAAAAAAAATAAAGCAAAAAATATAAAGAAGAATTCTCACAGAAAAAGGTGCTTCATAAATCTTTGTTTAGAAAAGATATACTAATTAAAGGCTTACTAAGGTAGACTATAGAGACACCATCTGTTAAATATATATTGTTCCAAATTTTTTAGAGAAGGAAAACACTTTCAACTCTAGTCAAGTATTAATTAAAGAACAGTCCCTGTGGGCCAGAGAATTGGAGATATAGATAGAGATGATAATGAGTATTTTTAAATGAAGTTGCACACTTTCCATTTATGACATTAGATCATCCCTAAAGTTGGAGAGGTTTTGTTCATTTGCATTATTTGCAAAAAGTTACTGGTAAAGAAGAGCAATATTATTTTTCTCTCAACTCAAAAGATGAGATTTATTAACAAAAATTCAGCAAATGGTAGAACGTCTGCTTTGCAGCTCAGTCTCTTGCTTACTTTTGACTGTGCTTTTCCCTTCTTTGAAATGTCCTAAAGCATCAATAGCACCTCCGTTTTAAAACGTATAACACATATTTAACATGCAATCATTCAGGATAAAAAAATACTTAAAAAGATACTTAATAAATTCTTCCATCCGTATAGTAACAGCATGTTCACTTTATTGTATGTTACTCATTTATTAAATGCAGATTTTCAAGTGGATTCTTAGATAGCATTTTTCTACCTACTATTACTATTTTTGCAGTGGCTTTTGCCTTGATTCTTATATACTTCAGAAAAAAAAAATTACCCTCAAAAATAAGCATTAGATGACCTAATTTGTTATTGTTTTCCTTATTGATGACCAACATTAAACTTACAAAGTTAACAGGCAAATCATGTTGGGACAAATACATTTAAGTAAATTATCATTATTTAAAAGCCCATCATTTAAGAATAATGAGAATCATTATTCCAGTTAGAATCAAATCTGAAAATGTGTATCATCCTAACTTACTTATAGCTTACAAAATCTTTAGTTACTCAATAATCCTGTGTTATCTATTTGAATGTTGCTAACAGAGTAGATCTTTAAAGTTTTCATAAGAAAAAAGGGAAAGAATTATAACAATGTGTGGTGACAGATGTTAACTAGACTTATGGTGATAATTTTTCAATGTATATAAATATCAAATCATTATGCCATACACCTGAAATGAATACAATGTTTTATGCTAATTATATCTCAATTAAAAAAAAAAAAAACTCTTCACTTGAACCCATCTCATTTGGTGTCACAACATGGGCAGAGAAAAAATCCAACTAAGCAATTGTAAGTTGATACATTCTGTCTGCTAAACATTTTTGTGATCCAAGCTTTGTGCTTGATATTGTAGATGTTATGGTGAATAAAATATAGCATTTATGTCCCTCAGTTCATTCACTTTCAGCTGGGGAAGAAAATGAACAGATGATTATAATACAGTGTGAAGAGTGCTTTTTATAGAACTACTGACTGTCATGAGGGTGTCAAAGAAGACATCGAGGGGGGGGCGGGGGTGTTGCCTTGAGTTGAACCTTAAAGAAATTGGAGCTTACCAGGTAGAAACTAATAACCAAGTCAAAAAATGAGCAGAAGACATAAACAGATACTTCTCCAAAAAAGACATACAAATGACTAACAGACACATGAAAAAATGGTGAAAATCACTAGCCATCAGGAAAATATAAATCAAAACCACAATGAGATGCCACCTTACATCAGTTAGAATGGCAAAATTTAACGAAACAGGAAACAGCAAATGTTGGCTAGAATGTGGAGAAAGGGGAACCCTCTTACACTGTTTGTGGGAATGCAAGCTGGTGTAGCCACTCTGGAAAACAATATGGAGGTTCCTCAAGATGTTAAGAATAAAGCAACCCTATGACCCAGCAATTGCACTACTAGGTATTTACCCCAAAGATACAAATGTAGTGAAATGGAGGGGCACATCCAGTGTTCATAGCAGCAATGTCCACAATGGCCAAACTGTGGAGGGATCCAAGGTGCCCTTCAACAGATGAATGGATAAAGAAGATATGTACATATACACAATGGAAAATTATTCAGCCATCAGAAACGATGAATACCCACCATATACATTGGCATGGATGGAACTGGAGGGGATTATGTTAAGTGAAATAAGTCAAGCAGAGAAAGACAATTATCATATGATTTCACTCATGTGAAACATAAGCAATAGCGTGGAGGACCATAGGGGAAGGGAGGGAAATCTGAAGGGGGAGAAATCAGAGAGGGAGATGAACCATGAGAGACTGTGGATCCTGAGAAATAATCTGGGGGTTTCAGAGGGGAGGAGGATGAGAGAGGGGGTAACAGGATGATGGCTATTGAGGAGGGCACCTGCTGTGATGAGCATCGGCTGTTATACTTAACTAGTGAATCACTGAACACTATATCAAAAACTAATTATGTACTATACAGTGGCTAACTGAACATTTAAAAAAAAAAAAAAAAAGACCAGGGGAAGCATATCCCAGTCACTCAGGAACTTTGTGCAGGTATAAGAAACATGTCAAAGTGGCCACAATATTATTTAATAAGAGAAGGACGAATGTAGCTCCTTGCATGTTTACTACTGGAAATGAAAGCTTCTTGTGAAATATTGTATTTATTTGGGGAGAGATGTTCGGGAGTGGAAGAGTGTGTACCTCTCTGTTCTTTCCCTGATCCCTTTCTCTCATCTCTGAACTGCAGGGGACTGAGCCCTCTTGGACTTTTGTGACCATATCACAGGGGAATGCTTATGTGATGGTTGATTTTGCTGTGTTAGGTACTTCCTTTCCCATTTGCTAACGTTTTGTAACACACATTC
Source organism: Mustela nigripes (assembly GCF_022355385.1). Classification (NCBI taxonomy): domain Eukaryota; kingdom Metazoa; phylum Chordata; class Mammalia; order Carnivora; family Mustelidae; genus Mustela; species Mustela nigripes. The sequence goes on along the minus strand of NC_081564.1, from coordinate 47,681,474 downwards.
TGACCCTTTTCCCTTCTCTTTACCCTAGAAAAATATAATCAATAAACAAAACCTTTTTGGTACTAAAAAAAAAGAAAAGAAAAGAAAAAGGGAAAGGGCTGGCTGTCCAGAGAGACAAAGACAAGAAAAAGCTTGGCCTGTTGAGGGTGCTAATAAGATGAGAGCACAGTTATAAGCAGACAAAAGGCAGGGCACTTGGCTCCAAAAGCTGGCATGAACCAGAATCAACAGGCACCATTTTGCCATTCCATGGAGTTGGGACCTTATGCAGTAGATACCAGAAAATAATGAAGTACAAGGAATTATACCATCTGTTTGCATTTTCTAGAAATCCTTCTAGAGGAAATATGGATTGGAAGGTGAATTCAGTGGGGGCAGGGAAATCAGGTGGTATGCCACGTTAATTACTTAAGAATAAAAAGTCGTAGGCCCAAGGGGTCTTTACTAAGACAGTGGCATTAGAGAGGGAGCTAGAGAAAACAGAATGAAGATACATTTACAAAATAGAATTGGCCTGTTAGATTGTATAGAAGGTAAAGGAGGATGACTCTTCGATTTCCAGCCTAAGAAATGAGATGAATGGTCCCTCTTGCTTCAGAAGAAGGAAGAATTGGTCAAGCATAACAAATGCCACAGAGGAACCAAATAATATAAGCACTGAAAAATGTCCATTGGAATTGGAGGAAAATATGTTGGTCACCCCTAAGAAATGATTTTTCAGGAGATCTGAAATGGAATGTAGAGAGCATTGGACTCCCTCATGGGCTGAATGAGGGAGTTATAAACAAATGAGCACAAATGCAGACTTGTTCTCTCAGAGTTTGTCAAGTGGGGTGGGGGGAAGGCAAGGAAACAGAGACATAATCATGAAATCATCAAGTCAGGAAACTGATGTTTATGGAAAACCTCTTTCTGGCTCTGGGCGTGGCCCCTTCTATTGGACCCTCAAAACGAGCTTATAAGGGTTGTGTATGGTCAACATTTTAAAAATTAGAAAACTGAGATGTAGGGAAGTCAATTCACTTGCCTTCAGAGGTCATGTATGTAGCTCAAACTGGCTATAGCCAGAGCATTTACACCACAGAAATAGGCAAACATGACAGACCAGCGTTGGTTGATTTGTATGACAGTGTGCAGCCGGGTGTGGTCTGTGCCACGGCAAAGCCAGAGCAGCTCCCACCGCCCACACGGGAGATCTGGCCAAGGTCACTTGGTTAGCTGAACAGAGAACAAGAGTTGAAACTTGAATCCAGACCTGCGACCCACACCCAGCCCAGCAGAGGTGCTAAGGCTTTGCTGAAAAGATAAGTGAATATTCCTTCTTCATCTTCTATCCGCAGATGGCTCAGGTTGGGATAAATGAAGTCTCATATTTATCAGTCCTCCAGTTCTAAGGTAGCAATTTTCTGCTTCGGCCTCCCAGGCTATCCATCTCTGCGTGTGTTTGCTTTTTAAAATAGCTTTCCTGAAGAACTGGCTCTCTGAACTATGTTAATGAATTCTATTTTTAAAAAAATAACCAATTTTCTCTGGGTTTATGGTTTCACAACAATATGTATTATTAAGTGAAATAAAGTATCTTAGATGCATTTTTCCACTCACAAAATGGAAGACTTACATACAGCCTGTTCATTAAAAGAAGTCCTGAAGAGGTTATTTTTAAACAAACTTCATTTTCCAGCCAGTCGAATTTATGATAGAGGGGGAATAACCACACAGCTGTGCCACATTATTTCGAAAATACCTTAAATTCTATTGTACAACACTGCATTTAAAACAGTGCCTTGACGCAAACTAAACAAATCTGAAACGGTTAGAAGCTAATGGAGGAGAAATCGCCATGTCTAACCACACAAAGTACAAATGTGAAAACGTATCCCTGAAATTCTCTCCACCTATTTAACTTGGATTACTGTTACAGCATCTGGGGCTGGGTGTATTTGCACACAGTAGAGACTGGAAACATGGTTTCTTTAGGTGGCTGGGGAGACCTGTAATCTCGAAGGGCATCATAAATATTTCACTGTAATGTGCTGCGTCTCCTTGCATAACTGAAAAGGCGAAACTTACCTGAGTTGATTCTTGCACAACTTCTATGTGTTCTTTTCACTTGGGTGAGAAAGTGAAGAAGAGTTTGCTAATTTTGTTAGCCAAAAATTACTTCTGGCTTTCATCTTAAAAATTTTGGTTAAAAAAAAAAAAGCCACAAGGAATTCGCAATTAAAAACACAAATACAAATGGACTTTCAGGAGCGGATAGAGCTCATTCAGGCAGCACAGACCACAAAGTTAGGTCCCCAAAGTCAGGCTCATGCTACTTTGAATGTCCTGTGGAAGTTGCGTGAAAGAGCATTCCACGTGTATCTATGTGTATCTGTGTATTCTACGTATATCAGTCAGTATCACAGTAATTACACTTTAATCCGACATGATTTGGGAATGAAGCATTCAAAGTATGTGCATATTTTGATTAGCTAAAAATGGCAAAGGATTAAAAAATGTCCCCAGGAATTGAATATAGCTGATCCTTAGGCTTTCTTCTGAAAGGAGTCTTAAGTCATGCCTGATTTTCCCACAGAGAAAACAATGAACTTGTATTTCTAACCGAGGAACAGATGCCCAACTTTTTTTTTTTTTCATAGAAATGACCACAAACATTTTAATCAACTGTAAAAGATATACTTGCACACCGTGTAACTTCTAAAGTGAATGTAAGTCATTTGAGCTGAGTAATACAGGAATTGATCATATAAACTGTCCTATTATTTCACTGCAAATTCCTAGATAAGAGGATTGGCAGGGCAGGAGAGAAGCCATGACGCTGTAAGGAAACAAAAAGCCCCTGAAGACAGCTTACTGCAGAAATGAGGTTATGACTTGAGTGGAGGAATTCTGAAAGGGGCGGAGCCTTACTTAGAGAAGTGGATGGTGGGGGTGCGGTGAACACAGTGTTGGAAATATCAGCACCAGAGGACCAGAAGCTGCTGTGTAACCTGGCCAACTAATTCATACTGAGGGGCTAATGAATGGCCATGAATTTATACATTATTGATTCCAGATAGCATATATAAATTTTATTCGATGTGATCATCCCTGTCTTGGCTTCCATTTGAACCATTTAAAGGAGCAGAGGATTCCACTGGTCCATACCTGGAACACTTTGCCTTATTGGAGTCCTCTCAGAACATCTCTCGAAGGCTATCTCTGCTTGCTTGACTATCTTTGCATACGCATCTTCACTTTGCGCTACTTATTAACATGACTGCAAATCTTTAATATATTTCTCACTGCACAGGAACAACCTGCATTTCTCAGCCAGTTGTGGCCCTTTCCTCCTCAAAAAGATCCCTGAAATGCAATTCTACCCGTACCTTCTCTAAAAACACACAGCTCTGTGTTTCATTGATACACTGAGACAAACAAAACACCACATTCAATTTCATAATAATTTATTTGCTTATTTGGGTTTTTTTTTCTCCTTCACTTGCCTACCTCTAGATCAGCAATCCAGTAGTAATATAATGCAAAGCATACAAGTAAATTTAAATTTTCAAGTAGCCACCTTTTAAAAACTAAAAAGAAATAGGGGAGATTAAGTTAATAATATGTTATTTAACCCAGTAAGTTCAAAATATTCCTTTAAAAATATAATCAATATAAGGAATAAGATGCTAGAAGCAGTGCATGTGGTAGGCACGTGTGTTACAGCAGAGATTAATGGAGTACAGGACACTGTTGTAGCACTGGGTGCCTGCAGAGTTAGCCTTTATCAGCAGCAAGCCTAGTCCTGGAATGTCTTTTTGGAGACGGGTATCCTTGCAGGTTCTATTTGCTTCCTTTCTGAGCTATGCTTTCATGAAATTAAAAAAAAAAAAAAAATGTAGTAAAAACAAAACGAGAAGTTGCTTGTGTGGTTCTGTTTCACCCCTGGTGCCTCCCACAGGTCCTGGAAGAAACAAACTTTCAGGAAGTATTAGTTCAACAAATGAAGGAGCACGTGGCTTTGTTAAATCATCGGAGGCAGAAAATGTCCCTGTGGATTTCCTAAGGAAAGAAGTCCTTAAGACTTAGGGGAGAGAATTGCAAAGATAGGACAGGAGAAACCCAGAGAAATTGAAACATACATGAGAAGGAGATGGACACCCTAGAATGTGCCTTTGAAAAAGCACTAAGAATTCTCTCCAACCAACCCCAGAGTTGTAAGCATTTCCTTACCCATAAATTACACTGAAAACCTTATTAATTCTGCATATAAATTTCTGCGTCCTAATTCAATTTGGAAGTGAAGTCATTCATTTATTCATTCATTTATTGGAGAACTATTAAAAGCATATTTATTATTTGCTACTATGTGTCAAGGGCAAAGCACCAAAGTTCTATTTGAGATGGAGAGAAATCTCAAAGATATTTTTTAAAACGTTCTTTGATTTGATTGTTTGGGGAAGTAGAGGATTCAATGGTATTTTTTGAATTTTGCCTTTAGATTCATGATTGATGAATCTTGATTGCTCTGGAATGAGCCTATTTGCCTGAAGAGATAATGAATATTACCTTTTCAGTGTCACTGCAGCATTATAAACAAAGAACAAAAATCCCTTTTTTTGATAATTCTGTCATTATTGCACTTGTTGATTTTCAGTATTCTGTTATTATTTTAAAAATTATTTGCATGCAGCCTTTCTCTCTACCTGCCTTTGTGCTAGTGGAAATGGGAGTCAACATTTAGAAGTGATCTGGGGGATGGACTGAGAAGAGATTTTAGAGCATCTTTCACGTTTATCTCTGACCTTTATCACATTCCTTTGTTGCATCTCTTTTAATTGCAATCAAACGCATTTATTGTTAACTCATTTGTCATTGATATAGGAGCCACTAAGTTTTGGAAAATAATAGATTATGAGGGACGATTTCTCTATGTCAAGGAATGTCCAATTTTTTTTTTTCCTATTGCGGAGCAAACCTAACAAGAGCTTGCATCCTTCCCCATGTTTGTCGCTAGCCATGCCTTGTCAGCGGTGAACAGTAGTGGTCCTTGTGTGCCAGTGGGACAGCTGTGTGTTGACTTCCCGGGCATTTTAAGGGCATTTGTGAAAAGTCAAGCTAGAGCATTCAAAGCATCCTTAATCAACATGTTTGTGGTATTACTTCTATAAAGTTAAATCAAATGTGTCATATTCAAAATGCGTAAGTTGTACTTAATTCATGTAATTACAGGGTTTTTTAATACTTAAAAATGGCAACATTAAAAACCATTACCATGGTTTAACTGAAACAATTTTTCATCTAAAAGTACCAGACATGTAAAAGGTTATGACTGTATTGTATTGTGATTTTTAAATTTTTTTTATCAAAGTGTAATTGATGAGCAATGTTACATTAGTTCCAGGTGGACGACATAGTGATTCAACAAGTGTGTAACTTATGCTCAGCACAACTGTAGGTACCATCTGTCACCAGACAACACCATTGCACTACCATTGGCTATGTTCCCTATGCTGTACCTTTTATCCTCATGACTTGTTTATTCCACAACTGGAATATTACGATATTTTTTGATTGTTGAGTATATGAAATAATTAGCATCTTTTTTCTCTTTATTTAACCTGAACCAAAATGCAGAATATTTTTTGAAAAGTAAAATGTAAATTCACGGCCAGAATTTAGTTTACCTTTCTGGCATTTATGGAGAAAACAAGAAAAAATCATTTTCCTCCTCCACATGAAGAAGAAAATCAAAAGAGAGATAACCAATTGAATATTTTTTAACTCTACAGCAGAAGTCTTTAAGTAACAACTTCCTCACACAACTGGGTTAGGTCCTGGTTTCATGTTCAAGAACCAGTAATGTTTTATTCTTAGTGTTCTGGTTATAGTCACGATGTTTGAATTTTACTGAACTTTACAGAAAGCATTTTAAGTTGGCAGTAGTCAGAATCTTTGAGAGATTTTACAAACAAAAACTAAATGGCCTGAAAGATAAAATTCTTTACCTCTTGTTTTTAAGTAATATATAGTGATTGTTGGCAAAAATAGATAAAGCGAACAGATGCCTTGGGTCAGCTTGTATTTTTTTTTTCCTTTTCTCTCCAAAGACTACCACACAGGGTCTAATATCAACACAGCAGGATCTAGTACAATGTTACTTAGGCACTGTACTCTTTCAACTAGTAAATTATCAGCTGTAACATCATCACTCACGAAATAATGTCAAAGGAAGATCTTTGTTCTGGGTGAAAATTAGATTTGCCTATAAGATGGAAGATATGATTGAACTTTTAGTTCATAGTTATTGATAGAAATGTAAATACCAGGCTAAGATGTCACTAATTTAGATTTTTTTTTTGACATTTGACTTCAGAACTTGAACAAGTAGTATAATAAAGTATAGTTTTGTACTCAAAATGAGAACATAGTCAGTACTTAATAAAGGGCCTATCTAAAGGACAGACAACAAATGTGTCCCTAAAGCAAGTAGATCTTCTCCAGAGCACTGGGATGGAAAACTTAAAAGTGAAATAATTCAGAGCTTCATAAACCAGCAAAAATAAAGCTGTTTATCAACCCCTCACTCCCCCACCCCCAGTCCCTGGTAAGTTCTAGAGATCAGCTGTGCAATAGTGTACCCATCCTAAACAATTCTGCTGTATTGTACACTTAAAAATTTGTTAAAAGGGTAGACTTAGGTTATTATTCTTACCACAATAAAATAAAATGTAAAATAAATTAGTTAGAATAAACAGTCAAGCTCTACATAGCAGGAGGCACTGATTAACTAAACCTAGGTATAGTGACACTAACACGGTAACCAAAATGTCAAAACTGATCATAGGATAGTCCAGACCTTCATTCAGGCTATTTAAGGTTCAGAAAATAATGGTCCCATCCATTAGCAGCGTGCGGTTGAGACTGCCTGGCTCCATCTGAAGTAGAGAGAAACTTGATCTTAAGGAATGAAGTTTTCCATTTTTCTGTTGGTTCATAATAAAATGTCAGAAGAGGGAGACCTGGGTGGCTCAGTCAGTTGGGCAGCTGCCTTCAGCTCAGGTCATGATCCCAAGGTCCTGGGTTCAAGTCCTGTATCCGGCTCCTTGCTCAGCGGGGAGGCTGTTTCTTTCTCTGTCTCTGCCTGCCACTCTGCCTGCTTGTGCTCTCTCTCTCTCTCTCTCTGGCAAATAAATAAATAAAATATTTATAAATAAATAAATAGATAAATAAATAAATTAAATGTCAGAAGACTAAAATAAGGAAAGCATGGCAACTGTGCCTTTGTTTTTCCTCCTGTTGAAACCCTATAATGCAATTCTAGTCACATGATATTTCCAGAAGGGGTTGTTTGGTTGGACAGTCAGATCCCGTCTTCCGGATATTTCAGGCAAACAGATGAAGGAAGAGGGATTTCTTCCCACTTCTTTCATCCCTGAAACTGGAAAGCAAAAAGAAATGAAGGCCACTCTTCTTCAGTTTGGGGAACTTACCTACTAAGGAGGATTCCTATCTCCTCTGTGTCCATCAGACGAACTGATGCTGTTTCTTGTCCTCTTCTCACCAATTTGAATCGTCTAGCGTGTGTACTCAACCTGTATTCACAATTGCATCATATATGGCGAGACACTGCTATGAAGTACATGCACTTTTGAATTCTGCCCATGAATTCTGCCCATTTTTATTTTAAACTTTTTAACTGTTTTTTTCTAATTATAAATAATCTGCTTCAGTAGGTTCATATTTTTCTCTTTTTTTTTTCAGTTTGTCTTTAACCATGAGAAAAGATAAATTTAAATACTTTAGCTAGAGTGGTGAGAGAAGATCTCTCTGAGGAGCTGGTATTTGAACTGAATCAAGAATGATGTGAAGGAACCAGTCATGAAAAAATCTGACAGAAGAGGGAATGGCAAGTACAAAGGCCCTGAGGCAGGACAAGCCTGGTGGATTGAAGAAACAGGAAAGAAAGCCAGCATGACTATAGCAGAGTGAGCAAGGGTGAATATGTAGGCAGAGTCCAACTTATATGGAGCCATGTAGACTGTTGTGAAGAATTTCAGTTTTATCATGATCACAACAAAAAAATCACTGCAGAATTTTATGCAAGGAAATTAGGTTTTTTTAAATAATTTTGAGGGGTTTTTTGTTTTGTTTTGTTTTGTTTAACATTTTATGTATTTATTTGACACAGAAATACAGACATCGAGAGAGGGAATAAGAGCAGGGGAAATGGGAGAGGGAGAAGCAGGCTGCCCACTGAGCTGAGAGCTTAACATGGGTCTTGATCCCAGGACCCTGGGATCATGACCTGAGCTGAAGTCAGATGCTTACCCGACTGAGCCACCCAGGAGCCCCCAGTGAGATTTTTTTTTTTTTTTGGAGAATTCTGGCTTGGGGCGGTTTCTAGAGGGCAAGAATAGAGGTCTGGAGAACCTTTACAGAGCCATTATAGTAAGCCAGGAGAAAAATGAAGTGGTCTAGAGTAGGATAGTTTCAGTGGAAATAATGACACGTTATCAGATTTAGGATGTATTTTTGAGGTAGAAACAGGTGTGGGTGACTAAGGGATAACGGACGGCTCTAGGGTTATGGCATGAGCAAGTTGGTAATAATACTGTTAGCTGGGATGTGGACCAACAAGAGAGGGCCAATTTGGGGAGCTGGGGACAAAAGGAGATTTCTACATTAGATACATTAAAATTGAGATGATTATTACCTACCTAAGCAAAGACACTTCCTGGGTATCTACTGCAGTTATCTAGGTGAGAAATAATAGTGGCCTGAACTAAGGAAGTGGCAGTGGGGCTGGGAGAAGGTGATGGATTCGGGAAATGTTTGAAGAAAGAATAAACAGGAACTTGATTATTAATGACAAGCAAGCCTGTCAAGGGAACACAGGAGGAATCCCAAGGCCTCTGATTTGGATGACTGAGGGGTGCCGGTCACTGACAGGGAGTCCTGGGGCAGAGGCATGATTGGAAGATTTTCCACAACTGTGGAAAAAGGGTATGGAGGTTTCTCAAAAAGTTAAAAATGGAACCACTGTATAGTCCAGCATATCCCACTTTTGGGGTGTTTGTTTATCCAAAAGATCTTGAAATCAAGATCTAGGAGAGGTATTTGCACTCCTGTGTTCACTGCAGCACTATTCACGATAGCCAAGATGCGGAAACAACTTAAATGTACGTTGAAAGATGAGTGGATAAAGAAAATGTGATATATACATACAATCAAATACTACTGAGCCTTTAAAAAAAAAAAGGAAGTTCTAGAACATACAATAGTACGGGTGAACCTTGAGGACAGTATGCTAAGTGAAATAAGCCCGACCTCAAAAGAAGAATACTGTGTGATTCCATGGACATCAGGTATCTACAATAGTCAAAGTCATAGAATCAAAGAGTAGAATCATGGTTACCAAGCAACAGGGGAAGGGGAAAAATAGGGAGTCACTAATCAATACACATAAAATTTCAGTTAAGCAAAATGAGTATGTTCTAGACTCCTGCAGTATAACATTGTGCATACAGGCAACAATCATATTTCGCACACTTAAAAATTCATCAAGAGGGTTGATCGTTGTATTTGCAGATGATATTCAGGTTGAGCGATTATCTTCCAGGAGATTGAGTCCAGCAGAAAAAAGGAAACGACAGAGGCAGACCCCATGACCAGATTGCAAGGAAGGCATTGGCCATTCACATAAACCCAAGTCTAATGGCTCCAAAATCGGTGACCACTCCCTGACCCCCAGCTGCCTTTTTAGAATAATGGAAATTCTGTGTCTGGGAGGAGCCTTGGGGATTATTTGGTGCTAATCTTCATTTTATAAACAAGTGGAATGAAGCCATAAGACAGTAGCTTATTAAGAGTCACACACTGGGGTGCCTGGGTGGCTCAGTGGGTTAAAGCCTCTGCCTTTTGGCTCAGGTCATGGTTTCAGAGCCTTGGGATCGAGCTCCGTGTCAGGCTCTCTGCTCAGCAGGGAGGCTGCTTCCCTCTCTCTCTCTCTGCCTGCCTCTCTGAGTACTTGTGATCTCTATCAAATAAATAAATAAAATCTTTAAAAAAAAAAAGTCACAAACTTGCTTTGGAGTCAATCCATGAGGATGTTGGGAGCATTCCTATTGTGCTCTAGTGCTGTTTACAAGACTTTTTTTTAAGGAAATGAAACCAGTCTCATGTATGCCCTCTGTGTGCCTCGTGCCCGACTCTCCTTCTGGAGAGAGCAGGGTATAAAGGTTAAGATTTCCAGCCGTAGTCTCAGACCCCCAGGCCTGGAGTCCCTGCTCTGTCCCTTAGGAGTCGTATGACCTCAGCCTCTCTCAACTTATTCCCCTTATTTGTCAAATGGTGGTAGTACTAGTATTATCTCATAGAGTTGTAATGAGGATTGAGTTGAGGTAATACCCGTCAAGCCTTGGGCCTAAGACTTAGCTCATGGTAGGTTCACGATAAATTTTAGCAATCTTTTTTATTGCCCTTGGTATTACTTTATATTACTTGCCTCTGTCCTTTAGCATCTAGGAGGGAAACGTTAATAACCGACACCCAAGGGTTTATTTCCATGTAGTGGGAATAAAATAAGTATTTGTTGAGACAGTGACAGAAGAAGGAAGAAAGTGAGTGAGGGACCACTTAGCACTAAAAGATCTTTCTTCATTGTCGGGCTCATATACTGAAAAGTGGACGTGTAGAAGTTGTTTTTATTATTGATATTACCCATTTTTTTTGATCTGCAAAATATGCGGCCAGCATTTTTCATGTGGTATAGAAAAGATCAAGAAGAAAGGGGTATCTTTTAAGCATGGAAGACCATTTCAGAGGTTTGCCCATTCCTGTATATTGTACCTTGCTCCTGTGGACTGTCTATATGCGTTAGAAGTGCAGACAGGATGGAGACAAAATGCTTTTCCTTAGTGGCCTTGAGTATTTACACAACAGAAGCTTCTATAGATCATGTGGTGTTAGGGTTAGGAGCCTTGACCCCGTGGCTCGACTCCCTGGTTTGTTTCTCACACTTGGCAATCTTGCACAGTTCGCCGTAATTTTATGTAAGGGATAGCCACTTGACAGCATGAACATTTTTATGAATTTCTTACAAAGTCCTAGGAATCTTACTACCTTTCTAATTTACTTCTCGAAAGAAACAGTACAATGGGAACATGAACAGGAAAGAGGGAAAAGGTGGGGCCTGCATATAATGAAAACCTATTTATTTATTTACTTCCTTGCTTATTTTTGTCCTGTTTACTAGAATCTTAAAGCTGAAGTGGACATTACGACATTTTGTAGTGGAACAAATTAGGACCCAGGGAGACTAGGTTCATTGTTTTCCCTGGAGATGGCTGTAGAATCAGACCTCACCCTTTTCAGTGCTGTTCTGACTTCAGAGGCTGCTGCTTGGACTCGCCTTCTCAGCACCTCCCTGGATACGGTCTATACTCTATTTCCGACAAACCATGACATGAAGTTCTAGGTCCCCCTGCCCGGGGAGCCTGGCATGGGCACAGGTGCCCTTGGCAGCCAGCAAAGCACAAAGGCTTCTCCAGCAAGAATGCAGCTCGGTGAAAAGAGCACTCAGTACACACAGTGGCACCGGATCTTGCCCTCTTTCTCTCTTTTATTTGCATTTCCTTTCAGTTAATTTTGTTAACTAACTAAAAATCAGTTAACTGATTTCGCAATGCTTGGAAAAGGAAATAAACGTCCTTGCTCATACGGTCTTTACATCTGTACTCATGTTAATTAAATAATCAATCCATTATTTATAATAATGCTTCCAAAAACATATTGAAATGAGATCTGCTTTAAAGGAAGGAGGCTTTAAATCTAAACCACATCTATAGCCAAATGATTGCAATAATTATTTTTTTAAACCAGATCATTTAAGAATGAAATAGCTATTTTCGAAGGCATATAAAACTGATGTCCCATGTATGAACATCTTGCACAATTTAAGATAATTTTATAGAAGGGATACCCATTTGAGATCTTAACCTTTTTTATGAATTCCTTATAAAGACATAGCAATCTTAATGCCTTTCTCATTTGCTTCTCAAAGAAATAATTTGGAAAACGCCAGGAAAAGAGACATGGAAAGCATTTAACATAAACTGAAATCATTAATACTTAATGGAAAAACATAATAATCCATTCCAAGGCATTTTAAAACAGCCACTATACGATCATCCCTTCTAGGAGGCCACAAAGTTCTTAAAAACCGGTGCTTTTAGTCTTACTCAAAGAAGGACTTGATGGAAACAGAACCTGTAAGACTCAAGGATTAGAAGGAGGTGGGTAGTGAGGTTCAAATGCCTTCAATGTCATTGCTTTTGTCATCACAGATTTCCACCAAGCTTGCACCCTGCCCCCACCCCCGGCTCCCTGTTGGGTCAGAGGTTCTTCTGGGTTGGTTATGGTTTGCTGGACAGGAGGGATGCCCTTTCAGAGTTTCTTCAATTTCAGAGTTGCAAGAACTGGTTCTGAAATAGTTGGCAGTGTCAGTTGGCCAAATTTGTTTGCAGAAGCCTCTTTTGTTTTGAACCAATGAGGCCCAAAGTCAAGAAATACTTGGGTGAACTTAATGAAATCAAAATTGCAGGGTTCTTATCTGCCGATTTCTAAGACTATTTCATCACTTTCTGCCTTCTCTCTTCTGCCACTGTGTTCTGTTGGTGATCACTCTTAAGCTATCTCAAGCCCGCTCTATAGGTGACAGAAGTCCACCCATCCCACCACAGCTGTCCTAAGGCTCGCTGGGCAGAAGGAAAGGATACTGGACAGGTAGTTTGCAAGGCAGAATTCTGAAGCCAATCCTTGTTGTACCTCTGATTTTGTAATCTTGGGCAAGATAGCTTAATTCACTGTCTCTTTCTCCTTCTCTCTCTCCATTTAATATATATAGTATACATATAATAAATATAAATATATATTATAAATATATAACATAAATAATAATTATAATATATACTATAAATATAAATGTATATAATATATAATCAAAGTAATGCATACACAGGTAAAGTATCAAATACAATAGAAGTTGTTCTTGAGTTTTTTTTTTTAAACCAGCCCTCTCTTCAACGATTTGCCTAGTTAAGCAAAGCTCTCCCTTCCATATTTGTGACCTACTGACCAATGATCACAGCCAGCTAAATACTAGGGCCTCACCTGCTGTCTCTCTAGCCTACCTGTCAACTTCTGACCCGATATGTTGGGATATTTGTGGACCAAGAGTCAATTGTGTTTGTTCCCAAACCTGCCGTGCCAATTATGCTTGTTTATATAATTATTCAGTTCATTTATAAAATAGGTAAACCAAGGACATATGAGTGAATAAAAGAATTTCTATTCCTATAACAGTGTTCTGAAAAGACTCAATGAGGTTGAATCATTAAAAATAAAATACTATAGAATAAGATGTGAAAGTATAATGGTTAAATATTAGGAAAAGACTCAAATCGAAAAGGATTTTGTTTTGTGTCTTTAAGTTCTCAATGCACTTTAACAAAACCAAAACTGGATAATATAAATGATTATGGGCATGGTTTATGTAAAAAAAAAAAAGTGCAGAACTTGAAATATGTAGTTATATTCTGTATGCAGAAATCCAGGTCATATTCCCATGCAGTTCTTCCGGTATTAATATTTTGTCCTTTTTCAAATTTTTATTTAAATTGTAGTGAGATAAAACAAACTAAGGGTTGCAAGGGGATGGGGGTAAGGAGAGGGTGGTGGAGTTATGGACATTGGGGAGGGTATGTGCTATGGTAAGTGCTGTGAAATGTGTAAACCTGTACCCCTGGGGCTAATAATATATATTTATAAAAAAAATTTTTTTTAATCATAAAAAAATAAATATAGTGAGTTAACATTTAGTGTAATATTGGTTTTAGGAGTAAAATTCAGTGATTCATCACATACATATAACACCCAGTGCTTTACCCAACAAGTCTGGTATAAATTATATAAGGTTCACATAAATACCAGCAACATGTCTGGTATTTAATAAGGATTCAGTACATACTAGATATTATTGTGGTTATTACTAATTTAATAATTGTGCTTCCAAGTAATTTTAGAAGAAAACAGAGAAGAAGGTTAAGTTTAGACCAAATTAATATTTCAAAAGAAAATATTGGGCTAAACTTTTAAATCCAACAATAAGATGTTAGCAGAGAACCTAAACTTCACCGTGATCACTTTTGTATCAGAATACCAGCATATGAAATGAGGGCATTGATCATCGCATCTCTGGAAGGCTTAGCTGGAAGGGGAAGAACCCTGATTCATTCTTGAAAGGTAACCCTGCTTCAGTTTTAACAACAAATTGCCACACAGTCTTAGGAAACTGTCCAGCCTTTTCCTGTATTTGTATTCTCTGTTAGGTAAAGATGATGGTGCACAACCCAACTAGTTTCTCACTGTGGCCAGAGGACTTACTTTGAGAAAAGTGCACTGTGGTCATATGATGTTCTCTCACTTGAGTGTGAGTCCTGTTTGACTCGGCATGCTATTTATGATGCATGGAGTTCTCAAACCCTGAGGAAAAGGATCGGTGAAATGCTATTTTTTTAATTGATTTCCCATCAAAGCTCTAGGACTATTCAGTGAGTATGAGGCTTATGCCAAGTTTCATTCAACAGGTGAAACGTGCTTACTACCGAAACCAAAAATGACTCAGAAGAAAGTCATGGGGTACCTGGAAAGATCCTGTTTCATTAGATTACCTATACCATTAAGCCCTTAATATCATAATCAATCTTATCAGCACGATATAAGAACATGTACACTGGATGTGAGGTTTAAACTCTTCTTCATTTCAGGGGTTGTGGTCAAAACCCAGTTAATTTCTGCTATCTGAAACAAGCCTGAAGGCTGACATTTAAAGTCATCTTCTCAGTTGACTATGGAAGAACATTCATAGTTACTTAATATATGATCATGCAATAAGGAGTCAGTATAATCTATACTGATTATATGGACTGAGCCCAACATCCGTGGTAGTCATTACATTAAAAATATTTCTAGGAAGGGCGCCTGGGTGGCTCAGTGGGTTAAGCCGCTGCCTTTGGCTCAGGTCATGATCTCAGGGTCCTGGGATCGAGTCCCGCATCGGGCTCTCTGCTCAGCAGGGAGCCTGCTTTCTCATCTCTCTCTCTCTGCCTGCCTCTCTGCCTACTTGTGATCTCTCTCTGTCAAATAAATAAATAAAATCTTTAAAAAAATTTATAGAAACAACAATGATTTAGAAGATACAATCAAAGCCTTTAAGACCTATACACACTATTATTATTATTGAGTAGTGAGGTAAGATGCTTTTCTTTATGAAGACAATTCATTAACTTGAGGTAAGTTAATAAAACAAATAAGCAGTTTACTTTCTGTCCTTTTTATCAGAAAAGAAGTCTTTAGGGGCATCTGTGTGGCTCAGTCAGTTAAGCGTCTGCTTCTGGCTCAGGTCATGATCTCAGGGTTCTGGGATCGAGTCCTTTATCAGGCTCCCTGCTAAGTAAAGCCTGCTGTTCTCCCTACTTGTACACTCGCTCACTCTCTTTCTCTCCATGTGTCAAATAAATAAGAAATTTTACCTGAAAAAGAAATTTTATAATTTAATTTAATTCAGTACCTGTTTATACATGACACAAAACTAGGTTCAGGGAAGTTATAAAGAGGAGAAAGACCGGATCCTCCCGATGTTCAGCAAATTTACTGTAAAATATCAGAGACATGCGTTCATCTAATACATTTCAGTCTGTGATGTGTGGGGAGACAAACTAGACCAGGGATGAGTATCAAGTCCCTGACTATACTTCGTTATTATACACTAATGCCAGGTTTTCTGAGACCCTTAAGAAATTGGTGGAACATGGTTTCCTGGGGCTGGGGAGGAGAGAGGGGAAACAGCGGTTAGTGTTCGATGGGTATAGAGTTTCAGTCATGCAGGGTGAACGAGTTCTAGACACCTGCTCTACTACATTGTCCTTTAGAGTCAACAGTAATGTACTGCACATTTTAAAATGTGGTAAGAGGATAGGTCTCATGTTGTTTGATTTTTACCACAATACCTTAAAAAAAGAATAAAAGAAATTGGGAGATGACCTTGCACAGCCTTTACATTTTTGTGATCATAGAGATGGGGGAAATAGCCGGTCATGTTCACATTTTTTTAAGGAAATTACTTGATCATTGTAAGCCAGAGCTTGAAAGCAATACCCAATGAGAACAATTCCTCATGCAATCCATAAGCAAACCAGAATGTCGTGAGAGATAAAGGAGCAGCCACATTTAGCTTTTTGAATAGCCATTTTTTCCACATCAATTTAATTTCCTCCCATGGTTATATAATGGATTATATAAACAATGAAAATGTGTTGAATAAAATCAGTTTTGTATGAAGGAAGATTTGGAGTTCTAGCCTAAACAATATTCTTATCGCCAAGCCATGCAAGTGTGATCTCAATCATGCTACTGTTACATGAGTGAACAAGGAAATAGAGTTGCAGTTACATCAAAGTGAGTTGAAGCATGGATCACATGTCAATTTCTAGCCCATGGGGATCAGTTGTACTGTAGGACCTATAACTTATTGATGAACTATACAAATGACTTATAAATGCCTTCATCCAAAATGCAGGAATTTCTAAATCAAGTGGAGCTGCTGATACTTTATACCAGGAAACGCATGACAATACTATTCAGAATGCCCTTGGGTGTATTTTTTAAGTCATTCTGAAGGCAGAACCACATTTAATTGACATACATATAAACTATACTTTAGCACAAATGAAATTTAGTGAAAGATTGATTAAAAAGGCAAATGCCAATAGGACCTTTGTCACAATTAGGATTAGAAAATGAATATCATCAATGAGTTACACTGTCAGCAGGTTATTGAAATGACACAGGACAGCAAACACACTTACTCCTATCACTGCTTAAGCCTCACCAGTCTTCAGTATTTTTTCAAGTTTTTATCAACATACTTTGAAAGGGATATTTTTAAAAAGACAGCATACAGAGAACAAGACATTACATATACATGTATTTAATACAGGATCTATATTAATATATAGTTTGGCATGTCATATTATATATATGCTTTGGCATGTAATGTATAATTTAATATTTATGTAAAATAATATAATATAATATATCAAAATTATAGATTATATAAAATGTGGTAGGGCATACAGTATATAATACATATCACACATTACATATGTGTAGCGTGTTATTTAAGGGAAGAATTGGAACTATGTAATTTGGAAAGTGGAAATCTAAAGAGTCATACTTACCATGTTGTGGCTCCCTGGAATTGTTTTCCGAATGAGTTGAGGCTCTCCTCTCCCCAAAGATGACTAAGCCAGAAGGAATTTACTATGTTACATTTAGCAATTTCATCCAGCAGACAGAGGTCGTTCTTGATTATCAGGATGAAAAATCATTGGCTCAAGGAAAACTCAAAGATTTCTTTCTCAGGGCTCTTTACTACAGAATAAACGAACATTAGTTCTGGATGATTTAATATCCATGGGATCACTTCCCTCAAAGAGCCTTTTTTCTTTCATCCTAGATTTTAGTTCATTTACTCTTCCAGACTTCACAGATCAAGGTGTCCAACAGTGAGCCAAGGATACTCGACGCCACGAGATGCACACAGCGTATCTATTCCGAGTATCAATGTTATTCAAAGAGGTCTGTCCCAAGGACTCAAAGAATCTAAGCAGAAAATATAATTGGATATAAACAGAGATTTATGCAAATATTCTAAGCAGGAAATAAAATTGGTTATTAACATACTGACCCAGAATGAAGCAGAATGCAAAGAATCCAGGAAAATTCTCTTCCCTTCAGTGGACATATTCCTGCTCCACTTACCGGCCCCCCAGCCCAGTCCCCAGTTCTATTTCTCTCATGCAGAGACAATAGGCACAAGACTCAGTCTTTTCTGTGGCAAAGTCTGAAAGTGCCCTGTTTCCTGTTAAGTGACACCAAGCCTGTCACCTCTTCAGCAGCCTAGAAACACAGGGGTGAGGTATTCTATTTCTTGACCCTCACCCTCGCACTTCATGATTTTCTTTGTTAGAAATTAAAGACTAGAGGCATTGAGGCATCTTTATGCAGAAAGTCTTAAAATGTATTTAGACATAATGGGTATATATGAATTCCTTTCCTCTTTTTTTCCAGGATGGGAGCCAGTAAATTACCTGTGCCTATACCCAGAATCAGTGAGTCAACTTGACTTATGTTTGAGTCTTGGGTGGCTATAGATAAGCAGAGCAACAACAGGAATATCTGAAAACCCCACCGTGTCCCTCTTAAACACCTGTTCTTACAGTGATAACAACTGTCACCAGAAAGCAAAGCTGAGGTGCCGTTGTTGGGGTGTATCATCTAGGAAGGTGGGGAAGAGAAGCGAGCAAACCATAATCCTTGCCCCAAGGAATTTACAAAGGAAACCAAAAAATTTGAAGATAGATTTCAGTTATATCGAGCTTAATGAATAATTAGTGTTTATCTTATTTGAAAAAGTTTACATTTTCCCTGTTTTAATTTTTAAAGCATCTTACACTTTTCTGGGACATTGGACTTTATTTCCCAGAAATGCATTCCTTTATAAATATCTAAGACCTCATTAATTCAGATATTGCTAATATACAGTCTTGACCATTTGACCCAGACTAAGGTGAAATTTACCTTTAAATTGTCTGCAGGAAATGAATTTGACAAGAGAAATAAAGGGAACACCTCTAACTTGTTTAAAGAGAAGAATTGTTTTCATGGCTTTTGCATATACATTGGTCTTTAGGCAAGAAGATTCAGCTATAAAGTAAGGATTCATGTCATTAAGTAGATGTCTCCTTAGACAGACTTTATTGGCAGGTTATAGTATTGAAAGTAATAAAACTGCATTGCTTTCAATAAATTCTGACTTCCATAATTCAGGCTAGCCTCTCCCTTTTCCTCCCTACCTCCCCAAACTCATTATCCCAAACTAATGAAGTTTACTATTGTGTTACACGTGAATATAACACTTATTAATAGAAGATCGATTCCTATCATCTTTTTAAACTTACAAATATAATTTTTTATTTTTTTGGATGCTTATTTGCAACATGGATCACCTGGATGACAGAAGTATATTTACTTTTATAAGAAAAATGATCTATCATTCCCTCTCCCTTTCCATGACTTCATACAGCAGGTCATTTTTTTTTTTTTTATTTAAAAACCAAAATTTCCCAAAGCAGGCAAGATAAATTCTCAGGCTAATAATAGTGGAGATTTAAAATGAGGGGGAAAAAAGCCTGAAATCAGATCATGCCCCTCTTGAGGCATGTTGAAAAATTGCAGTAGTAACTGAATCACTATTCATCCATCCATCCATCCATCCATCCATCCAACAAAGGTTTAGTCAAGGACCATACGTATTGCTTCAAGGTGTGTAGAGATAAATAAAATTCTCTTTTTGTCTCCATTGTGCTGACAGCCATAAGCTGAAACAGATGAAGACAAATAATTTTCCGATGTGATAAGTGATGTGTTTTCCTTGTCAGCAACGTGTGTTGGGAACACAGAGACTATAGCATTAAATCTGATTGGAATAATTGGGGAAATATTCATAGTGGGTACAACATTTGAGCTCATTCTTAATGAATACAATTTCTGCAAACAGAACCTTTCAAATCAATATAAACAGGAGTATGGAGATAAGGAGGCACATGGAGTGCTCAGAAAAACAGAACAGACATAGTGAGTTGCAGAGAGTTGAGGGGTGGGGGAGCGTTGTATGGAATAAATACAGTATGTTGTTAAGAAAATGTGCCCTTAGTAGGTGATTAGAAACAGCAGTTAAGGTGAGAGAAAGATTTGAGACTTGAAGGGTGAAGAAATGGAGCAAGATAAGGCTATTCGTGGACAATTGAGAGAACTTCTAAGAACATAGAATAGAGGGGCACCTGGGTAGCTCAGTCGGTTAAGCATCGGTTCAGGCCATGATCTCAGAGTCCTGGGATCGAGCCCCTGATCGCCTCCCTGCTCGGTGGGGAGTCTGCTTCTCCCTCTCCCGCTGCCTGCTGCTCCCTCTGCTTGTGCTCTCACTCTCTGACTCGCTTGCTCACTCAAATAAATAAATAAATGAGAATCTTTAAAAAAACATAGAATAGAATCAGCTTCTCCCTGAGATAGGAGAAGTGGAGTAAAAAGAAAAAAAAAATAAATTTGAAGGTGGATATAAAGAAATTCAAGGAAGTTTATGTCTAGAGGCTTCCATTTCTTTCTACATGGTTAGATAAGCAAGAAGTGTAGAGTAGGAGGACACAAGTTCACATCCTAGCTCAGCTGCCGTGAATAACCTAACGTGGGTAAGTCACATAACCTAGCTACATTTCAGTGTTATCTTCTGTAAAATAGAGGCAATAATATTTAATTCCTAGGTTGGAGAACTCTATAATGTATGTCAAAGCATGTTCCAAACTATAGAGCACTCTATTGAGACGCAGCCTGAACGAGTAGCCAGAACACATGCTGAGTGATCTCACTGAGCTCCTGTCTGGATGAAGTGGGGATTAAAAGTTGCTGAGATTATTAAAGATAAGATCTGCATGATGTATGCACATAAAGAAGCTCTACTCGTGGTTGCTGCGAGATGGTTCTCCTCTGGAAGAGGATCTTGTCCCTTGGGAAAGAGAAGAAAATTGCGATGGGAAATGAAAACAAGAAGGGGCTACACAAAAATGTTTTTCAGTGGAATTAAAAGCCTATTCTGAAAACATGACTTTGCATATATAGTTATACCTATGAACTCCAGAGCAGCCAAAGCAGATGACTTGATGGGCTGGAGTTCGGGAAGGTCAAAGCAGGTACTGTGTGATGGAGGGAACAATTAGAAATGTTGGTCAGTGCAGATCCCAGAAGCTTGCAAGCCTCCTTCAGCAAGACCTGTACTCCAGCCTTAATGCTGAGTTAGCGGAATACTGACTTTTCTATTCAGGGTCATCTGCCTTTGATCTAAGGCTCTTGTCATTACCAAGTAATGAATGAGTTGCCTAACTACCCCAAGGTCAAATACTCCCCCTTCGGCTAAGCTCCAGCTGTGGGCTACTGCTCAGAGAACCCTTGGTTCTCAGTCTCCCCTATCGTCTGCCCGGCTTCCCTGTCCGCTTGAGTTTTAGTTCTTCCCTAGCACATATGGCAGTGAAAAATTTTCCACCTCCTCTGGAGTAAAAAACTTCATTTGAAACCAAATAAAAAGGCGCCAGGCTGCATGCCCTTGGTCCCTCATGCCATCAGCTCCCATTCAAGACCTCCTCAGTACAGAATTTTCTGGTTACAACAGGCAGGACCACACTTTTCTCCCACACCTGGCAGTGGATTATCTCACCTGGCCACTAGGATAATGTCCGGTGTCCTCCTAAAATGTTTAGTGAGCCTTGGGGACCCCAGGAGAAAGCTGCCAAAACCTATCATGATAGGTACTAAACTTACCTCAGAGGGAGATATGAATTGCTAAAGCGTGTCCTCAATTTGCCAAATGGCGGTAATAAAGAAAATATAGGCTATATTGTGCACATTATTGACTCCTATTTTAATTAATGTAAGACACATTCCTCATTTGGGAGCATGGTTGATTCATTCACTCGGTAATTATTCATTAAGGATATATTAAATTCAAGGTACTACTATCCAAGATCTTTGGAGATAATGAATACAAGCATCTTCCACGGGTAACATTTGAAACATAAGAAAAACCCTGTCAAATTCAGACAAAATTCTAGGTTTCTGTGAATGGACAACTGCAGAGACTCCTCAGGGGTTGGGAAACCCCAGAGCTTTTTCTTCTCTCTCCTCAGGCTTGGGTCCCACAGTCCATTCTGCTGTGAATACCAACAGGGATCACAAAACTCACCTCCAAGTACCTGGCTTCCTATCTATTCCCTGCAGGCAGCTGTGGTAATCTGTGAATGTGTGGCTTGTTCCAAAACCTGTTATATCCTCGCTCTCCACACATCCTCCCCTGTATGTTGCGAGCTGAGCTGAAGTGCAGCCCACCTCTGCCCTCCCCAGAGTGGGGTGATGCTTCTGCTGACTTGGCGTCAGACTGGACATTCTCCCACCTGCGGTAGACCTACAAGTCAGCCCTTTCTTGAATGCACTCTCCATGCCCGATGCCCTCTGCAACCACGGTTTCATCCCCACCTGGTTTGCATGCAGTCTTCGTGCTGCATCTGTCAGAGGAAGCCATTCGCCTCTCATTAAAAACAGACGCAGACTTTTTTCTCTCCATTTCATTTCTTTAGCCCCGGGTACACCTTCCTTCCGTCGTCTCCTTTTGTAATCCGCGTGTCTCCCGTTTCTAGCTTCTTTATGTATTTTCCTCTTTACACCTCATCTCTACCCTTTATGTAACTCAGAGTTTAGTGAACGTTGAACGAAAATTTTTTGGCTTGTTTGCCCCTTAGCTGGAAGAACACAGCCTCCTGTCAGTTCAGTGGCAAACTCAAAATTAGGAGTCTCTGTGCAGCAACATTTCATTTACATATTTTTCTCATCGTTCTTTAAAAATCTTTTGCTGTGTAGTGGAATGATGGTCACTGGGAGACAATCCCGTGAACCACTACAAGTGAGAATACAATCCAGATTATAATATCACAGACTCGGAGACCTTGATAAAATGTTCAAGGCAGAGTCTAAAACTCAAACCCTCTTCCTATGGATCCTGTACTCCCTGCAGCCTCCATTTATAGATACTGGAGGAAAATGCTTTCCTTCTATTTCACGAGTGGAAGTAATTCAAAATCATTTCTTAGGGTCATTGAACTGCGAAATGTTCCTTGGATTTTCAGGAAGAAAATCTTCAGGCAAGGTTTGTGTCTCAGCGGAAGGGTATATACACACATTCGAGGGTAATCCCTTTTTACATGTTGATAGCAGACTGTGTCCCGGAGTAGATGGGGCCACCTTTGTGGAAAAGCTGTGGTGGCGTGTGATTTTAAAGAAGAGATGCTCCTGGTCGCCACTGAGGTGTCTCTCGAAAGTCAGTCTGTACAACCTGTGCTCATGCCTAGACCTTTGTCTTTTGTGATGCGTTCTCATAGGCACAGTTCCTGGAAGGGGCTAGTGCTTATGTGTCCTTGTGTTCATGCAGCTCCAAGGAGACGAAGCACATCTCGTATCCATGAGCACTCCAGAATGCAGAAGGGTGGTTTCTGTACGGGGTTGGGGAGGGGGACTCCAGTCATACCCTGGGCATGGCTCGGGGCATCTTCTAGGGCACACCATGCTGGTTCCTTTGCACTTAGCTCACTAGGGAATGAGGAGAACTGAGAAGAGGTATTAATGGTGTTAGAATCAAGGTTTTATTAAAGTTAGAGTGTAAAGGGGGTAGTTTTCCCTATTTCATGGGCCCCTAGCTAGCAGCCCTTCATTTACATGTGCCTGGGACATGCTTCCCGTTTTCAGCCAGAACATTCCTTTCTGTAAACCCAGGATTACAGAAGCTGGTTGGAAGGGATAGTTAGAGACTTTTCTATAGCCTTCCTGAGCTTATGGGAGAATTAAGCCTTACAAATCTTATAAGAATTGATGAACCTGGTGATATTTTTAAAAATGCAGCATAAACCTTCAGATTCATGGCCTAATCATCACAACTGGAAAGCCCTTATGCTTCAGGACTAAAAAAAAAAAAAAAAAAAGCACTCTTTGCCAGCTTTACCTACTCTCAGACAGACTCCAGTACTCCAAGAGCTTGCAAATTCTGCACAAACTGACACTATTGTTCCCACATCTCTAAAAATAAACAGTGGCGTTGTTGGGGTTTTTTTGGGGGGGGGGGGGTTGTTTTGTTTTGTTTTTTGGTGGGAGAAAGGATATACGTTATTATTCTTGTATGGAAATAATTAACAAAGAAAACGTGGCATCCCACACTTAATTTAACCGTTCTTTTAAATATTTTCCTCATACCTGAATTACATGAACATAGTATTTTAATAAGCTGATCTGCAAGTGTTTTTTTCCCCCTTCTCATTGAGGTGCAAAGTAATCTAGAGGGTCAAGGTTTCCAATCTTTTTCTCTTGCATTAAAATGATCTGTCATTTCCATTGTGGCTACACCCAAAAGTCAATTTTTGGTCTGGTTAAAGTGCCCTGTAGAATAATTCAGTGGTTACGAAGATGGAATTCTTCTCGAAGTGTAACTACTCCACTTGCTGGTGTATGGTGGCAATGACATTCATCTTAGAAACGATCCCAGTCCAGAGCAAGGGATTTTTGTAGTCGTGTTTCAGCATTTTCTTTTCTTCTGAGTAATTCTTTATCTTTATGTTTTGGGGCGTCATAATGAATGGAGGCTTAACTTGAAGAAACTGAATAAATTAATAGTGCCATCCTACATTGTAAACCAGGTATATTAAATTCAAAAGAATAAGAATTCTTAAATATTTCTCATGCCTAGAAAGTAGAGAAATATTCTGAGTGATGTTTAATGTTAAAGGTTTGTTTAATAATAGAGCCCCTTAATTTTTTTAATTGAAGTACAATTTATGTACAATAAAAAGCACAAATCTTAAACTTCCAATCCAGTGAGTTTTGACAACTGTATATACCCTGTATAATGGCCAAAATAAGTAAGACATCAAATCTCATACACTAAATAGTTCCCTCGTGGCCTTTTCCAGTCAATTCCAGTCCACGACCCTACTGCCTCCCTCTTACCCTCTCATTTCCTGTGTTCTCCCCAAGCAATCACTTTCTTGTCTTTGTCACAGTAGGTTAGTTGAACCTATTCTTGGACCTCCACCAAAAGGAATCATACAACATATACTTTGTAAATGCTCTATTCACTTACCCTCACATTTCTGAGATTGTTACATGTATCAGGAGTTTATTCCTTGTTTATTGTTGAATAATGTTCTATTAGATGACTGAACTACAAATTATTTCTCTGTTATCCTCTTTTTGACATTTGAGTTGCTTCTAGTTGGGGACTTTTATGAATAAGATGGCTCAGAAAATTCTAGTATAAATCTGTTTGTGAATATCTGTTCTCATTCTGATTGGATAAAGACCAAGGAGTAGAATTGCTAGATCGTAAGGTAAATGTTTAACTTTGTAAGTAACTTTCCAATGCTTCACCAGCAATGTTGAAAGTTCTAGTTGCTCCTTATCCTCATCAACAGCAGGCATGAAATGATATCTCTAGTGGCTTTAATTTGCATACCATTGATGGCTAATGATGTAGATCATCTTTTTATGTACTTTGCCCATTTGTATCTTCTTTGGTGAGGCTGTTAGGTTTTTTAAAGTTTTGCCCAATCACCTATCTATTGTTGATGGTAGTTCTTCACATAGTCTGGATGTAAGTCCTTTGTCAGATACATGTACTGTAAATATTTGCCCAGTTTGTGGATTACTTGTTTATTTTATTAAAAACGCCTTCTGGGGCATGTAGCTGGCTCAGTCAGTACAGCATACAACTCTTGATCTTGGGATTCTAAGTTCAAGTCCCATGTTGGGTATAGGCAGTACTTTAAAAAAAAAAAAATGATAAAGTACCTTTTGATGAGCTTAAATTTAAAATTTTGGTAAAGAACTGTAAATTACTTTTTTCATTTGTGGTTAATGCTTTATAGGGTCCTAAGGAAACCTTTGTTTACCCTGAGATTGTGAAGATATTCTGCAGTTATTCAAAAAAGTGGTGATAGCAACTTTTTAAAATTGGGAATAATAATGACCATTTGCAGGCAGATGAAGAAGCCTGCTTGTAATGACTGAAACACAGGGCTGTCTCTGCACTTTTACAAATTTGTGATTACTTGTTACTTTGCATGTGTCTCCCTGATTTATCCTCTTTTTTTCTGAGAAATAGAAAGTAAATTTGGGTGCTTTGTGAATTGTCAAGATTGAAATACTAGGAAAGAAAGCTCAATGTGAAGTTTGAATGTCCTATATATGATAATGACTTTAGATAATGATCTTTATAGCACAAGTGATTTTATAGCATTATTCACTGTCCTTGAGCAATGACTTCAATTCCAGGGAGCCAGACCATGCTATTTCTATTTTTTGGCCTCATCTTTGCAGCAAGAGGATGAGAGCAAATTATGAAACTTTCCTAATAATATCATTTGCTGCAAACATTGATTTAAATATACAAAAATTTTAACATTTTAAACATATATGCAATATATATGTATAAAATTCTCATCACCTTTACTAAGATGATACTCTCACATCTCCTAGAGCTAAGGAAATCTCTGAAAATATTTTATTCCTTTGATTAATATTTATTAATCCATACTGTGTGCTAGGCACTGGGTATGTTGTGGTGAGCAAACAGACCAGATACAGACCTCTAGGGGCTTACTCTCTAGATGAGAAAAGGTATTGTGTAGATTTTGCTAGATCACCTGCAGGATATTATAGGACACTGTGAAAGACAGTAAGGGGGACAATTTCTATTAGAGATGCCTGCCTCTGCAAGTGACATCTAATCAGAGATTTGGATAGAGGAGGACCCAGCCATGTAACAGGTGGGGGAAGAGCAGTCTGTGCAGAACTAGCACAGGTGAAAGCCTTAAACAGGTAAGGACCAGTATGATCCAGATGAGGGTAGTAAGGTGTAGTGCACAGAGGGGACAGATGAGGTAAGGTGAGGCAGGAGAGAGAGGTAGCAGCAAGATCACTGATGGGCCTTATTGACCATGTTCAAGAGTTAAGGTGATGAAGACTATCCTACCTTTCAGGACCATGTAAGCATGATCCACATTTCTCACAAAATATGTGCAAGGTGTTTATAGCTAGAGTAAGGGATATTAATTAATATTTTGTTTAGAGTCCCTGAAAAGTAGCTCATATTTATTTATAAGTGATAACTGATAGTACATGGCCCAGGATGACTGGAGTCACTCACTGGTGTTCATTGATGACAAAAGCTCCATGAAAGTGTGAAGCAGAGAGGGGGTCACTAGCCAAGTGAATTCAGATTTAGAACCCACCTAAGGGCTATACGGTGCCAGTACCTGAACCTTCTGAAGAAGGTGGAAGACAGCCACGAGTCAGATTAAGTTGAGGTGAAGTCCTGAAATAATGTCCAGGATTTAGGATAAGACCACGTGAGGGACGTCAGACGTCATGTACATCAACCATCTGTAGATTATCCCCATGCAGACTGGATGGAGAGAATGTGGACTGGATGGAGAGAAACCAGAAACAGGAAATTCCACTAAAAAAAGTTTGAAAGTGTTTGTGTGACTTAACACAGAATGGTAAAGGATACGAAGCCATGAAACCAAGAATGGTTGTGCAGAAACCTCTATCAGTTGGTCAGATTTGCTGACAACTCTCAATTTTCAAGACCAGCCAAGTTTATTCAGGTATAGAAGCCCCTATATGATTCTTTCTGTGACTCAGAGTTATTTCTGGTCTTTAGGAAGTATGGACAAACTTTGCCATCTATGTATCCCTTCCCACAGGGTCTTCAAGAGGGACAGGGTGTGGCTAGAAGCTGCCGGACAGCTCTGGGCAGGCAGATGCATGAGCTGGGTGCAGGGTAAAAGTCAGAATCCGCTCCCTGCTTCTGTGCCCCCATCACAGGCCAGGCAGCATTAACCCTTCCTCTCCTCAGTTAAGATTCCTCTGGCTCTCTCCCAAAGGTCCATAGTGCCTACATAGACACACATACAGCTCTGTCTCTGGTGAGCATCTAATCGTAGGAAAATGCAAACCACATTCTCCCACACTGAAGAGACTGGAACCCTCTGAAAGAAAGGTATCGGAACGACTAACAATGAATTAAAGACCAGGATGGTGAGCTTGCAGAAGATTCAGAATGCAATAGTTTCAAAAATATTTTATCAGGAAAGTCAAGGAATTTCACTATCTTTTCGTGGTTGTTTTTGTTGAGCTTTAGGGTCTAGCTGGATATCTGCAAATGACAATAAATAACCCCTAGCTTTGGGGAGATATTCAGATGGGAATATTCAAGAACAGTGAACTTCATCAGTGAGAAACAAATGAGAAGATGTAGAGATAAACAATTTAGGGATAAAGGAAAGAGTCCTTGGTGATACGCACAGTGGGGATTCATGGAGAAATTTTTTTTAATAGAAAAATGGTAGATACTCTAAATGGTGAAAATAAGAAAAGCAAAAATGAAGAGGATCACAGAAATAAAGGTCAAAGGATGTCTACAATGTGCTCTTAACAGTGGTGACTATAATTGAGAAATTGGAAAAATTTAAAACAGGAGAATCTTCCCCCAGTCTTTATAGTGTGTCTGCAGAAAATATTTTTCAATTGATCACTCTTCAATTTAAAATTTCTTTTCAGGAAACGGGCTGTATTAAATCCTACAGTTCTTGGGGCAACTGGGTGGCACTGTTGGTTGAGTGTCCAACTCTTGGATTCAGCTCAGGAGGTCTTCTCTTTGGGTCAGGGGATCCAGCCCTTTCTCAGTTCTCTGGAGTCTCCTTGAGTTTCTCTTTCCCTTTCCCTCTGCTCTTCCCACTGTGCTCGCTCTCTCACTCTCTCTCTAATAAATAAAATAAATCTCCATAAATAAGTAAATGCTCTAGCTCTTGAATCACCGTTTTTGAAATCTAGAAATTAATCTATAGATAAGCTTGACTGTTTTATAATGGAGTAGTCTGAGGGCTCTTTTACAATACTAAATACGTTTTTGTTGAATGGGTTGCAAAAACATTCGTTTTAACAGATCTCTGATTCTTTACGTTTTCTATTCATTGTATTAGATACTTTTTTCATACCTCCTAGGGCTAAATTTGGCTAGTTGATATCACTGTGGAATTGGAACAGGGGAACATAGAACTAATTTCCTCATTTGACTTTTAAATTAGTTTTTGTGTGCGTTAACTAAAATTGAAATGTTTCGATTATGAATAATGCCAAAATGAAATGGTACACTCCATTGACTTTAATGAAGTGCACATGTTCTTGCAGGCTTGTGAATGATGGTGTGGTAGCAAAAAGCTTGAATCTTACTGTTTAATATTGACTGCATTCATATATTGTATTTATGATACTACTTACCGCAATCCTCCTTTTTAAATTTCATGAACACAGTTGAACTTAAAATTTTTGTTTCATCGACTTTTCCAAGGGACAGACATTACCAAGGGTGTGCGCAACCTAGTTTTACATAAAAGCAAGAGTTGACAACCAATTCATTAAATTCAAATTAGCTGACATTTACTCCATGACTACTATTTGAAAGACACTGTGTTAGGAGATTAATTTTCAAAGAATAAACAAATCATCTAGGTAATTAAAGCTTCAAAATGAAATTTTTAGTCGTCAGTGCCAGTAACTATAATAAAGTATATATAATAACTTAAATACTAAACAACACTTGCTGCTAATACATACAAAAGAGAGAAGCATCCAGAGAAATTCTGAATAATGATATTAATATAATATTAGTTGTGCAGTATCTTGAGTAAAACTCTTTGCTAATTTTTTTTAAATGGAGTCTTGAATTAACTCTTTAGTGGTTGTTAGAAGAGCGAAATAAGTTTAGATTCTTACAAGTGTATTTAAATTTCATGCCCTATATCTATAATTTCAAGCTAAAGCTATGGTTTTCTTGTTTGATTTTTTTTTTAATTCCGGTATACTTAACATACAGTGTCATATTAATTTCAGGTCTACAATATAATGATTTAACAATACCACACATTATCCAGCACTTATCACAACAAGTGCCCTCCTTAATCCCCATCACCTATTTCCCGCATCCCCCCCACCCCATAACCAACAGTTTTTCTCTACAGTAAGAGTCTGTTTCTTGAGTCTGTCTCTCTCTCTCTTTTTCTTTTGCTCATTTTTTTTTGTATCAGAAGTTCCACATATGAGTGAAACCAGATGGTATTTGTCTTTCATTGACTGACTTATTTCACTTAGCATAATATTCTTTAACTCTATCCATGTCCTATGTTGTTGCAAATGGTAAGATTTTATTCTTTTTTATGCCTGAATAATATTCCATTATATAGCTATAGATGCAGGTATCACATCTTCTTTATCTATTTATCTATCAGTGGACACATTGGGCTGCTTAGACATTTGGGCTATTATAACTAAGGCTGCAATAAATCGGGATGCATGTCTCCCTTTGAATTAGTGTTTTTGTATTTTGGAGGTAAATACCCAGTAGTGCAATTACTGGATGGTAGGGTCGTTCTGCTTTTAACTTTTTGAGGAACCTCCATACTGTTTTCCATGGTGGCTGCCGTAGTTTGCATTTCCACCAACAGTGCAGGAGGGTTCCTTTATCTCCACATCCTCGTCAACACCTCTTGTTTCTCATGTTTTAAATTTTAGCCATTCTGACAGGTGTGAGGTGATATTTCATTGTAGTTTTGACTTTCATTTCCCTGATGATGAATGATGTAGAGCATCTTTTGGAGTGTCTTTTGGCCATCTGGATGTCTTCTTTGGAGAAATGTCTGTTTGTCTTCTGCCCATTTTTAATTGGATTATTTGTTTTCTGGGATGTTCAGTTGTAATTGTTCTTTACACGTTTTGGATCCTAACCCTTTATCCTTTATGTCATTTGCAAAAATCTTCTACCATGCAGTAGGTTGTCTTTTAGTTTTGTTGATTGATTTCCTTCACTGGGCAGAAACTTTTTATTTTGATGCAGCCCTAATAGTTTATTTTTGCTTTTATTTCCCTTGCCTCAGAAGACATATCTAAAAATATTGGGGTGCCTGTGTGGCTCAGCAGGCTAAGCATCTGCCTTCAGCTCAGATCATGATGTCAGGGTACTGGGATCGAGTCCCACACTGGGCTTCCAGCTCAACAGGAAGTCTGCTTCTCTCCTTTTCTTTCTCTGTCCCTCCCCACCTCCACACACACATGCTATGCACGGGCTCTCATTCTCTCTCTCTCTCTCTGTCTCAAATAAATAAAATCTTTTAAAAAAAGAGAGAGAGAGAGAGAGAGAAGAAAAATGTTGCCAAAGCCAATGTCAGAGACATAACTGCCTGTGCTCTCTTCTGGAATTTTTATGGTTCCTGGTCTCACTTTTAGGTCTTTAATCCATTTTGAGTTTATATTTGTGTTTAGTGTAAGAAAGTGATCCAGTTTGATTCTTTTGCATGTAGCTGTCCAGTTCTCCCAACATGTTTGTTAGAGAGACTGTCTTTTTACCATTGGATATTCTTTCCAGCTTTGTCAAAGATTAATTGACCATAGAGTTGTGGGTTTATTTCTGAGTTTTTTATTCTTTTCCATTGACCTATGTGTTTATTTTTGTACCAGTACCATACCGTTTTGATCACTGCAGCTTTGTAATATAGCTTGAAGACTGGAATTGTGATACCTCCAGCTTTGTTTCTCTTTTTCAAAATTGCTCTGGCTATTCAGAGTCTTTTGTGGTTCCACATAAATTTTAGGATTGTTTGTTTTAATTCTGTGAAAAATTCTGTTGGTATTTTGAAAGGTATTGCATTAAATCTGAATTACTTTGGGTAGTTTAGACATTTTAGCAACAGTTGTTCTTCCAACCCATGAGCAGAGAATGCCCTTTCATTTTCTTGAGTCATTTTCCATTGCTTTAATCCATATTTTATATTTCTCAGAGTACAGGTTTTTAACCTTTGGTTAGGTTTATTCCTAGGTATCTTATTATCTTGATGTAATTGTAAATTATATCATATACATTACATCATATACATTACTCCTAGAGAGTGGGCATCCTTGTCTTGCTCCAGACCTTAGGGAGAAAGTTCTCAGTTTGTCCCCATTGAGTAGGATGTTGGCTGTGGGTTTTTCCTATATGGCCTTTATGATGTTGAGATAGATTCCCCCCAGCCTACTTTGTTGAGGACTTTTATCATGACAGGATATTATACTTTGTCTAATACTTTTTGTGTTATCTATTGAAATGATCATATGGTTTTTATCCTTTCTGTTATTGATGTGATGTATCACATCAATTGATTTGTGAGTATGGAACTACCCTATATCCTGGGAATAAATCTCACTTGATTATGATGAATGATTTTTTTTAATTGTTCAATTCGGTTTTCCAGTATTTTGCTGAGGATTTTTGCATTTATATTTATTAGAGATATGGGCCTGTATTTCTTTTGGTAAGTGTGCTGTCTTTATCTGGTTTTGGTATCAGGGTGAGTACTTGCTTCATCGAAAGAATTTGGAACTTTTCCTTCTTATTCTATTGTTTGGAATAGTTTGAGAAGAATAGGTATTAACTTTTCTTTAACTGTTTGGTAGAATTTACTGGTGAAGATGTCTGGTCTTGAACTTTTGTTTGTTGGGAATTTTTTGATGAGTGATTCAATCTCCTTGCTAGTAATCAGTCTGTACAAATTTTTCTTCATGCTTTGGTGTTGGTAGGTTATATGTTTCTAGGAATTTATCCATTTCTTCTAAGTTGTCCAATTTGTTGACATATAGTTTTTCATAATATTATCTTAAAATTGTTTGTATTTTTGTGCTGTTATTTCTCCTCTTTCATTTCTGATTTTGTTCATTTGAGTCTTCTTTTTTTCTTTTTCTTTCTTTTCTTTTTCTTCATTTTTTTTTTTTAAAGAATCTGTCTAGAGGTTTATCAATTTTGTTGATCTTTTCAAGGATCCAGCTCTTGCTTTCACTGAGCTGTTCTGTTGGTCTTTTATTTTCTATATTATTTATTTCTACCCTAATCTTTATTTCTTTCATTCTACAGATTGGGTTTCACTTGTTCTTTTTCTAACTCTCTTGGATGTTAGATTAGGGCTTTTTGTGGGGGTTTTTTGAGATTTTTTTTGCTTCTTGAGGTAGGTCTACGTTGCTACAAACTTTTCAGAACAGCTTTTGCTACATCTCAAAGGTTTTGAACCATTGTGTTTTCATTTTTATTGTTTCCATGTACGTTAAGATTTCTTTGATTCCTTGATTGACCCATTCATTATTTAGTAGCATGTTATTTAACTTCCATGTATTTGTGGTCTTTCCAGATTTTCTTCTTGTGATTGATTTCTAGTCTCATAGCATTGTGATTAGAAGAGATAGATGCATGATATGACTTTGATCTTTTTTAATGTCAAAACTTGTTTTGTGGCTTCATATGTGATCTATCTGTAGATGATTCCCTGCACATTTGAAAGTGTTATTCTGTTCTTTTGGGATGGAATATTCTGAATAGATTTCTTAATCCATCTGGTCCAGTGTATCATTCAAAGACACTGTTTCCTTGTAGATTTTCTAACTGGGTGATCTGCTCATCGATGTAAGTGGGATATCCTACTATTAATTAGTTCGTTTTTGTTTGTTATTAACTGTTTTGTGCATTTGGATGCTCCCACACTGGGTGCATAAATATTTATAATTGTTATATCTTCTTGTTAGCTTGTCCCTTTTTTTATTATAAAGTGTCCTTCTCTGTCTTTTGTTACAGTGTTTTAGTGTCTGTTTTGTCTGATATGCATATTGCTACTCTGGCTTTCTTTTGACACCTGTTTACATAAGTTCTTCTCCATGCCCTCATTTTCTATCTACAGGGGTTTTGAGGCCTAAAATGAGTCTCCTGTAGGCAGCATACAGATGGGTCTTTTTCAATCCACTCTGTCCCCCTGTGTCTTTTGATAGGAGCACTTCATCTATTTATACTCAAATTGATTATTGATACATATTTATTGCCATTTTATTACTTGTTTTTTGGTTATATTTGTACTTTTTCTCTGATCCTTTCTTCTCTTTCTGTCTTTCATGGTTTACTGCTTTTCTTTAGTGATATACTTGGATTCCTTTACTTCTTTGCCTATTAGCAGTTTTTGACTTGTGGTTACCATTACTTTTGTGTAGAACATCTTCTGCCTAGAGCAGTCTGTATTGAGTTCATGGTTGCTTAAGTTACTCCTCTCCCCACCATGTTTTAGGTATAAGGTGTCATTTGCTCTGATGCCAGTGTTCTCTGGTTGTATCCATAGGACAAAGTGACTTTTGGGTCTTCCTACTCCACTGTCTTCCCCAGTCGTCTGTGCGATTATTTTGCTAACTGTTTTTATGCCAAAGGAGCAATCACATGATAAAGGTATACTTAAATTAACAATTATTTTGTCAATATTGGGAGGGTAAACAAGTTAATTCATGAGTGTACTATTGTGTGTTTAAGAGCTTTGAAACAAACAGTGGATTCAGCATGTATCACATGCTCTGAAAATTAGCAGTTGTGCCATCTTAATGAGTGTTCTATATGGCACAAATTCACGGAATGGGAAATGATGAACACCACTTTACTTGTTGCTGTTGGATACACTGAATGTGTCATGAAAGTCCTTCCTAGTCAGATCATACAGTCCTTTATCTCATAAATGACAGAGTTTAAGTAGCTGGAATCAAGCTCATACTCCAAGTGGAAGAACTGGATTTACGAGCCAGGATTCCAATTTTCAGCTTCTAGGAAGTATATTATAGAGGTAACATCTAACTACAGGGAGAGCCTAACATCTCGCACAATGGCAAGTGCCATGTGCACATGATCTAATTTAATATACATTTTCATAGTCTGCAATTCTTTGACAGATAGCCAGTAGCTACAGTTTTCAGCCCCATGTCCAAAATGATTGAGGGTAAATTTTATTTATCATTGCACCCTTTTGTTTATTTTGGATTCTGAACTTGGAAAATATGTCCTGGTCTAGAATTCTAAGTCGATTACACCCTCACTGTGCAATTTGTGGAAACTTGCTTTACTTCTCTGAGCTTCAGGCTTCTGTTTTCATTTTGTTTGTTGTTTCCATTTCCATGCCAAAGATCTCTCTAAAGCATAAAGAGCTATATAAATTACAATTAACAAATATACATTTATTTACATATTTGCTGGCTTGAGGGCTTGGATGTCTCCAGTGGCATCAGAGGCAGGGATGTGCTCCGTTCCACCAGCATCCTGGAGAAAATTTAGGTCAAGGCCCAGGCAGATATGGGTGGACCTGTGCACCAAGAGAGAAGGAAAACCCCCCTTTTTACACCTTTTTTCCTTCAAGAGAGCAAAGGCAAGAGTATCTTGTAGAAGTACAGCAATTGAAACTTAGGAGCCCACGTGCAATGGGTTGTCAGGAGATGTCAGTGGCTAACACCTGCCAACCTTGTGGGAATTTGGGTCTATGAGCTGCCTTTCCTGATGAGAGGAGTAGGCAGCAGAAGCCACGAGTCCAGCTCATTGTCTGGCAATCCAGAGAGACCTTCTGAGTCACTCACCAGACAAGCTTATTTTGTCTCCCCAAGACTGAAAGTCTGGAAACATTTAAATAAGAGAATTAGAAACAATAGATACTGATTTCAGCCATTCCCGTGAAAATGCATCCTGAGTTTACTTCTTTGTCTTTCTACATAAAGTCTTTCTGTTGTCCATTTCCACCCTGCACTGTGCTTTACCTTTCTCTTCCGCCCCTGGGTGGCTGTTCCCCTCTTCCAGCTGCGTTTCCCAACTCCAGCCACCTCCACTCTGCTAACCCCCAGCGGGCCCCTCAGACAGGGGTGTCTCTCAGAACTTCCCTTGTCATGTTCTTTCTCTGCCTAAGAATGGCCCTCAAGGTTTTCAAGATCAGTGTCTGGCTTTCCAGTTTCTGTCTGTGTCCCATTCCCTCCCTTCTACTCAGACTTCTTATGGTGCCGCGTTCTCAACTCTCTGACATTTTAACCTACCAGGTTGGTGGTGTACTTCCATGAAGCTTTCCTGATGATTGCAGCCCACACTGGTCCCTCACTTATGTGTACTCATGCCACTAAATGCTGAGCAGTTTGGAATGTACTTGTTCCACAGTTGTTCAGCCTCCTGTCTTCCTGGACGAGTCAAGGGACTATACCATAAAAGTTGTACGATTCTCTGCCCTTCCTGCGACAGGTGTTTAATTACCATTTGCTTCTGGATTAATTGTCTGATCATGATAAGTACACACGAGGGGGAAATGGACAACATTTTGGCCTATTTCATATTTTCTCACCATCAACCTCCCTTCTGTGGCTTCATGCTTGACTCTGGCCCCTTACCCTCCCATGGGCATTTTAAGACTTTGGACTCTGGGATCAGAAACAACGGAACTCAAACCTTGACCTGTTGTAGGTCCTGGAACATGTTCTTTAACCACCCCAAGCTTCCGTACCTCTATAAAATGATGATATAATAAGAGTTGGGGCTTTTGGGGGGAGAGGGGACTTGTCTGTCTATCTGTTTATTTGTGTAAATGGATGTGTTAACCTTTCTCTAA
This sequence comes from Mustela nigripes, assembly GCF_022355385.1. Classification (NCBI taxonomy): domain Eukaryota; kingdom Metazoa; phylum Chordata; class Mammalia; order Carnivora; family Mustelidae; genus Mustela; species Mustela nigripes. Next base: position 47,645,256 of record NC_081564.1, on the reverse strand, counting down.
TGCATAGAGAAAAGTGTTCAAAGATACACAGATTAAAGATATGCCAGTCTAAGAGCGCTCCTTGCATACTATTTTGAGAACTGTGCTATTCAGGTTCCTGAGTATATTGTAGATGTGAAACCTGAGGTTCAGAGGAATTACTTTTTTTGTCCACCGCCCCCGAGGTAGGAGGTGTGGAGTTGGCATACAAACTTGAGGCTGTGGGACCCCAAACCTCACACTCCTCTTTTCCACATGCCCTGTGTGTGTCTGTGGAACACAGGATTACTCCAGGTGATCATAAGAGAACATCAGTCTTGAATGACCTTTACAATTACTTAAAGTTAATATAAAATTCATACACAGCCAGTAACTTACATTGTCAAGTGCACCAGGAGAGAGGGACTTCTTTTTGCATATGTTGCTAAAATTGTAATCCTCTGAAAGAGGACAGTTGAAGTGAGAAGAAACATCATAGACCGTGAAAGGTAACATCCCTTAAATCCTTGGGCTAAAGCCAAGGCTACTAGGTCCTGCTTCCAGCTGTCAACTATTATTTTGTGATCATAGATGAATTACTTCATCTGAAGAGAAGAAAATTATGTATCTCCAGACATGTTGTAAGTGAAATTGATTACTGAATATGATACAATTGTATTTAAGTTAAAAAACAAAAAAAACCTAGCAGCCCAACACCTAAGACAGATAAGCCTGCACAGAAATCTAAGGTTAAAGGGTGATATAAATGAAAACAATAAAAGTATTACCTTGTTACTTTCGCTGGTTTCATTTAAACTCATGCTTTCAGGTTTCACCTCTGAGGCTTATGGTACTAAGTGTGTATTTCTGATGCAACCCAAAGTGAGTTACCATGGATTTGATTCTACCAACGGCAAAAAGAAAGGAAAAAGAAAACAGAAAGGAGATGAGGGAATGCATTTTCACAATTTGATTGTGAAAGAACTTCAGAAGTTGTATTTCAGAAGATATGTTTTTAGAAGTATTTTATGGTAGCCTTTTCAGCAGAGCCGCAGAATAATAAAAGCTTATTTAACTTAATTTTCCACTCCATTACTCCCCAAAGTGTAAGACCAAGTGAAGGAATGTCCTCACAGATTGCTTACCACATGTCAGAAATCTAATATCGTACTCACTGGGAGTATTTCACCCATTTCTCTGTAATATTTTAATTCCTAACTGAAGGAGAGGAAATTACATTAAAACTTAGATCTTAGTCTGAGAATGCTCTGTCAACCTCCATTAAATCTAAAAATCTGTTGTCGTTTGGTTACTAAGGGATCCTGAACAACAAATTCAAATGACCCACCGTACATTAAGCAATAATGTGTGCAGAACAGCCTGCTCGAGTCTGTGGGCAGAGAAAAAAGGTGAACTTGCAAACCTCTCTTGCGACTCCTAGGAGGCAGTTCTGTGCCTTAGTCACAGACCACCACAGCCACCAATTCATAGAATTGGATCCTCAAGCCAAATGTTTAACCACTGTGAGTTTTCTCGTCCATAAAATGGAGTGTGGTCCCGGCTGGAGGGGAGATTAAATTGTCTCTCAGATCCTTTATAACATTAAAGTCTTGAGAGTCCACAACTGAATCAGAGTTGCACATACACATAAATTGTGACAAAATATTAAGTAGAACTGAATAAGTTCTCCTATCCTTTCTTGATGTTTAGAGCAAAAACAGATCTAAACAACAGAGGTATGTTTCTGTGGGTGAGAGAGAGAACCACAGGAACAGAGGGAGACAGTGCTCCCAAGTGATTCCCTTCGCTTGCAATTTGGTGTTTCAGTATTTTTGGCAGAGGAAAAAACAGACAAAAATCCTGTCACAATCCTGTCTCAAAATCGGAGGACCATTAAAAATCCACTCTTTTCACGGTAGCATAAAAGTTACAATTAGAAAGAGTGGCATTACGGGATCCTTCCTGTGAGCCCAGCACCATGCTGGCTGTTGAGGAATAAGAGAGAGAGGAAAGGATGTAGAAGGACACACAGGTCCAGGAGCCCAGGCTGGGGAGAGCTTGAATGAAGGTGAGCCTCCTGGCCTGGCAAGGAATTTATTCAACACCTTTTCTGCAATTAGTTTTCACTTTCTGCAATTAAGCATTTTCCATTTAAAGAAATTTCTGCTCTAAACATACTGCTTCAAAGATGAAAGATTTCTTAAGTTGCGGTGAATCACAAATGATGCAAAGAATACATTTAAAGTGATTGGTTTTAAGACATGTTTAAGAGAGACATATTAGTGGGGGCAAATGCTTTTAGGTTTCATATCTGATATACAGGAAATTCCAATGAATTGACTGTTGTAAATACTTTCAAGGACCCCTTGGTCATTCCAAAATTATTTCTCTAGCTAGGTCATTCTCTGAAATAGTCATTTCACACTTCCTCTAGTTTGAAATTCCATTCCCCAAACTCCATCTCCCACACCTCCCCTCCTCAGTGGAAGACCTTGCTGCATGCTCCAGAGAAGTTAACAGAACCATTTCGGATACCTACACCAAACCTAGAAAACAATTTGCTTCTGCTCCCATCTTCCGCTCCTGCCCTTCTGTTCCAGTGGAGGTCATGGACCCCCCCGGCTCTCAGTAATGAGTTGTTGCACCTGTGCCCTGGGTCCCATTTATTCCATCCTTCCGGGGACCTCCCTGAATGGGGTACTCACATCTTTTCTTAGATCTTCAACCTCTTCTTCCCTAAAGCTGCTTTCTATCAGTATTCACAATCCTTTAAGAAAAACTCTTTCCTGAGCCAAGCATCTCAAAAGTCATCTACATCTTTCCACACACCCACCCACTCCCTCCCTGTTCACACCAATCTGACTTCGGTCCCAGCCACTCCACGGGCTTGCTCTCACTAATGACCCCTGTGTTGTTAAATTCAAAGGACTCTTCACAGTCCATCTGACTTGATCTGTCTTCATCTTACTCCTCTTTCCTTCTTGAAAAATGGGTTTTCCTCCTCCCTCTCTGACTGTTCCTTTACGGAGCAGTCATCTCCCATCTGAATTGTACATATTAGATTCCTGGCTTGGCCCAGCTCCACTCTGCTTTGGAGTCTACACGCTTTCCCCAGTGATTTCATCCACTCCTCTAGACCAGCCTCTCTGCTCTGCATGTTATCTTCAGAACTTCGGAGCCATGTAACCAGCTGTTATCATGTGCCATTATCATGTGTCCCTTAAGCCTGTCCCTCCTCCAACATTCCCCACCTCAGCTAATGTCACCTAATTGCTCCTGTTGGAAACATGGGACTTACACTTCCTCCCTTCTTTAGCTCACATGTTCAGTTATTAAGTCCCAGCCATTTTACTTCCGAAATGTCGATCATGCTTTCCCTTTCTGTGCTTGTCCATCTACCACCATCTCTCACTGGCTATGGGAACGGCCCCCTAACTGCTCTCCCTGCATCCACTCTGCTTCTTGCTGTTCATTGCCCTTGTCATAGCCAGAATGAGTTTTACCAGATGCAGACCCGAACGTGTCACTCCAGAGCTGAAAGCTTTCAGAGGCTTCCCTCTATCCTTAGAAGAAAATGCGGATTTCTTTCCCCAATGGTATGTGATCTGCCTTTACCCCACCAACCTCCATCTCCCTACTCCTGTTGCCATCACCTGACCCATTCACCCTTCTGTTGCACTGACTTCCCTCAGCAGCTTGATCACAGAGGCTCCTGCAGAAGCCCTGAGATGTTCTCCCCACCTCATTCCACCGACCCCTCCCACCTCCAGGCTTTGTCTTGGGCTTCAGATTAAATATCACTTCCTCAGAGAAACTCTCTAATCTTCCCAGCTCCTCTTGACTAGACTTGCTCTCCTTGCTCTTTGCTAACTTAACACCCTTAATCCGTGATATCCGTTACCACAACTATAAGTTTTTAAAGGTTTTATTTATTTATTTATTTGACGCAGAGAGAGCATAAGCAGGAGGAGCAGCAGGCAGAGGGAGAGGGAGAAGCAGGCTCCCCTTGAACAGAGACCCTGATGTGGGATTCGATTCCAGGACCCTGGGATCATGACCTGAGCTGAAAACTGACGCTTAACCAACTGAGTCACCCGGGCGCCCCACCACAACTGTAATTATATACTTACTTTGTCATTTTGTTTGACATCTCTTCCCAATCAGACTATTGTCATTCCTGAACCTCCTTCAGCTAGTATATTTCTAGAATAGTAGGTCTCAAAATTTTTGTTGAATGAATGAATGTGCAGCTTCATTTTTTCTTTCTTTTCTAAAACCTCCTTTCCAATCATTCCATGTTTATCTTATACAGGTTTTCCATCTTGTGAGGAAAAATGTGAATGAAAAGTAGAAAGAGCTTTGGTTCTATTTTGGTCCTAGTCGTAACCTAATTCTCTTTGAGACTGTTTGTCCTCTGCTTTTTTCTAAACTACAAAGGGGGACTAAAAGAGTACTAACTAATACAAGTGGAATTCAAAACCAATAATACATTTACATTATCCTCACAGGAAGTATCAAAGGATTTTACTTCCATTTGTTTAGATACTCAGTGGAGTATATGACTTAGTATCTCATAAGCCATTGTTCATCAAGCTGCCCCTCTACAGTGGGTGCCCCTCATGAGTTCAGTGGGTCTCTCTTCCTTTTCACAGGGTGCAGATTGAGAAGTTCATTTTCAATACAATGAATATTCATCTTCTCCTTCATCTTCCACTTCTTTAGGTTCTATTTTAAGCATGTTTTTAGTTGTCAGTAGCCAAAAGTACATCTCAAAAACCTAGACACCTCCACCCACCGTTGAATTTTGGTATTTCTGCTTCTCATTCTCCTGGGTTTATGCGATTAGTAACTCCCCAAATAAATAGATGTATAGATGTGTCATTCTGATTCAGATTTTGCAATAATGATAGGTTTTTTTTCCAGAAGTCCACACACTTTTGTGTTACTGCTTTTACATTGAAGAGGATATATGGATAAGATAGCCTGATCAAAAATACAGCTGATCACCATAGAACAAAGGAAAACAAACAGGCCTACATGGAAATAGAACCTAAGTGTGGCCTCCGTGATACTGTGCTTTGAGCAAATGGACTGAACACAAAAAAATATACACACAATTGGTGACACAGATCCAGAGAATCATTAATTCATCCATTTGTTCATCTAACTCTAAGTTATGGAATGTCAATTATATGGCAAGTATTGTGTATTTACTAAATAAAAAATTATATTTTTTTAAACTAGCACCGTCCCTTGGGGCAAATCAAGTACAGTATCAATGCATGATTAGACCAAATGTATAGCCAGCTACCAAGCAGTGGTGTTGCAAAAAAGTAATGTGGATCTGCCAAGGTTCTATCATCTCTCCAAGGCAAGGCCATACTTCGAGGCAGGAGGCCTATGCCTTCTTTGTGGCAGGACACCCCTATCCACAAATGCATTTCCCCACCTCTCCTCGGATGCCCAAAGTACTCTTTAGCAAGAGACATCCATTTCATGACATAATTAAAGGAAATACTAAGTCCAGAGGTAACGTATCGTCAACGACTCACATTGGAGGAGCAAGAGACTAAAATCAGTTTCTCACTGAGACTTTGATACCAAGATGTGGAATGTGAATGTTGAATTTGGGATTTTGAGAGGTCAAAGTGAGCTCCAGGGAATAAATGAGAACACACACACACATACAAGATACACACACATACTCTCACACCAGTGTGGACTAGAGGCTTGAGAACATACTGTGCCCTCTCACCTACTTTCAAGCTGTGCTTGATATTGTCCTGACAAGACCAGAGACTCGGGAGTCCTGATCACCCATCAGAGTGTCCTGATGGACCAGCCCTGAAGCTGTTCAGACAGCTTGGCTTTGCAGGTCTGACCTGGTCCAGATCAGTGAGATTAAGCAATTCCATGAACATTTTTATGTTGAACAGAACAAACTTCTAAAATTGTAACAATCCCAGGAAGACTGAGAAGTAATCGTATCCATTGTTTGAATCGGGAAAGGGGGAGTGGGAGTAATAAATTTTAGTACAAAAGAACAGATCTGCCACTGGAGATGGGAAATAGTTCTTAGAAACAATTGTTACTACTGTTTATGTGACACTGTGGGACACTATGAGGACAAAGAACTACAGATCTCTGGATTTCAACTGTACCTGAAACCAAGTGAATGAAAATTAAATGATAAAACAGGCCAAAGAGAACGACAATAAAAATGTGTATGGCAGAGAATATTACTTTAAACCCAGTTCATGATCCATGTATTGCTAGAGGTTTTCAGAACAAAAAAAGTACTTACTTGTCCCAAATTCACTGAAATTGGCTTCTGTGAGTATAACATACTCTCCCCATGCCTGGGGTGTAGGGTTTAGAGATCTCTGAAAATAGATTCATCAATGAATACTTGATCCTGGCTAAATAAAAAAGAAAGAAAAATTAATAAAGCCTAGAGCAGCTAACCTCCTTCTCTTCGGGGCACTGGCTAAAGTCTTTCCATTTTTCTGATTACATCAAGAGAGAAAATTCCAATTGCATACTGATCCTTTTAACTTCATGCTAATCAGTTTTCCTTTTAACTAGTCTGTAAATAGGTGACAGAAATAGGACTAGGGCAGGGTAGAAAGTAGAAGTGAGAAAACCAGAAGGATTTGAGGCTAAGAATTCTAAATACAAGGATTAGAAGCAAGTCCTCTTTTGCGGCTATGGAAATATAAGTAAATATAAGCATAATTGACTGGAGTTCTAAGTCATGAGCAGTTACCAATCCAGTGGTCCTTAACCTTATTTCCATCCCAGAAGTGGCTAAAGAACCCAACACATGTCCATCAATTATAGTGGGTCTGAGGCTGCAAGGGCTGAGCTGTTATATTCCCTTTTTTTTTTTTTTAAAGATTTTATTTATTTGATAGAGAGAAAGAGAGCAAAAGTAGGCAGAGCAGCAGGCAGAGGGAGATAGAGAAGCAGGCTCCCTGCTCAACAGGAAGCCTGATGCAGGGTTCGATCCCAGGACTCTGGGATGATGACCTGAGCCGAAGGCAGCCACTTAACTGACTGAGCCACCCAGGTGCCCCTGAGCCGTTATATTCTTAAGCATCTTATGCCCCTAAAGGAGCTTGGAAGTGTGTATCTGGGAAAATCACTCTCCTACAGAAGCTTCTGATACCTCCCCTCCAGAGCTGTCTCCTGGTCTATTTTTCTCCAACTGATGTACCTCTTTTGTGCCTTAGTTTCCCCAATAAACTGAAAGTGTTATAATCAAGAATCTGTAAATTATAAATGAAATAAGAAAAATTTTAATATCTCCCATTTGCATTTTTTTTATGGAGACAATTTGTTAAATATGGTACAACGGAACTGGATCTGTTGGATGTTTTAGTTAAGGTCCTGAGCACTTAGGTTCTAAAGAGAGTCTAAAAATAGCATAGATTGGAAGTAAATACGGTCCTCAGTCTATTTAAAGGTCTTTATGACTGCTTCAGAGTATTAAGATTGTTTCTACCAAATGCGTTTTTTAAAGATTTTATTTATTTGACAGAGAGAGACAGCACAAGCAGGAGGAGTGGGAGAGGGAGAAGCAGGCTTCCCACTGAGCAGGGAGCCCAAGGTGGCGTTCAATCCCTGGACGATGGGATCATGACCTGAGCTGAAGGCAGATGCTTAACGACTGAACCACCCAGACAACCCTCTACCAAATATTTTTAAAGACAGAAGAAAAGACACGAGTTTGGCTTGCATCAATTATTGAGCTGCACATCATAATAATAACTCTCATTTATTAAGCCCTAAATATATGCAGATAGACTGCTAAGGGCTTAGCATATAATATCTTATATAATCCCCTACAACACTCTTTTATCATCATTCCCAATTCACAGCTATAAAACTGGCGCTTCCTTTAATTTTTTTTTTTTTTTAATTTAAAGAGAGAAAGAATATTCGTGAGTTGGGGAGAGGCAGAGGAAGAGACAGAATCTCAAGCAGACCCCATGCTGAGTGTGGAGCCCAACTTGGGGCTCCATCTCACAACCCTAAGATCATAGCCTGAGCCGAAACTAAGAGTCAGATGCTTGGCCAACTGAGCCTCCCAGGGGCCCCAAAACTGACACTTAAAGAAATTACATAACATACCTCGTATCCCACAAAATGTTACTAAATCAGTATTAAAGCCTAAATTTTATGATTACGACATTTTGCCTCTTAGCTCCCATACTAAGTTTCTAGGAATATCAGAAATGATCAAGAGAAATCAGAACTCGAAAAGAGTTGCGGAGTGTCTGTCATGTCATTCTACACGTCTGTGCTACTATTTTATTGTTTCACAAGATGAATGGAGAGAAACCATGTCAGGATGTGAGTCTTAACAGAGGAAGAGGGGGATGTGACTGATCACATTCCCTAATAGCTTATTTTGTAATATACAACTCAAGGAAACTTGCTCTTAAAATAGGAAACTATTAAGTTCTTCAATTACAAATGAATTTATAGAGTAAATAAGTAACTCACTACGATGGTATACTATACCTACCCAAGCAACTTTCCTCTCTCCTAATTAAAATAAATTCATCATAAGTTGGATGCTTTGTCCCTGAAATGGCCACATTTGAACTGGGAAAAGGAAACATTTAGAGCAAAATTACCGTGAGATTTTGAAGTTGGACCTTGTCACTAGGGGGCACTTAGGGATATAAAATCAGCATTGCCAAAATATTTTCTGAAGTAAAGCAATTGCTGATGTGTGTTGTTTCAAGGGAGAAAAATAATACCTGTGTACAGACATAAAAAATCAGGACATCTTCTGATGGACTGTTTTTAGTTGCCATGTTGATTAGAGAAGGAGTCTCTAAGTGGTCAGAGTACTGAAGTCAGAAGTCCTGTTTTCTCTCTCGTTCATCTCACCACTGGAAGCACAAAGGTGATGCTAAGAGGAAACTAATAACAAATAAAGGGAGAAGAGAAGAGTTGGGAAAAAATCTTGCATCCTGCCCAGTCCCTTTCTTTGCTTCCTCTGAACTGGTTTCTTGCTGTCCTCATCCCTGAGGATATCTGTCCTGGCCCTTCTGACCCTTGGTTATTTGGTCTCCATTTTCACTGGTCTTTCTTTCTGTTCTAGCTCTGTTCTTCTACTTTATGGTCATTAGCTGTGACATTGACTTCCAGTTTTGGTTTTTATTCCTATTTTGTGGGGTTTTTGGTTTGGGGTTTGTTTGGGCTTTTTTCCCCCTTTTTCAGACACTCACATCCCTATATCCTTAAGAGATCAATAAAATGTGTTTCTGGGATCTGTTTTACCTAAACTGGTAATAGCGTGTTACCTGAAGCCAGAGGAAAATAGTTTCTCACACTGGTCAAGTGAATAGGGAGGGGGGAAAAGGGGAGCCAAAAACACACTCTTACATTATAGTCTCTTACAGGACACCAACAAGCAGACAAACCTATTTCATGGTGTTATATACAAGACCAAAACCACAGATTGAAAAGAGAAAGGTGTGGCCAAAAAAAAAAGCTTGCTTTTGTTCACATGACACCACACAACCAGTCTAATTGATTATCTTTTCCTAATTCATCATTTCCTTTGGTTGTCATGGGACAAAATTATAAACTATTTAAAATTTTGAAGTTCTATATTTAAGGGATGTTAGATATCTTAGCAACATCCTACAGCAAACATGGGAGACCTTCAATCGCCCTACTCCTTAATGCGAAGAGAAAAAAAATCTTCCTATATTATGCACCCTATCTGCGGAAATTACCCTGCAGTTATAATTAAGAAAATAATTGCAAGTACAATTTACCAGGTCCGTGCCCATCATTTCATCCTATAAATTGAAACACTTCACCCACCGACCTAGTTTGTGAGCTTTGGGCTAACCTCCCACGAGCGGTAGATGTGGGTCTTTGTGAAGAATGACTTGGTAGCCTGGGACAGGGAATCATGAGTTTGGTTCCATGTTCCCCAGACTCACCATGTGGTCAGGAAAGTCTACACATCATCAGTTTTTCCAGTAGGAAAATGATTAGTGTAATTGTTATGCAGATTACTCTAGAGCTTTGATTTCGATAAGCCATCCTTAGCACCCAACTCTGCCCTCAACCTTTAAGTCAACTTTTTATTCTCACAAACAACAAATGAAACTTCAGGTGTCAGTTTTCACAGTATCATTATTTCAAAATTATTTTTAGGATGAATTATGTTAATTTTTCTACATATTTAAAGTGAAATCCAATCATAAGACATCTATCCCATTAGTCAGTCCACATGGTTCAGTGATAAGAAGTTAATTTTAATTTCAATTTAACTTATTTTAATCAATTTATTTAAAATAAGTTAAATTTCAATTAAATTTTAAAGAGAAATTTTTTTTTTCATTTTTGTCATTTGACTTCTCCCATCGGGCCCTACTCCACTGACCTGACTTCATATATTGATGCAGTCATTAATATTGTATAATTCCTTAACACTTCTCTTAGGAAGATAGAACGGTTACATTTTTTGTGCACTGTGATATGTTGCATTTCTATATCACATCTACTTCTTGGCTTCTAGGAGTACCAAGGTGGCCAATGAATACAAAGAACTTCGTTTTCATGGCCTGTAAACAGACTATCTTAATGCAGGACAATGTAATGTACTATATAGTATGTGTAATAACAACAAGAGATGATACTTTATTCAACAGATTTCACCAGGGGATACAGACCCTCCTAGGAAGAATTTCTGGAAGTTCCTGAGAACAGCTTCCTGTTGTCACAGAAATTGGAGGTTGCTGACATTTAGTGCATGGCAGCCAATGTTGCGGGTCAGTTCTGCCCAACAAAGAACTGACCCCAGTTGCACATGGCTTCCTTAAAACCTAAAGGATGTTCTTGAAATCATTTTTAGAATTAGGTGATCCTAGACTGTTACTGTATTTGAGATAAATTTAAAAAGAAATTATTGCTATTTTAAGAAACACTAAATTTTCCAGAAAATAATTACCATGTAAACCTGGGGAGACTCTTAAAATTTTGTTCAGAACTTGACCAAGAGTCAAACCTTTGAGTAATTATGTTACCAACTGTTGCTCTGAGCATCTGGAACACTAATACATAGTGTGTGTCAGTCTGGGATTATTGGTAATACAGTCAGTGTTCTAGTCGTAGGTTCACCTATCTTGCTACTCTCTATTATGCCCTTTTGGTAGTCTTACCTAGGAAGACTTATATACTGAAGTTTGTATGATGTTGTTATAAAGGACTGCCCTTTGGTTCTTTTTTATTATAATTAGGACATTTCATTAACTATCTGAAATTATGTGTGCATGTGCATATAAGTTTTACCATCTGTGCATTTCAAGATAACTGTCAGTTGGCTGTTGCCACATAATAAACCACCCCAAAACTTTGTAGTTTCAAACAGCCACCACTTACTCAGCTCACAATCCTGTGGGTTGGTAATTTAGGCTGGACTTCCTCATGAGAATGCAGACACGGGGAGAGGTCTGGTAGTAGGCTTTGCCAATACTGTCTGGACTTCCTCTCATCTCTAGAGCCTAAGTTGGGACAACTGGGTTACCTCGGTCTGGTCCATGTGTCTTACCTCCTCCAGTAGGCCAGTCTAGACTTGGTCACATGGCAGAAGCAGGGCTCTCAATTGTGCTAGTCTAGATTCAAAACTGTCACACTGTCACCCCTTCAGTATTTCATTGACCAAAAGAAGTCATAGAGATTCCCAGAGGCAAAGGACGGGAGAACAAGCTCCATCTTTTGGGAGAGGCTGCAAAGCCACATTACCAGCATATGTGGGTACAGGAAGGGAAAGAACACAATGGCTGCATTGTGTGCAAGCAGCTGGCCACAAACATTTGTTATAAAAGGTAGTGCTGGGTCTAAGTGAGAGGTCTAAGAACCACTAGGATAGTCAAAGAAGTGGCAGGGAACCAGTATGATCAAATTTGCACTTAGAAGGCCATCCTGCAGTCTGCAGCAGGTGCATTGCCGGGACATATGGGTGGAATAAAGGAATTAACAAGGCAATTGCAGGCTCCCAAGTGAGGGTTGGATTGAAAAAAATGAACGATGCAGGCCTCCAGATGGGGTTTTGCAGCTTGTGAACTGCAGAGGGAATGGGGATTGAACGCCCAAGGACAATGTCTCCAAGCTGTGGACCCCAGCCCAGAGCTTAATTAGCTCGAAGGAAGGGGCACCTTTCTCTAATCCTTCCATCCAGAACATGTGCCTTGTCTTTATTTTGTCAGCCCCAGGGGGAACCTTTTTAAAACTGTGTCTTTCCACGGGAGCAACGTTTTGTAATTAGCACAAAGGCTCTGTGTATGTCTGGCCAGCGAGATCAGTTTGCTATCTCATGATTCCACGCCTCTGCTCCCACTCTTTCTTCTGCTTCGAATGACCTTTCCCCTTTGTCTACCCGGCAGATGTTTTGTTGTCTTTCAGAATACTATGAGGATGACCTGTTCATTGAATTAGGATTTCTTGATTCCATGCCATCCCCCACCCTTGGTGGAGAATGCCACTCCCCACATTGTGTTGATGGTTTAGCCAGTATAAAGTTCCATCATTAAGTAGTTCTTGCTGAAATGGGATCCTGAAGAATCCAGTTCTGTCCTGTCAAACTGCCACTACCACCACCCTTTCACAGTGCATGTTCAGGCAAAGGCATGACCTTTTTTTTTTTTTTTAAATAATAATGCTTTATGCAAACCCTATGAAGTCTCTGCAGTCTAAAGTTAGAGAGAGACCAATGGGCCTCCAACCCAGTCAAGCCATGGAACCCCCTTTCCCCTCCCAATTAGGTCCGTATCCAAATCTCATCTCATCTTAACATTCTGAAGGTCCAAGCACTCAGAAGAAAGCAAGAAAAATTGTTCACAAAACAAGCTTCCTGACACCTCTCCTGCTAATGCACTCTAGTCAAATAATATTCTTGGATTTGCAACATCTCAACATTCTGCTCCTGGGGTATGAAGTGAGAGCACTGGGGATGGGGTCTCTTTCCCAAGGGGAAGGAGTTCTGCCACTTCCTCCTCTTCATTGACTGAAATTAATGTCCAGTCATGGTATCAGCCAGGCTATTTACTTTCCCCTTCGAAGAAGATGCATGGATTCTCGGAAAAGCCAGCCATTCTTTTCTTGGATCATTTCTTCAATCCATATTACTGTTCTTATGAATTCATCTAGGAGATAAACATACACCCACATATAATACACACACATACACAATTTTTTTTTGACTTGGCTCTCTAAACATTAGAATCATCTGTAAATCATATAATGCTTTAGTCCCATAAAAAGGCAAAATAAGAACTAGGAAAAATAGGATTTACAGTATATTGGACAGAAAGAAAGTTAATAATCTTAACATAAAGAGCTTTTATAAATCAATGGGAGTTAAAACTCCCTAGTACAACTGAGCACAGGGTGTGGGAACAGGCAATGGGAAAAAAAATGTTGGTGTTTGAAAAAAAAAAAAAGAAGAAAAGGAAGAGATTTTGCTGTTTGAAACAAATAATATTATATGTCGATACTCCATTTTATACAGAACAGCAAAAATTGGTCAATAACAGTTATGTCTAAATATAAAATGTATACCTATGTAGTGGTAATAGAGCACATATGTAAAATACAATTTCATAGATTTGTGGTGTTATTTTGACAATTACATATTGCTAAACTTGATAAGTGTGTGTTTTATCTGTCACTCTGATGTATTTGTCTACTTCCTCCCACTGGACCACAATGAGGTTACAAATTACTCACAGTACCCAACACAGTGTTGGCGCAGAGCAGACCTTCAGTTAATGTTTTTTTTTTTCTTTAGTAAATTTTTTTAAATGAATAGATTCTTGTGAAATATAGTTATGACTCTGTTTGCTCTTGTCCTTTGGAGCAGAGAAGAAAAATATTTGACCAAATCTGATACACTTCTAAGTTGTAAACATCTTCAGCATATTTCCCCTGTTGAGAAATCTCACTTCCACTAGAAGCTCGACAGCCAACTGGAAACTAAGCATTTAGATGGGTCGCTCACTCCTATTCAAAGCACACAAACTGATTAAATTTAGTTTTTGCCAAACTTAAATCACAATTACGTTGTTTCAGAATTTTTAACACTACAGTAGGGAAACATTATTTAAGAAAACCTTTTGTCTAGAATAGTGCCGTTTCATACCATACTTTCTAGAGCTCCGAGTCCCACAGAAGCCTCTCACCTTGGGGAAGTCCTTTTCTAGAGCTCTGAGACCCACAGAAGCCTCTCACCTGGGGGAAGTCCTTTTCTAGAGCTCTGAGTCCCACAGAAGCCTCTCACCTTGGGGAAGTCCTTTTTTCAGACTTCACCTCCCACTTCAGCCGGAGCAATTTTGCTTTTCTTTAAATTACATATTGGGCTTCCACATAGGATTTTAATGGAATGAATGGAGCAATGATGCAAAAAAAAAAAAAAAAAAAAAAAAGTAAGTATGAAAAATACTGACGTCAAAAACAACACATTTTCCATGATGTACACACACATTATCACATCCTACACTATCTGTCTTGTATCTTGTGCATTCTTCAAAGACCTAGGTTATATCTACTCCAATCTCCCTCCTCTACAGAGTCTTGCCAGTTCCCCCAAAGGATTAGTTGCTTCAGTCTCTATGCCTAATGTTAGCTCTTCGCATGTCTTTATGTCTGTCCTTTGGGGACAGTGGTTTCCAAAGTGTGTCATTCCTACATCAGGAGGTATGCAAGATAATCTATCGGGGAGAAAATACTAGAACTTCCATTTGTGCGTATTTTTTTTTCATGCTCTATTTTGGTATAGAATAAATTCTATGAAATCAAAATATCCCACAGTGGTATAGGGATAAATAGATGATAGATAGGTAGATACGTAGATAGATAGATAACAAATACATGGAGGCAGAGTTTAGTGCCCAAAGAAGAAGTTTTAAGATGACTTCTCTGGTCTTGGACTCCTAGGATAGAGTTTCTTCATCTCTATATGTGCGGGTCATATAACACTTCCCCAATAATTTATTTATTTTTATAATTTATTTTGAAAGAATAGATCAATTATTTTGGATTTTCATTTAAGTTTTCTGAAGGCAAAGCATGCCTCAGCTAAAGTTTTGCAAAACCCCTTCGTAAGTGAGCACCTCTGTCACCAAGTCCATCCAGTTTTCCTCCAAAAACACCACTATAACTAGTTTTTTCTCAAGTGCTGAAACAGCTTCATGGGCTGCCTATGGAAACGAAGAACAGGGTAGATGGGGTTAGACAATTTAGAAGGCTGGAATGAATCTGCAGAGTGTAGTTAGCTGCATATACCACTTTGGAAATAGGGTGAGGAGTAAGGTTGGGAAAGGGGTTTCTGTAGTGTGATCCTGCCAGGGAGGGGAGGGATGCAGAAGGTGTCATTCTGAATATGCTCCGAAAAATTAACCAAGGGAGCCTGGCTCTCTGCCTCGCTAAGCATACTGTCAGTGAGTTAACCGAGCACACCATCAAGCTCATTTTCTGTTTCATTTCATTATGCTATTTTCTTGTACTTTAACTGGTGTATTTTATAATCCATCATTAAATACCTAGCTTTGCATCATTACACACTATTCTCACTCAACATCTCAGTATCCAATAAATTAATTGTATGTATTTTGAATTTTGACTTTAATTTTATCAATGGGTTTCCTTGAATATACGCTACCAACTCTGTGACATTTCATAAATTACAATACTTAAAAAATCTCTGAAATGTAGGTCATTTTTATCCCTTTGGTTACAATGTAGGAAGTTAAAGAGAAAAATACAACTTTCTCAATATATAAAAAAGTTATAAACTATAACGAAATCTTTTCATTTTCTCTAGCTTCCAATATTTTCTTCATATAAAGTCTTAAAAATTTTGTTCTGTTTAAATTTTAAATTAAATACCGAGTTGATTTTATAAAATACTTAATGACTTTGGGAAGTGGATTTTATAAGACCCAGTAAAGCCAGTTCCAATGATATGAACTAAAAATCTAATATCATGCTTGGAACACAATTTTTGAGAGCACACTGCCTCACTGGTGGTATTTACTTTGGAAAATGAATTATTGTGTTATGGGCTAAATCCTGCCAGAATTGATTTTGGAAATTCGAAGTGGAATATTTTGGATACTATAGTTTAATATGGAGTGAACAGGCAAATAGCATTTTTATTTTTTAAAAAAGTAATAAAATGGTTTCAATAAGTTGTTATACTCACATTTATTACCTACTCTGTGGCTCTGAACCATAAGTCGACAGCTATATCTGAAGTGTAAGCAAACACTGTTCTGTATAAATGTGGTATAAGCATTTTCAAAGCTTGTTGCACAATCTCATTATCGTGATCAGTTATTGCTTTTCTTCCCAAGAGAAGGGTTGTCCATCCTAATTTAGCAGTGAAGGACTGATTTTTATTATGTTCTCCCAAGTGAAAAGTAGCTCTAATTCTTTCAAATGGAATGAGAACCAGGGTGACTTACAGGAGCGTGGGGGCCGTGGAATGGCCAGAACCTACAGCTACGCGGAGGAAAGCCCAGCCGTGCCTTGGGCCACGCACCCTATTGTCCCCTAGGGAAAGTGCATGGCCTCAGAAGCCCTTTCTGTCCTTGTTCACGTGGTAATCGGGACTTTCCAGCATTTATAAGACATTCTTCACATTCAATATGAAAGACTTCGACATTAGAGTCTTTCTGAATTTCTTGACACTCCCATTTTTTTTTTATTTTCACTTTTATCATCTTTATTCTCCTCGTCCATTCATTAGTTAGCCAGTGTTGGGTTTTTGTTTGTTTGTTTGTTTATTTAGTATCTGTTTTGTGTCGAACCCAGACAAAGACAGGGGTTTATGCCTTCAGAAGGAAGATGTGTGGGCAAACTAGGAGGTGAGACCCAGCAGTATACAGGTGCCTCGATAAAGGTCTGAGCAGAGCACCACGAGGGGACAATGACTACAGGCTGTACCCTGGCGAGTCTGGGTCCCCTAGAGCTTGCTCCCATGTTTTGCCTGGGAAGATAAGAAGCCCCGCCTCACCTCTAACTCGAGTTGCACCTGTAAACATGGCAGGGGTGAGGGGAGTCTTGCCTCTTGCTGCTGCTGCTGCTGCTGCTGGTACTGCTTCTCCTCACGATGCTCTTAATGATGACTACATAACTAGCAACACAGGATGGGAATTTTAAATAAAAACAAGGCTTTTTCATCATTTTCTAAATAAGGTGTATTATACAGTGTGGAACTGTATGTTTTGTGGGGGAAATTAATGGCAAGAAGTATGCAGGCTGCCCTTCCAGACCCTGTGCATAAATCTTGGTTAGGCTAGAAGGATGCTGGTTGGGCCTCGTCACCCAGGTCTGAAAGACAGTAAGGATAACGTAGTAAAGCAGTAAAGTGCTAACGTAAAAGTAATTCACAGTTCGAGTTCATTTTGAGTGATATTGTTTGAGCATTAGAATGCCCAGCACATTGAGATACCACCTTGCATCAATTAGAATGGCCAAAATTAGCAAGACAGGAAACAATGTGTGTTGGAGAGGATGTGGAGAAAGGGAAACCCTCTTACACTTTTGGTGGGAATGCAAGTAGGTGCAGCCACTTTGGAGAACAGTGTGGAGATTCCTTAAGAAATTATAAATAGTGCTTCCCTATGACCCTGCAATTGCACTACTGGGTATTTGCCCCAAAGATACAGATGTAGTGAAAAGAAGGGCCATCTGTACCCCAATGTTTATAGCAGCAATGGCCACGGTCGCCAAACTGTGGAAAGAACCCAGATGCCCTTCAGCAGACGAATGGATAAGGAAGATGTGGTCCATATACACTATGGAGTATTATGCCTCCATCAGAAAGGACGAATACCCAACTTTTGTAGCAACATGGACGGGACTGGAAGAGATTATGCTGAGTGAAATCAGTCAAGCAGAGAGAGTCAATTATCACATGGTTTCACTTATTTGTGGAGCATAACAAATAACATGGAGGACATAGGGAGATGGAGAGAAGGGAGTTGAGGGAAATTCGAAGGGTAAATGAGAGACTATGGACTCTGAAACACAACCTAAGGGTTTTGAAGGGGTGAGGGGTTGGAAGTTGGGGGAGCCAGGTGGTGGGTATTATGGAGGGCATGTATTGCATGGAGCACTGGGTGTGGTGCATAAACAATGAATTCTGTTACACTGAAAAGAAATTTAAAAAAAAAAAGCACAAGGGGCTTTCTTGGGGCTTATGAAAGCATAGGTAGGGCTCCTATCAAAGGTCTCTTAGCAATGAGTTAGGCCACTTAGTTTATCATCTGCCATCAATACATGATTAAGTGGCGACTTAGTAGGATTCCAGTCAATGAATAAAGATCAGCTACTTGGGGGGGGGGGGTAAAGAAAGCAATTAGTTAATTCTTTTTTTAAAGTTTCTTTTCAGCATAACAGTATTCATTGTTTTTGCATAACACCCAGTGCTCCATGCAATTCGTGCCCTCTCTAATACCCACCCACCAAGACAGTATGGTACTGGCATAAAAACAGACACATAGACCAGTGGAACAGAGTAGAGAGCCAACATATGGACCCTCAACTCTATGGTCAAATAATCTTCGACAAAACAGGAAAAAATATACAGTGGAAAAAAGACAGTCTCTTCAATAAATGGTGTTGGGAAAACTGGACAGCTATATGTAGAAGAATGAAACTTGACCATTCTCTTACACCGTACACAAAGATAAACTCAAAATGGATAAAAGACCTCAGCGTGAGACAGAAATCCATCAGAATCCTAGAGGAGAATATAGGCAGTAACCTCTTCAATATCAGCCACAGCAACTTCTTTCAAGATATATCTCCAAAGGCAAAGGAAACAAAAGCAAAAATGAACTTTTGGGACTTCATCAAAATCAAAAGTTTCTGCACAGCAAAGGAAACAGTCAATAAAATAAAGAGGCAACCCATGGAATGGGAGAAGATATTTGCAAATGACAGTACAGACAAAAGGTTGATATCCAGGATCTATAAAGAACTCCTCAAACTTAACAATCAGACAATCATATAAAACTCAACAAAACAGACAATCCTATAAAAAATGGGCAGAAGATATGAACAGACACTTTTCCAATGAAGACATACAAATGGCTATCAGTCACATGAAAAAATGTTCATTATCACTAGCCATCAGAGAGATTCAAATTAAAAGCACATTGAGATACCATCTTACACCAGTTAGAATGGCAAAATTAAGAAGACAGGAAACAACATGTGTTGGAGGGAATGTGGAGAAAGGGGAACTCTCTTCCACTGTTGGTGGGAATGCAAGTTGGTGCAGCCACTTTGGAGAACAGTGTGGAGATTCCTTAAGAAATTAAAAACAGAGCTTCCCTATGACCCTGCCATTGCACTCCTGGGTATTTACCCCAAAGATACAGATGTAGTGAAAAGAAGGGCCATCTGTACCCCAATGTTTATAGCAGCAATGGCCACAGTCGCCGAACTGTGGAAAGAACCCAGATGCCCTTCAGCGGACAAATGGATAAGGAAGATGTGGTCCATATACACTATGGAGTATTATATTATGCCTCCATCAGAAAGGATGAATACCCAACTTTTGTAGCAACATGGACGGGACTGGGAGAGATTATGCTGAGTGAAATAAGTCAAGCAGAGAGAGTCAATTATCACATGGTTTCACTTATTTGTGTAGCATAACAAATAGCATGGAGGACAAGGGGAGTTAGAGAGGAGAAGGGAATTGAGGGAAATTGGAAGGGGAGGTGAACCATGAGAGACTATGGACTCTGAAACACAACCTGAGGGTTTTGAAGGAGTGGGGGGTGGGAAGTTGGGGGAGCCAGGTGGTGAGTATTATGGAGGGCACGTATTGCATGGAGCACTGGGTGTGGTGCATAAACAATGAATTCTGTTATACTGAAAAGAAATTTAAAAAAAAAAATGCCCAGCGGGCTACAGGACGGTAGCCATCTTTATCTTTTCCTTCTCAAAAGTTTTCAACTTGGTTTGCAGGGACCCTTCCATGGAATCAGCTCTTCTCTAAGGATGCAAGTCAAAGGGACCATCCCTTTACAAGCTGCTTTACTGGAATCTTCCACCGTGCAGAGAGCTATCTCTATTACAAAGTGGTTACTCCTCTAATTCCATGCCATGGAACCAATTTAAATGTCATTATGTAATAATAAGAAACCAAACCCTCCCAGATGGTCTAGAAAGATGGATTGCATTATAACTATTGTGCCTCATAATAGATAATATTGAAACATTTTGGTTTTATGGCTAAAGATGGTGCTACTAATAATGGCACTTTCTCTACCGAGGATTTTGTTCACAGTTATATTATGAAGAACTACTTATTTTAGGAAAATATTTCTTATTCTCTGAATGATTGCTGATGCTTATTGAGCAATGGCTGTGGGGAAGTGTGGGGGCAGTGAAGGGGGGAGGCTGCTGCCATCCTAAGCGTTCCACAACCCTTTTAGTAAAATGTGCTCTTGTTCCCTTTTAGAGACGAAAAGTAAAGCTCACAGAATTAAATAACTTGCCCACTTTGCTAGCAAGTATTAGAGCAAAATCAGAACTTGAGTGGTCAGATTTTAAGAACCATGCACTAACTCATTGTCCAAAGATGTCTAAAATACTTATAAAAAATACTGTATATTTATCTGAAATTATGAGACATTTGTTGATAGCTACCAAGAATTATTATTGACACCAGAAAAATATGCCCTAAATCAACTGATTTTTTTTTCCAATAAACATAAAGTCAAATGAAAGGACTGGGCATAATTTATAGACCTAAACATACATGTGGCTATCATAGCTGACTTTAGATTCCACACTCATGTGCACACAGACACACATTCACATGCACACACTGTAGGAGAACAAGAAACTATTGGACAGACATTACTCAACTGTCCTTTTACTTGAGTTACTATCCTTGCATCTGTCTAGGAAATTTTGAACTTTTAGTCTCCAACATCCATTTGGGCAGCAATCCTCCTTCCTTCCTTTCAGCCTCTCGCTCATGGCGTTTGGTTTTGTTCCATGTAGACTTCTTGCCACCATAGCTGTTAGCCAATAACTATAAAAGCATTGATGAAGACCAGACCTTTCCTCTCCCTTACTTCCTGGTCTTGAGCCCTCCCAGAAAAGACAGGTTTCTTGCTAAGAGTCACCGTTACAGATATAAGTAGTAAGAGCAATAAGTGCCAACTATGAGGTGTGGGAACGGAGTGGTATGAACTGTCTCTTGGAGCCGTCAGCCAGGCTTGCCTACAGAATCCTGCATGGACAGGGCAGGCTGGGGAGCACTCCAGGAGGCAGTGCTGCCCAAAGCTTGATGATCCAAAGGCTGGATCAGCTCTAGACTTTGTCAACAAAATGCGTAAGCCGTGCATAGAGAATCCGGCTCTATCCCCAGGTGAGTATTGCGTTATTAACCATGTAATTTCTTCTTATTAAAGCTATTAAAAAAAAGATCTTTGACAATTCTTGGATTTTTTTTCATTCTCCCTTAAAAGGGAAACTGCAACTTTTTAACTGAAATAAAGGAAAATACAACCTAAACTGGATAATTCTAGAACTAAACTTAAAAGACTAGAAAGACATGTTCAAGCAGTTTCGTGTAATAATAGGAAGACAGAACAAAACAACTCTCTTTTCAGGTTAAAAATTGGCATAGATTCAGCTGAGAGTTTAAAGTTGTTAATAAAAATTGTCCAAAATGGATGTTTTAAACACTCACTATTTTTTTCATGTGTCTATGAGCTACAGCTTCAGAAGGCTGTCTCTCTTTTTTTATTTCGGAAGGTTATTCCTGACTGATATTTTAGGCTGAACTTATATTAGTTATCTATTGTTGCAGAACAAATTACCACAATACTGAGCAGCTGAAAACAGCAGATACTTAATATTTCAGAGTTTCTGTGGTCTGGGAATCCAGTGGCGGCTTAGCTAGAGCATTTTCGCTTCCGGTTTCCCAGAAGGCTACAGTCCTCTTAGGGCTTGCTACTTCGAGCTCACTCTTGAGAACAGACCTCACAAAATCTGCTTCCAGGTTCTGTTACATGGGCCTCTCCACAGGACTGCCTCACCACGTGGCAACTGGCTTCCTCCACAAGTGAACAATCCAAGAGAGAATGTCCAAGATACAAGCCACAGCCCTTTTATAACCTAAAATTAAAAGTGATATTCCAATACTCCTGCCGTATGCTGTTTGTAAGAAGGGAATCAATCAATTCAGCCCATGTTCAAGGGAAAGGGATTACAAAGGGCTTGAATACCAGAAGGGAGGGATCATTGAGAGACCTTTTACCAGCTGCCTGATAGAGCTGTTTAGCAAAAGTCCAAACAGACAAAGAATTGAGAAAAGGAAACTGAGAAGAGGTATTGAAAAGGTTGCTCTCAGCTCTCCCCCTGCCCAAACACACACAGTAGGCATTTGACTGATCATAGCTTTTATAAACTAAGATACTTTAGTACTTGGAGAAGCATAAGAAAACAAAAACAGAGCACTTTTTAGCATTATTTTTATATATATGCATTATATGTAAATTTTTTTCTGAAGACTAGTGTTATGGACTGAATTTTGTCTCCCCCCCCCCCAGATTTATATGTGGAAGTCCTAACATCATGAGCCTGTGACTACATTTGGGGATAGGGTTCTTAATGTGGTGATTAAATTAAAATGAGGTCATTAGGTTGGGCTTGAATCCAGTCTAACTGGTGTTCTTATAAGAAGAAGAAATTGGGACAGCAAGAGAGACACCACATATGCAGGGACATAGAAGAAAGACCATGTGAGGAAGCAGGGACAAGATGGCCATCCATAAGCCAAGAAGAGAGTCTCCAACTGAAATCGGCCCCCCAACACCCTGATCTCAGACTTAACAGCCTCCAGAACTGTGAAGATGCAGTTATTCAAGCCACCCAGTGCATGGTGGTCTGTTGTGGCAGCCCTTGCAAACTCATACAATCCATTATATTTTAACCAAAATCTCTGTGTGCATTTTCATGTGTCATTACTTCTTAGTGACCTCATAGCATTCTATTTTGTTTTGTTTTAGTTTCCCCTGGACATAGTCCTAACCCTTCTATTTTTAGGATTGCTTGGAATTCTCCAAAGAACACAAATTAATTTGCTCTTTCTGTCTTTTGTTGGCTTTTTTTTCTTTTACCCATTATGGTATTGTTTCCTCCATAGTCTTTGCTTCATCTTTACTAAGATAATATTAAGCTGCCTTTACAGTGGTTTAGTAACAATACTTGTGGCTAGATAGGAATCTTGGCACTAAGGTAATACCATAGAAATTAATAGATGAAAAACATTTCTTGGGTTCTTCTGTTATTTTTTTATGGGACAACCATTGGCACAAGCATACTGTTCAATATCTGCCTTCATTTCTAGACTTTAAAGTTCTGGCTCTTCCCAAGAGAATCAAATTTAAAGTTTAAATTCTCTTTAGTTTCTATGATGTTTCCATTTCATGGGACAGGCATCTGCTCAGCTTTAGTGGAATCTGATCGCCAGTTTCCAAAGTCATTATGCAAATTACACTCCTCCATGAGTGTGGGAGAGTTCTTTTTGTTCCAAATCCTCCCCAGCACATGGCATTGTTTGCTTTTTTTTTTTTTTTTTTTTTTAATTTTAGCCATGTTGGTGAGTATGTGTGGCATAGTATTTTCATTTTCCTGGTGATTCCTGAATTTGGGTAGCTTTATCATGTTTCTGTTATTTGAGAATCCTCTTTCACAAAGTGGTTTTGCAAGTTCTTTCCATTTTTCCGAGCCGTTGACTATCTTATTGATTTGTAGGAATTCTTTATATATTCTTTTGTCAGATACATTCATTGCAAAGATTTTATCCTTATTAGTGAATTTTCTTTTTACTATGTTAATTAATGTTGTCTTTGAATAATCGGAGTTTCTTAATTTTTATGTAGTCAAGTTCATCAATTTTTTTTATGGCTAGTTTCTTTGTGTCCTGTTTAGGAAAGTTGTTAGTTGTTTCCTCCAAGTTTATAAAAGTATTACCCAGTGTTTTGTTCTAAAAGCTTTATTGTTTATCCTTCTCACTTAGTTCTATAATCCATCTGGAATTAATTTTTGTTTGTGGTGTGAAGTAGGGGTCAAGACAGTAGTAACCAGGTTCTGGGGCATAATTAATGGAAAAGACCATGCTTTTTGAGTTAGCATTTTTTTGGGCATTGATTATGCTTCATTTCATCTTCACCAAATCCCTATAAGATAGGTGTTTCCTCACTTCATAAATGAGAAAAATTACAATTACATGAGTTAAATTAATTTCCCAAGTGTTCGTGGTTAGTAGGGATTGGGAATCTGGGTTTTGAGCTTAGGTCTTTTGACTTCAAAGCCTTTCTTAAGGTAATCCTAAATCCCAGTGTTATCAAAAGGGATAATTACATTTTGTTAGTGAAAACCAAGAGAGTAAAAGGGTTGGAAAGCACTGGGAATGTGAAGGTGAAGAAGTATTGACCCTAGAAAAGAAGTGGACCTTCACTAGTGCTTCATATATAGCAGAGCTCAGGAACAATTTACTGAATTGTAAAAAAATCAAAATAAATATAGAGTTTTGTGATTTATACTCATAGAGCACAGATGATTTTTATAGACAAACTTTTTGTGATCTTTTCCTTACCTGTCTATAGCAATGGTTTCCAAAGTGTGGTTCCCCTATCTGCTATCTCCAATATCACCCCCGAACTAGTTAGAAATACACTTATTGGGCCTGACCCAAGACCCATGCAGTCAAAAATTCTGAAGGTGGAAACTGGAAAATTGTGTTTTAATAGCTTATTCGGGTCCATGAAATTTGAAACACACTGGTCCAAGGCCTACATTTTATCCACCCCCCTTCAGGGCTTCCGCTAATCTGTCATGCATAGTCCTACCTCCAAATGAGTGCTTGTTGACCGTGCCTCTGCCTGGATTTCTGTCACGATCCTTAGCCTGGCTAATATCTTCTCAGGGATCAGCGACTCCCTGTCCTTGTATGTGCATGTGCACGCACACACACACTCACGTCTAGATTCAGTCCCTCAGTCAGTCTTCTTGCAACACTGCTTTATCAATGTCTGCTTATCTCTATCTGCCACTAGACCATGAGGAGCTTAAGGTAAGGATCTTTGAATTCCTAGAGTGAGGGATATAGCAGATTTTCTTTACAATTTTTTTAGTAAATGAGTTGTATTCAACTTTATTCTTAAAGGACTTTCATATTGAAAAGGGATTACATTTTTTGGTTTATTTATTTATTTGTTTCTTTTGGTAAATCAGTAACTGTTTGAAGAACTCTTCTGTGGAAACAGAATCCCAGAACAAGGTACAGTGAATAGAGACTTCAAGGAAGTAAGAAGCACTGAAATACCTGTCACAAGAGGCATTCAAGAAAAGACTAGAAAATCTCCAAGGACCCTGCAACCCCTTTCCCACTGCCTCTTCCAAACTGTGAGCTCCTTGAGGCCAGTGACAAAATCCTATTCACTTTGTGTCCCCAGTCCTTAATAGAGGCTTGTTCAGTGCCCAGTACACAATGAATTCACCGTAAGTGAATGAATGAATGAATGAATGAGTCCCTTAATGACATACACCATTTTGTTATTGCCACTGCTCTGTTTGCTTGACTGTTCTTTGCTGGAGAGACAGCTACAGCTCTAGATCCCCCAGTTGGCTGAGTATACAATTTTTTAAGAGCACCAGTAAAGCAGAAAGGAAAAAAGTGAGAACAGTTTGACTTTGATAAATGCATTTAGAATTTAGTAATCAGAAATGTTTTTAAGAAATTCATTTAACTACAGCATGCATCTGTGTTTCGTGTTTTATGGTTTCTTCCTCTCTTTTTCTTATTTACATATGGGTAAAGGGACTAGGAAGTAGCCCCATAATCTCTCCAGTGTTTAGAGGCTGTGAACCTGGCCCCTGGGCAGAGGCCAGACCATGAAGAGCTTGTGGGTCTTGTTTACTGCGTGTAGGAGTTTGTACTTTATCTTAAAGGTACCTGTAAGCCATCGAATGATGTTAAGGAAGGAAAATAATGTGATAGATTTGCTTTTCTAAAGGTCACTCTGACTGCTGTGCGGAGGATTGATTGGGAAGTGGGAAGGGGAGGACGCAGACTGGAACGCGGAGAGCGACCAGTTCAAAAAATGTTGAAGCTGACGGAGAGAACGCTGATGAGGACTTGAACTAGGGCCATTGGGGGCGGGGGTGGTAAAAAAAAAAAAAAAAAAAGAAAGAAACTGTGTTCCCAGATATTCCTTAAGTTGACTCAACCCACTGAATTTGCTGACAAAGATAGGGGACTTGTCGGAAATTATTAGAGCCGGCTTTGAATTTAATAGTAATAATGACCTCGTCAGGCTCGCGTCTCCTGGATCTGCGAGGTTATGTAATGGAAGGCTTTGTGAACCACCAAGCGCTGAACACATTCGAAGTGGGATAATTACCCACAGAAATCATACCTCCAAAGCCCGGGTGCCAGAGGCAAGCGCTGAGCGTCTGAAAATGAGTTCATGTTTGTTGGCGATCACCAGCAGGATCGCACATGCACTCCCAAACAATGAACTTACTGTTCAATCTCAAGTGCTCATTACAATGGAAATTAGTAACACTTGAATGATGGATGCCTTTCTGCTCTAAACATGCCACTTAGCAAATACTTGCTGCGCTAAGTATGTCAGGAATTCACTTGCTGATTGTTGCCAGACGGGAGTGGCTATTTCTTGTGAACGGAATGAAGACCGGTACCTCGCGGTGAAGACTATGCAGTGTATCCGTGTGGGTTGTGGGCAAGACATTGTTCGTAAGTTGCCATGAAGTCGCCCGGTCATGTGTATTTATGTCTTTGGCCCCTTAAAAAAAGGAACACGGAAGCTGCATCTTACCAATATTTTATGTTATGCCTTTTTTTTTTTTTTTTCAAAATCAAAAACCTTTCTTTAACGTGTAAAACACAATCTGCAACTAATTCCAATTTCTTAATTTGGGAAACTACGGGGCGAAACGCACTATTCCAATTCCATTACGCAGATGTGCACAAAAATGAAGGGAAAAAGAATCCTCCTGAAGCCTTCATCCATTTCCATCACCATCATGGAATTCTCCTCACATATTTAAGGATCATTTTTTTTTTTTTTAATATATAGTTGACTAGCATTTTGAAGAAAGACTAAAGAAGTGAAAGGTGGTATCTGTTCTTTGAGATCATTTCATTTTTACATCTGCTTTCTGCACTCGGGTTTAAACATGGAATATATTCCTTCAGCTTCTGTTTTAGCCAATGGGTTGCTATGAAATAATTCCACGGCCTCTCTCACATCACTCTGCTCATTTTCTGCCCTTGGTAAAATATTCATTATTAACTGGTATAAATTATAAAATCTTCTCTTTTTTTCCCAGAAAAAGTCTAGACTTTTTCTTTTTTAACAGATTTGGAGCTGATAGGGCTGCTTGCCGAAGGCAGCACTACCAGTAATTGAATCTGTATGCTGAAGCTGTAAACCTTTCTGGGACTTTTGAGAGGAAGGAATCCTGGTGTATAAAACAGAGGAAAGGCAGGTTGATGGAAAAGTGGAAATTCATCTTTCTGAAACTTCCTGATTCCAGCATAGGAATCACCGAATAACTGAACATCATAGCAGGCATTGAACAGTAATTCTGTCAAGATTTCCAGAGCAAAGAATTCCACTAATTCTCTCTCTGTTGGGTACATAATAATCATCGCTGTTATTACCTCTGTTCGTCGATCGGTTTCATTATCGAGTTGGAATAAACACCAGCTACTTGTAGTCAACAAGAAGGCACTGAAAATCCGTTACCTCTTTTAGGTGCTGAGGATTGTAAAAATGAGTGAGATTTGCCTCTTGCCTTCAAAGATCTAATACTCTTCTCTGGAAGAAAGAGTATGCAATTGAGCATCATAAATTTGTGGTGGAGGGATATATGGAAGCACACAGGAGGCGCACCCAAGCTTGACAGGTCAGAGGTTGGTAGGGGAACAGAGAAGTTTTCCTGGAGGAAGAAATGTGTGCTCTCTTCATGGAGCCTTGACCAATGCTGGGATATAGCCTGGAAATGATGAAAATAAATGCACCTTCTTTAAAAGAAATTGGTCAATATATATCAAGAGTTATAAAAAATGTTTAGACCTAGAATTTCCTTTCTCTAAATCTTTAATTTTAAAAAACCTGAAATACAGAAAAAATATATATTTAAGAGTATTAATTACATAGTTATTTGTGGTAACAACATTGGAACCAGCAATGGGGAGTTTTTGAGGCAATTATGGTTCCTCTACTCAAAGGACTCGAGAGTAGAAATTCATGAAAGAATTTATCACAACATTTGGTGGTTTCGTCTACAGATATTTACGGAACATTCTATGTCAGGCGCTGCTCTAGGCTCTGTATCCACAAAGTCAAATAGACCTGCTTCCTACTTGAAGGAACTTGTGGTGAAATGGAGAGTACAGAGGATTATGTTTACTCGCAGAAGAAGAGAGGCGAATGCCGATGCTGACCTATAGATGTTATTAGAAAACATCTGAGGCTCATGTGATCAGATGAGCAGGACACATTAAGCTACCAAAAGGAGATGGTGCAAGACTTGAGTTTTGAAAGACAAGAGAGGAGAAAGGAGATGGAAACAGAAATGGTTTTATTTTATAATGTTACGTGGGAAATAAAAGCAGACTCTAACACTGAATATGCAGTTTGATCACAATCCTACAAAACCAACCAACCAAACAGATACATATACATATATATAAAGAGAGAGAGAGCGACAGAAGGAGGGAAAGCAAAAAATAAAGGATTAATAGTGGTTGTCTGAGAGCAGTGGTACTACGGGGGATCTTTTTCTTACTTCTTTTTGGCCTTTTTCAAATATTCTCTTATGAACATACTGCTTTTATAATGAAAGAAAAAGATGCCAGCAGTCATCAGCAGGGGAGTAAAATGCACAAGATGTTCACATCTTATAAGAGAACTATCCATGGTCAGACAGAACAAAAAAGAATGGGCATATTTCCAGGACATCACAGCGCAGGACTACATTCTGTTCCCTGACATACCATCCCATTCCTAAAACACACACAGAGATCTGCGATGTGTCACATAAGTCACCCAGCAAATTCCTACTGTCTGCCAAAGACATGACTCTTGGATTCAGCCCTGTGTGGAGAACTCACTCTGTTTAGCCCTGATCTAAACCCTGGAGCTGCCGCTGACTCAGTGCGTCACTCCCTTAAGTTTACAGAACGCTGTGAAATTTAGGAAGCATTTTCATAAAGTCTTTATTTTTATTTTCTCCACTGCCCTGTGAGGTTAGTAAGACAGACATTCTTTCTCTCATTTTACAGTGGAAGAAAGTAAGACTTAGAGGAAGGTTCTTGCCTCCGGTGACAAGGCCAGTAAGTGCTGAAAGCGACCCTGGAACCCAAATTTCTTAGTGAATATGGTGTTTGTTCCTGTGTATCACAAACAGCAAACTGTAGGCAACTCCTCTTCAACCAGGAAAAGCAGACCAATGTCATGAGGACAGATGAAGTGTCTTGTTTATAATCTATGCGGCCTCCCGTGTCTAGGCGAGTTCTAGCACAGGATAGATGTTGACTTTTCATTGTTGCTGAGGCAAAGAACAAAAGAATTATTAATACTCTGACTTAATACTTAATAAACATACGGTTCCTAAATAAGTCATCCAAATAGATCGTGTCATTTTCCTTTAGGAGTCTATGCTAAAGTTCAAAAGGGTGAAGTCTATTATATATATTTTTATATATATATAAACATATATATTTATTAACATAAACATTATATATATAAACACCAATATCAGAAACAGGGGAAAGAAGGGGAAGGGTCAGTTAGGAAGAGTGCAAAGTAAAACACTGAGTCAAAGAGATTCCTCATTAAATAAAGCAGAATTGTTGGTTACCAGTTTCGGTGTTACTCCGAAAAAAACCAAATTGATATTCCGCACTAAACATCATTTTACACTGTGGAGGAGGGAAAGGAAGGGAGAAAAGAATGTCTTTGAGAATCATCAAAGCACGTCTTCTTACGTAGCCGTGTACCTGCTCTTTCTGCCTGCGTCTGGAACGGGGGCTCCTTTAGCATTCACTGATGAAGGGAGAGAGCATTCAGCACTCCTGTGGAACTACTGCCATTTTTTAAAAAACTTATGAAGGTGGCACAAGGAATCACGCATGGCCTAGTGACTTCGGCTCTAGATGCTTTTGAAAAATGTCTAACGACCTGGTGGACATCCTGCACATAAATGTCACCACTTAGAATGAGATTCAGACTTGCGGCTCGTTGAACTGTTCTCTGTCTGGCTGCAGTGTCATATTGCCCTGATCTAGTGAAAGCACATGGTTCTTCGTGAGTCCCACCTAAATAATACCACATACTCTTTCCCTGCCATACATGTGGTGATGGTGAACAGCTCAGTGATACACACAGGAATGTGTCTACTAATGGATAAGGAACAAAAATGAAATTGCAATCTCTGTGACCCTCAAACCTTCTAGGTTGTTTTCAAAACTCATCACTGCAACAGGGATATCCCCCATATTCTCCTGACTAGCCTTGCAGATTTGGTTTCTACATATAGAGGAGGCATCTTTAAATCCATATGCTATTTTATTTTTTTTCACAAACGACCTTTGGAAATGATTTCCAATAACCGCTGCTGACTTCAAGCTCAAGGCTTGGTAGTGAAAGGTCACTCTACACTTAGACTAAATGTGGATAGATTTGTACTCCGTGTAACAGGCTATTGCTTTAGGACCCTCTGTTGTATTTGACCCAGTCTTCTTTCTAACCCAAACATTTAGACAGCTTCCTTATGGGTTTTGTTTAAACTTCTCTCTTTTTATTTTTAGTTCAGTACAAATTAAATGGCTTTAAATATTATAAATAACATATTTTCCTTTTTTTGGTAACATATTTTCTTTAGAGATGTTCATTTTCATTAGAAATTTAAGAAAATAGAGTGAAGTGTGTGTGTGTCAGAGTTCTAAGACAGCGCTGTGACTTCCCCGGGATTCTCCCAGCCCACGCCAGCCCTGCATACCTGCTGAGGGCCTGCAGAGTGCGCTCCGAGGCACCTGGGGCTCCCCATCCCTTCTTTCCCTCTTCTTCCCTTCAAGCAAGATCATTCCTTTTAAGTTGGGAAGGCTGGGGAGGGGTGGATACAGCCTCTCAAAGCAGGCAGCTATGCGTATGCACCTGATAGGGCTGCGTGGTGGAGAGTGCAGACATAGATTTTTTTCCCCCTTCTAAACCCAGGAGCAATGCTTTCTCCTGTCCCCAGATTCTTTCTTCCCCTCACCAGGCCCTGGTGATTTCCATTTGTGCTCTGTGTGGTATATTTCTGATGCTGTCACACCATGAAGCCTCTAGAAATGAGTTACAGGGTACTTTTCTTCTTGTCCTATAAGAGTCTGTCCACAGTAGAGAAGGACTTTTAAAATATGCAAAATACTCCATCATCTCTCCTTGTCTGGGCAAGCCCTGGGACTGCTGACTATCAGAGAACCCTCTCCTGGTCCCTGCCCTCCTCCTGACCTCATCCCTACCGAGCGGAAAAGCAGAGATTCTTCCTACTGCTGGTATGGAAGGCCCTGGAAAGGATCCCAGTTGGGGCATCAGGGAACCTGATTCCCACTCAAGCCCTGCCATTTACTGTTTAAGAGACTTGGTCTACCTCACTGAACAGAATAAGTTCATAGAACTAATTCCTTTAATGTCAATGGAACAACTTGACTGTGTCTCCATTTTCTAAACGAATGCCCTCATATCAGACTCAGTCAGATTCCCGCCGCTCTGTCTGATTCTGATTTCAAAGAAGGTGCTCAGATGACTCAGTGTGCCCCAAGAATGCACCAGAAGAAGATAATTTCTTATATTCAACTAGAATTTGGAAAATTCTAAGTTGCTTTCACTTATCCCACGTACAGTAGCTCGTGTAATCCTCCTGAGTAGCGTAGGTTTGGGGCTTACTGTTGGAGTCCCATCAAGTGTGCTTGGCGCTTTTCAGAGGATTGCCTCAGAGCACTGGATGCCCTTCCAAGGTGGTGGGGGTCAGCCTGTGTTGACTGGCCAACATAGATGCATGTGGGAATATAAAAGTCCAACTCCTTTGCCTGGAGGTGGAATGAATGCTGAGATGTAATTTAGGCTCAAAGCATCCCTCGCGACAAGCCAGCCGAGTCTGGCGTTTCTGAAATCGCCCTTGTTTGGCTCCTTCCCCTTCCGCACCCCGCTCCCCCGTGCCCTGCTAGCTTCTCCTGGGAGCCCGTCCTTACTATGTCCCTTGCAT
Source organism: Mustela nigripes (assembly GCF_022355385.1). Taxonomy (NCBI): domain Eukaryota; kingdom Metazoa; phylum Chordata; class Mammalia; order Carnivora; family Mustelidae; genus Mustela; species Mustela nigripes. The sequence continues at coordinate 47,612,949 of NC_081564.1, read as the reverse complement.
CTGTAAAACAGTGGGTTTAAATGGCAGAGTTGACAGGACCCAGTTGGTGTGTTATCAAAAGACTCATGCTGGCATCCCTGCTACGTACCAGCCGTGGGGCCAGGAGCGAGTTGCCCGAAGCTCAGCGCTTCTCTGTCCTCATTCGTAAAATGAAAAATAATGATCCCCGCTCTGCCTACTGATGGGTCCTTGGGAGGATCCGATGGGACTGCGGACTGTGCCAGCATTTAAAAACTGCCAAGCATCACGCAATCATAAGGAGACTCGTGTTTTAACCTCATACTGAAATCACAAGTAGGTTTATAGAGGAAACCAACTCAAAGCAATTTTTAAGATTCAGAAAACGTACTTCACATCTTGGTTGCTCGCACCTTTCTTTCCCACCCCCATTCCTCAGACCTCCCTCATCTGAACGTTTGCTCTCTTTCAAGGAGCCCATCAGTGTCCCACATAGATGCTAGAGGAAGCAGGGAATGCAGCATTGCCCTCTGTGTCTCAATTACTAACCATCCTCCACCTGGTTAGAGATATTTGCTGCACTTGCTGTAGGGCTTACCACTGTCCGCTCTCTGTCCCTAAGCCCTGATTTTCAGGTAAGTAGTGCTGCATTTTTCTCATCCCAAAATGTATTGGGCTTTAAAACTTCAAGGGGCAAATAGACACTTTCAGTGAGATCTATGTCATAGATCATAGCTCAACTCCTATAATTCACATTTTGTAATATCGACACCAATTGATGGGACACAACATAATAGAGCCAATAACACTTGTGGCCCAGATGGTGGCTCGATTAGAAACACCACGGTGTGTCTGAAGGATCATGGCATGCATGCAAAGTTTCTTTCCACGGAGGCCCTCTGAGATTCATGATAAGATTTTATTTTTGATAAGCGTCTCATTAGAGGGCTCAGCAGGACAGAGTTAGAAGACATGAGTGGTCAGTACAGTTTGTTCCCAAAAGTATTTGTCAAGCACTTAGGCACCAGGATAGAAGGAAGAAAACTCCATAGCTCCTGGTGGAAGACACAGATACAGAAACATACCATTAAGGCAGGATGTGGTCAGCTGCCGGCGCGGTCTGAGCGATGGCGTCCGGTCTGGGTTTCGAAAACCACTTCGTCATCTAAAGCATCCCCTCCTCAAGCCTTCAGAGATACATGAAAATCTCTTGAAATTCCCCTAGGATCTTTTATCCACTGACCCGCGTCCTTGCCTCATTGATTCCAGCTTCTCCTTCGGGACTTTTCATTCATTTCTTCCAGCTCACCCTGACCTGGCGCCTGTGCTGCCTGGTGCTCTTGGAGAGCCCGGGAACACCCCTTCGAACCGGACAGACCCAATCCCCGCCGTGTGGTTGTTGAAGCTTGCATTCGAGCGGTCCGACTGGGACGATTAACAAGGGATTGAACTGTGATAGAGTGAAGTATTAGAACCGCGGACAGTAAAGGGAGCCATGAAAGAGAGATGGGACCAAGAACAAGGAAGGGAGGCCCCCTGGAGTTACCATCCAGGGAAGGCCTCCCTCACCTGAGACATTTGAGCGGAACATGAGAAGGGTGCCCTGGGTGAAGGGCATGTCGGTGAGGCTGGACAGAACTCGGGGTGATCAAGTGACAGAACGGAGGCCGGTGTGCTTGAAGTTAGGGAACCTGGTGTCAGAGGTTGAGTCTGGGGGGAGGCAGAGGCCATCGTGGGGACCGTGGGAAGAAACCGGATTTCACGCTCAGGTCCGTGCAGCGTTTGAAATGAAAACCGCGTCTTCAAACACGCCTGAAAGGAAATCTGCAATCAGAGCCCATGGTTAGGAGAAGTGCCATCAGCCCGTGTGAACGGCCATCAGCTCTCACCTGGCTTGCTGCACCAACCACGCACCCTCCAGTGTTCATCCTTAACACAGATGCTTCTTGAAGTTCAGTGCAATATGTTATTATTTTTCAGCTCAGAACCCTGCCATGGCTCCCTGCTTATTTGGAGTAAAAGCTAGAATCTTTACAGTGGCTTCCAAGGCCTCACACAGTCTGGCCCCAGTTTCTAGGTCCCTGCGCATCCCCCTCTGCCCCAGCCACACTAGCTTCCTTGCTGTTCCTTAGTCACACAGAGACATTCTCGCTGTGGGCTCCCTGTTGTCCTCTCCATCCAGAACCCTCTCTCCTGGATAGCCCCAACTAACTCTTTCCTCTCCATCAAGGCCTTGTTCAATGCCATTGCCTCAATGGATACCCGTGCCTCCATCTCTGCTCCAGCCTCCTGCCCCACTCAACCTGTTCTTTCTCTTTATCACTTACCATCTTCTAACATAGGCTATGGTTTCCTTACCTATTGTGTCTATAATTCATTGTCTGCATCCTCCTCTAGAGTCTACAGTAAATTCCAAAAGGCAGAAATCCTTGTGTGTAGCCATGAGGGCCATCCACTGACATCTGGCTCTTCCTTCCAAGTTTACTATAGGAGTCTATTTTTCTGATTACTTGGATGGAGAAAAGGCTGTGTGACTTATTTTAGCCAACAGAAGATGAGCAGAGAGGATGTGTGCCACGTCTGGGCAGAGCCTTTCACGGCCAGCACACTCTCTACCATATTCCCTCTTCCTTCTGACACAATGTCCCACACCTTTCAAAATGAAGGCTGCACCTTTGGGCTGGGTCCCGGAGTGAATAAGCTGAGCAAAATCCCCCTGAGAGCCATTAAAAAAAAAAAAAAAAAAAACCCTATAGCATCATCGAGAAATAAACCTTTCATCTGAAGCCACGGTAACCTGGTGATGGTTTGTTATCACGTATCACCTGGCCTCATCTGACTGAGTCTCATTTGTTCACTGATACATCCCCAGGACTTAGAACAAAGCCTGGTGTACAGCAGAGGCTCAGTGTTTGCTGAGTGAATTCCTCTGTTTTAATTCATCAGTTTTTATATGGCATGTCTTAAATGTAAACCCACTAAAGACAGTAATATCTGGAGACAGGATTCCACACTGTTCTATGACCGACCCTGAAAACAATTAACGTGGAGTAACTACTGCATGAGCTCAGTCTTTCTTAGGGCTCCCAGAGGAATAAGGCACTGCTTCTGCCTTAATGTGGTGGGCACACTAGTTGCAGAGACAGAACCCGTAGACAAAATCCCGTGTGCCACTCTGCGGTAGTAGGCAACACCTCGCAGGATTGTTCTGAGAATTCGGAGGTGGGGATGCCAGGCCCCCTCAGCTGGGCCCTGAGGACTTGGGCAAGGAGAAATAGAGCTAGGGAGGGAGTATCCCCGCTTTGAGGAGTAGCATCCATCACTCGCCACGGGAGCATGTTCTGAAATAGTAGAAGGAACATATACCACTCTGGGCGGAAGCCAGGTTGTAGAGCTCGACTAGGTCTGTTAAAGTCCTGGCTATCTGTGGGCTGGCTCTGTGGCTGCAGACAAGTCAGTTATCGCCTCGGAGCCTTGACAGCTCCGTCTGTAGAATGGGAATCACAGTAGAACCTGCCTCAGAGCATTGTCTTGAGACCCAGGAGAGTGAGTGCCTGTAGTGTTTAGACGAGTATCGGTGGAGGGTATGGGTTGATTTGGAAAGAAGAGGTGAACATTGCACAGGCCGCAGATTTTGCATGATCTTAAATCTGAGATGAAAAAATCTGCTGTTTCATTCCGTGGGCAAAAATATTTTCCACCAGCACTTCAGAAGTTTTTATCAGAAAGCGTTGGGATGGTTAATATTATAGTAGGGTGAGCAGGGGTTGAAAGGTCAGGGCCGAGAGATGGGTTTGGAGGCAGATTCGATCATCTCATTGTGGGAACCTGAGAGCACTTTCCACGGGACTGGCCACAACGTGGAGGAGACGGATGTCGAAGGCATCTTAGAAGGGGTTGCAGACCTTCCAACAGGCAGGCTAGGTAAGGAAAGAGAGAAGCCAAAGGGACCCGAAGGTTTCAGGGTCTGGGTGACTTCGAGATTTAGTGATAGCCCTGACCAAAGGGATGGAGGCCGGCGGGGGAAGAGATTTTAAGAGAAAGATAACAAACTCTATTTTAGACGCAGAAGTGTCAAGGTCAAGCTGTTGAAAAGGAAATCAGATATGAAGCTTGACTAACTGAGAGCGATGCTCAAATGTCACTCGGAGACCTTCCCCAACAGCTAATCTAGGATACCTCCCCCTCCCTCTCGCTAAGTGTCACCGCCATCATTTACTTTCTTCAGGCCCCTTCCTGGCATAGTATTATATTCTGTATTTGTTGATTTGCCTATTATCTATCCCCGTCCCTGTCTATAATGGAAGCTCAGTAAGAACAGGGACACTTTCGTCTTTATCCGTTGCTCTGTCCTCAAAGGCGAGGACAGCGTCTGGCCCGTGGTCTTTCAAAAACTATTTTGTGGAGTAAAACAAGTTTTCAATCTCCAAGCAAAATTGGCAAACACATACTGTCAGCCAGAGGTCACCTTCTGCCTGCATAGAGGCTTTCGTACCTTACACTATTTAGGGATTAATGGAGGGGATGGGGTGGGGTGGGGGGGAGAGAAGCAAGACTAGATGGTAAAGCATTAAACCATAAAAGTACACGAATCCAAACAAGAAGAGATCGTCGGCAGTGGAGATGAGAGGAGGCCCGACCCCCTTGCTCAAGCATTGCACCAAAATCAACCTCAGGCACATCCAAGTTTAAGAGCAGAAGTCAAAAATAACAAATTGTAAAGAAACTGGGAAAAAAAGAACTGATTTTTTAAAACAGCTGGGGATTAAGAAACACGTTCTGAGAACGACATGAAATGCATGGAGCATAGTAGAATATTTCATCAGTTTACTTCACAAATCGTAATACCGTCCACACAAAATGAATTTTCCATGATCCAAGTCAAAAGACGACAGAGTTAAAAATTCATCAGACCATTCCAACAAATATCTAATGAATGTAATGGGTAATAAACTATTACAAGTAAAAAGATGTGAGGACAATGGACAGCTCTCAGAAAGATAATTACCAGTGATTCATAAACATAAAAGAATCAGCCTCATTCATGATAGTTTTTGGCTATTTTTCTCACTCGTAATTTTTGGAATTCCACATAAATCCACTAGTTAGCCATGGCAATGATTTCAAAGCTCGAGAATGCTAAAGCCCAGGGCATGGGGAAAAGATACTGTCATACACTGTTGGGTGAGATGTAAATTTGTATAACTATTTTTATAGCCCTTCAATGACCAAAATTTTAAATGGACATACCCTTTGGCCAAGCAGTTTAAGTTCTAAGAATTGAACCTACAGAATATACTTTTATGAGCACATAAAGGTAAAAGGAAGTTCATTGACAACGTGGTTGTAATTCAGAAATTTCCCCCAAACTGCTCAAAAAGTGACAGGGCTTCTATTCAGGAGAATATGACACATAAATGATAGGGTGTATCCATATGGACTGAGAAAGAAAAGTTTAAAATACTGGTTAAGTGAAAGAAAAAAACAGAAGTAGCTAACCAGCACAGATAGCAAAGGCACACTGGTGTTAAAACAAAAGGACAGGGGCGCCTGGGTGGCTCAGTCAGTTAAGTATCCGACTCTTGATCTCAGCTCAGATCTTGATCTCAGGGTTATAAGTTTGGACCCCATATTGAGCTCCGCAATGGGCACGGAACCTGCTTTTTTTAAAAAGGGCAAAAAGAGAGAGGAAAACAGAGGTAAAAATCCTTGCATGTGCCGCAAAAACTTTCAGAATGTTGTCCAAGAAGCTATTAACTGTGCTTCCCGTGGGGAGCAGGGCCGGGGAGCAAGGTGACACTTTTAATTTCTACTTTAAACTCTCTTAATATTGGACATTTTTTCCCACAGGGAATATGACTACTTCTAGAATTTCATAAAAAGAAAGAATAAAGCCCTCAACACTTCGTTCACACTATCCTTTTAACCAATCCCCCCCCAAACAGTGCATCTGTAGTGTTCGCTTGATTATTCCTGAGTTTCAAATTACGCGAATCCTCAGGCTCGCCCAAGACATCTGCCAGTGGGAGCATTAGGTTACGTAGCATTCCAGAATCTTTTAAACTTCTGCAGGAACTTCCGTAAATCCCTCCTAGAGAGGAAGAATTAAAGTCTTGTTTCTTATCACCAGTGATCACCAAAACACTAACCAGGGAGAACCTAAAATGCTAAAATAATTCATGTGCCTTAAAACAGCCAACTGCCCTTCATCTCTTCAATTGATACCAACTCAGGATCCTTTCCAACATCGCCAAGGGAACTAGGAAATTGATGGGACAGTTGTAAAGACATCCACCATAATAAGAAGATTTGTGATTAATACTTGGAAGGCCAAGCAGTTACAAAGAACTATCTATGTGTACATGTATGTGCTCACACACGTGTGTGCAGATGGATCTATGTGTGCAACGAAGAGCAGATTCTGAACCAGTATCAGCATTTTGTCGAGGATTCAGTTTAAATCAAGAAGTACTCAATGCAATATTTGTATTCCTTCCATGTTGTTTCAAAAGAATTTAAGGCAGAGAAATGAAAGTTTTTGAAGCCCCAGAGGACTAGATATTATTCTTGCAACTTAAAACGATTGTATATTTCTGTTGTAGAGTGTAAGACTAGAATGTATTTTTTCCAGGCTTTGACTCACTTTTGTTGTGTCTAGTTTTTTCCAATGGTTTAAAAGTAATTTCTTTAGAAAAATTGAATGTATCCTACCAATTACAGTTTATCTTTGATTTTTTTTTTTTTTTTTTTTTTTTTTTTTACAGTTGTGGTCATAGAGAGTATAGTTTTTAGGAAGCATTTCACCTTTTAAACTTACCAAAAAAAAATTTTTTTTAAGATTTATTTTGAGAGGGGGCACCTGGATGGCTCAGCGGGTTAAAGCCTCTGCCTTCGGCTCAGGTCCTGATCCCAGAGTCCTGGGATTGAGCTCTGAATCAAGCTCTCTGCTCAGCAGGGAGCCTGCTTCTTCCCCTCCCCTCTCTCTGCCTGCCTGTCTGCCTACTTGTGATCTCTGTCTGTCAAATAAATAAATAAAATATTTTTTAAAAAAAGATTTCTTTTGAGAGACAGAGAGAGAGAGAATGTGGTGTGCAAGCATGGGGAGGGGCAGAGGGAGAGAATATTTCAGACTCCCCACTGAGCTAGGAGCCAGGAGGAGGGCTCCATCCCAGAGCATATGAGATCACGATCTGACCCAAAACCAAAAGTCAGACACTCAGTGGACACTCAGACACTCAGGAACCCCCCACCAAAAAAATTATTAGGAATTATGAACAATATTGAATTTTCCTAACTTACACTTCTCACATTAAACGATCTGTTGGATCCACCCATTGGGAATGCTAGAGACTTTGAAAAGAACAAAACAATTATTTGAAAGGAATGAAAGCAGCATTATGAATAAATTACATATTTTTGCTACCCGACCAAGATGGATCATATACCATTGTTTCATTTTAATTGCCAGTCCCATCTCACTGAGTGATTGTCAGAATTCCAGAGGGTTTTTTTTTTCCTTCAGTGTTCACTTCTTGACTATCTTTTCTTGTCCTACTAGGAGATGATTCCTACCTGAGTCTCTCCCTAGGTCTACCAGTCCAGCCACAAAGCCTCTCTGATGCCTATGAAAGGGTTCAGCCTCTGATGGTTCTGAGAAAGCTAGTTACCATTGACTTTCCAGGTGCTTTGTCCTGTGGTTGCAGGGGGTAAAGAGAAGAGAGAACATGGAGTCAGCTCTTCTAGGCCCTTGGCAGCGGGTTATTCATCGAGTCTGCCAAGAAACATCCTGAAGTCCTCCCATCATTACCCAGAGCTCTGTGATTTGCAGTCGAGGCTTGGAGATGTTAGAGAACTTGCCTAAGGTACACAACTAATGATTGGCAGTACTCACACTTGAACTCAGGTCTGTGCCTGCCAAAGCTCGTGCTACAGGCCAGGGTCAAATTAAAGGGCAAGCCAGATGGCCTGCTGCCCAGGGGTTCCGATCTATAAAAGGCAGGACTGTTACTGGAGTAAATAAATACTATGTTGCCAGTTCACTCAGGTTTCATACACCAGTCTTCACTTAGTTACCAACTGGTTGCCCTCCCAGCAAACTGAACTGCTCTTGCAAGTGGAAATAACACTCTCTGGGCACCAGTATGGGTTACCTCACAGGAGTATGTTCAGTGAAATGCACTGGGAGTTGCACTGGGCCGCCTGGGCCATGACCCACCGACCAGGTGACCCTCCTCACCTGAGGCTCAGAGGCCAGTCACAGCTGAAATTTTAAACCCAAATCATGCCTGGCCCAATGCTGTTCATTGGGAGTGATTCCTCATACTAAGTTTTACATTTTTTTTCCCAAAGATTTTATTTATTTATTTGACAGACAGAAATCACAAGTAGGCAGAGAGGCAGGCAGAGAGAGAGGAGGAAGCAGGCTCCCAGCTGAGCAGTGAGTCTGATGTGGGGCTCGATCCCATGACCCTGGGATCATGACCCGAGCCGAAGGCAGAGGCTTTAACCCACTGAGCCACCCAGGTGCCCCCAAGTTTTACATTGTTTTAAAGAAGCTTCTCAAGAAGGTCTTGACTTTGGACAACAAAGAATGAAGGGAAGCAGCAGATAACGCTTCTGAACATGAAGAAGTAGGTGTGCCTCTTATGTTCTAGATGAAAGCACCTGCCTTCTTGACTGACCACGAGACAGAAAGACCTCCCATATTACTTCTTGCTCTGCACCTTTGTGTTTGGGATCGCCTCGTGCTCCATCCACGTGCAATACTGTGAAACACAGGCTGGGCCGTGTGCATTTCCTTTGGTCCCTTTCTGAAAGGACAGCAGTCCAAGCTGCTCCTTCTCCCACACAGAGCTTCCACCTTTTCTCACATCACCACGCACATAGAAAATGGTGTTGCTAACCTGGAATGCACGTACATTTTTGTGGCAAGCAGACAATCCTGCTGGAGGTGGGAGGGCGAAGGGCCTGGAAACCTGGGAGCTCCGGGTTGGAGGGTGGGGGGGTAGATCAGTAATTTGGCACAGATGTTTCCTCTTCCTTGTGCAGGCCTCAGAAGCTTGGCTATAGGGAACACTAGATTGTCCATTACCATGACCTGGACCTAGTTTCGATTTTTCTTGCTTATGCATCAAGGGAAAAAAAAAAAAAAAACATGTAAGTGATGTGCACTAAATGGGAAAAAGAAATTTGAAGTTTGAAATGATCATATTTGTTTCTGGGTGGGGAGAAGAAGCATTCTTTCCCTGCCTACACTCCCATGAATACGTGACTGTCCTCTGTTGAGGTGGTAAAAACCCTCCCAGCCCCCTGTAGGGGACAGATGCAAACAGACCAAAGCAGAGGCAGCTTGGCCTTTCTAGGCACCAGTCCAGGAACCAGATGGATGGATGAGAACGAATGTACACTCCCTATAACAAATAACTCAGGAAGGCAGTTAACTGAAACGTACAAAATAAGAGTTGCCTCTAAGTAAACCTGTAGCATTTTACACTGATTTCTTAGTGGCCCAATTAAATGTGAGCAAGGGGAATAAAGGATATGATATGGATTTAGATTTCCTCTCCAGTTTGTTCTGCTTGTAGTAAGAAATAATTGATGCCTATCCTGTGGAAGTTCAAGTACAGCATGATGGTTTGATTTACAGATACTGTGAGATGATTATCACCATAGGTTCAGTGAGCATGCATCATCCCGTAATAGATAAAACAAAAACAAAAGAAAGAAGGAAAAAAAGGTTTCTCCTGTGATGAGAACTCCTAGGATTTACTCTGTCAACAGCTTTCCTGTGTATCAAACAGCAGTGTTCGCTGTAATCATCAGATCGTACATTTCATCGTAATACTTGTTTATCTGTAACTGGCAGTTTGTACCTTTTGACAGACTACCTTTCTCCAATCCTCCCCGCCCAACCACGGCATCTTCTGCTTCTCTGGTAGCCACGTGTCTGATCTTTTTCCCTATGATTTTTGTTTCTTTCTTTCTTTTTTTTTTTTTTTAACTTCCACACAGAAGTAAGATCACACAGTATTTGTCTTCTCCTCCAATGTTAATAGAACTTTAGAGCTCTAGAACATGTTATCAGACCTGTGTTAGCTACATCAAGATCTCAGTTTTGCTTCAATGTTCTTGTGTAAAATGAAGTTTATGAATTCTCTCTAAGTGTATCTAAAATTTTTTTCTGGTAAGTCCACGATTTGGTTGTCCTGGCAATAAATGCTTGGATCCTACAATCATTTCCTCTGTCTTTCCTATAATCGTGATAAGAGATACTGGCTGCATTTACTGAGCATTGTGCTAATTATGGTACATGCATTATGTCATTCCTCCCTTATGAAAACCTCATGAGGTAGGTATTGTTCTGATAATTCCTACTTTAGAGAAACGAAGTTTAGAAACAAGGTTAAGAGATGCTAAGTAAATTGTCCAAGATCACACAGCTGGTGAACAGAAGAGTTGGTGCTCATGTATCTTAAAACCCATGTATGTCTAACACCCAGGTCTGTGTTCTTAATCACTACATCCTACCATTATAGAATATTCCTTAAGTTGCAGTAAGTGTATACATTTGAAGAGACACATAAAGAGTTGTTTCACTTATTTTTTTTTAACGCTCTTTTAAAGTACAAGCTTGAATCCATGCCGCCCGGCACCCTAGGGCTCCATGAAGTTATTCCATTTGAACAGATGGGGGAGCTTGAAGGCAGCTAATCTTTTTATTCTCCGAGTTCTCCAAAATAGACCCAACGGCTCAGTAATAAGCACCCACATTAGCTTTTACGACTAGTCCCGGTAATGACTTTCCAGGCTGCAGACTTCTAGAAGCTTGGAGATAACTGCCAGCCTTACGTAAAAGTGTACATCTGGAGGACGACAAGACGTAATAGTAGATCCAGAGTCTGTGGTGTCCCTGGAAGGGGCAGAGGAGTCGGGCTTTAAGTATCATATTGACAAAATGAGTCTGTCGAATTCTTGAAGGGAGACAACCTGAGGCAGCAGAAGGCACACTGTGTGGAGAAGTAGACGGGTGGCGTATTTTGGGTACGTGAGGTATTTACATGGTTCAAAGGTCACGACTCTAATAAAATGTCTTCTCACAAAATTCTTATTCCCATGTATACTCTCTTCCAACCTACCCACCCATACCCTTCCACATAAAGAAGTATTTTCAATAGTCTCTGCTTTGTTTCCTCTACGTTTCTTCTGCAAATAGAACCATATAGATATATTCATGTTCTTATCTCAGAGACATTTTCCATAGTGTGCTTTTATAAACAAATAGTTCTCTCTTGTATGGGTGTACTTTAGTTGTTTCTAATGGGTTGTTTGTTGTCTTCTGTTATTCTTTTTAGTGCTTTCTTGAACAACCACATGGTTGTTCAAGAAACCATATGGCACGGGTGTATCTTCGAGGGCAGATCTAGAAGTAGCAGTCAAAAGGTTGACTCAAGGGGCAAATTGTTATGACGTTTTGTTAGAGGCTGATGAATTCCCCTCCTAAGGGGTAGTCATTGTGCCTCCAGGGCCAGTAAGGTGAGAGTGGATCCTTCCTGACTTAATGTCCTTGACACCACACCCTCGCTCCCTCATTTCATTTCTTATGCCTTTCCGGCCTCTCTCTTTAGCTTTCTGAGCACTTCTTCCTCTGATCACACCTAGCCCAACTTCTTCTCATTCTAGACATCTCATCCCTAGATGTCTCACATGGTGTCTCACCATGTACCCATTAGAAATCATTATCTTACCCTCTAAAACTCCTCCATGGACGGTATCACCATCCAAGGAGACACCAAACTTGGAACCCGCCAATTGTCTTGATTTCTCCCTTTCACTAACCCATCAAGCAGTTGCCTTTACCTGCTGCACATTTCAGCCATGGGTCCCTCCTCTACTTCCCAATACCATTTTCCTGCCTCAGGATCTCCTCGCCTTCGCGCCTTTCCCCAAGGGCATTGAAATGGCATCCTCGCTTGTCTTCTGTTTCTGACCCAGACCTTCTGAAAATCATCTCAACACAATGGCCATGATGAGACTTTCATGAATTTCAAATTTCTGTCTTGTTTACAATCAAGGGTGTTGAATTAACTTTCTATGATCGTTGCTGTATAGCTAATCCTTAAAACGGATCTAGATTTCAGAAATGCTCTGACGTGTGTGGAAGAAATCTTAGGTAGCAATTTAATATAACAAGTATTCACAGGCTGCTTTCTGAAACAGACCCCTCCCAGGGTCAGTATTGTTACAGAAGAAACAGAATGTATCCAGTTATTTCAGAACTAGCATCGTGCTATTATAACCAGTTTTTACATAGCAAGTGTTCCCTCACAGACAAAAAAGAAAATCTTTTTTCTTTTTTACTGAATTTTAACAAAGTCAAGAAGAAGGGATCTTCTCATTACATAAGATTGTGATTGGTGATTCAAACTACCAAGATATTATTGACCTTAATTTGGTTAACAGAGAATGATGAAATTTACCTCCTCTCATCTTAAGTTCTTATTTATACTATTTGGTGTTTTAAATGTAAGAAGAATTATACAGATGTAAGCACTCACTATGGCACGCTAGCAGATTTGCTATTATTTGCCTTACCATCAAACTTCAAAGGTTTATGTTCTTCGTTCTTTCAAGGGCAAAAAAAAAAAGAGAGAGATTTTCAAATTTAAAAAATCACATAAAAATTCATCTATGAAATGGTTTAGGGATTTATGAGTATAAGTGCTTTGTTCAAATTATTACTGTCACAGTACCAACCAAACTTAACCAGAGATATAAATTTTCCAAAAGGAAGGAAAATAACAAAAGAAAATTATTCTGTTACCATTGAAAAACAGAATAATCAACATGTTTTCTTGTTAAGTTAAAAAAAAAAATGGTAAGCTCTAAAACCCCCAAATCTTTTCTTACAAAAAGTGAGAAGCTAGGGATCAATTTGGATTTAAATGAATATTAAATAATTTCCCTCTAATTAATTTTAATGATGTAAAATAAGTAAGTCTTTGATGAAAGAAGTCACTAGGGTACAACCATAGTGAACATAGCTCAACATGTTGAGCCTTGTGATTTCTACCATTTCTTGGGTATCGAAAAAAGAGTTCCCACCCAGAATTGACTTAGGACACCTCCCTGTGCTCTACCATCTCCCCCATCCCCAACCTCTCACTCTTTACCCCCACCCCTGGGCTAGGAGAGATGATTAGAAGATACTTAGGAACTCTGAAATGTAAAACAAACTAACAGTGGCAACATTCCCCAAATTGTTAAAAAATATACTAAAAGTAAAGGAAATGAAATAAAAGTATAAAAACCAAGCATCTGTCCTCTCCAGTGTAGATCTTGTAGGTTGATACCCGAAAAATGGTGCCCTGTGGAGCCACCCAAAAGTTGCCCATTTATACCTGGTCTTTGTTGCCTGAACCACAGACCCACCGTATGCCACAGCATGACCCTGGGTCTTACAGAGGGACTGGTGAAAAAAACCCTAGCCTTCTCCTTTTCTCTCCATAGGAACCCTGATCTAAGCTATCCAAACAAATGCTGGAGGTATGTTTACCTTCTGTATAAAAAGCTGCTAGATTGACTAACAATTACAGCCCATTAACAACCCTTTCAGCTGGTTCTAGCCTTAAGTGAGTAAGTGTTGATGTATGGAAAAGAGTTAATTGAAAAAAGATCCATATATATTGTCAGAAGTTCCTAGCAGTCTTCAAGTTAGCTAGGAATTAACCAGCTCACTTCAGTGTTCCCATTTAGTGTCACTCTTTAAAAAAACAAACAAACAAACAAACAACAACAACAACAACAACAACAAAACTTGTTTGACTTAAAATCCTGTTTGAATTTGAAAGCAAAACTCTTCTTTAAGTGTGATCACCAGTGGTCAGTGTTTAATCAATCCTGGCTATGCAGAGCAGCCTCCATAAAAGAATCAAGTAATTAATTAAAGGACAGAGTTCAGTGACATTCTGTGTTGGAGAACAGTGCAGATCCAAGGAAATTGGCTTGCCCAGAGAGCATGGAAGCTCTGCCCCCTTCCCACATACCTTGCCCCGTGCATCTTCCATCAGGCTGTTCCTGAGTTAGAATTCATAACCTTTGACTCGGATCCGGGACCAGTGAGAAGATATGCTCTGAAACTAGTCTTCTAACTTGCTAGCGCCTGACAGTAAATCCTTATGTTAGCTTGTCTTAGTTTAGCAGAGAGACAGCATCTCTTCATACTCACTGCAAACGATGTAAACTTTTGAATTCCATCACCTGAGGAGGCATCAAACCACTCAAACATAAGTAAAATACAACTCTTGCCCCAAATTGTAATTTGACATTTATTTCCGTCTCTCTACTTGTAAAACAAGTCTTAGTCATCTCTCTGCAGAAGTTTACCTGATACTCACCTCTTCCTTGAGCTCACTCTATATTTTAAAAATAAAATATTTTTATTTTTATTTTATTTTATTTTAAACTTAACCATTGCTGAACGGAGCTGATGATCCCATTTCCACCATTACTTGCCAAATTACCTGCTTTAAACGGGCTCTATTTCCTTGTTTCCACATTTGCATGAAGCACATCTTCTCCCAAGTCACTTAAGCTTAAGCTCTTGGTCACCTCTGAGCATTGAGTCATGTATAGAATTGTTGAATCATTATAATTATAGATCTGAAACTAATATAATAGGATTTGTTAATTATACTTGAATAAAAAATTGAAAACAAAACAAAAAAAACACACACCAAGCCAGAACACAAAAGATCTTGACCATCTTTAATTCCTTTCTTTCCATTGTCCCACCACCTTAGCCCCCCATCTGAATTGTTACATCGACTTTGCTCACTCAGTGTGTCATAGTCACCTCCATTCTTACCAGCGGTCCCCCTCCTCAAGTCATAACATTGTTAGATTTATCTTTAAACAGTTTTGATCAATTTCTGGCTCAAAAACCTTCCGGAGCTCCCTTACCAAACAAATGTCAGAATCTCCCCCTAAGTATTTAGACCCCTCTGTGACACTGGTTTAGCCCACAGGTTTTGCCTTGCCTCTTATTCCTTGCTAAGGTACAGACTCCCCTGAAGTCAAGGGCCACTGTTTACAACTCCCATACCTTCCCTGCGCACTTCCTGATTCTGTGCTTTTGCTCATGCTTTTCCTCCTGGGTAAAATGACTCTCTTCCAATCATCTTCTGCTAATGTCCTACAGATCCAATGCTATCTTCTCCATGAGGCATCCCTAGGTGCCCCCACCAAACATCACCTCTTTTTGGGGGGCGATGACAATTCTATGGAAATTTTCAAGCTCCCTCATTCTTTTTAGAGCCAAAGAGCCTAAGTACTTAGAAACAATCTTAGAAACCCTTTGTCCTTGAAGCACTATCGTTATGTACCAAAGACAAAGACTGAAGGAGTAAAGTTGTTTACTAAGTACCTTAGAGCTTGATAGCGGTAAAGCCAAGAGCAGAAAAGTCTGAAAGTAAATCTGTCACCATTTCTACTATATCAAGATTTAAATACCCTTTGATCTGCATACGTATACAATTTACCAATAATCCGTTTCAGCTTTGTGATTTCACATGGTTGCCTTTTTGTGTGCCCATCCTGTTTCTTCCACTTTATTCTGTGCCTCCAGCACACCAAGTGTATTGTCCAGAATAGATGCTCATTAAAATGTTGCTGTAGGATCAAATGAATGAATTTCAATAGACTCAAAGTATCTCTAGGTTTGGGGATAATCTGAAATCCTTTGGCCTGAGGACAGTGGCTATTGAGAGCTCGTCCATTCTTTACTTAACCAGTATTTTTTTGAGGAGTTCAGATTACATATTGAACTCACAAAATATGAACATTTAATTGAATACCCCAAATATATTTTGAGACAAAGAAAAGAAACCAGTATTAATGCATCTATCTTTTAGGCTGAATTAAATTCACTTTGATAGTAGACCGTTAACTCAAATTCAAATAATTTGAATTTGAGTTAAATAACCAGTCACTGTAACCAGTGTAACCACTGTAACCAACTTAACTAAAATAAGCTAAGAAATAAATAATAGCAATCTAGTTTTTCAGCTCGTACCATAAAATGTATCTAGGTACTTTCCTGCCTGCCTCATATTGGCATGTGTGTATACACACAAGTGTGTCACATGACACACACGCACACACGCACGTGCGTGCAGTCCACTTGCACCACACTTATCTTTGAAAAATGGATTGCTGTAGCTCCAGAGGGAAATTCTCTGATGGTGGTGAAGAATTAAGTCATTCATTATTGTGACAATTAAATTGTTATTACTATTGTCATTGTTATTTAAAGTCCCAATTGGGTGCCTGACTTTTTCTGCAGTAGAGTTATAAACAATGAATGCCGATCTTTAAAGTGTCAAGAGATCAAGTTAGTAGCTACATATGACTACCTAACGACCGCTCTTTCCAGATAGCTCTCAGCGGGGGATACAAAGCAATTGATAGCACTCTTCAGGACCAAGTGGAGAGATAACATTTCTACACTATATATATGGGGACATGGTCTTGGTACCATCTGTCACAGAAACAGACTGACTTCAACCAACAGATTGCATCAAACTCATTTTCTAGACAAAGAAACTGAGGCTTGACAGAGAAGGAAGTATCAGCCCAGAGAGGGGATCATGAGCTCCCATAATTCACTTAGCCCCTAGGTTCCTGCACCCCTCATCCTTTTTTCTCTCAGTGTTTCAGGGCATTGTTCCTTCAGTTTGTGCGAAGTTGGTTGGAGGTAGGCACCATGGGTTTGATTGATACAGCAATTTGCATCTCAAGGCATCGCTCGATAAATACAGGGCAATGAAAGGCCACTCTCTCACAAACCAATTTCCCCCTCTGGGCTGACTTTAGAAGCTCATTGATGTCACTTCCTTCCTCAGTCAGCAAGTGAATTTTCTTTAATTCTCAAGACCAGCTGTCCATGCTGTCAACAGAAAGTTATTAAAATTCCTTTAAAGTGAATAAAAATAGCCTAAAAGCAAATGTACTTGGAAACAGGAAAGAATCAGTATGCAAAGTCCACAAACCTCTGAGCAAAATAATGTTGATCCAACCAGAGATTTCAAACATTGTATATTCAAGATGCTAGAAAAAATAATTAAAAGATGCTAAAACGCATACTTCTTAATCTTTTATTAGCAAGGGCTTATGCAGTTACAATTTATGCCGAAAATTCCATTCCTCTTTTTCAGATATGATTTGAATAAACTTGGGAATGACTTAGGTTTTCCTGGAGTGGGATTCCCTCCTTTTTTCCTGCATAGGCCAGAGAACGTATACATCTCCACCAGCCTAAGACTACCCATAAGCAGGAGAAAAGAAAAATTATCATTAACTGCAATCATAACCACTAGGGCCACAAAATAATTATATAATTTTATATTTTAAGTCATTAGAGTTTTAATAGCTAAAGGGAGGAGATGATTTTTCTTATGTTTAAATAACTGTAACTCACAGAAGTGGTCTGTCTGGCTTCTGAGTCCCTGGGATCCTCTAGCGACTGAATGACCTCAGGAATTAGAAGCCTGCCCTGTTATCTTCTGAATCAGCCCTTGCCTTACCCCTCGATCCCCCAGCATGGCACCCACCCTGTTGTCTGAGCTGCACCTGACCTGCTAATTAAGTCCATCCGAAACATGGAAGTGTTTCCTGCCACTTCTACACGAACTGTCACCTGCCTCTTCCTCTTTTGGACAGATGACCCAAATCCTGGACTCACTTGGATCCTTTGCCAAGGAAATCTGTATCCAGCCTGTCTTGTCATCCCAAGACATGGCCCAGGTTTGTGTCTTGGATTCCTACCCGTAGCTGGAGCCAGGGCTCTCCCAAGTGTATTACTCTTACAGTTCTGGAAGTCAGACGTTCAAAATGGGTTTTACTATACTAGAAGAAAGGTATGGCAAGACTGCATACCTTCAGGAGGCTTGAGGGGAGAATCCACTTCCTTCTCTTTTCCAAGTCTAGAGGCTGACCACCTTCCAGGCTCGTGGCCTCTTTTGGCCACGGCATCCCTCTGACCCCCACTTCCATTGTCACATCCCCTTTCCTCTGACTTTGGTTCTCCTACTTCTCTCTTAAAAGGACCCTTGTGATGCCATTGCTCATACCCAGATAATCCCAGATAATCTTCCCATCTCAAGACCTTTAATTTAATCACATCTGTAAATTCCCTTTGCCGTGTAAGGTCCGACATTCACGGGGTCCAGAGTTTAGGATATGGACATGGTGGGTGCGGGGGGGGGGGGGCATTATTCTATTTACCATACTTGCCATGTCAGTTTTCATAACCTAGATACCTTCATTTTAGTTATGGGGACAAGCCCATAGGGCTCCCTTAATAACTTCTCTTTATATTCTGCTCCTTTCCCCCCTCCCCCGTCTATTTGGGGACACCAGTCTCTACACGTTCCCTTCACTGAAAACCTAGGGCTTGCCCTCGCTCCCTTTCCTGTACTTGCCACATCCACACCGTCTCCAGAACTTACTTGAGAAAGACCAGGCGACCTTCCATCCCAGTTTTCCCTCCTGAAAACCTCCTCCCTCCTGCCTGAGCGCCGGACATGCTCATTGCTCTCTCTGCCTCCTGTCTCCCACTCACCGCCATCCCGTCCTCCACACAATTACCGAAGTCATCTTTCTCAAGCACGGCTTTGGTCACCTCACCCCTGCTGTAAAACCTCTGCTGGCTTTCCACAGCCTCAAAAACGCTTCTCAACCTCACCTCAAGCCAGAGACGCCCCAAGGTTGTTCTCTTACCCTCTTCCCACCCCCGCTACTTCTCACCTGCCCCGGTATACGCTCTCATTCTCTAAACCACTAGAACCTCTCGAGATTCATCCAAATACACCCTCTGTTCGCCTCTGAGACTATTCTTCCTGTCACAACTCCCTGGAATGCCCATCGCTTATCCTTTGCCTGCGAAATGCATGCTCCCTTCCTTCTAATCCTCCCAATTCTGGAGACAAGGAGATATTGTGAACTCTTAGTTATAGATGGCCAAACAGGCTGGGCCTTCGTTAACTGGCCCCAAATCAGACACCTAGTAAATGGCAGGGCTGAGATTAGATACCAGATTGTTCTCTGCTCCGTTCACCAGCGTCCAGTGGGCTGCTGCGTTATTAGATGATGATGATCTGATTGCTTGGGCTCTCATTTTTCTCTTGAGTTACTTCAGAGTTCCCTTGGTTCCTAAGGAAACAAAGGGAAGGCTTTATACTGCTGCTGCCACCCCAGGCTCCCCTCCTGCCTCTTCGCAGTTAGCAACAAGCATTGAGTGCTCTTTTTTTAAATAATTTTTAAAAGTTTTTTATAAACATATAATGTATTATTAGCCCCAGGGGTACAGGTCTGTGAATCGCCAGGTTTACACACTTCACAGCACTCACCATAGCACATATCCTCCCCAATGTCCATAAACCCACCCCTCTCTGGAACCCCCTACCCCCAGCAACCCTGTTTGTTTTGTGAGATTAAGAGTCTCTTATGGTTTGTCTCCTTCCCGATCCCATCTTGTTTCATTTGTTCTTTTCCTAACCCCCAAACTCCTCACATTGCATCTCCACTTCCTCATATCAGGGAGATCATATGATAATTGTCTTTCTCCAATTGACTTGTTTCACTAAACATAATACCCTCTAGTTCCATCCACGTCATTGCAAATGGCAAGATTTCATTTCTGTTGATGGTTGCATAGTATTCCATTGTGTATATATACCACATCTTCTTGATCCATTCATCTGTTGATGGACATCTAGGTTCTTTCCATAGTTTGGCTATTGTGGACATTGCTGCTATAAACATTCAGGTGCAGGTGCCCCTTTGGATCACTACGTTTGTATCTTTAGTGTAAATACCCATTAGTGCAATTGCTGGGTCATAGAGTAGCTCTATTTTCAACTTTTTTGAGGAACCTCCACGCTGTTTTCCAGAGTGGTTGCACCAGCCTGCATTCCCACCAACAGTATATTGAGTGCTCTTTTTAAAATGCACATTTGACCACATAGTTCCAATGTTCCTCCCCACACCCTGCCCTAAATTTCCTTAATAACTGACTTCCCACAGCTCTTGCAATGATCATAAATCTCCCAGAAGTGGTCTATGTTACTTGCTTCCCTGCCTCATATTACACCACACACCCTATGTCTCTACTCTGGCCATGATGGCTTCCTTCCCATGCCTTGGACCCACCCTGCTCCCCCTTGTAACCTAACTTTGCACATGCTCTTCCTTCTGCTGGATGTTCTACTCCTTTTTCTAGGCAAGACTGGTGCTCTAACTCAAAAGGCCAAGCTTTTTCCACAAATCATGTTGCCTCTTCTTCAAACATTCTGTGTATAATCCAACACAAGATATCTAATTATTAAAACATATCAAGAGTATCTCATAGAGCAATGCCATTAAGAAAGGAAGGAAATGGGTTCTTATTATCTGAAGACTCCAAGATTGGCCCCTGGCATTTTGTAACAGTGGTGTGATAGTCCGTTCTTACCGCTGTCATTCCAATTTCTGTGCTCCTTACGCTGCTGCTGTATCTCATAAAATACTTGGCCTAGTGCTTCAATCCTTAGTGAAATGTTCAAATGTGCTTTTTTTGGTTCATTAATTGATTAGTAAATATCAATTATTCATTACATGTCTTAAAAAAAAAAGTTTGGCAGTTTGTTAAACAACTAATCTTGCAACTATCATACAACCCAGTGATCGTTATCCTGGGCATTTATCCCAAAGGAATAAAGCCTCACCCTCACAAAAAAGCCTGCATGCAAATGTTGATAGATGCTTTATTCATAATAGCTAGCAACTACCCAGATGACCTTCAGTAGGTGAATGGCAACACACACCTTGTCCCTCCACTCCATGGAATACTATGCAGCAATGAAAAGGAAAGATTGAACAGGAATACACAGGCCAACATGGCTGCCTCTCTGGGGAATTCTGCTGAGTGTGGAAAACCAACCTCAAAGGTTAAAATGAAGGATTCCATTCATTTAATATTCCTGAAATGGATGGAGAACAGATTAGTGGTGCCCAGGGCTAAAAGGAGGGAGGAGGTGGTAGGAAATAGATGGGGCTCTAAGAGCACACCAGGAAGGATCCTCGCAGTGATGGAAATGCTCTGGGTCCTGACTGCATCAGTGTCAGCATCCTAGCTTTTGATCTACGGGATGTTACCATCAGGTGAAACTAGGTAAATGGTACCCTTGATCGGTCTATATTGTTTCCTAAAAATGCAAGTGAGTGCGCAGTTATCTTATTTAAAATAAAAATAAAATAAAAGTAGTAAAAATGAAAATAAAATAAAATAATAAAATAAAAATTTTTAAGGACATGTTTAATCAAGGGTGTATCATATCATACCAAGATGTTCACAAGCACTTAATAACTCTAGTGGTGCAAAATTTCTTCTTTCCTCTCTTTCTTAGTTGGTTGGTTTGTTGCTCATTTATTATTACTAAGGATTTTTTTTCTTCTACGTAAGACATAAACAACACTGATCGTTTTCAGGCTGTTTCACCAAGAAGCTTTACCATTTTAGCATCTTTATTCTTTATATCCTTGTAACCTTTCATACATTACCATGATTTTTTTTTTTTTTTGTCCTGACCAAGATACCTTTCATAAAACTGTTGGTTTTCATTTTAATCACTGCGGCACCTTAAAAACAATGTATAATAATGTCTTTATTATCTTCAGGAGTAAAAGAAAAGATTTTAAAAGTAGTGTTGGTGCCACCTGCCATGTTAGAGCTCCTTCTCTGGTCCTCAAAGTTCCAGGAGCTCAGTGTTCATATTATACTTGAACAGGTTGTCATGGTTTGGAAACCTTTGATTGGCTGTTGTTCAAGTTTTTACTCAGTCCTTTTTATCTCTCTACTTCTCTGCCAATGTTTCATGCAGTCTTAGGGTATCACCCTCACCGGATGTCCCCTCCATTCTCTTAACATTTTTGCCTCGTGTGGTTTATTTAAGATTTGGCTTTTTTTTTTTTCCTCCCAATTATTGGAGTGATCATAAAGGTCCATATCGCAATATAAGTGTTTACGCAGATAGCCCTTGACTGCTTTGGAATTTGAGTGAGAACAGAGTGGGATCGGTACTGCATTTTATTCATTTTTTCACACTTTAATGTCACATTTATTTTTGCTTTCTCTTTCAGTGACTAGAGAAAAAATCCAGGAACATATCACCAACCAGGTATTTCTTCCCTTCTCATAAATTGTAGAGTTTGCTTTAGATGTTAATAGTTAAGCATTTGTAAATATGGAGAAAAAAGTTTTGCTAATTATTAAGTATGAGCAATATACATGCTGTTGGTTCTGAGAACAAATACATTGGTCAGACATGGATGATCACCTGCTTTCTCTGTCTCCCCATTCTCCTTCCTTCCCCCCCCACCCCCCCTCCCCACCGAAGGAAACAGTGGAGTAAAACACTGCCAGTTCTGATTTGCAAGGGTTCCCCTGGGCATATCATGACCTCTGCATTGATATTCTCATGGCTACAAATAGACACTTGTATCTAATTTTCCCTTAACTAAGTGACTCTCCTGTGTGAGCTTCCCAAGTTTTAAATTGACCAGCTGAAAGTCACTCCCTCCCAAACAGTTCCAAACAGAACCCCTCCCAGGGGAACCATACAAGTTGACTTTCCCTTCTGGTCTTTGATTTCTATGCAGCATGGTTAGCCAGCATCTTCCTGTCTGCTTCATTGCTTTCCTACCCAGTCTTGTCACAGACTTATTTTTATTTGCTGGTAGATGGAGTCACTCTGTGTCACTGTTGAAGGGAGTTGACTACAGCCACCCATAAAACCAAGGGAGAACGTCACCAAACCCTGTCTTCCCCCACCCCACCTCTTCTTTCCAGAGGTGATAGGACTGTCATTCCCCAAAGGCTGCCCATGCCAGCACACTCAGGAGAGCAAAGAGCGGCATGCTTGGGCTCCATTCACAAACACAAATCCCCATGTCCTTTTATTTTTTAATGGTTTTTCCCCGGGCATTAATTATAACTCACCCTTGCCAAGGAGAAGAGTGGTAAGTCTACTTTTAAACCAGTCAAGAGTACATTTTCCAAAGTCTTCTCATGCCCTCCCAGGTAAACTCCAAGTCTAGCCCTCATTGTCATTCCACCCCCATTAAGTTCTAGCTTCACCTAATCTGTGCCAGATGCCCCGTAACTCATCAAGCTCTAAAAATAGTTAACTCATTAAGCTAATGTACTATACCGCAAGTTCAGGAGGCAAAATTTAATGCTGATCAAGTACCATTTTGCTTTTGCCTGTAATTGGATATGTTGACTGATAGCAGCAGCCATCTTGATATTTGAAACGGCGGTCATTGCGCAATGGAAAAATCAGTGAGCCATTTCAAGTGGTTTATTTGCTTTTTGAGCTTCATTTCTTGATCACTGTATTTTCAGTTATTTGTATATGCTCAAGTAGCTTGGTAAGGCTGAGCAACAGTTACCCGGTAAAGTTTATTGCTACCATTTTTATTTATTTAAGTCACATAGGGAATACTTTTTCTTATAAAGAGACCTGTTTTCTTTATTAAGTTAACAAGTTAAAGCAGTTGACCAACACATATATTAAGGCCACCTCTTATGGGCAGATTTTCATTTCCTATACTTTCCTTCTTTTTACATTTGGCTAAACTAACAGAATATGTGGACACCAAAATAGAACACCAAGTATTTACTTGTAATCTGAAACACTGATGTGCTGCCAGATGAAATCATAATGGTTTCCAGTCCCAATAAGAGAGTGAGATTCTTTGGACTTTAACATAATGAGGAAGGGTCTTCAGTACCTTCGTTATACAAGGAAGGGTCTTAAGTATATTTTGTTATTCAGTTGTTCTCAGAACAGACAGTTGTGTTGTTCACTGTCTGCAGCTGGTATGTCTAATTTTACTATAGAATTTCTATTCTTTCATCTCCCAAGTAGAGAAGAGCTCTCCACTCTCACGAACACACAGACAATACAATACAAAGAGGCACCTTACACCTCTAATTTATTGATTTTGGCAGAGAACCAAGAAATGAAGTCACACCCCTTCTTTAAATCACTGGGCCAACCCCCGCCCCCATATTTGGCTTTTAAAAAACGAATTTGAAAACTCACTTTGGATGATCAATACAGTGTTCTTTATCAGAAAAGAATGTAAAACGGAGCACTGTTGAGCATTAATCTTTGCCCCTAAATCCTTCCCACCGGGCACTATAGATTGTGTAATTAAATTGAAACTGAAAATCGAGTCCTTTTTTTTTTTTTTTCCTTCTTTTTCCATTAAGTAAGCGACGAATTGCACACCAATGTGAGAAATCAGGGCTGGGGCGGATGGAAAGCTCCAGCCCCTTGGCCAATAGCCAGCCTGCATTTTTAGCCGACAGCAATTTTACCACACCTGAGCTCTGAGAACAAACAACTATTTGAGTTCTCTGGAGGGAATGCTGGATTCTTTCCTGTGTAATTCACTGGGGAAATTAGTATGCTTTTTTAAAGTAACTTGTTAACGCAGCTTGTTTACGAGAAGAGGACAAAAATGAGCAGTGAACCGCTTGGCAGCTTATGTCCCAGAATGGGATGAAAGCATGACCCATTTTTTCAGCTGTCTCTTTGGCAGTTCGGTGCTGCAACCATTTCCTCTCTGAAAAATGTTCCTTCTAGAGATGAAATCTCCTTTAGGTTTTCTGAATAATTTTTACTAGGGGAGATGAAAGATAATACCCTAAAATGCTACCAAAAATACCTTCGAAACCTCGATTAGAATATCGCCCCTACAGAATGGGAATACAGTGCATCAAACCTTCTCACTTCAACTTGGAAACTGCCTTCTTACAGAGTAGACAAGGGAAACCTGTAGTAAATTAATACCTTCTGTGTATGCCTTTTTGAATAGTAGATGATTGAAACCCATTGTGAATTAGGACTTTTTTTTTAACTTGGCAAGGTGACAGAGAGGGGCTTCATTTCTTGTGGAGAGGACATGCACGTTGGGGAGGCGCTGGCGGGGACAAAGGCTCACCCTCACTGAATGGCCAGTTGAGAGAGAGCCAGCCCTGTTGCTGTGCCATGAGAGCTGTGCGTTCGTTCCTAGGGCTGTGGTAACAAACTCCCACCAACTGGGTGCTTTCAAACAATGGAAATGGGTTGTCTCTGTTCTGGAGGCTAAAAGTCCAAAAATTCCATGTGTTGATAGGACTCCCTGCTCCCACCAAACCTGTAGGAGAGGATCCCCCTCCTCGCCTCATCCTGGCTGCTGGGTGGTGGCCGGCAGTCCTTCATGATGACTTCCAGCTTCTGTCTCTGACTGTCGGCACGTGGCATCTCCCTGTGTGTCTCTTCTCTTTTCTCTCTCTTTTTTTTAAGATTTATTTTATTTCTCTGAGAGAGAGAAAAAGACAGAGAGAGTGGGGGGAGGGGCAGAGGGAGAGAAGCTTCAAGCAGATTCGCTGCAGAGTGCAGACTGGGAGGTGGGACTTCTGATCCTGAGATCATGACCTGCACCAAAACTAAGTGTCAGGATGTTGAACCAACTGAGCCATCCACGTGCCCCATCTCTTCTCTTCTTATGAGGACAGCAGCCATATGGGGTTATGGTGCCATCCTAATGACCTCATCTTGACTCGATGACATCTGCAAGTACCCTCTCTCCGAATAAGGTCACACCGACAAGCATCAGGAATAAGGAATTATATATACCCATCTGGGGGACACAGTTCAACTATAAAAATCGGGGGACCTCGGAGTGATCCTTGAACCCAACTTTCCCTTTGACCCCTGACCATTTATGATGTGACCTCCTGACACCCCTCCCTCCAGCTCCTCCTCTGCCCAGCCCTCCCCCACCCTGCACCTCTTCTTCCAGACCCTCCTCTCCTCTGCTCCCTGTAACTCTCCTGCTTCTGTTCACCGCCTTTCCATTCACCTTCCCTGCTGCTCCTCTTTGCTTTCTAAAATACCAACCCTCTGTAGCCATCTTCTGCTGCAAAACAAAAATCAGACCGAAACACCTCCCCCACATTTAGCAGTGATGACGAGCCCTCCTTGGGCATTATACTCTCATATGAGGTTTTGTTGCACAAACCTGAGACTGCACTCCTACCCCACCCTAAGAAATGCTGGGTCAGGAGTTGGGTTCAGACTTAGCACAACCCTTAGACCAGGCCAAAAGGGGTCATATACTTTCCAAGACCCCAGACATCACAAACGCAGAAATGCAAAGACTTTTTTTCTTTGGAGCTTGGTGTTTTGTTGAAGTTTGATACTCAGCGGAGCGCACCTAAAATAGGGGTGGCAGGACAGAGCAGCTGAGTCAGGCCCCCTCGTCCAGTGGAGTGGGGTTGGGCTTGGAAACCAAGGAAGGAGGGGCTTCGATAGCTTTAAGGTGTACTTCTGCCCTTCTCTCTGCTTTGGAGAGAGGTGGAGTGGGGGACACAGTTTCGGGTGATATTTAGAAACGTCGGGTGATATTTCGGGTGATATTTAGCAATCCTGAGGTCAGAAAAGTGAGCTGTAAGTGAAGCATGATCCCTGGCCCCCACCCCTCCCGGCCAAGGAACCTAAAGAGACTGAGTCATCCACCTCCTTCAGCAGATCTAGTCTCTGGCCTGACTATGGCTTCTGCCTTGACTTCCTCCTAAAGGTCCACGGACCACTCAGGTCGTCAGTGGCAGGGTGGCTCCCGGGGAGAGTAGGGCTCCTATGGCTTCCAGGCCCAGGATGGTCCCCTTCTGGTCAAGCTGCAGACCCTGGATGGAAATGAGGGCCACGTATTGGGTATTGGTTACTTTGAAACTTCGAAATATTTATTTTTTTTAATTTAATTTTTTATTTTTTATAAACATATATTTTTATCCCCAGGGGTACAGGTCTGTGAATCACCAGGTTTACACACTTCACAGCACTCACCAAAGCACATACCCTCCCCAATGTCCATAATCCCACCCCCTTCTCCCACTTCGAAATATTTAGACACAACAGTATGTGGGCCTCCATTCGTGCTCTTGCTCTGGGCCCAAAAATGTTGAGAATGATTCTGC
Source organism: Mustela nigripes (assembly GCF_022355385.1). Lineage (NCBI taxonomy): Eukaryota > Metazoa > Chordata > Mammalia > Carnivora > Mustelidae > Mustela > Mustela nigripes. Next base: position 47,585,930 of record NC_081564.1, on the reverse strand, counting down.
TCACACACCTGCAGCTTTGAAACTCAATATGTGAGTCTCATAAAAAGCTCAGATTGAACCCACTCATATATTGTCTATAGGATAAAACCCTAGCCTTTGAGTGTGAAACCCAGGGCCTTGTGCCCCCATAATACTTTGGACAGCAGGCTCCTCCCTAGATTCATTTCTCATTCTGCTGCCTTCTGTAAAACAATTGTGTGCTATAGAAACCTGTTCCACCATCATCCTAACCCCTTTTCCTGCACATGCAAAATTTACTCATATTCCAAGACCTAACTTAAATACCACCTCTTCCATGAAACTCTTCATCATGTAGCTAAGAATAATTTCTCCCTCTTCTATGCTCCCATACTATTTTTCAGTCCTTTTGCTACTGCTCCTTGCATGTTCTACTCTAGTTTCCAATTATTTGTCCCTATATGATTTTGTAACTGGATGATCTAATCCTAATGAGACAAAGTCATGTTTGGTTCATTTCAGTGTCTACCATTAGACCTTGCACATCATAAATAACCAACCAATTGCTGGTCAAATGTGAATTTTTCAAGTCACCAAATTACTGTCTGGATAGCCAGAGGGATGCTAAATGTGGGCAGCCCACTCCCTATACACGGTGCTGCTCCAAACTGTTGCGTCATTGATACCTACACTTGAGAACCAACCGTTGTCCTGTGCCCTCCCCAGCAAGAAATCTCAGCTAGGAACAGAAAGGATAAGCTAAGAATGCACATGGTCTCTATGAATAATGGTCCCACTGTCAGAGGGATGAAAGAATCAAAGGGCAGGGAGACCCACACCTCTATTTTATCTTTGTGTCCACATCCCACCACAGCCTGTAGAATGTTAAATGGTTTGCTTGGGTCAAGACATGAGCACCGGACTTTTTTTTTTTTTTTTCTTGAATGAATTTCTCAAATTTCAGTGTAGCATGAACTTCATAACTTCTAAATTTAAAGTGGGATTATATTACCTCGCACTATTCTTATCAAAATGGCCATGCACTCAAGGAGACAACTTTGACCTAAAGAGAGTTTCTCACTTCAAGTTTAGCACTAACGGAACTCATAAAGATCCCACCCCCCTCATTCTCTTTGAAGATTACCTTCCAGAACTGGAAGTTATGCTTTAGAAAAGCTGTCCAATTTACGAGCCTTTTTTTTAAGAATGCTTGAAAGCAAGACTGAAAGGCTCCTGAAGTGAAAGTAGCATGCATAGTGTTTAACAAAGCAGGATTTATAAAAGATGATCTTTATTAAAGGTCAGATGGCTTCCTATCTAGAAAATACGTAGGTGTAAATGTCAAAAGGCTGGGGCTCACCTCTTTAATCGGAAGCCAAGGAAATTAAAATATTGTGTAAGGGTGTCTGAGGAAACAGACAACAGAGAGCGGTCTGTGGAAATAAACCCTTAAGACAGAGGGAGGATGAGAAAATGGCCCTCCGGTACTTTAAAAGCATGAGCACTAGAAGCAAATAATGACGGAGATTAAGAGAATTGTTTATTAGCAACACTGCATGATCTATTAGCAATCAAATATGCAGATAGTTCTCACTCAAGCACTCAAAATGCTTCTGAATAATTGCAACCACTGATTGTGCCAGCCACTCAATGCTCCATCTCATTTATCTGTCACAACAACACTATGAGGATACATATTTTAATCTCCTTTTTCTACAGGTGGAAACTCAAGCTTGAAAGATTCCGTAATTCTTCAGGTTCTGCAGTGCTTTGCACTCAATTATTAATAATACCCGTCAACGCTGTTACTAGGCCCTTGATGAGCTTTCTGTGTGCAGGCTCAAGGCTCAGTTTTACATAAAATTATCTCATTTAAACCTCATGTAAACCTTACAAGCAGTGATCTTGTGAGGTAGGTACAAATCAAGGGATTCACGGTTCATCAAGTGGCTTGCCTAAGATCACAACACCAGGATTGAAATAATAGAACTTGACCGTGTAAGCACCAACCACTATTCTATACTGTTTGAAATACCTTTATTTAAAGGTACCTGGCGGTGAGCGGCAGAGTCGGAATCAGAATCCAGACATACATCATTCTGAATTCCTTTCTTTTCCCTATTGGTCTATATCATTACTAGTTCTGAAAGTTTTCCTATTAACTAAATGATCCCACCATGACCACCCTAATCCAGCACCCCAATTTTGACACTAATCCTGAAGCCAGTGATGGTGAGACCCTAGAACACAGCTACTTAAGATGGTAAGTTTTTTTCCCCCAAAGCAACAAGATGTGCCTATGCTCACTCCGAGGTTCCTGTTAAGCCTTAAATTACCTTTTAAATTAAGTAAGTGAAAAATCAAGTGAATCTGGTCCAAGAGAAAAACTATTTTGTCACCTGAATAGAAATTAAAAACTGAGGGGAAAAAAAGCATACATTGGGATAATCTGCTGCCCACTGGCAATTTTCCTCAGCAGAGCCCCAGCAGAAACACCATGAACATAAAACAACAGAATGGAAATAGACCAACTATAAAGATGTGCTCGTGTTCCTTTATTTTCCAGAAAAGTACCTTACTTCTAAAAACTCTCTTATAAGTTCTTCATTCTTGGTTATAACTGTGTCATTGTATATACCCTCATGTGAGAAAACCTGGGATATGGAAGCTCTGTGTCAAAAATGTAGCATCTCATAAAAAGAACAAAAAGAGCTAATTTGCCATCTCGTGTAAAGGAATCACACCACTGTAAGACGTTACCGCTTGATAACCCAGTGAAATGGATCCCACGAATGATTTTCTTGTCAATCTGTTTTCCTACTTTTTCTTCCTCTCTTTTGAGTTTTTGTAATCACATCCCTCCCTCCTCGCTAGCACTTGGAGCTCAAGAGGAATAATTTGGGTAATAGGAATTTTTCAGCTTAGCAGATTTTATGAGCCAAAATGGTTAGCACCTCATTTGGGATTATTCTCTCCACACGGAACAATGAGCTTCAGCAGCCAAGCTCTAGGTGCCAAGAGTGCAATGATTAGCATTCCCCAGCTTGAACACCACCTCCAAGTGGAATGTCTCTTTTTCATTTCTAGGATTAAAGCTTTGATCAAAATGGGCCACGAAGCCAACATGTCATCCTAGTTTGGTATATACTCAAACGACAGGGTTTGGTTTGGTTTGGTTTTGATTTTGTCTACCTTTAAACTATTTTACCCATATTGCTTTCTCCTCATAATAGGAATTGAGTAAGTCGTCAAGTGAAAACTTGGTATTTTGGGGATTGTGGGAAAGAGATGCTTAAGGGGTCATCATTTTGAGTAAAAATGGCTGGTTGTCATAAAAATTTGTGTTTTAAGAAGTAGTGATCAAAGGGGGGCCTGGGTGGCTCAGTGTGTTAAAGCCTCTGCCTTCGGCTCAGGTCATGATCCCAGGGTCCTGAGATCGAGCCCTCTATCGGGCTCTCTGCTCAGCAGGGAGACTGCTTCCCCCCTCTCTCTCTGCCTGCCTCTCTGCCTGCTTGTCATCTCTGTCAAATAAATAAATAAAATCTTTAGGGAAAAAAAAAGAAGTAGTGATCAAGGGATCAGAAGTATTTTTGTAGTGTATACCTGTCATTGCTTAATTCAGATGTACTCTGTATTTCCTTTGCATTTTGAAACTTTAAATACTGTTTGATCTTTATCAGTGTGAATTTCACTATTTCCAATATTTGGCCACCCTAAATATTTCTAAAACCCCCCAAAAGGAAAAAAAGACAAGAAGTGGCCATTAATACTAGACCAACTCTCCAGAAACCACATTGTATATACAGTCTAGACTCCCTTAGTGCAGATCCCCTGGGCATCCATCAAGAAATTCCTTTTGAGTTTGTGTGAACTTTTGTGTTTACCTGCATTTTGTTGAGGAAGCGTTCCTTGGTCTTTTGTCAAAATCTCAGGAGTCCAAGAAAGTGTCCTAGAGAATTTTTCTACCTCTCAATAGAGAGAAAAAGTGATCCCACTTATTTCTTTCATTATGCATAACTTGAAACCGATATCATTTCAACTTTATTTGTAAAGTAGCACTTAGAACCGATTTCTGTTCTTGTAAAATATACAGATGAGTAGTAAAAATTCAGAGTACCAGGAAGGATCCCTAGTGAAAGCTACCTTGTGTTTATTATCCTCCCTGTGGAAAAAGTTATTATTCACAGAAATGTTATGTTACATTCCATGGTCAGTCATCAAACAAGGAAGGAATAAACGCGATTCTTCACTGTTTCATCATGGGTATGCGCCTTGCTCAAAATGTATTAAAGGGGAGTATTTTCATCATGCTATTACTGAATAATTAAATTAGGCCAATGTTCTGTGGATGTGGAATAATGTAATTTACTTTGTTGAATGATTAGCCAATCAGATTTCTCTCATTTTCTAAGGCAATGGATTGACTAAAATGTGACCATAAACAAAATAGATTTTATTAGGCATAATCTACTTTGTAAACAAATGAAATTAATTCTCTGCCTGACCTAAAGCTTTGAAAATGAAAGACCAAAATTGAACACATGCTTCCAATTTTGGTTCTGTTACTAAGATGACACTTAATATAAAAGTTACAATTTAACTTCCCCTCAAGTATTCCATACTTGATACTAAATGACTCTTAGAAATATGTTCATCAACAGATGGGAGCCACTTATGGCCTCATAAACTCCAAAGCAAGTGAAATTATCTCAGCAAAATAGAAAGATTACAAGAAAGCCTCATCTGGTTATCTCAGAGATGATTAATGCATTGCATATTGGTTCAATGGTGCAATGAATATTGACAGATAATCACCCTTCCTCATATGAAAGAAATACGGAGGAGATGAATGCTACTCATGTATGTTTTTAATCAATCAATAAGCAATTTTAGTACATGCCCTATGCTTGGAGCTGAGCTTCGTGCGACGAGATGTGGAGGAAAGTGCCAGCACCGACCCTCTTCTAAGGGAATTGTCTCTCTTGGAAGAGAAGACTAACAGGCCTTAAGTGCTGCATAGAATGACAGACTGTGTTACTGCTTACTTGCTCTTAACCACCCAGTATAGACACTGTGGGAGTTCGGAGAAGTCAACAATCAACGAAAAGAGGCCAGGGAAGGATCATGGAGAACTTGAAACCACATTTATTTAGATTTGATTCAGCGGGAAGTACAATGAGCTGGCAACAAAGTTTTGAGAGTTGAGAAATGACCTCGGGAAAATGAGTGTGGAATTTTCTTAAAACCATATCCTGTATTTTCCTTTTTGCTCTGTCTCCAGTGGTACCAGCCACCAGCCTCTCTCCAGGCTACTCTGCTTCCCCTCCTGCCAGGCCCCCGGTCCATTCTCCACTGGGCAAGGAGAGTGAGCTTTATAAAACATCAGTCACATCATGTTCTTGACCTCCAGCAGCTAATAAGACGCTTCTGATGAGACCCAGCGCGCTTCCTATGCTCTCCACCATCTGATTGTCCTACAAGATAGGGTCCCACTCTCCTCTTCGATTTCATCTCTTGTCACTGTGCCCTTCCCGCTCATGTGACAACCACACGGGCCCTGCCCTCCATCCTTCCCCCGGGCCTGTCTCACCCTTACACGAAGACCCATTCACTCGCTGCCCCTGACAGACATGCTTGTCATTCAGACCTCTGCTCCAGTAGCTTCTCCCGAAATAGATCTTCCCTAACCATCTATCGTCTGTGTTGTCTCCATTTCCTCTCCGCCCCCGCTACTCACACTCCCATCACTGTCCGCTTTGGTGTTTGTTTCTCACTTACCACCAGTGACTTTTTTTTTTCTTGATTATCCCTTTGTTGATTTGCACATTAGCTACCTCCACCCACAAGAACATAAGTACCAGGAGAGCAGGAGTTGTTTGTCCCAAGGCATTAAGCAGTACATATATTAGATGCTCAATAAATGTTTCTCGAACGAATGCTTCGCTTAATTCATCCCGTGGGCAGGCAGTAACAGTGGTCTGGGCATGAAAAAAAAATGTGTGCGTGTCCTAATATTGATAGTGGAAATGAACACTTTAGAGAAAAACTGAATAGAATTTGGTGCCTGAATATGAAGGGACCTAACAGTCTAAGACAAAGATTAACACGAGGTCCCTGGGGTTACCGCAGAAAGGTGATACTCTCAGCAGAAATATAAAAGTCGTAGTTAAAAGCCACATTTTATGAGTATATACTGCACATTGGACATTATATATATATATTTCATTATTTTTCACAGCTCCATTAGGGAGGCACCATTCTCCGTCTTATGGATGGGAGGCTGAGTCAGCTCCCACCAAGGTGTTCAGTTAGAGATGCTATTCCAGTGAGGGAGGTTGATTTGGTAGAATAGTGATTGACAGTTGCATGTTAAGCAACGTGTGTATACCGATCCAACACCAACTCACCACTCATCCTCTCCCTGTGGCCTCAGTCCAGGAGCTTGCCTTTAACTAAAGGAGACAGGAGCCCTGGTGGGGGTCGAGACAGGCAAACTGACCCTTTCCTGCCATCTAGTGTCAGCACCCCTCCTCGCTCAGGAGGGAGCGTGTTCTGAACCTGGGAACCTCACTGGACGGACCCTGAGTCACAGGCGAGGCAGGAGGCTTTAACCCATGGGTCTAAGAACCGATCTAGAAGTGCACCTCCATCTACTTTCAGTCACCATACTGGCTACAGGCTAGTTACCAGTGGCCTTCAGTTATAGAAGACCCTACGGAAATCCCCTGTGTGGAGTCTGGGACTTCATTCCCCCGGTTGTGCACAGCTTTCCCTTGTGTAGGAAAGTAGATGGAATCAAGAAGCTGTGGTGTTATATCTGAGTGGGGGGTGCCGAGATGTGTTCACCAAGGAGCAGATGACAGCATTGTAAGGAGGCAAGGGAGGCGACGATGCACTGTCGGAAAGACCTTCAGAGAATTCTGCTTGCTGGCTGGATGATATCAGTGTCTCTGTAAATAGGTTAGACAGTCCATCAGTGACTGGATATAAGAAAATTGTAGTTGGATATCAACACAAGCCCTGCCCTCTCACCTGGCATTGCTGTTCCCAGGGCTCAAGTAGCTTTGGACTAATAGGTACTGGGTTGTGGAAGAAGAGTTTCCCCAGGTATATGCTACTTCCCCGGACTTGGGCTCTGCCTAAAGAAAGCAACAGAAAGGGTTGGACGACCCCCAGCACCACCGCCCACCTTGGCTGGGGTCCCACTCGCATTTACGGAGTCCGGGCTGCAGAGGGCAGGCGCCTCTCTGTCATCCATGTCCACTCGCAGCTCATTCATTTTTTTTTTTTCCTGAGTATTTTATTTTATTTTATTTTAAATTTTTTATTTTTTATTGACATATAATATATTTTTATCCCCAGGGGTACAGATCTGTGAATCGCCCGGTTTACACACTTCACAGCACTCACCAAAGCACATACCCTCCCCAATGTCCATAACCCCACCCCCCTTCTCCCAACCCCCCTCCCCCCAGCAACCCTCAGTTTGTTTTGTGAGATTAAGAGTCACTTACGGTTTGTCTCCCTCCCAATCCCATCTTTTTTCATTTATTCTTCTCCTACCCACTTAAGCCCCCATGTTGCATCACCACTTCCTCATATCAGGGAGATCATATGATAGTTGTCTTTCTCCACTTGACTTATTTCGCTAAGCATGATACGCTCTAGTTCCATCCACGTTGTCGCAAATGGCAAGATTTCATTTCTTTTGATGGCTGCATAGTATTCCATTGTGTACAAATACCACATTTTCTTTATCCATTCATCTGTTGATGGACATCTAGGTCCTTTCCATAGTTTGGCTATTGTGGACATTGCTGCTATAAACACTCGCAGCTCATTCTATACCAGCTCTGGGGAATGAAGTTGTACAGACCCTGAAGACTCCCCGCCTCAGGCTAAGGGATGGGGACCAGCGCTGCTCATACCTGGCCTTGCGAAGAAAGGGGGACCCAAAGGAATATCCAGGGCCAGGGCCCTTAATGCTTCTTAGTTTCCATAACTTCTTGAATCAAGTAGACTCACCTTCAGGAGAAACAACTCATTTTGGAAACCCCAAAAAGCTTCAAAATTTGGATTCAAATAATATCAGTAAGATAAAATGGGTAAAATTGAAGGCATGAAGGGGTAAGACCTACAAATATGCATTTTGATCATCACTTCGTTTCGGTAGGGATCTGTTCCTTCTGATGACCTCATCTCGTAACTCACTCTGTTGCCCCCTGCCTCTCTGTCCCTCTCCTTTGCTGTGAGTGTGTCTTACTTTCTCCCTGGGCATTTTTTTTCACACTGAAATCCCCAAGAGAGATCCCACTCGGCATGATCTCACGATCGATCGCCAAGGCCTGATCTGGTGCCTAAGGCAACCCTCTCTTCCTAGTGCAGGATCCAGGTAAGCCACGGGGGCACCGAAGGCTGAGGGGCCTGCTCTGGACTGAGAGGGCTGGGCCAGGCTTTGGGCAGGCAGCCTTGGGTAAAGCTGAGTTGTCAAATCTGCAGGTGAGTAAGCCAGAGAGGCCTGTGTGGCGCTCAAAGGTGCTGACACCGGCAAATCTGATCCTGGGCTGGCAGACACTTAACCAAATCAGACGAATGGAATGTGTTCCTGCCAGGGTCACTGTGGTTCTCACAGCGTGGCCCTTCCCAGAACTCAAGTGGCTTTGGACTGATAGGCAATGAATGGGAACGAAACAAGCCCTGGAGTACATGCTGCTTCCTGGGACTGAGTTCTCGCCCACACCAACGGTCTCACCACCATCACGGCCTTGACGTAGCTCTTCTCTTGGACTCTGTGTCTCTTTAAGGCTGTTACTTTTTTTCTCTTCACTGATAACTGGTTTTCCAGCCCACAGCCAGAGGGGAGATGGATTAATGGGCTTAGCTAGTCACTGGCCACACCCCTGAGCTGAGGTGATCACTCCAAACTTTCTTACTGGCCTAGGGATGGGCAGCCTTTACAGCAGGTGCTCATTCCTAACTGGTGTCCACCTCCATCACGTCGAACAGGAATAGGACCTGTTGCTTTAGTCACTTCAGCCTGCAGCTGGGAAGATGGGCCTTCTGCATGAGCTGCCCAGTGTTAAGGGACAACCAGAGAAGAAAGGCACAGAGACGGGATGTGTTAACATTTTGGAGAAACTTACTATATGTCAGACACTGTACTGGGCCCTTTGAAACTGCCTTTATCTAATACATTCTCAAAGAGACTCCTTTTTTTTTTTTTTCCTGCCACCAGTGTGTCAGAATCAGAGGGCTGAGATTTTAGGATGGCCTTGGGTAAATGGGTCCAAAGAGGCTTTTTTGGCTCAAAGTTGGTTCTAGGTCATAGAACTGCCTACTCTGGGCAAGAAAATTCTTACCAATCTATATAGTCTAGTTCAGTGCAATAAGATGAGATTCCATAAGGGGTTCCTTTTCTCAGCCTTATTTTATACATATGTACACAAACGCACACCATGAACATCTCCAAAGGGCAAGTGACACTTCCAAAGGGCGAGGTGCTTGGGATTCTGGATGCCAGCCAATGCCATCACTTCCATTTCAACATGTCCAAGAACAAATATTAGGATTCTCACTTTAAAAATAGAAAAACAGAATTAGAATGTTAATTGACTTCCTGTAACAACACTGGCTGTGTCTTTGTAATATCCTCTCATCTCTTAATATTTCCTTGCATTTTGGCCAGACTTCCAGCTGACTACCGACACCTGTGACACACTGCCTGAAGGAGCTTACCCTGGCTTCCTGTAGAGCAGCCTAGAATTGCCAGACCTCTTCCCTGTAGGAGCCTCCAACCATGGCTGATGGGATTTGGTGGGATAACTCTGGAGCTCTCAAAGTTCCCCAGTGGACCTGAGATCCAGTTCCTACTGTGCTAACTTTCTTTAAAATTCACCCTATCCTCTCTGCCTTCTCTTCCCTATCTTATTTTCCTATTGTCCTACACATACTTGATAGAATCTACTCCAAATTAGCCACTTGCCTCAAATCTTTGACTCAAGGTCTGCTTCTAGGGAAACACAAATGAAGACACTGCCCTAAAATCACCCAATGAATATGTGGAAAGCCTGATGGCTCTGACTTAAAATTAAATGTTCTTTATATTTTGTGGATCTATCCAGCCACCATGTTGTTGGCCTCACAACGGCTTTCTTCTCTCTTGCACTTACATCTCCATCCTATGGAAGCAGCCAAGCCCCCTCCTCCATGGCTGACCCAGGGCTCTGGCCTTCCCTGGCCCCCTGGTCCACCCCAAGTTAGTCCCCTGTTTCGGTATCTCCCCATTTATTCATTCCCCTTGCTTGGTAATCCATACCTTTAACATCAAAAGAGAGAGAAAGAAAGGAAAGGGGGGGGAGGAAATAGGAAGGAAGGAAGAAAACTTCACACATAGGCTTCCAACCCAGGGCAGCAGGCTCCCTCTTCCTCATTATATCCCTGTGAACAAGAGCAAGAGCAAGAATAGTCTAGCAACTGCATTGTCTAGAAGAAGGTGTCAGAGTCAAGGTTGCCTCCTCCATGTCTCTTCCAGAACCCTCTCAGGTATACACACTCTTGTTTTTGCTCATCTTCAGTGCAAGGGGATAAGCAGCGGGTTGACAATTAGTAATTTTTAGAAAACTCAACACCAACTTGGAGATATTAGAGAGTCCTATTCTAAATCGATTAGATATCTACAATTCCAGTGAGCTATCAAAATCCTTGCAGTGCAACATCCGTTTATCTCCTCCTTCTTCTATTGCAAATATCATTGGCTGTATTTGTCACTCTCCTCCCCACTGGACCCGTGCAGGGCACACCCTGGAGACAACATGGTGAGGATCAAACATCGGAATGGATTTCACGTTAACCCCCTGCAGCTCCTCATTAAAGTTTTGAGTTTCTTTAAAAAGCAAAGTGTTGTGCTCATTCTTCCTAAGATGGAAGTAGAGAACTGGACTGGGTTCCTGACTCCACCACTGACTCCGCAGAATGACCTTGGGCAAATTACAATGCAAGTAGTTTTATTTATCCATGAATTTGAAAGCAATAGCCTCATTTTTCTCAAGAAACCTTAGAAGAAAGATAAAATGATAAATCTATAAAAGCACAATGGACTCCTTGGACAGAAGCCTTACCTACTTACATACATCGAGGTTATGTCTGTTTCCAGGTTCCACGGGTCTCACCAAACCAGAGAACGGCACTATTCTCAGTAGAAACTTCGTCCTTCGCCCTACATCCTCGTCTTTTATGTTTCTTTGGCTTTAAGGGAAAAAATAGAGAGAGAAATTAAATCCAAAATTAGAGGACTGGCAAATGAAATTAGAATTTCAGTCCCTGCATCCAAGTTGACTATAGAAATGAGCTCGTTGGACCAGTTGGAATAATCTCAGTATTGAAAGTGTTGTTTTGTGTTCAGGCAGCTTCAATGATTGGAAGGTGGCAGCTGAGAGAGAACCAAAGGTCACTAGTTTCTCTCTGCACCACCCACCCCTGCCGCCCCCAGCTTCACGTACTCATTATTTCTTCCTGGGACTCTAAGTGTGCTTTCTTTTCTTCTGTTTTCTTTCATCATCTTTATCGCCACTACACTGATTTTTTTTTTGCTTTCCCATTTCTGTCTCTCAATTGTCTTCTGCTTCTTTCTTCCACTCAGCTTTATCCCCATTGAGCATTTATCATGGACTCTTTTCCCTTTTTTTTTTTAAGATTTTATTTATTTGACAGAGAGTAAAATCACAAGTAGGCAGAGAGGCAGGCAGAGAGAGGGGGAAGCAGGCTCCCCCATAGCGGGCTGAGCAGAGAGCCCGACACAGGGCTCGATCCCAGGACCCTGAGATCATGACCTGAGCTGAAGGCAGAGGCTTAACCCACTGAGCCACCCAGGCGCCCCTTATCATAGACTCTTAAGTCTGTCATGTTTTAAGTGAGAAGAGGAGAAAAAGACTGGAAAAGCAGAGGAAAAGCATTCCTATTCGCCTAGAAAATGCTTGTCCCATAGAGATGCTCATAAATATTTAAGGAACAAATCAATAAAAACACCTAATATTTATAGAAAGCAAACTTTGCATTAAGCACTCCATACATACTTCCTATCATTCAGCTACGCTGCAAGGTAGATGCTGTTATTATCCCCATTTTAGTGACAAGGAGGCTGAAGCTTAGAACTAAAACAGGGTAGCCAGGTTTGCTCTGAGAGAAAAATGATAGAAACAGGAGCCACCAAACCAGGTCCATGTGACTGAGAAATCCCAGTTCTCAACTGCCATCCTCCCTTGTGGCAGACATATGCTTTATGCTTTACTTACATCAATTCATTAAATGGGCATTAAACAAGGAGTAAATTGCTTGATGTATGACGCAGCTGAAAAAAAGCACGGATGAGTAAGACCGAGGTGGGAAGCATGACTTCAGCAGCAGCTGTGTTAACTGGGGCCGGTTATGTAAACTCCCTGAGCTTCGAGCCCTTCCTCTGTACGATGAACATATCCGTATCTCGTTTTGGGATTGATGCAGTGGTTAAATTAACTTGCTCCATTCCCCTGCCCTTTTAACTAGGCAAACACAATGAAGAAGAATATTCTAGAGAGAGGACATAAGTCACCGAAACAGGAAACAGAAATGATTTTGCACGGCACACACTTTCTCCACGAAACCCTCCCCACCCTCCAAGAAGGGATTAAATGCCCCCCCCCCTTTTATGCTCCTTCTTGTCTTGCCTCCTGCTGTAAGTGTGATAATTCTTGGTTTTCTCTTCTGTATCTCCCTCCCCACCTCCTGCCCCTGAGGCTTCCCCATAAGAGCAGGGACCAACTATGACTTGCTAGCTCTACCTTCAAAATGTAGCCCTGTGCCTGGCACCCGGTAGGTGCTCAGGAAACATTTGTACGATGTGTAACTAAAGATGGAAGAGCGGAGGATAAGAATGGAGGAGACGGGGCTGAGGGCGCTGGGTATTGGGACTGGATGCTCACATGCATCTCCCGTTGTCCCAGTGTCCTGGTGGAAATGCAGTCTGTCTTCATCCCTCTCATAACTAAACAATCAGCTTCGGAAGCCCTTGGCTTGAGAGTTGAGAGGAACAGCTACAGCAAGGAGGGACCAGACAGAGACACACTGGTTTGCTTCCTTAGGAAGGACCCACTTTCTAGCAAGCCACCCACTGGCATCATCACCCTTATTAACCACTAGAAATAACTGGGGCTCCAGGAGGGTCTGAAGAATTTTAACTCGCTCATATCTAGAAAGAAGCTCAATCACAAAAGATACATTGCTAAAAGTAATGTTATGTCATTAAACTAGAAAAATGTCAAAATTCAGTGATAGGAAGGGGCATATTTAATCACCAATATTATCATCACCAAGAGCAGCTGTTAATAGACCACAAAGGTCCCCCCACAAAAGACACAGGCACTGTGGACACTCTGAACTCAGAAAAAATCCTGGGCTCATGCAATGTCCCTTTTCTCAAGCTATGTGCCTTAATTGAGTTCCTTAATGTTTTTGAGGCTCCATTTCTTCATCTGTACAATGGAAATGCTGGTGGGTTACGGGTCTGGCACGTGGCAGGCACTCAAAACTGGCAGACACCATGATCATTATGGCAGCTCTAAGGAACGCCTTCGAGGCCCATAAATTCAGCTAATGCCTCCCCCAGCCAAGCTGATAATGAGAAGACACTTGGGAGGATGAGATGCAGATAAGAGGGAGAGGCAGTTGAGGTTGGGTTTGACTCCTCACACCCATATACCGTATACCCAGCTTTGGAGTCCTAATACCAACACCCCTATCTCTCAAGGGCACCTCAAACTCAAAAGGTCTGAAACTGAAGACAATGAACACTTACACCCACCCCATCGCCTCCCGTGGTACCTTCTACTCCCTCTCCTGGGATATGGGGAGGCATTCCTTACACTTCTTTTGCCCCCACTTTTACAGTCTAATCAATTTCTTAAATTTACTTCAACTAATTCCCTTCTTCTGCACTCTTACCTCATTGCCTTGGTTCCTGTCCTAAGAATTCCTGATGGGCTGTCACACTTGTCTTCTACATCTAGACCTGCTTACCCCCAGCTGCACCTCCCCACTGTGGCTAGAATGTTCATTCTAAGTCCCTGCCTTATGGAAAATCCCTGTCCTCTACACGGCAAAGTCTAGACTCTTTATATGGGTGTGAGGAGTCAAACCCAACCTCAACTGCCTCTCCCTCTTATCCGCATCTCATCCTCCCAAGTGTCTTCTCATTATCAGCTTGGATAATCTTTCCCATCCCTGGCTTGTTGACCTACCAACTCCCCAGGATCCTCCCAGATTCATCCAGGCTTCACTTCTCTGTGAAAGTTTCCCCCACAAAATTTCTTCAGATAAAGTAAGTACTCTTGTCTCTGTTCCCCAATACCCTATGTATCCTTTTATTATAGCAATTGTCATTTTTTTTCATAAACTCCTTTTTTATCAATCCATTTAAACTTTGACCTCCTCAGGGGGCTGTAAAATTTATCTATTTTATCTTTGTTTCTACAGTGCCAAACGCAGCATATAGTAGTAGTTCAATATACGTGTGACAGATGAATGATCAAATTCCTTCAGTTACATAATAGCACATTAGTAGATCAAGTTTTACAGAAGTACAGTACTTGTCAACTGCATAAAGCCAATATGAGTTAATTACCCAAATAAAGGGACGTATGGGAATGATAATGCTCTTTACTTCAATTAAATGCAAAACATTGGTTTATTCAAGACTATTCTAGATGCTAGTGGGGGTTCCACAGATGTATACACTGACCTTTAATAAGTTTAAACTAAACAGGAGCGACAGTCACCTAAACATCCAACTGTAACAACTAACCAGGATAAAATAGAAGGTGTCAACAAAAGACTTAACACTCAACCAGGTCAGACTTGCCTTTATACCCAGCTGCCCCAGCCTCCATTAGAATGCTGCTGAGCCTTTGCCACTGTAATAATAGAGTAATTAATTGTGTGATTATTTACCTAGGGTCTTTTCCCTTATAAGAATATAAGCTCCGTGTGGGCAAGGATCACATTTGTCTTACACAGTCCACCATCCTGGGCATCTGGCCCTATGCCTTGTGTGCGGTAGACCCTCAATGAGTTTAGAGGGAGAAAGGGCAATTAATGTCAATGTACAGACGAGGCATATGGAAACAGAGGTCTTAAGGACTAAGAACAAAGCTTTCAGATTTACTGGAGAGTTCATGAATAGTCCACAATTTTTTCTCCATTAGATTTCTTTGAATACTCATTTTTCTCACCTATAATGATCTATCTTTCACCTGACTTGTCAAGCAGATCCATTCTTCAAAGGTATTTATGGAAAACTATAGCTTTCTGCCTTGGTGTACAATTGAGCTGTGGCTAAAAGAGTTTGCCCAATGAGAAAATCAAATAACTATGTGACCTGGAATAAAATCACTTTTTCACAGGTGGTGCAGACAAAATGCTAAGTTTTAAAGAGAGCAGAATCCCTTGCTGGAGTCGTGGGTGGTTTTCAGGGGGAGAGCAGGATTTTCTATCAGCCTAGGAGATTTGGAAAGTCCCACGCAAGAGGGAGAACATGAGTGGAGGGTGGTGAGAGCCCAGAGGAAGCAAGTAGAAGAGTGTATACGTCAAGAAAGGAGCAGAGCACAAAGTGACCAGCCCAGTGGCGACAGACTGCCAATGCCAGCTAAGGAGTCGGGACTCGGGTTTATATATAGTTGAGCCCGTTCCAGATTTTAAGGGATGAAAAGTAAGATGTTTTAGGAAGACTTATTCAGCAATAATTTTCAGGGAGACCAATTAGGATACTAAAGAATATCCAATTAAGTGATGATAAATGAAAAAGAATTTTAAGAGGCATTATGAGATGTAGATTAACCAATTTACTTTCTGATTGTTAAAGCATCTCTCAGATTTTGTGAGTGGGTGGCAAGAATGTAGTAGAACCATTTCAGAAATAGAAAAAAAGCGCAGGAGGAGCCACTTTGAGAAGGAACAACATACATTTGGCTTTATAGACATTTGCCTTGGGGACAAGCAGAACAAGGTGTCCTGAAGGAAAATGGGCATGGAAGAGTGTACTCTTTTTATTACTGTTGTCATTGTTAACAGCATGGTGATGATGGTGGTGAAAATTCACTAGTACAAGCTTTGGATTTAAAATGACATCATCTCATAGGCAAATTATGGAAATGGCCCAAGTGCCCATTGACTGATGAATAGAAAAAGAAGATGTGGTGTGTACACACACACATGCACGCACGTGCGTGTGCACACACACACACACACAATGGAATATTACTCAACCACAAAAAAAGAATGAAATCTTGCCATCTGCAACAACACTGATAGATCTAGGAGGCATAATGCTAAGTGAGATAAGTCGGTCAGAGAAAGACAAATACCCTATGATTTCCTTCATTTGTGAATTTCACTCAAACAAAACAAATGGACAGAGGTGGTGGAGACAAACCAAAAAAATGGACTCTTAACTATAGAAAATACACTGAAGGTTCCCAGAAAGGAGATGGGTGGGGAATGGATGAAACACATGACGGAGATTAAGTATGTACTTATCATATGAACACTGAGTAACGTATAGAATTGTTCGATTACTAAATTGCACACCAGCAATTAATTTGACACTGTATGTTAACTGTACTGGAATTACAATTTAAAAACTTAATAAAAAATAATAATAAAATAAAATACCATTAATCGCAGTTTTAGTGATCCAGACCCCTCAGTCATGGAAAGCCTTTGCTGTGACTGAAGGAAATGGAGTGGGGTTGGGGATGGAGAGGGAGGCCACCACTCCCTAGTAATGGTTTTTATAAGGTGAGTTGATGGTGAGATAAGGGACACTAGGCGGTCTAATGGCCTTCCAACAAGAAGCCTCCTGAGGTGTCAATACTTATTAATCTTAGCCCATCCCTTGATTTACTCAGAGGTGAGGAAACTAATTAGTACTCAATAAACTAACAGGAAATTGAAGTCTCATTTATGAACAATGAAACTCCCCCCTGCAGTTATCTCCCTAGCCAAACGTGTCATCAGCAAGCAGCTTAGGGAACAGGAACTTCCATCTGGTCTGTGTGAAGGCTGATGTGACATCCCTACCCATAGAGGACCGTTTGTCTCTACTTAACTAAAATATTCCACCCACCATATTGGATGTTTCTCTCCTGGATGGTATGAGATGAACTATTACTTTTTCACTTTCATTTGCAATACTCTGTTGAGTGGTCAGTCCCTCAAATGCCATTACTGCCTGCAGAGTGCCCAGAGAGCTTGTTTAAGTTAGTCGGGAGCCCCACCCCCCAGAGACTCGGCTTCTGTGTGTCCCCAGTGAGGCTGGAGGATGCTGGCGAGCCTCCAGACGTTCCCAGGCAGTAGGGAGTGACTTTGAACTGATCTGATTTGCCAGGCAGGTGGGACTCCAAGCCCTCCATGCCTACTTCGTGAGCAGGGCTGTGTGTACCTATTTTATTTGTGCTCTCTTCTGCCAAAGTCTTGTTTGAATACAGATTTTCAGCACCTTGACAAGAATTGGCAAAGTATTTATCCAAATTAACCTTGACCTTTTGATTAATACTGTTTCTTCGACAAGGTTCTAAAACAATTGTGTGGAAGCCCATCACTAAATCAAACTCACATTTACCACAAGAAATAAAGCAACGGAAACTTCTATTTTCATGAAAATCTTTGTCCTCCGCCATTGCTCTCCAACATAGATGAAAATGTAGTTTCTGAATGCCATATTGTCTGAGGCACTGCCTGGTTTTTAAGTGTGTAGTAGTCATCAAAAAGAAGGTGAATTTCTCCTTTTTGGTATTTCAAGACAATCTAAAATATCCCTAGTAAAAATGATTTGTATTTCAAGTGACTGTGCAAGCACAACTCTCACTTTGTGTACACAAGAAGGACGTCCTGATTATGTGCAGGGAGCCATTGTACTGCACTGTTTTCCTATTTAGAATAACAAAAAAACTGACACTAGTCTCTTTGATTTAAAAAGAAGGGAAAAATTAATCAATTAATTAATTGATTTAAAAAGTAGAAGAAATCATAATCATGATACAATCAAGATACAACCACTATTGATGTTTAGGAGAAGTTTACAAAGACCAGAAGCTGGCATTGGCAAGAATACCTTGGTAGACTTTTTTGTAAATTTATTTTTTATTTAACTAAATATGGTATAAAGGCCGGTGGAAGTGTAATATAATTGTGTAAATAAATCCTGTTAATAGATGTACAGATACATTTTTTTTTTACTGTATCTTGTGAAATAAGGAATCTATCTCTGGTTTTAAAAAATCACATTTTCACCTCGAAACTTGTGAAATAAAGAATCCACCTCTGATTTTAGAGGATCACATTTCCTCATTGACCAATTATTTATTGATCATTTTCGATGTGTCGGGCAACATGCTAGGTACCAGAGATCCAAAAGAGAACAAAAAAGATAAGACCTCTACAGTCACATTCTAGTGCAACAAAGGTAGAAAAAGGAGGAGACAACATAGAAGTAAGTAAATGAAATCATTTCACGTTGCAATAAATGCAATGAGGAAAATAACCAGGGTTCTTATTGGGGAACCTTATATGGGAGAGAAACTCAGAGAAGAACATAATATAGAGAAGGTGGACAGGGAATGTCTCCCCACAGAGGTGATTTTCTGAGAGTGAAGAGAAGAACCAGGTGTGCTGGCTGCTAAGAGCTTGAGTAACATAGTGAGAAGTAGAGAATTGCAAAACTGGAAGTAGTGATGAGCCAGAAGGTTAGGGGATGGTGGTCAGAGAGATGATCGAAGTGGCGCAGGCTCTGGTAGTGGCAAGGTCCACGTGCCATGAAGAACACTTCAGTTAAAAGTGAAGTGGTTTGGATGCCTGGGTGGCTCAGTCGGTTAAACATTTGCCTTCAGCTCAGGTCATGGTCCCAGGGTCCTGGGATCGAGCCCGACATTGGGCTCCCTGTTCAGGGGAAAGTCTGCTTCTCCCTCGCCCCTCCCCCTTCCCAAGCTCACTCTATTGCTCTTGCACTCTCTCTCACAAATAAATAACATCTTAAAAAAAAAAAAAAAGAAAAGAAAAAGAAAAAGAAACCAGGTGGTCAAGGGGCTGAGAGTTCATTGGGTGTCAGAGTCATCTGACAAGAATGGGGATGAGAAGTAAAGTCTAAGCTAGGACCTCCCTTCAGTGCATGAAACAGAAAGATCGGGGCAAAGGCAGCTGACAGTGTAAGGAGGAGGAAGGGAAGTTCAGCAGGACACACACACTTCACAGAAGTAGAAGCTTTTGCTGGTGGACATGTTCTGGAAGCAGCAGTAAAGTCCAAGGAAATCATTTCCTTCCCTTCTGGTCTGAGGGACAAGTGATTCAAGGAAATAAAGTTGTGTCTACTTGAGAAAGTACAAAGGAAGCAGAGTCTTGGGGGCCAGCCAGGTTTCATGTAGAGAAAGTCATGGGAAACGAACATTCCAGAAGTCTCTGGAGATTAAAGGGGAATTTGATGACCACAAGCAGAAAGTCCAGAGGGCACAGTGGAAGGCTGATTTCATTTTTGTTCTTGTCAGTGGGGCAGGGAGAGAACTAATTAGGGTACATGTAAAGACACACAAATTACAGTCTGGATAATAATGGACAGCTGGGAAATCTTGAAATTTACTAGGTCACTGGGATAAAACATTATTACTACTACTATATTATTATTATTTTATAGTATTAGTAATAATGTTTTAATTATAATAATTGTTATTATTATTTTATAGTTGTAGTAGTAGAAGAAGTAGCAGCAGAAATACATTGACAGTTTTACATCAGGCTTATGTTAAGTACTTTCCATGCAGTCAACCAATAACTCCATGATCTTCCAAAGCTCAAGTCAAATTTCACATCATCTGTGAAAATTTTATGGACTTCAGGTCATTGATAAGAAGAGTAAAAATGGATTCAGGATTTTGATGTCATTTTGGCTGTCTCTGAGAAGACAGAATACAAATGGTTTTAGAGTTGGGACTCCAAACATTTGACTCAATTGTAAGGAAGAGTTGGGCAGCTGTTTTATGAGGCTACCAAGTTGGTGTATGATGATGAGGGGTTATTCACACAATCTTCTTGCGCCAGAAAGAAGCAGTCCCCACCCACACCCCACCCTACTTAAAGCTCAACTAGTAGGACAATGATACCTGGAGGTGGTTCCCATCCACAGGACTTTATTTCTCTGCTCTTTTGTTCGATTTGCTAGAATATTTCTCATCAACCTGGAAGACCTAATTCCATTTATTCATTCAACAAATATGTGAGAGCAATTAAAGGCTATCGACCATTCTAGACGCTGGGGATACAGTGGTTAACTGTATGAATGGATGGAAGGTTGGATGGTTGGATGTTTGGATGGATGGATGGATGGATGATAAATAGCTAGAGAGATAGATAACCTCTAAGAAACTTTCCCCACCACTCCCTTCACCACTGGGCTGGTGGCCCTATACATTACTCCTACAGCACATTATTTATTCATTAGTTTTCCAACAACATTTTGACAATTCTATATGTATATATCCATTCCAGTCTTCTCCTCAACCATCCTTTTCAATATAAGTGAGATCATGTTACTTCTCTGCTCAGAGCCCTTCAAAATCTTTCTAGTTTGCCCAGAGTAAAAACGAAAATCCTTAAAATTTTTATCCCTAAAATCTCATCTTCCATGTCTTCCCTTATGTAGTCATTCATTGCCAGAACTGTAGGAAGGACGTAGTCAGATGAACAGTAGATGGTAGGTAGGCTGATTCATCCCACTGACAAGAGAACTAAATTCTTGTTCTATTTTTCATACAATTTTATATAGCAGGATATCAAGTAAACTTTTCTGGATTCCCTAATCATTCTTCACTTGGGAAGGAGGAAAGATTTCATACATGAATGAAATTGCATGATTATAGTTACTAAGTTATTATGATAAATAAAAATTTTATAAAATAAAACATTTCCAAGGGAAAAAGATATCTCTTTTTGCAAGTGCTTGAAATACTGAAATGGTCTTGAGGATTTTATAGTTAGCTTTGCTACAATTTTAAGTTGTAATTTATGACTTTGAACTCTTCTGTGCTTTATAGCATATCCCAAAAGCAACAACAAAAAAAAGTTCAATGCAAATACAGCTGCATTTTGTACTTACATTCAGTGCACTAGTGCTGAATCAGTGACAAAGATGATATGTTTCTGAATAGCTCAAGAATCATTGACCTACAGGAGTACGTTCTATTGTGTTTACAGGCAAAGCTAAGATGAAAATTCAAGATACTCTCCTTTCCATCTTGTGGTTACCGTGTGTGTGTGTGTGTGTGTGTGTGTGTGTGTGTGTGTGTTTTGGAAGGTTACATAATTGATAACCATAGATAACAAAGATAGTACAAAAACAATAACTGATTCACTATGTCATAGATTCAAAACAATACTAGTAGTTTTATCCTGATAATACTCATCATATAGCATGAAAAAGTCTATTAATGTAATGCTGCACATTAACATTAAATGAATGATAACATGTAAGTAACCCAAATATATATAATATAAAATGTGAAACTTTGGTTTAGAAGGAAGCATAGATACCTTTCTTCATTGTTATATTTTCTCTGAAGAAACTTAACTACAAAATGTATAGTCAGCATGCTTTACTCAATTGTTTTGGCAGCTAACATGAAATGTGCTCTCCTCAATAGTATTCTAAAACAAATATGTTATGATTTTTGTATAACCAGGTTTGTGAATATGCTTTCAATTTTTCTCCTTCTCCATTTAACAGAACTCCAAGTTCCATATAACTGAGGGTCCCAAGGGAAAAAAGGAAAATCTGCTCAACTCTGAGAGGCCAACTAGGCTCTTAAGGAAGACCAGCCACCCACAAGGAGAGGATGGGGCTTTAGGTAAGACCACGGGGCCACCAACAATTAAGCTGAGTGAAAAACATGAAGGAAGTAGGACTGTTTTTAAGAAGTTCAACGAGATGAAGTGGCCGTTGGACATCCGCCCTTTAAACAAAAGTTTAGTCAAAGACAACAAATGGAAGGAAACAGATGTGGCCCAGGAGACACGCAGATCTTTCCTTCAGGAGTTTTGCAAGAAATATGGTGGGGTGAGTCGTCCTCAGTCACATCTTTTTCATATGGTATCCAGGATCTATGTGGAAGATAAACACAAAATCTTATATTGTGAGGTACCCAAGGCTGGCTGCTCCAACTGGAAGAGAATTCTGATGGTACTGAGTGGGTTGGCTTCGTCTGCATACAACATCTCCCATGATGCTGTTCACTACGGGAAGCATTTGAAAAAACTAGATAGCTTCGACTTAAAAGGGATATACACTCGTCTGAACACCTACACCAAAGCTGTTTTTGTTCGTGATCCCATGGAAAGGTTAGTGTCAGCATTCAGGGACAAATTTGAACACCCCAATAGCTATTACCATCCGGTATTTGGGAAAGCGATTATAAAGAAATATCGGCCAAATGCCTGTGAAGAAGCATTAAATAATGGATCTGGAGTCAAATTCAAAGAGTTCGTGCACTATTTGCTGGATTCCCGCCGTCCCGTAGGAATGGACATTCACTGGGAGAAGGTCAGCAAACTCTGCTATCCATGTTTGATCAACTATGATTTTGTAGGGAAATTCGAAACTTTGGAAGAAGATGCCAATTACTTTTTACAGCTCGTGGGTGCTCCAAAAGAGCTGAAATTTCCAAACTTTAAGGATAGGCACTCTTCTGATGAAAGAACCAATGCTCAGGTCGTGAGACAATATTTAAAGGATCTGACTAGAACTGAGAGACAATTAATCTATGACTTTTATTACCTGGACTATTTGATGTTTAATTATACGACTCCATTTTTGTAGTTTGCATTCATTTTCTAAAACCCTGTATTTACCCCATGATGATGGCCTCCAATCAGCTAACTGTAATTTTTCCTACCATTCTCTGTAAGAAGGAATTAACTAAGTGCCATTGTCTCAATTTAATGAAGATTTTTCCCAGATAGTCTGACACCAATTGGCACAAAGTTATAGGAAAATTAACTTACAGAGACGTGTAAACAACTTGAGTTGCTCTCAAATGTTTGGGAAATAGCTGCTTTTGCATTATGGATTATATTATAGAAGCAATAACCTAGCCAGCTGCTGCATTAGCTTCAACAGCCTCTTGCAATGATAGGAAAAGGGATCTAAAATAGCATGAGTATATTCTACATCCTAGAATTTGATGTCTAAAGTGCATGGATGTATTTTTAGCGGTCTGTGACATACTACCTGCACACTGGAGAGTTTTCTTACACCCCGGAAATCTTCCTATCAACTGTGATGAAAAATCAATTTTGAAATAATATTTTGGACCTAGGCATTTCACTTTAGATTGGAAGGCGTATGTGATTTACAATATGAGGATATAGCGGAAAAACCAGATGAGGCTATGGCTTTTTATATTCAACAGCCAACAAAAGATGCACAGCATGCTACGATCAAAGCAGCAAAAACAACCTTCCCCTTCCAGAAAAACTTAAGGGAATTGATTCTGTTTTCTTTTGAGCCCTCTGTGCAGAGACAGAATGAGCATAACCACTAAAGGTCTTCGCTTCTGAAGCAGGCGGTTGAGAAGTTTAAGCCTCATCAGATATAAATGTGCTCCTAATTCTGGTTTAATTGGGCAGAAGGGAAATTGTTTCAGGATGGAATAATCATCAAAAACAAAGTTGCCCCTCTGAATGTAGGCCTCAAACAATAACAAAGTTTTATAAGAATATTATTTGAATCAAAGCATCATGTGTGTAGCTTTCTTAGTGGAATGTGCTCTAAGAATAGCTTTTGTTTCCAGTCTAATTACTTAGCTTGGGAATGACTTTTTAAAAACTCGTATACCACTTCAAAGATAGGTTATATTCTAGAGAATAAACAAAATTAGAGCCCTAGAAACATTTTTAATAGGCTTATGCATAAACAAATTAAGGTATTTTCTTTTTAGGTTTAAATATTCTATACTAATGCAAGACACCATTGCATTCAAATATTCAATCCAAGTTTTTGGAAAATAGGACCAGGTGTCGCCCCTATCAAAATTGTAATGAATTTTGGAAATTTTTTTCCAGCAGACCTTAAGTTTGAAGACACATTTAGATGGAGAACTTATTTTAATTGGTTGACTGTTGCTTTGAGTTGAAAAACCACATATCATTCAAACCCTGTTTAAATGCGGCTTGCAAATATGTTCTTCTTCCCAATCGTTGCTTCTCATCAGTAAATACTTAGTAACGTTTCTCAGAGAAAAGTAGGCATCAATATTTAAATATTAATAAACCAAGCTAGTTACAGTTGTACTTATTTCATTCTGATTTTCCATTTCATGGCTGCGTATTCATGAATTGCTTTACTCCACACATGTCTACTTGTGCGTCCCATCTGTGTCTCCCAACAAGTACGAAACTGCAGCGGGCTCCCTGATCATAAGTATTAAACCTTCTAAGCCAACCTTTTACTACTTTCCACTCCATTTACTCTTGCCTCTAGACCCTACACTTAAACTGTGCTCTCTGTTTTTAAGGAATTTTACTCTAGAGTAATCTAAATCGTATAATTTAAATTTTGCTGTACCATGTAGAGTGGACTCCTTGTAACTTGGAAACATTGAAATGATCTTTTTATGGAGGAAGAGAGGGAATAGAAACTATGCCAAGAAGCCTGAAATTTTATTCCTAAACTACACACAAAAAAACCCCCTAGTTTTTGTATGGGTGGAATCTATTATAAAGTATAGAAGCAATTTTCTCAACGTTATTCCTAAAACCTTATAAGGAACCAAAAAAAAAAAAAAACTTTTCATAACTTTGGAAGAAAAAAATGGAAACAAGTGTCCTATCTTTCTCTTATTAGCATTTCTAACACACTTATGAAGATGGGGTACATATATGGAATATGCATACACATATGTATGTATATGTACATACACATATATGTCTATATGACACACACATATATGTCTATAATACTGTTTGGCACAGGAGGGAGAGAAGAGGGCTGTTGCTTTCTGTTAAGGCTGTTCTATGCCTTCCGCGGTCTGTTCTCCTCCCCATTCCCTTTCCACTTAGCCTACATAACCAGAGGTTGTCCTTCAGTCATGCTCTTCCTGAAAGACTCGCACCAGCAAGCATCCTCTGTGGCTGTGAGTTCCAGGGGCCACATGTTAAAAAGATCTTATGGAGGGGTGCCTGGGTGGCTTAGTTGAGCAGCTGACTCTTGGTTTCAGCTCAGATCATGATCTCAGGATCATGAGATTGAGCCCTGTGTTGGGTTCCACACATAGTGGGCTCTGCTTGAGGATTCTTTCTCTCTCTCTCTCTCCCTCAGCCTCTCCATCATGCTCTTTCTCTATCTCTAAAATAGAGAGGGTGTTTTTTTTAAAGGGGGTTATGAAGGAAGAACACATTTTTAATGCACCTACTCTTCTTTTAAATGGCTTCTGTTCATGGCAGAGCCAAAGAAGCCAGTCATCATCTTGGATTCCTTGTGATGTTAAATACCTCTTCCATTTATCATTTCTGAATTCTTCTGTTTGCAGATCAGCTCACATCCACCATTGTCGTTTCTGCCTGGGCACAAGTGCCAGGTGTGCACATCACTCTTCCTTTGGATGGTCACCACTTAGATTCTGAAAGGCAAGTGACCAATGTTCACATTCTAACACTAGCATGTGTTAGGTATAATTACAAGTCCTCTAATTAAACCCTAAGGATCTTATTTGTTTTTATAGGCAACAGTAATGACCTGGGCAGGCTCCTTCACTCTGTTATTCCCCTGTCTGGAATTACTAGTAGAGTAAAAGTTGGCAGTTAAATCCAAAATCAGTTACCTAACATGGTAAACTATCTATGGATATGTGTGGTTGATGTGATTGTGCCTGGAAACTGCCATAAATTTCAATGGAAATGCAGGTACAGGACACTCAACTTACTAATTTTCTCACACATGTTTGGAAATATCCTTTAAGTCAATGGAAATGTGCAGCCACTTGTTAAATTCTCTAACTTCACAGGCTATAAAATATTATCTAGCAATTCAAGAGCTACTTGGGTACCATTTATAATCAAGAAGAGGAAAAAAGATTTTCTACTTTACATATGAATAATTATTCATCAAAGAAGTATTATTTCCTGAAATATATAGTGTTTAGCTGGAAAGAATATATAAGCAGATGAAGGGAATTTTGAATGTGAGTTCCCTTTGAATCATCACCAGCAGAATTGGTAGAACTTGGAATTCATAGGCTGAGACTACCATAAACATCGCCCTACTCTAAGTTCTCACTCAACCTCTTAGGGCGTCTTTAGCCTCTAGGCTTTCATAGACTATGGCAAGTAGAAACTTTGCCATGGCTGACATCCCCAATGTTCTCCAAAATCTGAAGGATAGTTGCCCTTAGGCCTTTAAGAACAGTTCAAGCATCTGAGGACCTTAGGCCAAGGCTAACTCAGTTTAGTCCTACCTCTAGGGTCATACCTTTTTCATCTCAATCATAATCATTATAATAATATTCAAGATCATAATCATAATCAAACGTTATTCATCAATTTAGTCTCCATAGTCAATCTGAGATGCTATGTATGCCCACATGTGCACACGCGCGCGCGCGCACACACACACACACGCACACAATAATATAATTAAAAAAACTAGGGGCACCTCAGTGGCTCAGTTGGTTAAGCATCTGCCTTTGGCTCTGGTCATGATACTCTGGTTGAGTTCCATATTGGGCTCTCCACTCAGCGGGGAGCCTGCTTCTCCCTCTCCTTCTGCCTGCTGCTCCCCCTTCTTGTGCTCTTTCTCTCTCAGACAAATAAAATCTTTTTAAAAAATAAAGAAAGAAAACTAAATCAGAGTGGTTCAGTGACTTGTCTAAAGAGTCCTAGCTGGTGGGACACCTGGTGGCTCAGTCAGTTCAGCAGCCAACTCTTGGTTTCAGCTCAAGTCTGATCTCAGGGTCATGAGATCAAACCCCACATCTGACTCCTCACTCACTGCAGAGTCTGCTTGAGTTTCTCTCTCCCTCTTCCTCTGTCCCTCCCCTGCCCCCCTCTCTCTCTTACTCTGAAATAAATAACTCTCAAAAAAAAAGAAGAATTACAGCTGGCAATTAGGGTTGGGAGCCAGAATGAATCCAAGCAGCATAAACTATTACCAAACTCTCTCCTTGGTTTGAGAAAAGCAGGAAACATATATTGGTATCTCAAAACTTTTTCAGTACAAATATAGATACATACACGTGTGTGTATTTAACTGGTTTTTGCATTTCAAATTAGCTTATCCCTTTATTCCTGCTGAGTTAAACTGACAGATTCAAAGACTTTATAAGAAATTAAGCTTTCTGGGGCGCCTGCGTGGCTCAGTGGGTTAGGCCTCTGCCTTCGGCTCGGTCATGATCCCGGGGTCGAGCCCCGCATCGGGCTCTCTGCTTAGCAGGCAGCCTGCTTCCCTTCCTCTCTCTCTGCCTGCCTCTCTGCCTACTTATGAACTCTGTCAAATAAATAAATAAAAATCTTTAAAAAAGAAAAGAAAAGAAATTGTTTTCTTCCCCCTTGTTTTAAATTCCCAGTTGATCATGGAACTCAGTGTCAGAAAAAAGAAGTCCCTGGAACAAATTTAGCATAACAAAAACAAAATATCATTTTGAAAAGAAAGCCCAGACAGTGACACAAATGGGCAAGGTCAAGGAGAATTTAGATGAAAGAGGGAGGGAGTCTGGCCAACTTTCCCCAAATCGGCAGTTGAAGATGGTCATGGCTTATCAGGTCAGCCCAAGAGAAAGCTCCTTAAATACTTCTAGAAGTAAGCAGTCATGTATAGTCTCTTTCCTGAGCTCCTGTCCTCAGAGGAGCAGGTTGACTCAAACTAACTGAAAAACACCCTGAAAAGTTCAAGGTAAACAAGTGCTCGGCTAGAAGAGGGCACACTTTCCCAGGTCTTCAGGAGAACCCATATAAGGAAGGCCAAGTCTGGAGACCTCCGCAAAATGGCATTGTCTCACACCATGTAGTTCCAGAGCTGCCTGGTCACACACACACATCTTATCCACCACAATCCTACCCTTGTAGGCATATCCAAATCCTTTTAAGCAATCATTTTTCCAATCTCTAGGCCTCTGTTCAAATCCTAATTCTATTTTGAAATACTCTCCTCTCTCATATCTAGACACTCCGTTCATGTTAGGTCACCAAAGAATCTCTTTAGATGATTCAGTTTTGCAACCTCGTGACTTCACGAGCTCGCTGATCAACAGAAAAAGGCAAAATGATTTTCCCCTGATGCGAAATGAGTCGGATTCTTCTTTTACCAAGAAATGCAGACATTCCTTCTCTTGCTTTTTTTTTTATTTTTTTGGCTTCATTTATTCATTTGTTCATTTGCTACGTCCCTCTTCATATGCATATAAAATCTCTTTTGCCATTGGAATATGTTCAAGATCTTCCACGAGGAAAGGAAGTGTGTCTGTTTAATTTGTTTTGCACTGTTATGAGCACAGTCGTGCAATGGAAAGAAAGAGTTCCTGATAAATACTCTTGACAATATAGTCTAAGGGCTCCTCCACAACTTCTCTTAGTGCGTAATATGTGCATTATTGCTTTATGACTGTACGGTCCATGGATCCAAAGAAAAGGCCCTAAAAAAATTGGGAGAAGTTATCAAAGCCACATGCCTTCTCTACCCTAACAGTCACACCTTAACCAGAAGTAGATCTGTGGACACAGCAATCCTTCAGATTTCTAAGATGGCATATTTGTATATTAGGTTTGAGGAGGAAATGTTGAAAAAAAAAAATGCATGATTCTGGTCACTCTGAAAGCTATTTACTGAGCAGGGAACAGACACTGGAAAATTGCTTTACATACATTCATTTAATGACATGAAGAGTAGGTCTAATCCTTCCCCCCAAAATAGCGGAAGTTCAGTATTATTCCACCGGTCATTTTATGGTGGGAAAACCGAGGGTCAGAGAAGTTTAATGGCTAGCCACAGAGGAGCTTCCTGCCAGGGTCTCTTTGGCTGCAAAGCTGGGACCACACCCGGCAGCCTACTAGCCAGATCTGGCCACAGATTCATTTGGTTTGGCCTACAGTGCATTTTAGTTAATATTTGAATTAGTTGTCAACATTTTAAAACTGGAACTCTTTCGTCAATAATAGGGAATTTGTTACCCTGCTTCGTACCTGCTCTCCTGAAAACAGCTGGGCAGAGTCAAGGTCGGCCCCTTCGGAGAAGCCAGAGATCCCTTGCTGTTCATGTTAAACGTGGCTGACAATGTAGGTACAGAACTGTAGTTCGTTGTGCCTTTGTGATGTTATCACACTGAGGGCATCATCCCTCATTTACCTTCTCTGGCTGGTCCTTAAGTGCCCCACCTTTTTTTTTTTTTTTTTTTTTTTTCAGAAAAATTGTATTCATTATTTTTTCACCACACCCAGTGCTCCATGCAATCCATGCCCTCTATAATACCCACCACCTGGTACCCCAACCTCCCACCCACCCCCCGCCACTTCAAACCCCTCAGATTGTTTTTCAAGTTCGTAGTCTCTCATGATTCACCTCCCCTTCCAATTTACCCCAACTCCCTTCTCCTCTCTAACACCCATTGTCCTCCATGATATTTGTTATGCTCCACAAATAAGTGAAACCATATGATAATTGACTCTCTCTGCTTGACTTATTTCACTCAGCATAATCTCTTCCAGTCCCGTCCATGTTGCTACATAAGTTGGGTATTCATCCTTTCTGATGGTGGCATAATACCTCATAGTGTATAGGGACCACATCTTCCTTAGTGGCAACCACTTTCTGTCCTAGACACTGGGGTTCCAAGAACGTTCCATTCATCCGTTGAAGGGCATCTTGGTTCTTTCCATAGTTTGGCGACCGTGGCCATTGCTGCTATAAACATTGGGGTACAGATGGCCCTTCTTTTCACGACATCTCTATCTTTGGGGTAAATACCCAGGATTGCAATTGCAGGGCCATAGGGAAGCTCTATTTTTAATTTCTTGAGGAATCTCCACACTGTTCTCCAAAGAGGCTGCACCAACTTGCATTCCCACCAACAGTGGAAGAGGTTCCCCTTTCTCCATATCCTTTCCAACACATGTTGTTTGCTGTTTTGTTAATTTTGGCCATTCTAACTGGTGTAAGGTGATATCTCAATGTGGTTTTAATTTGAATCTCCCTGAAGGTGCCCCACCTTTTAATCCCTGCTTTGACGTATGTGTTCTCACATCTACCACACTCTCAAAGGAAAAGCAGTTCCTGAACATTTCTTTTTTCTTTTTAATTATTAGTTTCTTTTTAAAGGTTTTATTTATTTATTTGACAGACAGAGATCACAAGCAGGCAAAGAGGCAGGCAGAGAGAGAGGGGGAAGCAGGCTCACCGCTGAGCAGAGAGCCCAATGAGGGGCTTTATCCCAGGACATTGGGATCATGACCTGAGCTGAAGGCAGAGGCTTTAAACCACTGAGCCACCCAGGTGCCCCCTGAAGATTTTCTTTGACCATATTTGTGTTATGCAATCCAGGTTTCCTTATCCTCATTCAAAATGCTGCTTGTGCTTTAGTCTTATACCCAGTGGGATTGCCAAACAATATTTCATTATTTGAGCAAATCTCTTCAGACCAACAACAAAGATGTTGGGAGAAATCCAGCACCTTCCGTTGGCATCCTTCTGTCTTAGCCACTGGGTCCCCCTGGCAACAACATTCCTTCCCATCCGCTTCCGCAGAGATGAGTCATTCTCCCACGCCCTTGGAACCCCAGTGTCTAGGACAGAAAGTGGTTGCCACTAACGCATCCAGACTGCCATTCCATAACCTTTCTCCAAAAACACCTCCTGTTTTAAAGGAGTACCCACCCTTCCTCAACTCTGAAAATTACCTATTTCCTAACTTGCCCTCGGATTTCCCCCATCTGGCTCACAACACGCCTCTCTACCCCATTCCTGGTATGATCCTGAGTGACTTTCGCCCTCCCAGTGACATTCCAACTATCTTTCCTTCTTAAGGCTCTGACCTCCTCCTTCCTGCACTTGAATATTTAGAGAGCTGGAGAAAACGAGAACCCAGCCATGGAAAGTGATCGCCATGCCATTTGTCCCTAAAGAGTGGAAAACCTGGGGCAAACCATGTAGTACTGGTTTTATCCGCTCATTTCTCTAAAATAGTCCTAAAATTTAGAAAAAATGTTCTTCAAAAATATGATGAGCTAAAACGTACTCAGAGTGCTAGTGTGACCACAAACTTCGAAAGTGACAGTATTATTAGGGTGACTCTAATTATCATTAAGCAAAAATAAACCCTGATTTGGTTTGTCAAGTGCTCAGAAAAAAGTGTATGGGTCAGCACCATATCAGAGTTATCCACATCTTTGTTAAAAACAGACTCCTGTACCCCACCCAACCTGTGCTGAATCAGAATCTCTCTGAAACCCACTCAGGAATTTTCTTTTTTTTTTTTTAATTAATTAATTTATTTATTTGTCAGAGAGAGAGAACAGCAGGGGGTAGGGGGCGGCAGGCAGAGGAAGTGGGAGAAGCAGGCTCCCCACTAAGCAGGGAGCCCAATGCGGGACTCGATCCCAAGAACCCGGGATCCTGGCCTGAGCCCAAGGCTGACGCTTCATCCACTGAGCCACCCAGGTGTCCTGTGAATCTTTTGAGTCTCCTGGGATGAGTCTCATATGCAACAAGGTTTGAGCACCACTTGTGTATGTGTGTATATGATTTTTTTTTTAAATCCTGGTGGGTTATGGGTAATAATAAAGCCTGCTCCCTTTGCTCTGTTCCTTTGTTAAAAAAGCTAACCCCTCTGGGCTCAGAGAAGGGTCTGTGGCTGTTGGTACCAAAGCCCTCCGTGGGCTTTTGACCAGTGCGGAAGCTTAAACTTGGCATCCGAGACCGGCCAGCTGAAGAAGTAGGGCTGAAATGATGGAAGGGACTTACGGGAACAGCACTGGTCACTGCCCAAACTCTCTGAAAGCGTTCCGGATGAAATGAAGAAATGGAAACTTTCCTCTTTGAAACACAAATGTGGACTGAAGGCAATTTTGGCAACTCTACTTCACGCTGAACAAAGTGAAGACAGTATGGGTTTCTCCAATAAAAAATTAAAAAGCTGTTTTCAAACTGACCTAAGATGATTGAAAGTGGAAAATATTTGCTATTTGGGTTATTAGTTTGAAAGCAAGTGCCCCAGGAACTATTTTGCAATTTAACTTAAATGGGAAGAATGTACATTTCCTTGGACTTCATTAAAGAATTTGTCTCTCCTTTGCCTTCCTATTAGGCTGAACCATATGACATTGCTAGTGTTTGACCCTCTCTGACCTGCGAACACAGCCCTTTCATTTTAGAGGAACACTTGATAGTCCATAGGTCCCTACCCTGTTCTAGCTCCATGAGCACTCACCTGGGATCAAAAACAGCGTCCGAAAAGAAGCCCTGCTCATCACCGCTCCCTCCTTTTTATTTCCTTCTCTTTCTTTTTTTTTTTTTTAAGTTTGTAATTGCAGTGAAAGACATAAAGCATAAAATTTACCATCTTCACCATTTTTAAGCGACACCAGCATCCATCTCCCAGGCTCTTTTCATCTTGCAGAACCAAAACTCCATACCCATGAGATAATAACTCCCATTTCCCCTCCCCCAGCTGCTGGCAGCCCCTCTTCTACTTTCTGTCTCCATGAAAAACTTGACAACTCTTGGTCCCTCATGGAAGTGGAATCATACAGCTTTTGTCCTGTGACTGGCTTATTGCACTAGCATCACATCGTCAGAATTCATCCGTGTTGTAACAGGGGTTAGAATTTTCTTCCTTTCTAAGACTGAATAATTTTGCATTGTACGTATAACTCCTCCCTTTAATTCAGTCTGCACACTTTGAAAATAAACTTTCTACAGTATCATTCTGCTCCCAGGTTCTCATTGCTGGATTCAAGGACCCCACTCCAATGTCACCAAATAACTACATCAAACCCATTACTCCCATTACTATCCAACCCCCTCCCAAAAATCTATTACATTCTTTAAAAATATTCTTACCTTTCCCCCTATTTTATTCTGTTTCACCCTGCCTAAAATGTCCATTTCTCCTCTCTTTAACAACCTCCTTACATGCTCCCTCCGACCTGCCCCTCACCCACCTCATCCCCCCTTTCCACTCTCCCATAGCCATCCCTCACTCAGCTTTCTTCATCCGCTCTGTGCCCAAGACTCTCTCCCACTCTTCTTGCCTTAATTCTACCCATAGGCTGATGGTCCCAAATCTCTTTCTCCAGACTACATGTCTATTGTGCACTGTGACTCAGATGTGTAACTTCCTGATGGACTTCACCTGGATAATCCGTAGGCACTTCCAACTCAGCGTGACTAACGTTGACTCATTGTTGAACCCCAAACCTATTTAATTAATGACATCATCATCCATCTACTCTGCCTTCCACATCAGGAACCAAGGAGCTAAATCAGACTTCTCCCTGTGCTGACTCACCACAGCCCAAGGATAGCCCACTAACGCTACCACCCACATTTTTCTCAAGTTTCTCCTCTCTTCCCATCCATTCTGCCACTATCCTAGTCCAAACCCTCCTCTCTTCTCCCACCTTGTTCCCTCCACACTATTCCCGATACCACTGCCATTAGAACCACTCTAAAATGTTAACCCAAGCCTGACATTTTTCCATGCAAAGCTCCTTAGTGGCTTACTCCTACAATTCTGTTTCCTAACACACATGCAGTGTCCTCCATAATCCAGTCCTTCTCCAGTCATGTTTGTTACCAATTCCTGCCTTCCTGCTGAGTCTCCAACAGCACAAAATGGCCATGGTCCCCCAATGTTGGGTGGTTTTCAGCCTCCTGGGCCTTTACTCACATTTTCCCTCTGCTGAGCACCCACTTATGCCCATCACAGCCCCCCTACAGCTTTTACTCACTACTCTCAGCTTAAGGAGGCATTCCTCACCTCTTCTTTGGTTTGGATGAGACCCCCTCCTCTGAGCACCCATGCGTGACTAGGACAGCATGCTATGTGGTTAAGAGCCTGTGCTGTCAACAGAAAGAACTGGATTTGAATTCCATGTCTTCAACTTTCAAACTTGGGTTCTCTCCAATTTATTTAACTTTTCTGAGTGCTAGTTTTGTCATCTCAAAAAATGAGGATAACAATACCTACCTCATAAGATTACTGTGAGAAATAAATGGGAAAATGTGTGTAAAGTGTTTGATAAGCACTCAATAAATTATTTTTATTATCCCTTTAGAGCCTGTGCATAGCTCTATCTTTGCACATATAGCACTCTAATTTTTTATGTACACATCTGGCTCCTCCAGTAGATCGAATTTATCTTGTTCATCTTTGTAACCCCAGACAGGTACTTGGTAAATATCTCTTGAAGAAAAGAAGGCAAGAACAAATCCCATGCACCTACTCCTATGTTCACATAGAGCTGTGCCTTTCCCTTAAGGCACATTCTGACTTAATAACATGATGAAGTGTGTCTTAACTTTTCTGTTAGATTCAAAGCAACCATGTCTTGCTCAATGAATGTACATCTAATTGAATTTCAAGCTTCCAAGTGTTGATTCCTTTTAATAAGATAATAGTTTAAAATAGTGGGTTCCACAGCTACAATATCGAAATAAATAAACTAAAAATCTGTGACTTTATTCATCTTCAGCCCCTTTCTTTCCATTAGCTCTATGCCCTAACCAGGCTAAACTTTATCTCCGCAGATAAGCTACTCTTTTCCCTACCTTGGAGCCTCTGTGAAGGCACCAGTACCTGAACAATAGGGACCAATCTAAGATCTCATCAGTCTTCAGAAAAGACTTTCCTGACCTCCAGGTCAGGTTCAGTCTTTTGTAGTTACTTTTCCAAAGGTACATGTTTTCTCTGGAAAATGAGAAGATTCTTTGGGTCAGAAAATGTCTGTCATATTTCTCACTTATTCTTCATTACCAAGCATGTAGTCAACACTCAGCAGCCTCATGTTGACCATCTGAATGTACAAAGCTCTGAGTTTCAATCTTCCTCTGTCATAAGACATTGGCACCTGCCAGACTGAAAAGGATTATAAAGAAGTTACTTTATGACTAAATTCTTAAAGACCGCATTACATGTGACAGAAGGCAAGACCTTCTATCATTTGTTCCATAGCAGAAAAAACTGGGGAGAATTAAAAAGGGACCTCTATCTTGACCAAAAGTGAGTTTTCAGAATGATACAGCCATATATGTATTTTGCTTTCTGAGACAAGGTAGCTATGATTCCATAATGGGCAAGAAGGCTGGAGTGGTGGTCAGAGGGCATGGTCTACAGAGTCTGTGGCAATGGGTAATAGGTCATTTGTATCTAGGGGTGAAATATCCGGACAACTGATCTAGACATTGCTCAGTTTGTGTCATCAAACATCAAACAAATGGTGAAAATGGCCTCAGAGGAAAATCATGGGTGCTCATAGTTTCTAGACTTATGTTGGTTTATAGACAGTTGGTTGTAAAGATCCTATTCTTCCAAGGGAGAACTTTGTAAAACTATTACAAGAATATATGGTAGATATTCACCATTCTTTTTTTAAAAGGACTTACTCTCTATGTTAGGGTAATTGTGCATTGAAGAAATACCTAAACTTTTCTAGGTCTGTAAGATAGAACTGACACTGACACCTTGGGATGCAAAACACCATTGTGTCCTCCAGTTAGAGTTGAGGCATACAGAGACCTGATGGTAAATGAAATTCCAACATATGTCTGTTTTTTAGTGAGTCTAATAGGTTCACAGACCTACACTGTCTCTGATTTTGTAATCAGAATAGATATACTTAGAAGTGGCATAATTCTCACATTGGTCCACTTAGCTGTGGAATAAGAGACATCATGATAGGAAAAGACAAGCATAATCCCCTGAAACTGCTTCCTGCCCCAGCCAAGAGGCTAACTCAGAGGTAATACCACATCCTGGTAATAGTTTTAGACTAGTCTTCCAAGACTTAAAGGATGCAAAGGTGATACTTTTCATTGCATCCTTATTCAAGGGATAACTGTAATCTGAACCAAGTGATAGCTGATCATACTTGGTGTCTTTGCTGCAACAAAATAACATGGTTTCTGACATCCAGTTTGTGGATTTTGGTCTAGTGAAAACATTCTTCTCCTTCAGTAGAAAAGATCAAACACAGATCACCCTTACACAGAAGAGATCGAATACACACTGCCTTGCTCCAGGGCTATGTTAATTCTGTTGTCGTTTGTCATAATATGGTCCATAGGGACTTGGACTAGCTTGACATTCTACAAATCATCACATTCACTCCCTAAACTGATAACAGCGGGTCAGTTTGCCCTATAGAACAGGGAAGTTCCCCTAATGTCCTAAGAAGATGCCTGTGTGCTCTGAGTGGGAGTTAAACCCCACAGAAATTTAAAAGATTTTATTTATTTATTTGACAGAGATCATAAGTAGGCAGAGAGAAAGAGGGGGAAACAGGCTCCCAGCTGAGCAGAGAGCCCGATGTGAGGCTCAATCCCAGGACCCTGGGATCATGACCTGAGCTGAAGGCAGAGGCTTTAACTAACTGAGCCACCCAGGCACCCTAGACCCCATAGAAATTTAGAAGTCTGCTACATCAGTGAAGATTTTAGGGATATGGCAGTCTGAGAGATGTGGGTCATTCCCTTTATGCTAAATGACAAGTTGTTCAAGAAAGACTTGAAAGAAGTCTTTCAAGAAAGACACCTCATTCTTGGAGGGCCTCTTTGAATTTTGGAGACAGCAAATACTGTGATTGGGAATCTTGTCTAACTCATGTTGGGAGCCACTCAGAAGACTACCATTTCATCTGGGGCTGAGATCAAAAGAGGACTCTGAAGCAAGCCCAGGCTAAGGTACAAGTTTCTCTGCCCCCTGGTCATATGACCCAGCATGCCAGATGTTCCTATGATAGATAAAGATGCTGTGTAAGCTTACTGACAAGTCCCAACAGGATTGTTTCAACACATACTTCTTGGGTTCTGGAGCAGACATGCCTTCAACAGTATAAGTGTGGTCTCCACTTAAAAAATAGTTATTGTTACCTAACAAAAGCTCTACTTGACCATGGGACACCAGGTGTCTTTGTAACTGGACCTTCCTGTGAAGAGTGGAGTATTACCAGATCCACAAATTTATAATACCAGATGTGCACAACAACAATCCATTGTATAACAGAGAAGTTATATTTAGGCTCAGAGCCAGCAGTTCTAGAAGGTCTGAGTAAATCACATAAATAGATCATGAATAAGTAGCCCATATTCCCATGTCAATTGCCTCGATTGCATGAATGCCTCTTCTTCAGCCCA
Source organism: Mustela nigripes (assembly GCF_022355385.1). Classification (NCBI taxonomy): domain Eukaryota; kingdom Metazoa; phylum Chordata; class Mammalia; order Carnivora; family Mustelidae; genus Mustela; species Mustela nigripes. Next base: position 47,548,570 of record NC_081564.1, on the reverse strand, counting down.
CACCTATGGTCTGAAGGCGGGTTCTTTCTGAGCAACTCAGAAAGGAGAAAATAACCTAGGTTTGAGTCACAGATGGGTTAATTTGGGTTGAGTTTTAGGCAAGAATACACTGTGGCTCCATGACAGCCCCTCAGGGGTGGTTCTAAAGGACAGAGGTAAAGGGAATTTCTCACAGATAACAAAGCTGCAAGAAAATGCATTTGTTTATCCACTTTACATGGAAGGAATAGCCTGAGAGGTAGACATGCATGGGTCCCTGGGTAGAAACCCATGGTTTGGCTTTGTTCACAAAAAAAGCCTATAAAAAATAAGATTGAAAGACCAAGGTAAATAAGATCTGTGGGGGAGGTATGTGGATGGCAGGACTTGTGGGAATGGGCACAAGCAATGCATGCAGATCTTTGAGTCTCAGGTTATCCACCCCATTGTTTACCCAATGCCATCATGCAGGGTGATCATCAGCTTGCTTCTTGGCTCTACCTCTTCGATGCAGATACAGAGGGCCCACTAGCAGAGTGATGATGGTAACAAGGATGAAAGCAATGCCTGGGCCCAACAGCATGACTCCCCATTACCAAAACAGATCTAGATACTTCTCCTACTGAATGCTCCATGTTTGCAGCAGAGACCAGACAGCTACTTGGCATCAGATGGTTGCACTGGACCTCTTCCACTATGGAGGGAGCAGCAGCTTGCTCTACTGGGGTCTACATCTTCTCCAAATGTTGGTTTGCCTTTAGCATCATCATCGGCACCACTATCTGGGACACTCAGAAATACTGATCTAGTGATATGGGTCCTATCAAGAACCGCCTCCAATCAGGGAGCTCATTTTATGCAAATTAAGTATGACAACGTGTACACAACCATGGAATCCTCTAGACTGACCATGTATTATTTTACCCAGAAGTAACCAGAGAAAAATGGAGTAGCCTGTGAGAGACCCAGCTAATGCACCAGCTTGAGAACACTTCCTTCTTTGGGGCGCTGACCTTCAGGATGTAGCACATGCACCAAATGGCAGTGCTGTGTCCCAATAACTGGAATACAAGGCTCTCGAATACATAGTGGAAGAAGAATTGGTCCCCTCGCCATTACTCACAGTGGATGACTTGCAGAATTTGTGCTTCCTATCCCTGGAAACAAACTCTGCTGGCTTCAATTTCCACATTCCTGGAGAGGAAATTTTCAAGTAGGAAAAGCAATAAACTCCCATTAACTTTCTGAACACTTTGAACCCCTCAAGCCATTGGGGGAAACGGCAAAGAAAAAAGTCACCGGCCAGAGAGCTTGACTCTGATCTCCATAAGAAACTAAAGATGCTACAACCTGATGAGGGCAGGAAGACAGAAGCCTAGAACTCAGAGGATTCTTTGAATGTCTCCTGGTGCTTTCATTCTCAGTGAGAAAAGTAAATTAACAGTTGCAGCAACCACAGTCCAACGAGCAATGAAATGTTTCAGGTGACACCGGACAAGCACTCTGAACAAGCAAATGTACCAGATGAGAGTGAGGAAATTTAGAATGCATGAAGGAGGTGGCTGGTGACGAGTATCTATGATGATCTTGAGAGAAGCTGCAACAAGAGGGAAACTTCTTATTTTATTCTTTTAGAAATTTCAGTTTTGAAGGAAACTCTACCTGACTGGATTTATAATTTCCCACTTGGGAAGAAAGTGAGCATAGCTTGTTTTCACAAAAGTGGAGGCTGATATTGTAGAGTGAGAGGAGATAATGGTAGGCAGAACTGGATGAGGGTGGTAAAGGGGTGGACAGTATCAGAAACTTCACAGACACCACTTCAGACCTTCTCAGCCTTACCCATCTTCTATTCAGCTACCACAGAAGCAACCCACTTTGAATGGACTCCAACTAACTTCATAGACTCACACAAACAGCCCCTTACCTTAGGCATGCACTCATGGTCTCTTGTGCCTTTCTCCAGGACTTCCCAATTAACAGCTTATGGGAGCTTCAACATCCCACTGGGTGAACTTCTGGCCAATGAAAAATAGGAACTGGCAGATAAATTCTTCTCTTTCTTGAGATGCTGGGGTTTTGTTGTTCTTGTTGTTGCTCCAGAAGTTGTGACAGTCCCTCAATATCACGCTATAAATCACCTTTAATGGCAATCAGCTAGGTAATGAATTCTTCAATCTGCTCTCTCTCTTCTTCTCTGCTTCACTCTTCTTGTCTCTGACTCTTGCTCTCTAGGACAGATCCCCTAGAATTTATCAGTTAGAGTTTGATCATAAAAGAAAAACCACTAAGAGCGGAATAGAAAGAGGGATTTTTAAATAGGGGTTTTGTTTTATGCGATCATGTGAAATCATTAAAGAGTTAGTATGTGGCTGGTGTTTACATGTGCGGTGCTAGACAGGGCAAGCATTTGGGAAAGATAAGTGCATGTGGAGTGGGTGAGAACAGGACAAACTGGAACCCAGCAGGGCAAGCTCTAGCCTTGGAGAAATGTGTACCTGTGTCAGTCACTTGCCACCCGGAAGTCTCCATCTTCCTTGATGCAGGTGTCCTACGGGAACCACAAATCTGTTAAGTGGAAGGTGAAAATCGGATGCGGGCAGAAGCAGCTGCTAACCTGGCTTGTAAGCAAGGGGCTCAATGGGCTTATGAAAACAGCAACCATTGTGGCAGAAATGGAAGTTATGTTTTATAAGGTCTCAGAAACATGTGCATCCCTTCACCCCAGCAGATCTGGCTAGAGCCACTGAGTACCAAACCTGCCAACAGTAGAAAACACTATCCTAGTCCATTTCCAACTGATTCCTGATGCTAATATGACACCGTATCAGTCCCCAGGAGCACCAACCCATCACCTGATGACTCAATGACCCCATACCATCACTCCCATTATGGAAAGAGCAACCATCTTCTCATTACTACTTCCAGTCATCTGCTATTGAACTGTTTCAGCTGGGTCTAACTTTTTATACCTTTCACCCTGATCCTACACCCTATGATCCATTTCTACACATGTTCCCAGATATCTGGAGCTATAAATTGAAAAAAAAAATGTCTCAGGTAGGAAGATAAGGACTGCATGTACTGGAAGAGAACAAGGATTCGAGATCAGCAGGATTCAAGATCCCCAACTTTATGAGAATATGCCCATAGTTCTCCATTCCAATATTTAAAATCCCTCTCTTTCTCAATCAGTCCTTTATTTAACCAAGAGATCCGGTGAAATTGGGAATTTATTTTATATCGTAACTCAGATACCTACAGGATTAGAATTTGGGTTTGATTTGAGGAACCTCAGCCCTGTACCTACAGAATATAAGGGTTGGAAGGATGGGGAGCACTCACAGAGACCTTCAAGTTCCTTATGTAGATCTTGTACTGAAAAATTTAAAGCATGGATTTTATCATTTTCTTTCCCCCAGCTTTCCACCTATTTAGAAGCAACCAACCAATCCTATTATACTCCTTAATCCCACTAATCTGGTAGCAAATACTTGATCACCTAAAGCCATACCTTCTATGAGCACTTTATTACAGAGGAAAACTTAATTAAATGTTTGCCACTGGATGTGATGAACTACTAGTGCTCCTCTTATGACTGTAAATAGTGTTATTACTGCTTTTAAATCAAATTGATTAAAAGAAGCAATTTCAGATAATTTAGAGAACCAATCCTTAAGGTACTGTTTTTATTCCTTAGTACCAAATTTTGTAGCAGTCAGAATTTGATCAATAAGCAGACCATAGGAGTGATATATAACACAATAAGAGTTTTATTGTGGGGATTTGACCTCATATTATTTGGGAGCTGGTTAGACAGTCTATGCATGGCTGTTTCTTCTGTGTCTGGAACGTCCTGTAGTAAGCAAAGTAGGCAGTTGGGGAGGAAAGATAGACACAAAGTGGAGAAAATCAGGACAAAGTGTAACCTTCACCTATCTCTCATGGCCTACAAGCCCTCAACTTTGCTGAAGGAAATGACCTCATGAGAAGCGGATCACCTTCATCATGGAGCTATAGCTACATTTGGTTCAAGAGTTAGAGAAGCTAACAGAGGCAATCCTAGATGTCTAGTGTGTTCTCTAATCTGTAAGTCAGAACAAACTAAAATAATTCTATAAAAGATAACAATAGTCTTTCATTATTCATAGGAATATTTAAAAGCCTATTCATATTCCCTGAAATTGCATGCTAAAATTGAATTTAAGATTCTCTTTCAATAAATGAACCATCCATTTTTTTCTGAATAATTAGTGGCACAAATTCAGAGAAAATAAAGCTACTAAATTCTCTTAAGTGTAATTTATATTATTCTAGCTCTGTTTGCACTGATTTATTTTTTTATATTTTCCCATTATATTTAATTTAATTTTAAAATATTTATTTAGCTCCCCCTTTGTACAGGCAAACTCTGTAGCAGATAGGCGTATGAATAAGATTCTATACCAAGGATTGTATAATTCAGAAGAGAAAATGCAAATTTTTTAAAACTCAGAATATGATAAATTTAATACAATAACATTAAAGAACTTTTTATGATAATATGAAAGAATGAGAAATCTCATCTATGAGTGGAGAAACTCAGAAATAATATATTAAAGGAGTGGCATTCAAGCTGAATTTTTAAGCTTGAACTAGGCTCCTACTACAGTGGAGGAATAGAAAAGATTTTTCAAGGCAAAGAGCAAAGAGTATGGGCAATGGTGTGTCTGAAAAACAACCTGAGGGTTTTGAAGGGGCGGGGGCTGAGAGGTTGGGGGAACCAGGTGGTGGGTATTAGAGAGGGCACATATTGCATGGAGCACAGGGTGTGGTGCAAAAACAATGAATACTGTTACACTGAAAAGAAATAAAAAATAAATAAAATAAAAGATAAAAGGAAGCAGAGAGGCGCCTGGGTGGCTCAGTGGGTTAAAGCCTCTGCCTTCGGCTCAGGTCATGATCCTAGGGTCCTGGGATCCAGCTCCACGTTGGGCTCTCTGCTCAACAGGGAGCCTGCTTCCTCCTCTCTCTGCCTGCCTCCCTGCCTACTTGTGATCTTTGTCTGTCAAATAAATAAATAAAAATCTTTATTTAAAACAAAAAAAAAAAGGAAGCAGAGAGTGGTTTTTGGTAACAGAGAATATTCCAGATTAGCTGGTGTGTGAGTGGGATCTGGAGGAGAAGAAAGGTAGTTTGAGGGGCTAGATTAGGGAACTACTGCTGGGTTTAGGAGTCAGTGCTTTAATTAATTAGCAGTCCATAGAGAGGCACTGAGAATTTTTAAGTAGGAGAATGACAAGTTCAAAGTAATGCTCCCCGAAGATTTATTTGGCAGTTGTCTGTAGAGAGAGAAGACTGCAATGAATTAGAAAAACTCAGAAATGGGAGACCAGGCCAAATCTAACTTCTGTCTAATTTAGGGCAAGTCATTTCCTCCACTGGACCTCAGTTTTCTTCTATGGAAAATCAGAAGGGGGATTCAGTTATCCCTAAGTTTTCCTTCAGCTCTAAAAAGACTTTGCAAAAATGAAATCTTAAAATAAGGGACTCTTGTTTTAAGATCTGTGGCTTACTTAATCATAGAGAAATCACAGTGGTATTAAAAGAAAACATTCTTGTCTGATATTCTGCATTCATGGGGAATGTCTTTTATCAAAGAACAATCCAAATGATTTAATCTCATGCTAGTTCCATAAAGAAGTTGGCAAGCAGGTTTAATAACAACAATGCCCCACCCGCTTTATCTATATACTTTCTTAAACAATTATTTAGAAATTACCGGAGTTACAAAAGAGCCAGAAAGAATTGTAGGTGAGCAAGCAGATTAGCGAAAGAGAACCTGAGACAGTTCCCTAATCTCTAGGGAACAGCACGAAAGCTGTCACAGTACCCTGTGCCCTCTGTCTCCCAGAGGAACAAGGAAAGGCAACAAGCAGGCAGCTAACATAAAGGGGCCCACAGGGCCCCTAACATAAAGGGTGAGAACAACTCCCAGCATGTGGACCAAAACACAGAGACACGGTGAGGTAATGCATCTCAGAAGATGCCAGAATGACAGGTATCAGCAACCAGAAATGGTCAGCTGTAGAGGAAGTCCCTGATGCAAGCACTTCCTTCTAGAGTCTGTGATGCTGTGTTCACTGCCCAGAGCCTAAAGGTCACTTTGGAAAGAAAGGTAGGAAAGGATAAACCAACCTTATGGCAGAGAATTGATGAGAATTGTCAGATCATCTGGATGAGAATTGATCATGTCAGTGGATGCAGAAAATTTATTTGAAAAAATTCAACACTTTTATGATTTTTTTTAATTCTCAGCAAACTAGAAACTGAAACTAAATATCACAAACTAGTATCAAATGTTTTTCTCCAAAGATGGAGAACAGGTAAAAATGTTCATTCTCATTGCTTCTATTCAACATTATACTGGAGTTCCCAGCTGTCGTATTAAGACCCAAAAAAAAGAAATGGAAAGCTTAAATATTACAAAGAAAGAATAAAAACTGTCTCTTTTTGCATATGACATGATGATATATTGTAGAAAATCCCAAGGTATTTATAAAACAACTACTGGAATTAATATGTAAATTTACCATTGCAAGGTAAAAGTTTAATATACAAAAATCAATTGCATGTTTTAATACTAGCAGCAAACAACTAGAAAAATTGAAACTTTTAAAATTCTGTTTACAATGATGTTAAACCCTGAAACTAAAGAACAAATTTCACAAAAATGTGCAAAAATTTTACAGTGAGAACTGCAATATTTGGCTGAAAAAAGAAATAAAGTCTTAAACATAAGGTTATAAATTTGAAGAGCCAATATAATAAATAGGTCAGTTCTTCTCATATTGATCTATAGATTGAACCCAATCTCATTCAAAATCCCTCTGGGTTTTCCATGAAAGTTAAAAAGCTGTTTCCTAAATTTATTTTTTTAACATTTATTTATTTTTATTTTAGAGAGAGAAAGAGCACACACACACAAGCAGGGGAGGGGCAGCGGGAGATGAAGAGAGAGAATCCTGAAGCAGACTCCCCATTGAGCACAGAGCCTGACACAGGGCTCAATCCCATGACCCTGAGGTTATGACCTGAGCCAAAATCTAGTTGGCCACTTAACCGACTGAGCCACCCAGGAGTTCCAGTTTCTTAAATTTATATGAAAATGCAAAAGACCTAACCTATCTAAAAGAATGAATTTAAAGGAAATATACTCCCTGAGGACTTACAAAGCTACATAATCAAGACAATGAAGTAGTGGCATAAGATTTGATAAATCAATGAAACACAATGATATAGACCCACTCCTATATGATCTTCTGATTACAAACAAATTCAACAAAACACTCCAATGGGAAAATTCTTTTCAACAAATGTTGCTAGAGGAACTAGATAGCCACATGGAAAGAAATTAACCTTGGCTTTTACCTCAAATTATGTATAAAAATTAATTTGAGATGGATCATAAACTTAGGCATAAAAGCTAAAACCATAAAACACTTAATGGAAGTACGGGAGAATATCTTTCTGACTTGAGGGTAGGCAAAAGTTTCTTAGATTTCATAGGAAGTAAATAGCCATGGAAGAAAAAAAGATAAGGTAGATTTTACATTTTTTAAAAATCTTCTCATCCAAAGACACTGGTAAGACAATAAAGAGGTAAGCCAGGAATTAGAAGAAAATATTTACAGAACATCTATCTAACAAATGATTGGTATTCAAGATAGATAAAGAACTCTTACTATCTTTCCTTTATTAATAATACAAAGACAAGCTAACCAATTAAAAATGGCCAAGAAGTGCTTATCATCACTAGTTATCAGAGATATGTTAAAGACAACTACAATAAGATATCACTGCAAGTCTGAATTCAACGAGGTGGTGTGAGGGGCATAAGGCTTCCAACAAGAGGGTACTAGATGCCAGTGAACAGTAATTCAGTCTACCTCCAGAATAATCCCTCTTAAAGTGAGAACTACGATTTCTACTTCTTTCAAATCCCAGTTTGACTGGGACAATCCTAAATACCAAGAAAACCAAAATACCTGTGTTTTAGTATTTACAGCCTTCCTTACTAGTTGTTTCATTTTGTTTGATTTCCATATTCCTTTCAAGGTCCTTAAAGAAAGATATTGTCATTTTTGTATAATAAATATTTAGCCCAGAGTCTGAAATATAACTTAGGAATCATTGAACATTTGAAGAATGAGTGAATGAACAAGCAAATGAAACAATAAATGCCTAAGCTGATTTTTTGACCATGACTTTTTATAGTAAAACTAAAGATTTTTACTAACAATGATTGTTGTTAGATCATCTTACATATAAAATAATTATACTCCTAAAAGCTAAAAACACAATTTTAAATATTTTAAAATCTGAGGTCATTTTTCTGGCAAATAAATTTTTAAAGTTAAAATTAGTTTTACATCATTGAAATATTATCATTGAGAAAAATTATGAAAATGTTTTATTATAAACAACCGAAATGCCTATCCTGAACTATCTATTCCTGACATTTCTAATAGGTAGAGATTTTATAAAATTTTTATTAAAAAAAGATTAAAACCATAAATTTTTGGCACTATGAACATGAAATAACTACAATCATCCTTACATTGAAAATGATGAAAGAAAATTCAATATTTTGTGATGTGTTTTTTAATTTTCTTGGACAATAGCTACAAGATATTAGAATTCAAAATAAAACAGTTGCAAAATCTGCTTACCTACTGCATTAGTAGCAGTAGTAGTAATAGTAGTAGTAGTGTTTTTGTAATGCTTGTGACTGTAGCTACTGTCCAATCCTTTGTGGAAAGAAACCATGTGTAAATACAAATGAAGGCATTTAAATGTAAACCCGACATTTTTTTAATTTTAATTTTTTTTATTTTTTATAAACATTTAATATATTTTTTCCCCAGGGGTACAGGTCTGTGAATCGCCAGGTTTGTAAATTTAATGGTTTAATTTAATGGTAAACACTTAATGGTAAACAGTTATTAGGAGGCTGACTATTTAAAAAAAAAAAAAAAGGAATGAAAATGCACTGTTACCTACTGAACGTTGCCATGTAACTTTAATAAATGTCTTTCTATCTCTATGCTAGAGAAGCCCATGAGAGGTCCTTTCTCTTTTTTTGCCTCTCATTCAGTGGTTCACCCTAATGTACAACCACTCCCTCCCCAACACAATCCCAAAGTCAGCACTTTCTCAGGGACCACCACGTCTACTTCACCGAGACTCCTGCCCTGGATTTCTAGCAGCTTCTCTCAGTATTGTCATTCGAGTTACCTTCTTAGAACATAAACATCATTCCTCTGACTAAACCTTGCTGATGGCAGGAGACACAATAAATACAACCTCCACAAATCACATTTTAGAGGAGTATTTCCTAACGTGAAACTATGCTCAGGACAACCAAGTGGGACAAATCAAATTATAAATAAATATACTCATTAGGATTTCAATTTTTAAATACTGTATGCTTAATAATATGTGTATTGCTGGAGTAATGTTTTGAAACATGGTCAGAGTTTTTGTCTTGCATTTCTGAGGAGTGACTTGTCTATAGTCAGCTTGAGCCTTCAGCTACTTGATTGGGGATAGGGTTGACCCCTTCACAACTCTTTAAAATTATTTAGGACTCTAATTATTTCTTCTTAGGATTTTTTTTTTTTTTTGACAGAGAGAAAGAGAGAACACAAGTAAGCAGAGAAACAGCAGAGGGAGAGGGAGAAGCAGGCTCCCCAGTGAGCAGAGAGCCCAATATGGGGCTCAATCCCAGGACCATGGGATCATGACCTGAGTTGAAGGCAGATGCCCAACCAAGGTGCCCCAGGACCCTAATAATATCTACTATTTTAACTATTGACAGATATTTGCTTATGTAGATTACATATATTGATAGTTACTATATGTCACAAACTGAATGTTTGTGCTCCCCCAAAATCCATATGCTGAAGCCCTAATACCCAGTGTGATGGTATTTGGAAGTGGGGACTTGGGGCAGTAATTAGATTAGGTCATGAGGAGAGGGCTCTCATGATGGGCTTAATGGTCTCATGAAAATGGGAAAAGATGTGAGAACTTCTCTGCCATGTAGGGATACAGCAAGAAGAGGGCCATCTACAGGCCAAGAATGGAGTCCCCCCCAGACTCACCAGAATCTACTGCCATTTTGATCTTGGATCTTCTCCAAAGATCCATAGATATATGTTGTGTAAGCCACTCCGCCTATGATGATTTTGCTATAGCAGTCCAAATATTAGAAATTAAAGCTGGGAAATTTTTTAAATATTTATTTATTAATACACCTAAGATAGTAATAAACCTACCTCACAATTACATATTTTTATGGAAAACCTATTTTCTGTGGTGTCTGGGTGACTCGGTCAGTTAAGCATCTGCCTGCAGCTCAGGTCATGATCTCAGGGTCCTTGGAATGGAGCCCTGCATCAGGCCCCTGCTCAGCGGGGAGCCTACTTCTCCCTCTTCCCCCACCCCTGCTCATGCTCTCTCTCTCTCTTACAAATAAATAAATAAATAGAATTTTTTAAAAAGTAAAGAAAAGAAAACCTATCTTCAAACCCCAAAACAATGAGCAAGAAGAGGGACATTATTTATATTTTTGCAAATCTATTTAATGTTTGGCTTAATGAAGGCAACTAGATTTTTTTTTTTCTTTTTGAAGGCAACTAGATTCTTATAACCACTTCTCCATACAGCCTCTTGTGGTACATTATTCTGGTTTAAAGTACAGGGGGGTAAATCCAGCCTCACACAGACACAGAGCTGGAAAAGGAAAAAGTATTTTAATAACTTTTTAGGTAGTTGTGAATATTTTTCTTTGATACTAACCAAAACTTGACAATTAATACTTTCTTAAATGTTACCTACAATATGGAATCTGAAACCATATATATGAACATTCATTCATACTACTACCTTAGAGTCTATTTATTATTCTTGAATTCCGAATCGATCTTTTACCCATGCATTATTTTAAAAATCACGTCTTGATCATTTGGAGATTATTAATTCACAGAGTTATGTAAATTTTCCAAATGTTGACATATTCTGTTATATAATGTCAAAAATCACATCAGTTACCATCACCACAAATCCCATTCAGAAAAATCTGTAAATATTGGATTAAATTTAAAAAAATATATTGGGAATCTGTCAAGCTCATAGTGGTTGATACAAGTTTTCCAAACTTCTACTTTTTGGTTGAAAGCTCCAATGTTACTATGGGCAACAAATGCTTTCAATGCTATGAAATGACAGTCTCACCTCGTTCTTTTTTCGAGAAAATGTCCACCAAAAATTCAACTCTGATTCATTCCAGTTTTTCTAATTATCACAGCTTATCATAGTATCATAGTTTATTGGCTTTTCGTTTAGGGAAAAATAGGAGTTCCATGGACAAAACTGCTAATTCAGCTCCCATTCAAATAATGGCATACCAGCTTTTCTTCAAAATAATTGCCATATTTCAGTATAAATCAGAAAGTACTTTATTTTTACTTCCTAGTTAGCCACACAGAGTACCAAGTTGAGATTTAATATATAAATTTTTACTTTATCAAAGACTTTCCTAAGTGAACTTAACAGGTTATTTTTGTTTGAACTTTTTTTCTGTCTCTTGGGAGGTGAGTGTGCGTGTATTTTTGTGTGTGTGTGTGTGTGTGTTTACTGTATGGTGTCACTAATACAATGACTCCAAGTAGAGCACAGAGCTCCTGCCTTGATCAGCTAAGGAGCCAGCAGTCTTACCCACATTGCCTTTGCATCCTCAGTGCAAATGTCAGACTGAAAAGGGGAAATCATTTTTCATATATTTATGAAGATTGCTTTGATCTCACTGACCCCCTGAAAACGTCTCCAGGACCCCAGAGATCTGTGAGTTACACTTTAAGAACTCCCAACATAGAGGAACAATGGTCACTCCTTCTTGCCCAAGGGAACAAGAGGAAATAGAGGTAAAAGAAGCAAGAAGTAAGTCACCTGGACCTGGAAACGTAGGATAGGACTGGAGTCACAGTGACCTGGGCAAACCGTGAGGAGGCGGTAGGGTTCCCAGAAATGCCCTTCTGGTAGCAATTTCCTGCAAGGCAGGAGTGACAGTGAGGTCAGGCAGCACTTGTAGGAAGGTACTCAGGTGTGTCTGAGGGAGTACGTCTGGCTCCCTGTGGCTGGTGTGATGCCTGGAGGAAATCCAGAGGTTTCCATGAGCCCACTGAGGGGCCACAACGGTTCTGGGAGGATGCGGGGAATGCAAGATTCCAGAGGAAGAGACCCTTAAGAGATACAGACTTAACTGGCAAGGACCAGGGACTCCAGCAGTGGGTACCAACACATCATGGCAAGAGACCAGAGGGAGAGGCCATCTTGCAGACACCAGTCAGGAGTAGATCACAGCAGCCCCTCTGTCCCAGAGCCCAGGCGCCCTGCCAGAAGGATGCACAATTTGCTTTACACACTCAATTGTCACCTTGAAGGGAAGAAGGGAAAGGAGCCAGAAGACTGAGCATTGAACTCCAGAGTCTAGGTCAACCGAAAGGAACTATTTAAACCAGCCCTGACAGCAACTTAAACTCGGCAAAGACTGAATATTGCAACAGAAAGCAAGTCCTTTGAAGACTGAGATTTTGTTCATTATTGAGCAACATTTCCCTACTAGCTGTCAGGAGAGACCTCCTGAAGAGCTATAGAATCTTCTAGAAAGCAGTCATTGTTTGAATAAATTTTTATGTCAAAAAAGAACTATGTTCAGTGCTACCAGTAGCTATCTCTGGGTGGTGGAATTATAGATGGTTTTTATTATCTTTGCAGGCTAATCTAAATGCTGTTAATTTTTTATAATAAAGAATCATCAGTTTAGTAGTCAGAAAATATGTGGTCCTATTACCTGAAAGATAATGTTCACATTTCTGAACATGGAGGGAAAATGTTTCTCCTTCAGACCCTGGTTTATCTCCTCAGCTTCCTCTCCCACCCCCAAACCCCACCAGCAAGTGGCTTCTTGTGCCCCACGGGCCAAGCTGGCTCAGGGTTTTGAAAAATTCTAGCAAGATATGCACACAATCTTAAATGGAGAAACAAAGCCTTATGGCAAAAGACAGGTCAAAGCTCATACAACATTTGTATTGCCCCCAAAATACCTCTACATAAAAAAGGTATAATCAGTCCCTTCCAAAAATTCACTTGATAAGCTCATATTTGAAATAAATAAAACCTTTAAAAAATAAGCTCATATCTGAAACAAACAAACAAAAGATTACAGCATAATAAGAAAACAAAACCAAATCTCTAGCAACATCTTAGAGCTGCCCTGTTTAATACAGTAGCCACTTAGCCACGTGCTGCCCATTGATTACCTGAAATGGAGCAAGAAAATCAGAAAAATTGAATTTTCAATTTTATTTAATTTTAATTAGCTTAAAACTAGAAAGTGTCACTCCATTCAGTTCTTAGACGTAGTTACAGTATATTTGTGAATCCACTCTTTCGATCGTAAATTTCATGACATCTGAACACCAACTGAGTTTTTTTTTTTTAAGATTTTATTTATTTGATGGAGAGAGAGACAGCAAGAGAGAGGAACACAAGCAGGGGGAATGGGAGAGGGAGAAGCAAGCTTCCCTCTGAGCAGGGAGCCCGATGTAGGACTAGATCCCAGAACCATGGGATCATGACCAGAGCCGAAGGCAGATGCTTAACTGACTGAGACACCCAGACAGCCCACCAGTTGAGGATTTTTAATGAAAATTTAGCATCCAAGTGGAGAAAGCCTATAACTATAGAATACCTAACAAAAATTCAAATACTTAGTAAGGAAAAATTGTTATGTGTTTTATTACTAACTTTTTATATCGATTTCATTTTGAAGTGATAACATTTTACATATATCAGATTAAATAGAATACATTAGAATTAAGTTCACCCATTTGTTTTTAGTTTTTTAATGTAGCTACTAGAAAACTTTAATTACCTATGTGGCTTGCATTACATTTCTATTGACGTGCTGCCTTCAGTCTTGCTGTGGTAGAATTAGACCTAAAGTCATTTGATTTGCTACCCTGCATTTTTCTGCTTTCCAGTGTTACTATAAGTCTACTTAAAATCCTTCCAAATTGCAACTGGAAATAGTATTATTGTTTTTCTGGAAGAGTGTCTTCATGAGGACTACAATCTCTAAGCTAACTAACCAGATATTTGCAGTGTGTGAGAGATTAAATACTTATGATGACTCTGTGCTTATGAAGGGAATCCTTGTGTTACTGCAATGCTGTTGCTACTACATCTCTTTAAACCTAGAAAGTTCTGCCTTTATTTCAGAGCCAGGCTAGTGAAAAGTGGCTCCAGACATTGGGCTCCAGACTCTGGTTACTTTTGTATGAAAGCGAACAGTACTTTCCTATTTGCCATTACGACTTGATCCCCTTTGTCTCAGCTTTGTGGCAAGGGACTGAACAATTAAAATTTCCCAGAGGTCCCTTTTCTTAACTCTCAACAAAGCCCTAGCAAGTGCTTCTGTCCCTTATTCACAGTAATGGTTTTTGCCTTTAATGAAAAAGTAAAACTGGGAATAGTTTCCAGAGCTTTCAGAACTTTTCCATTGAAATGCAAACACCCCTCTGGTACCTCTGAAAATTCTGAGAAATTGTTGGGCTTTGGCGATGGTTCGAGAAAACCTGGCATTCTTCTCCCGTCCATGGCTCATTTAAGTGCTTCTCTTTCCAAATACATTCAAGTAAAGTCAGCAGTTGACTCTCTCTTGCAGGGCAAACCCCCAACTTGAACACTGAACAAAAGAGTCACTTTTTCATCCCAAATCCGGGATTGTGACCAGTAAACCTCAGAACCCTATCTTGACCCATCTCCTCTCCCAGTGTGACTTAGCTTCCTAACATACACTCTTCTCTTTAACCCTGTCCACGAACGACCCCAGCTCCATAGACAGCTCTTGCTGTAACTAGGCACACATGTGAACAAATATCACTTGTATGTTGTGAAGGTAATGAGAGACGTTTTCTTGGATTCTCTACTGCAGCCATTCTAACTGATCCTAAAGATGCCCATCCACATTTTTTTTTTATGCCACACATCCCACGCTCTCTCTTTCAAGGTATCAGCATAAAATGAAGCCACTGATCTTTTCAATCTTCATTTCTCAACAGGATAAGTAGCCTGAATGGGGAAACCAAGACAGCAACTGTCATGTGTTTAGTAGACACAAACCAGCTTCTGATCTCAGAAGCAACTCAGGTATGTCCTCTTTATTTATTACCTATACTATTCAACCTGGCTTTCATTATGCCATCGTATAATAGTAATAATTGAAAGTTGTGTTATTCTCTATCTCACCTGCATTCATCTGCTCCTGTGAGTAGGAATCATGTCTGTTTGCTTGGGTTTTTGTTTGTTTGTTTGTTTTTGTTTTTTTGTGGCTCACAGGCAAATCTCTGTGAATACTTATTTAATGGTTGTGGCTTAAGATAAAAACTTATCTAACAGCTCCATGTTGAAGGAACAAATTGGGCAGATTCAAGCTCAGGTAGATGTCAAGATCTCATCTGGAGGGGAGCTAAAAGTAGCTAGTGCATTGGGAAGGAATAAGTTCTTTGCTCTTAGCTGCTGTGCAATCTTTTGTTCTACGAAGTCATCTTCAATCTCCATACCTGTCAAGTATCAGATACTTAAATACTGTAAAAAAAACCCAAATTAAATTTTTTATGAAAAATTCTGATATGAGTACAGTTAAAAATACATCTCTAAATGACACATGCCGTATGATTTCACTTATATGTGGAATTTAAAAGACAAAATAAATGAACAACAAAAAAAGAGACAAACAAACAAACAAGCCAGACTTTTAAATACAAAACAAAATGGTGGTTGCCAAAAGGGTGGTAGAAGGTGGAAACAGGTTAAGGAGATTAAAAGTACACTTTTTTTTTTTTTTTTTTTAAGTAGCCTCCACAACCAGCAAGGAGACCAATGAGTGGTTTGAACTCACAAAGCTGAGATCTGATACCAGAGCTGAGATCAAGTTGGGTACTTAACTGATGGAGCTATCCAGATGCTTTGAGAGTACACTCAGATGAACACTGAGAAATGTATGGAAGTGTTGAATCATCATACCATACACCTGAAACTAATTTAATACTGTATGTTAATTAAATTTGAATTTGAAAAATGAATTAATACATAAAAATACAACTCTTCATATTTATCAACAAATCTCTCTAGGACTCTAGTTCATCTTTGGAAAGCGAGGAAATAGGAATACAGGATATTTAAATCCCAGTGATTCTGTGAATCTGACCCATCATCTCTTGTGTATTGCAGTCCTAAATAAAGCTTTTTAAGCCTGGAGGTCAAGACAAAATTATAAAGCCAGTACTGATTTTCAACAACAAAGTCAGCATATACAAGTGATAGTAATGTTTTTGAAAATTCAAACATTTAAAAAACCAAATGACAGAAAGCATCCAAATACGAAATAGCTTTTAGTCATTAGTCTATCACTAATGACTAAAACTATAGTTTACCTATGAGGTCTCAGGCACAGTGCCTAGTCCATAGAATATGTTCAAGAAATTTATCTCAAGAGACACTCCCCGAGAACCAAGGTAGCAGTTTTGAAGAACTACTGATCAGTCTGCCCATCTCCTGAATATTATAAAAACAAGGGGGGAAGGCATCATCTGCATGACTTCTGGTCAGGGAGACACTCCATCTGGACCTCTCCTCCCAACTACCCCTTCCCCACCAACTCTCCACTCCACCTCATGCTGGCCATGAAATACTTCCTGAGCATTTTCGTACCCTTTTGTAGGCTTCAGGAAGTGATTGCAATGGGATTCAAACTTAAGGCTGTAACTGAATTTCCAGGATTAACAGCAAAGTCACAAAATATGAATTGTAAGTGGTAATAAATTTAAGAATACAAAATACTTTACAACTATCACTTGCAAGGCAAAATTTGTCGTTTGGAAACTCACTGTACAGCACAATGGACTTTCCTCTTATTTTGAACACACACACACACATACACACACACAATCCTTTCTTAGAAGCCAATACCCAGCTAGGGAAGCTGGGGAGAGATGAGGAGAAGCTATCAGCAATGAATGCTTTGTTTTCAGAAATGCAGTGAACTTACTATATATCACTAAAAGAAAAAACACATTTTGCTTACACTTGAGAGATCAGATACAAATATTAGTCAGAAAATGATTTAAATGGGAAAATGTGATTTTGAATAGGTGACCCACCTATGTAGAAAAGAAAAAGTCTTTAAAACCCATTTGCTCCGTCTTACAATCTTCCAAGCAACCAAACCGACATAGGAATCAGAACAATCAAGTCAGTACCAATACTGGGGAAAAAAATCTCTGTAGTTACAACATAGGTCCACACCATTTTTATCACTCTGCTGCACAACCCCTATTTAGAATGCCATCTTGGGGCTTGGGTCTCACAACTTTAAGGAGAATTGCGGGATCGCGGGTGGAAGAGGCAGAGAGAGCAAGTCGGAGCTGCAAAGAGCTTTACGTCGGCTGTCCTGTTACAGAGCAAACAGAGGCACGTGTCAGTTTGCAAAGAAATAAAATGAAAAATTGCTTTCAAAAGCTTCAGAATGATTTCCGCTTTGAGGCATTGGGAAAAATTGATTTCAATCATTGAAAGGGAGTTTTGCCATGCATGAACAATCAGCTTCACCAAAGATTCTGGCTATATGGCCCACTGACTTTCGCGATATCTGAATGAAGATTGCCCTATTCCTGCATACAGGCAAACAAGCCAGGTGGGCTAAAATCTGTGTCTCTTTTTCCAGATGCCTCTAACCAGAAGTCTACAAGGTAGTTATTTACAAATGCCAGTTAAGATCTTCTGGACATAATTGCAAATTGCTTCCCTCATATGGCCCCGTTACAAATCTTTACCCAATGAAAGAGGAACCTAATCAGGATTGAATTTTTTTTTCACCTAAAAAGGGAGAAACACTGTCACAGCCAGCCACAATTCCCAACCATAGTACAGGCAGCCAAATGATTTTGTTTGAAAATTTATCTTCTGAATTCTAAATAATGAGATTAAATCATCTTTTTTTTATTCGGTCAGCAGAAACCTAAAACAAAACAGGGAAAAAAAAAAAAAAAACCTATCAGGCTTCATTTCACATCCTTAAAGACAGGAGGGGATTTGCGGTGATCCTCTTCATAACCCTGCTTCTGAATAAGGCCACACCTAAAATATGCCTGGACAGCCAAAATAACACATCCACTTTTAAATGACCTTCGGGGAAGATCTTAATACTCTATCACAGGTGTTCATTCTGGAATTGTCAAATCTTTAAAGTTAAATTCTTCATACCGAAATGCCATCCATCCCCAGTATAAGCTGAAGCAATTGAACACAAATTTCTGGAACCTTCACCAACCCCTGGAATCATTCTGCCCCTCCATCTTCTCCAGCCCGCTAACCCTTTGGTGGTCACATGACTGTGAAAATTTCGCGATATCTGCCTAGGCCAGAGATGATGTATTTAAAGACTTAAGAACAGAAACTGGCATATAGCAAGAACCAAAAAATTTTGCTCATCTCCCTATAAACTCAAGCTAAGTTCAAACATACCCCTAACTGACCAAAACCTTATGTATCTCGCGTGCCCTCCCTAGCACACTTCCTAAATGAATAACTCCCCATCTTCTCTTTCTTAATTCTTTTCCATCTGAAATCTCTTCCCCAACTTGATCTCCTTTGGAATGGATCTTCATACAATTCTATGTATACACCAGTGTCTTGCATAATACCTGAAAGACAGAGTTTGTTCGATCTATAGGTATCTGATCGAAACCCAAGCAACAGTACTCCAGGTGGTTTCTACACAAACCTCCATTTCCTTCTTTCTAATGAGTTGGGGAAGATCTTAACCAAATGCACATAAGGAAGTTTTTCTGGATTCATCCCATTCAGGTCCCTTATTATCATCTTCTTTCCTCTACTTTTATTGTTCTTCTGTACCCCACCCTGTGCCAACTGGGTCTGTATCACCAGTGTCACAGAGGTGACATCTAGAATCTAGTCTTCTATACTGGTTGCACACTGCAGCCCTTCCCCTAGTCCATGATTGTTCATTTAAATAATCTTCTTCATAATACTTGTTCAGCTCCAGCTAATTCTGTTCCTATCAGGAACTGACAAATAATGTGCAACGATGGGACTCGCTGTACCTGCTGCCCTTGAACTGACCCTTCTGTTGGCTGAGAATCACTTCTCCCTTTTGTTCAGTTCTCTGACTCTGGGGTAATCAAGCCTGCTCCTCATACTTGCATGACTAGGTTCCCCCCTTCTCTTCCCAGTCACAGCTCCCTGATACACCACGCAGAGCCTTGCATACACAGTTGTGGACACCCTGGTCCAAGCTCCGTATGTAAGCATCTGCTAACAGCACTTTGTTGGTTACCCCAAAGTCTGCATACATCAGCTGTGCAGTCTAAGTGGGAAGACGGATGCAGAAGAAGAGCTGCATCCAAGCCCCAAGAGCACAGAACTCCAGAGTCTCAGCTGAGGGTGTTGTATGTGATCTAGAGGGGCTCTGATGTGCACAAGGAGGAGGACAGTGCACCTAGAGCTGGGGCAGAGCCTTCCAGAGGAGGGGCCCCCAGCAGGGACCGACTGCCTGGGTGTGAGAACAGCTCTGTTACCATTTTCATGGCTCTCTGATTTGTGTATCAGGTACCCATGGATGGCAGAACTCTAGCCTTACAGTTGAAAAATCCAAATCCCCTTATTCCAAAGTAATTATTTCTGTGATTCTCTATCAAATATTCCTTGATCTGTACAGCCTGAAGGACTATTTGTTTTACCCTTCCAATGAGGTACACACAAATCTTCATTTTCCTCCCTTTTTTCATTCCCTTTTGATGTAAGGCATGTCCTCTTGATAGAAAGCATTTCCTGTACTCTTTTTCCCCTTTCTCAGAAAGTGTGCCCTACCTCATCATGGAAGCAGCTGATGGTGTGCAAGGTGGATACAGAGTGGACTTTTCTGAAATTATTTACAAAATTTAATATGCATTATAAAAATCTAACATGTCAAACCAGTGATACTGTTGCATATATTATGCTATGTAAAAATCTGAATTGAGCTTAAATATATATAAATTTAATATATTTGTATTACTTTAATATATTTGATTTTTAGATATTAATATATTAATATAATATAATAATATATTATATATTAATATAATATAATATATTAATTTATTAATTTATATAGCAATATATTAATTTATATTTGTAATATATTAACAATGTATATATTTAAGATGATAGTAAGGAGTTGACTTAGATATGGCAAAATGATGAAGGTGGAATAGAAATGATAGAGATTTAGGAGACCCTATGTACAAGAGTACTCATTACAGAAAAGTACACTGTCCTTATCCCAGGTTTTTTACTTCTCAGCCTGTACAAATCTGACCCCTACAAAACTGAGCTTCCTCATCGACTCATCTCACAGAGGCTTTCAGAAGATCAATAAAGGGGTGCCTGGGTGGCTCAGTAGGTTAAAGCCTCTGCCTTCAGCTCAGGTCATGATTCCAGGGTCCTGGGATTGAGCCCCACCTTGGGGGGGGGGGGTCTCTGCTCAGCGGGGAGCTTACCTCCCCCCCGCCTCTCTGCCTACCTGTGATTTCTGTCTGTCAAAAAAATAAATAAAATCTTTAAAAAATCAATAAAGAAATATGTGGACAAGATATAATATGCTTCTCTCCAAGGCTGATCTTCTTTCTGGAATCTCGGTCCTCACATTTTCTGGATTCTGGCTCTTGACTTGGCCTTTCACTTCACTAATTTCAGGATTTTCCCAGTCATTCCTATTTATTGGCTCATTCTCAGCTTCTCACTTGGTTGAACTTCCAGTGTTCTAGAAATACAGTTCTCCACCTACATCTTAGCTAGGGCTGCCGTAACAAAAGACCACAGCTGGGTGGCTTAAACAACAGACATTTATTTTCTGGAGACTAGAAGTCCTACACAGGGGTGTTGACAGGATTGGCTTCCATCTTACAAATGCTGTCTTCTTACTCTATCCTCACACTACCTTTTCTCTGCACCACACACAGAAAGAGAGAGAGAGATCGATCTCTGGTGTTTCTTCCTCTTCTTATAAGGACACTAGTCCTATTGAATTACGGCCCCATCATTATTACCTCATTCCAATGGAATTACCTCTTTAAAGGCCTTAGCTGCAGACACAGTAACCTTGGAGGCTCATGACTTCAGCATACACACTTTGGGGAGGATACAATTCAGTCCATAACACTTAACCATTTTCTTCTTCTTCCTGCATGAACCAAACTAATGAAGTAATGGATGCATTTTAATGATTTCCAAGCGGAGGTTGAATCACCCACTTTGTTTTTGAAAATTAGGGAAGTCCAAGACCTATTTGAGATCTACTGAACCATAGAAGTTTGAGAATGGGACCCAGAACTGATTTTTACACCTTCCTAGATGAATCTGAAGTCACACCTACCTATAGGACCACTGATCCACACCACCTGCCTTCCCCCTCAACGTCCACTTCACTGTCCACTTCCTCCCCAGTCTATGATTTTTCTCCTTATTATTCAGTTGAAACAGTTCTTTCAAATCTATAAAATCTATAGATCACCAAATGATTTTTGTAATTGCAACACTACATAGCATTTCTTGGGTCTTTATTCTTAATGATTCTGCAACCATTGTGTGCTAGGGTATCCCTATTTCATAAAATTTTTTCCTTTTTTTGTTTTTCGTGGCATTGGTCTCACTTGTTTGACTTCTCTAATTCATCTAGTAGAGTGTTCTTCACCAATTCGTCTATCTGCGTTCCCCAAGACACTGTCCTCAGCACTTTTTTCTTCTTTCTCTGATAGTTTCTAATCCATACCAACAACTTCAAACACTATGTATCTGAAGTAATGATAAAATCTGTAGATCACTCTTATGAGCACCTTTCCCCATTAACCACTTCCAGATACACAAGTCTTCAGGAGCATCCTATTAGTTCTTCAAACCTAGCGTGGTGTTTATTCAACAATACTGACAGATAACCCAGTGCCAGGCCCTGTGCTAGATTCTGGGGGTACAAAGTAAAAAGCAGACAGTCTCACTTTCCTGGAACTGGTAGTTCAGTGAAGAAATACAGACCAACCACTTCAAAGCACCATAAGAATCGCCATGAGCAGGGAAGCTCAGAGTGCTGAGGGACACAGCCAATCCAGATTTGGAAGGCAGAAGGGCTTCCTGGAAGCCTTATGGAGTCACATGGAAGTTGAGTTCTGAAATATGAGTGGGAGTCAATGAGAAGAAGAGGGAAGAGAAGAACTGACTGTTCTTTAATCAATTCTAGGCAGTGACAGTCTAGTGATTGTCAATCAATTCTAGACAGCCAGAATCCAACTCTTATTCCTACTTTCCCCAGTCTGGCTTGAGAGTGCCTTTGGGGACAAGCTGAGGGAAACCTTCTAGACAAAGGGCACAGTTCTCCCATTCTCCAGCATGACAAGCTTAATTGTGACCAGTTCAATGAACTCTCCCGGGACTCTGAATCTTGAGCAAAGCAAGATCATGGGAAAAGCATTTTTTTTTTTTTTTCACACACAAAGAAGATTGAGAGAAAACTGCTGGAGAGGTAGGAAAACAAACTTGAATCACTGACTTCGGGGTCATGAAGACCCCTTTTGAGACTCTGAACTCCTTGTGAGCTATATGACCTTGGGTAATTCCTTAATTGCAAGATGGACTAATAATCATAGATATATCCTTAGGGTTGCCAGATAGTTTAAATGAGCTCTCTTGTGTAAAGAACTTAGCACAATGCCTGGCACATATTAGAAGGACAGATGGTCAGTAGGTCAGGTGTTACAGTGGGTCAGGGAAGAGAAGGATTGGAGCATATGCCCTAGCATCACACCCCAGGATAGGCCCTGGGAATTTGAAGACAGCAATTTACAGGAAGAGATAGAGACATAAACTAGATTGCAATGGGTGCCAAAGGATAAAATATGAAAAAAGCAGATGATAAATGGTAATAATTCTTTATGGATATTTGGCTCTAATGGGGAAAATAGATTTGATGTTCTCTAGTAACTTGGAGTTGAGGAGAAATTTATTTTCATGTTTCTTTTTTCAATATGGACAATCCATAAGCATGTTTAAAAGCTAATAGAAAGAGAGGTGCCTGGGGTGCCTGGGTGGTGCAGTTGGTTAGACATCAGACTCTTGGTTTCAGCTCAGGTCATGGTTTCTGGGTGATGATGTCCCCATCAGGTTCTGTGCTCAGGGAATCTGCTTGAGTTTCTCTCTCCCACTCCTCCCCACCCACACCACTTTATCTCTCTCTCCCTCTCAAATAAGTAAATAAATATAAAGAAAGGAAGGAAGGAAGGGAGGGAGGGAGGCAGAGAGAGAGAGAAAGGGGGCACCTGGGTGGCTCATTTGGTTAAACATCCCACAGTTGATTTCTGCACAGATCATAATATCAGGGTTATGAGATCAAGCCCTATATTGGGCTCCACGCTGGGCATGGAGCATGCTTAAGACTCTCTTTCCTTCTGCCCCTCTCTGCCCACTCATGTGCTCTCTCTCTTGCTCTATCTTTCTCCCTCTCAAAGAAAGAAAGAAAGAAAGAGTATTGAATGGGAATTAAGATTAAAAAAAAAGGGGGAATAATCAATTCAATCTATAGGTCTCAGGTTGAGACCTTTTCAGGGAGCCTGGGCAATCACAACTGTCTTCAGAAAGACTGAAGTATTACTTGCCTTTCACTATATGGCTTTTTTATTGTCAGTGCAAAAACAATGGTGCGTAAAACTGCTGGCACTTTGGTGTGAATGAAGACACCAGACGGTCATGGTGGTGGTTCTCTTCTTCAGCATCACACACAGTAAAATCAGTGCCAGCATCTCTTAAGAATGTTCTTGCTGGGGCCCCTGGGTGGCTCAGTGGGTTAAAGCCTCTGTCTTTGGCTCAGGTCATGATCCCAGGATCCTGGGATTGAGCTCCACATCAGGCTCTCTGATCAGAGAGGAGCCTGCTTCCTCTTCTCTCTCTCTCTGCCTGCCTCTCTGCCTATTTGTGATCTCTGTCTGTCAAATAAATAAGTAAAATCATCAACAATACCACCAAAAAAAGAATGCTCTTGCTGAAGCACAAAATTACCAGTTTTATTAAACCTTGACCCTTGAGCACATATCTTTGCAATAATCCATGGGACAAAATGGGAGGTACACAGAAAGCACTTCTTTGTAGACTCGGTGTGAGGGTTGTCTTTAGGATTGAGACAACTGAGAGTTGAATTAGACTTTTGTCATGGAATACCATTTTTACTTTCAAAAATAGGTTATAAACTGTGGCTATTTGAATGAGTATTCGGAGGACATTGTCTTGGAAGTGAGCAAAATGAGCCTGTCACTTCACGAAAAATTGACAATGCTTGTTGGCAAAAATATTTGAGCTTTCAAACGAAAATTGTAATTTTGAGAAATTTGTGTCTGCCACTGTGAGTTCAACAGCTCTCAATACTTTTCATAATTTTCTTCTGTGATTGGTGGAGATATTAATGAATATGACATTTTTTATTTTATAAAATAAAATGTGCTAACATTTGGAAGACCTGCATAATTCAATTTACCAATATTTTCCAAAAGACTAGGCATAATGTTTAAAATCATGCCTTCTTGGTAAAAGATTCACTCAAAGTGCAAAATGATTAATGAATTTTTAAAGTAACAGGGTATGAAAAATTCCTTAATATGCCTTCAGAATTCACATTGCAGCTAATCTTTAAAAAAATAATACTTGTTGAGTTTTGGTATAATATAAAATAAAAATGCCCACAAATACCTGAAAAAGTTGATAAAACAGCCCTCCCTTTTTCAACTACATATACATGTAAGGCAAGATTCTCTTCCTATACATCAACCAACTAGTCATTTCACAACAATTGTATGCAGAAGCAGAATGAAAAATATGGCTATCTTCTGTTAAACCAGACATTAAAGAAATTTGCAAAAGAATAAAATAATATTACTCTTTTCACAATTTTTTTTTTTGCTTTGGAAAATATATTCATCTTTAAAAGTGCAAATTTAATTAGCATATACTGGGTTTATCTTTTTAAGTAAATTAATAATTTTTTTAATTCTCTGTTTCAGTTGCTAATATGTTAAGCGTCAATATGTACATATAGCTCACAAAACAAGAAGGTCATTGGTGTGTTTAGTAATTGTCAGTTGCAAAGGGCTCCTGTGACTCAAAAAGTTTGTCCAAAGAGCTGGGAAAAGAAAGGTACCAGAGAAGGCAGGAGAGGGTGGCAGCCAGAAGTGGAGTGGAAGAATCACCCAAGATGAAGGGATACAATTTCTGCCATAGAAAACAAAGAAGGAGGAAAGGATCAGGCAGGTGCCAAGACATTTGGGGTTTGGTGTCAAGAATTTGAAGGATTTCCCATCTGAAGTCTTGTTTTTCTCTGTGATATAGGGGTTGTGTTCATCCGTGGAAAGTGAGGGGGGTCAGGAATTTGAGGGACACATGGGAGCAGCTCTGGAGAAAAGGAGAACCACCTGGCCAGAGCCATACAGAGGAAATGCTGAACAGCATGGGGATAGAGGTGGGGAGAACATTCCTGAACCAGCAACAACCCTATGCTCTTGACCCTGCCAAAGGAGTTGGGCAGGAGGATACCACGAGCAGGTTTTACCATAGTTATTAAATTTCTTATCCTCTTATCCATCTACTATTACAACCACACAGAAAGAGGAAGAACGGTATCTCAAATACCTGTCTGTCCACCACCACCATTTTAACAACACTAATGCTTTGCCGTAAGGCAATACAGACTGAATATTTAAGGTAAGTTATTGCTCGATACTACAAAATGTCTTAAAATACCTTATTAATAGTTTTAGTCCACTCTTGATATTCTGATTTTATAAATACATAGTTTTTAATCCTACTTCCAATATTGATTTTGAAATGTGAATCTAGAAGATTTGGACAATTGACAATCACGTTGTTTTACTTTACCTTCAGAGAGCAAACAGCTTGACTGGGGAAAACGGCCAAATGGATTTGTTTTCCTTTTCTCTTTCAAAAGTTATAATATGGACTGTTGACTCAATGTATTACATAGTGAAAATCTGATACCAAAAAAAAAAAAAAAAATCAAAGCTCAGCTTCCTTGTCTGAAATGAACAAATTCTAATCATGAAAGAGAAATCTTCAGAACCCAAAGTCTAGATTGGTTCATGACCCCGGTTGCGCAATTGTGACCACCTTTAGAAGTTCAGACTCCCCAGCTGTGGAAGCACTTGCTCTACTTTTGCCACAGCTAAAGGCTCAGAGGATTACATAATACTCTGAAGTGTTTGAGAAGCAATATCCCCATGTAGGGCTGAGGTCAAGTTGAGGTCCTCTCAGCTGAAGTCAAGGTCAAAAACTTTCACAAGTTCTGATACTAATAATCTCTTTTTGCCTCCCTAAATATCTAATGAGCCACAGGCCACTGAGTGCAGCACTCTCTCTACTAAAAATGTGGTGCGGAATGGGAAGGGCGGCATGAGGTTTGCAAACTTTTTCTGTGAGATTGTAATGTAATATGCTATCGAAGGGTGTAATGTTGCTAGCACCAAGACACTGTAGAGTTCTTTCATTTATTCCACACTACAATTTCTCATTTTGAAAAAGGAATTATTAGCAATAATAATAAGTAATCATTATATTGCTCTTGCAAGTTTATAAAGTGATTTTCATATGTCCCTTTGGGTGATTAGAAAGCACACAGAAAACTGTGACAACAAAATTATGAACTATACTGAGCACATTTATAAACTCTTTGTACCTTGTTATAATGTTCTATTGTATGACCACTCTCAGATAGGGACAGGATTCGTCGTTCATTAGGTCTACACTACTGATTCACTACACTTCTTTTTTTAAATCTCTCCCAATTAAAATGAAAAGGCTAATTAAAAAAATAAGATAATCTAACCAGTTAACAAGAATAGGATTGTGTTTGTTAAAGACTATCAAATGACTCCAACTTAACCAATTCCTCTACAAACTATTATTCTATTTTCAAAAGAAAATCAAAGAATAAACTTCCTTTCCAGTTTCTCAAATAAGTGGGACAATATATGAAAAGGTACACTTGTACCCTGAAAGAATTAATGTACTTCAAAAGCAGCCAACAGCCCCATAGTAGATAGGAAAATGTACTTCTATGACATATTAATATATGACAAATCTGGTCTAATTGGTTTCTGACCTTCCAGATCACTCAAACTCTCCATTAACTCACATCTAACCAGCAGGGGGGTGAGCTAAATGGATAATGAGTATTAAAGAGGGCACCTGGGCACTGGGCGCTGTATGTAAGTGATGAATTACTAAATTCTACTCCTGAAACCAATATTACACTGTATGTTAACTAATTGGGACGTAAATAAAAATTTGAAATGAGAAAATAAAATAAGGGCGTCTCGGTGGCTCAGTGGGTTAAGCCTCCGCTGTCAGCTCAGGTCATGATCTTGGGGTCCTGGGAAGGAGCCCCACATCGGGCTCTCTGTTCAGCAGGAAGCCTGCTTCCTCCTCTCTCTCTGCCTGCCTCTCTGCCTACTGTGATCTCTCTCTCTGTCAAATAAATAAATAAAATATTTTTTTAAAAAATCAGAGGAATGGAGAAGTTTTTACAGAGAAAGTGAAACTAAATTTGAATTTTGAAGAACAAAATATGAGTTATCTACGCAGAGACTTCCAGCCTTCTGTTGTCTAAGCCACCCAGGCTGTGTTGTTTGTCATGGCAGCCTCCGCAATCTGACACAGTCCCGTATGACTAGAAAGAGAGGGCGTCAGCAATGGCGGGAGGTGAGGACTACGTGAGTTTCTCTAGAAGAGTTAGCTGCCATCTTTATCACCTCTCACCCACTGAGTGTGGCCTCGGTGGCCAAATAACTGGGTGACTCTCCCCAATAAACCCACCTCTCCCCATGCCATAAGACTGAGTGCTCATTCCTGGAACTTTTCATCTAAAAGGGGTGATGCAAGAAGAAGAGTTCTTTTTTTTTTTTTTAAAGATTTTATTTATTTATTTGACAGACAGAGATCACAAGTAAGCAGAGAGGCAGACAGAGAGAGAGGAAGGGAAGCAGGCTCCCTGCTGAGCAGAGAGCCCGATGCGGAACTCGATCCCAGGACCCTGAGATCATGACCTGAGCCGAAGGCAGTGGCTTAACCCACGGAGCCACCCAGGCGCCCCAAGAAGAAGAATTCTTGACGGCCACGCATCCCAGCAGCCAAGATGCAGGTCCTGCCTCGACTTCTGGAGCTGCCTAGGATGTGGCCCCTTGCAGGCTGGTTCTCCAGCCCCCCTTCATTTATTTGAGTCTCAATATCCTTTCAGTAAAGTCTCCCCTACTTAGGAAAAGCCAGAGTCATTTTCTATATCAGCTAAGGTCCCTGCTTGCTGATAATTTTCATCTCCTTCAGACTGGAGAATGAGAGGGCTTGCTGGGTGACGTTGAGGAGCAAGGGGTCTTGAGAAATTATTGATTTGGAAAACGATCAAATGTCACTGGTGTTATTTTTCCTAGCAGCACTCAGTGGCCTGCATGGAAATGTGAAAGTCATAAATGCCAGACACTGTAATCCCCAAAGAGTTATTGAGACAATGAGGAGGTAACATATGGGTCAGTTTCTTATTTTTTTTAATGAAATTTGTCAAGACATATTGGATTAATCCATAAAGCAAAGGTTTTAAAAACATTACTTATTGGAGCACATGGGTGGCTCAGTTGGTTAGGCATCTGACTCTTGATTTTGGCTCAGGTCATGATCTCGGGGTTATGATCTCGGGGTCCTGGAATTGAGCCCCACCTAGGGCTCTGTTCCCTGCCCCCTGCCATGCACCTGCTTGCTCACTCTCTCTCTCTCTCTCTAAATAATTAAGCCTTTAAAAAAAATACATATTACTATTTCCTTAAACTCTGAAGTGTGGCCTTGAAATTATCTATGCCCATTTGAAGTTTATAAAATTTTATTATTAACGTTAACACTTTGCAGTTAAGTAGCTCTTTATTTCAAAGAATGACACATATGTTAACAACTTACTATTTCTGAATTCTTACCTGTGCTAAAAACTTTCATTCTGTAAATGGGAAGTGAGATGAAGAATACATGACTTCTTCAAGGTTTGGTCTGAGTAAGTTTCTTGACTTTTTTATCATAAGCATTAGCATCATCACTATTTCCATTTACTAATTCGGTTTGCAAAGCACGTCTGCTAATATGACCTTATTGGAGCCTCATTGACTGGTTTATATATTCCATGCTGTTTTTTTTGAAATGCGTCTTGGATCTACACTAGGTGCTGGGGATACAGCAATTAACTACTGAGGTTAACTAGCTACTGAGAAGACTCAGACAGTATTCCCTGCTCTCACTCTGTTTCTAGACTACTGATGGTCTTAAACAATAAACACACTATTCTGGCATGCTGGGCATGATTGTGTGATGGAATTTGGGGAACCAAAGTATTGTAGGGGCACACCATGGTAGAGACGGTCCAAAACCAAAATGGGGTGAGTAGTGCATCCGGACTTACCATAACTTTATAAAAAGACAGGATGGAGATAACACTCCATTCCATTTCAGGAATGAACAAGCAGCTCAGGGAGGTCAGGGGGCCCAGAGACAATAACAGAGAAGTGATACTTCCAGACCACCCACCCTCACTCCTTTCCCTCTCCTGCACAATCACACTGTCACCAAAATCACTGCTGTCACTTCCTCTTCATCATCCTCAGCACCATTATCATCACCATCATTACAGTAAGGAATTTAATGGGACAAATATAACCCACAACTTCAGTTTATACCTGGAAAGAGAAAAAGAGTAAACTAGCACCAAAACACCAGCAAATGAGAAGCAAAGACATTACCTAGTCATGACTGTAGAGTATCACAGAGGGCAGTTTGCAGGGGGCACGTTTCCAGGAATAGATACATGTCAAGGAGTGTTTAAAAAAGAATCAGAGGGGGGCACCTGGGTGGCTCAGTTGGTTAAGCATCTGCCTTCAGCTCAGGTCATGATCCCAGGGTCCTGGGATAAAGCCCCACATCGGGCTCTCTGCTCAGCCAGGAATCTGCTTCTCCCTCTGCCCCTCCACACCTCTCATGCTCACACTCTCTTTCTCTCTCTCTCACATAAATAAGTAAAATCATTTAAATAAATTTTATTTAAATGGATTTTATTTATTTATTTTTAATATAATATTTATATTAATATAATAATATTTTGATATTTATTTATTAAATAAATAAATTTGATGTATTGATTTGTGTACTAAAGACAGAAAGAAAAGGGACTGGAGATACAAGGAGAACCTTAGCTGGTCCCCTAAAGATGGCAGCTGGCAAAAGGTGGCCACAGTATTGTCCCCTACAGCAGGCATACAGACTAAGGGGGAGCTAGAGAGAACAGTTGGGTAAGGGGAAACTGTGATGAGACTTGCCACCTAGAGGAGGCCCTGCGATTTTATTCAGATGCACATTTCTTCCAATTGTATGAATGTTTAAAAAAAAGAATCACAGAGGTCAAAGGGAAGGACCTATGATGATTTAAGGAAGGACCTATGATGATTTAGGAAGGTAGAAAGAGCAAATTTTGTCTGAATTATTAAAAGTTTTATGAGAACAAGGAACGTTCTCTGAAAGTCAGACCACACTGTGGTCACAGATTATGACCACTTCTGCTCCTTTCTTAGAAAATGTTCTGTTTCCAGCACTACTATAGAGTATTTTTTAATGCCTACTCGTTTTGTCAACTCCCCCGTCACAGCTCCCTTGTGCCCCAAATTATAAACATCTTGCTCTTTCCTTGAAACTGGGAATATCATGGTTAGTCTATTAAAAACATGAGGCTTCTTAGCCTTCCTGTAGGATAACAGGTGATAATTACCACCCAAACATTGGTTTACCTCTTCAGAGGTTCAAATTTAATTTAAATGTTGGTACAATTACTATTACAGACCGCACTTCGACGATCGATCATTTAAACTATTTTGGTGTGACCCATTAGATCCCAAAGTCTTTTGCTTTCCCGGAGAACTGGTTTTCCACGGAGGGTATCTGAGTGGCCTTTGAAATGCCCAACCAAACTCTGAACTGTCATAAAAGCTGGGGTTAGAGATAAGGGGTAAGAAAAGGTTCCAGTCACCCAGGCACATTTCTGCTTTTTTGTGCAAGCTTCAGATGAAATACAGTCACTCAATAAAGTCCTTCAGTTTCGCTTTCCCTCCCTCCCTCTCTTTCTCCCCATTCGTCCAGAGAGGGGAACCCTAAACCCTTTGGACCCCTGCCAGCAGCACCAAAAGAATCTGTTGACTATTTTCCCAGGGAATTCCTGCCTTAAATGTCAGCAGAGCATAACTCCCCAGCCAAAGCAGAGTCTGCCTCGACCTGAATCAAGGAACATGTGCCTGCTGTACCAAAAGGGAAGACCTGGATCCCTGGGGCACGGGGACGGGGCCAGAAATCACCTCTGAAAGTTTCCATGTCCCTTAGAAAGACCCCAGTTCCCTCAGATTCACCCTCCTGAGAGGTGGGAGAATGGGAGATGGAGGCTTGGGTTCCTTGCGGGTTCTTTGATTATTTTTATTTCCCTCTTTTGGTGGCAAACTGTATTTCTGGAAGCCACTCTGCAGGAAGGCAACATCTCTTTGACAAGGGAACAAAGTTCGATTAAAGCCCTTTGTTGTGGGGGTTCTGGTTGTGGCTCCTGCTGCTGTTCTGTTTATTTGTTGGTTTTTAATGAACATCCTGATATATAAGTGCTCTGGGGGGAATTCATGATGCTCAGACTCATGAAAAGCAAAATAAGATTTATGACTTGCGATTGAATCTGCCCCACCAGCCTGGAGACACTTCCCGTCTGGTATTGAGGCATTGCTGGTGTGTTTTATCCTTTTGTATTACTTCAGTGTCTGAATACATGAAGAAATATTAAAAGTTCCAAGGGCAAAGGTGGGGGAAGGAGTCCACAAACCCCAAAGAAATACATTAGCACCAAAAGAAAACAGTATGGTGTGTTACATAAAAAATTCGGAAGCAAATTGGGTCCATGAGCTGGGTTTGGCTGAGTACTCTTGAAATTTTCATTTACTCTTCTCTCATTTTTCTCCGGGAACACTGATCTTAAATTCATGTGCCATGTTACGATCCTCCCTCCAAAGATCAGACCACTATACGATAAGAAAGTCAAAAAGATATAATCAGTAAGTTGTGACTCCATTTTTTTTTTAAAGGAATTATGCCCTTTTCAAGTTACCAATG
This sequence comes from Mustela nigripes, assembly GCF_022355385.1. NCBI lineage: Eukaryota > Metazoa > Chordata > Mammalia > Carnivora > Mustelidae > Mustela > Mustela nigripes. Next base: position 47,516,212 of record NC_081564.1, on the reverse strand, counting down.
GGGGGCGGGGACTAGATTCCAGGACGCCTGGGTGGCTCAGTTAGTTAACCATCTGCCTTCAGCTCGGGTCGTGATCCCAGGGTCCTGAGAGGGAGCCCCACATGGGGGTTCTTGGTCAGGGGGGAGCCTGCTTCTCCCTCTCCCTCTGCTGCTCCCCCCGCTTGTGCTCTCTCATGCTCTCTCTCTCTCTCAAATAAATAAATAAAACCTTTAAAAATTTTTTAGATTCCAAATGTCATTTGGCCCTGAGCCCAGGCTAGTTCCAAACTGATCGACTTAGGGCGCCTGGGTGGCTCAGTGGGTTAAAGCTTCTGCCTTTGGCTCAGGTCATGATCCCAGGGTCCTGGGATCAAGCCCCGCATTGGGCTCTCTGCTCAGTAGGGAGCCTGTTCCTCCTCTCTCTCTCTCTGCCTGCCTCTCTGCCTACTTGTGATCTCTATCTGTCAAATAAATAAATAAAATCTTAAAAAAAAAAAAACTGATCTACTTAGAAGCGGTTCTTCGCATTCACCAAGACTTTCACTTCATATTCCCCACACAACCCCCACGAGCACATCAAAGCTTTTTTCTTCCATCATTATCCTGCCTGCATCGCCCCAGAAAATCCTACTGGAAACGCTGTCCCTAGTCCAAAGAAAAGTCAGGCAAGTAGCAATTATTGGACAAGACTGGAAAGGCTGCCAGAGAATCGGTAACACTGCCTCAAATATGTAAAAAGACAGTAAGTAATACCTGACAAGAAAAACTACCTCCAGTAGGTGAAGGGTTAATCCCTGGTCAATTTTCAGCCACTCTGCTGAGAGTACTAATAAGTGCTTGAGTTGGTGCCAATGAGGGTGGCCCTTCCCTTGATGGGAATAGCCATCCCTTAGGAACTGACTGTCAACACATGCTACCAGGGCAGTGATCAGCCAGCCAGAAGAAAGGGAAAGAGTCTGAGAAACCGTGGCAACCAAGTTTGCTGGCACTTTGTAAAATGGTGACGGGAACTTGCCAAGGCCAGAGAGTGAATGCTAATGAGCTTGGGGCAACCTGCAAAGAGTGGGCCTGAAAAACGTCCTCTCAATGATCGGTGGCCCCAAGGGAGCACCACTCACGGTGGGTTCCTGTGGAGAAGAGAGAAGACCATGGGTTTCATTCACAAGAAAGAACCTAAACACTACAGTGTCTGTCCTTGGGTTCATAGACCTCAGGGTCACTTCTGACTCTGTGGTCTTAGGGTCAGAGCGATTAGCACTTCTGTCTAAAAAATGGAAGTTTTCAAATTTTTTAAAAATATTTGTGACCCGGTTCTTTTTTAATTGTACTCTAAAATCTGAATGATTAAGGCCTTTAAGAAACAACATCAAATTGTTTACGTGTTCTTTGTGAATTCACATCAATGACCCCTTCCCCCTCTCGACAGAATTTATTCCTACCTTTAGGGAGCACATTTTAACAAGGCTAATCCCCTAAACCCTCACCCCATGGACAACCATACTGTGCGACCCCATTCTTAAGGATGTAAAGTCAACAACTTTTGTTATCTGAGAATGCTTGAGAGAATAATAAAATGTTTCTCCGAAATTCACACTCAAAATTTTCACCCCTCTCTAATGGTTCCTCACCCATTCCGAAACCCTAAGTCCCTAGACGAGACGAGAAAACAGAAAATAATAGTTGTGATGCTTTCTTCCGAACCAGGCCCCACAAATGATGTCGTCAGGCTTGTCCCTAGGTTTGCAGATATTAAATTTGCATTCCATTTCCAAAAATTTTATCCCCACTCAACCTCCATATTTTTAAATTTACTACTTCTTACTCAACAATTGTTATTAACGTAACAGTCAATAGAACACCCTGCAATAGTCTTATTTCCTATTTTTCCTATTTTCCTGTTATCCAAATCACTGTTACCCAGCTACAAATGGACTTATCTACTGTACTTAAAACGCTACTTCTCAGATCAAAAACTTCAAAAGAAGCCACTGGAAATTCAGCCTCTCAAAAGCAAATGTACTACAGCCCAGATCTCAACCCATCTCAACTGCTGGATAACACAAATCTGTTTTCTCATAGGTGCCCAATTTCAACTACGACACATAACCAACCAAGACAAATGCTCAGCAATCCACTGTGGTGAGAAGAATCGAAATAAAATTGGGGGAAATCCTCAATTTCAAAGATTACCAGCTAAAGAAATGCAATGTAAGCAAACATTTTGTGTTCCTGAAATGCCCTGTGTCTACGGCGATCAGGTAGAGAGAAGTTATTTCAAGTTCAAATATAACTTGACGATTGCCACATGGTGCAGAGTCTTTCCACCCCTACACTCCAAAAACCCAATCAGACAAGTGGCCGTAATCTGACTCCCAGTGCACTGGGAGCTGCAGGGCAGGCAATGAGAGCTGCACTCTGGCCAGGGAAGGCATGAGTGGCAGACCTGCAGCAAGGCAGTGGGGGTAAGTCCTTCTTTGCCTTAAGGGAACAAAGTGCGGGGCCAAAAGATGAAACTCTCTTTTATTATAGATCTATGTGTCTTCTCAGACAGAATCTAGAAGGAAACTATAGGGCAGGTAGGTGATTCTTTTAGATCTGGGTACTTGGCATAATCATAAGAGAGGCATAGGGAAGGGAGAAGAAAAAAAAGGATGCTTTATTGCAAAATCCTCCAAATATCTGAGACCTGTGCATGCACAGGGAAATTACCCTATGGAAGGAAATCTATCTGCAGTATTTTTCATCAGAAAAATTACTCACCGGGAGGCTCAGCTGTCCAGAAGTGGATCAGGCTGTGTGCTCAGCTAGAAAGTAATGTGTCCGGTTCAGTACAACCCGGACACATCAACAAACCCCCTTTGTTCTGGGGCGAGAGAAGCAAAACAAATAGTGTTGATCCATTTTTCCGAGAGTATGAACGCATAAGGGAGCATCGCTGATAATAACAGGAGCTATGACAGACTCTGCCTGCCGAGGTGAGCGCTTGGAAGGTCAGGGGTATGTATGTGCTGCCTGGCAACTCTGGGGTTTGCAGCTAACTGAGGCTGTTCGCTCTGCCCTGGAAGGACATCAGATTCTGTGGGTTTTCCAAAAAAAAGCTAAAAAACACTGTTTAGGAGTATATTTATCTATTGGGGTTTTTAATTTTTTTTTTTTTTTTTTGGTGTTGTTTTAATTCCTTTGGCTGATGAAAATTTGAAGCTGAAAGAGCAAGTGAGTTTCTTAAATTAGGTCTCTGGAGAGGCGGGAGAGAAGAGGCAGAGAGACAGAACTTGGGGGGCTGGGGAGAGTGAAAGAGCCGGGGTGTAGCCAGGAGGCGGCCTTTTGCCAGAGTCCGCCTCTCCTGGTGAACCTGCTGTTGAAATGGGACCTGAGGCGTCCTGCCCACCAGCCTCCTTGGCTTTCTGCTTTGTCCTCTTCCTTTTCCCCACTTAATCCAGCCATAGACGACCAGCACCTGTGGTGGCCCCTTTGCCCCTCGCCTCTGGCTGCAGCCAGGGCTGCTGGTGAGTTCAGAAGCCCCATTCCTAGCTTCTTTTCAATCTGTGAGTTCTTTAAGTTTCTCCCCCTTGGGGATATTTTTAATGTCTCCCTCAGGGCATGCTTCCTGCTCCATTCCAAGAGCTGTTTTGGCTCTTTATTTTCTCTTTCTCTAGGGATTATGATGCCATTGTCCTCTCCGCTGGGCTTTCTTGTAATTGCTTAGAGGAGTTCACAGGCAGGGGACACCTAGGACAGGCAGAGCAGGCTGTGCCCCCTCCGGAGCCGCCGGGTTTGGGCCAAAAATGGGTTTCTCCTTCCAACTCGGAAGCAAAGCCCGGTATCAAACCAGAGGCTGAGCTAAGATCCTAAAGGTCAAGGGAGAGTTCCCTAGCTCTTTCGGCCCAGCATTTCCCCACTGCTCATCCAGAACCCAGGCTGGGCGCGGGGTGGGGGTGGGGGATGTTCCTCTTCCTTATACATCAAGGGAAAAGCTCTAATAACTCTAATCCGTTCAAATACCTGGCTTTCTCGCCTCTTTTTTCATAACCCTCTGGTGATCAGTGTTTCCACACTCCTTCCCTCTCACCACTATCACGGGAAAAGGATAAGGCCAAATGTCTTGAATAATGGGATAACTAGAGTAATGGTACCCCACATTGGGAATTCTAGCCACTTCTTACCCAAAGCAGCAGTTGGCATTAATATCCTCAAACCCGATCCCTTCTCCTTCCGAAGATCCTCGGACAGTTAAGAGGAAAACAGACTGGAGGAAGAAAGTGCTTGCTGCACCCCCCCCCCCCCCCGCCCCAATACACACACAAGGTCCCCGCCGTCTTTCTGGGCCACGCAGGCGGAGGAGAAGGCCGCCAAGAACACGCGGAGGAACAGCCACTCCCCGTGCAGCCTCCTGCCCTCTGCCCAGCGCCCCCCCCCCCCCGGTCCAAACTGGGCTGCCCCTGGAGGGCGCGGACCGGGTGCCTGGGGCGTCCACACCCGCCTGCAGGGTCTCTTTGGGGAATCATGTCTGAGGGGTCACGCTGGGGGTCGAGAAAGGGTAGGGCACAAGATGGGACTGTCCCCCAGGCTTCCAAAAGCACGACGGAGGCCGGGATGCAGCTGTGGCTGCCGGGACGCCTGGGACAGGTCCGGGGCGGGGGCGGGGCGGGGGCGGGGCCGCGACTGTTTGTCCACCTGGCACCCGCGCGGGGGTGGCCGCTCCCCCGGGGCCCGAGGCTGACACGGCCCAGCGCCGCGCGCCCAGGTCCGCAAGGGAGACGGAGAGCGTGTCCCCGTCGCCGCTCCGGCCCTGGCAGCTCCCACCGCCCCTGCCCGTCACCCTGAGCTCCCCTCCCCGGAACGACCCGGCTTCTCCAAAGACCAGCTTCAGCGCCCCGGCCTCCTCGCGGGCCTGCTCCCGAAATCCGCGGTCTCTGCTGGGGAAGAGGAGCATCGCGTTCCACAAACCCATTTTCAGAATGCCTTTTTGTGTAACCAAGGGCAAAACGGCAAAAAAAAAAAAAAAAAAAAACCTCCCTTTTTGTGTGTGTGTATTGCTTTACGTTCAGACTCTAAATGGCATGTGAAAAGTACAGTGAAGCTTAGAAACTTACTCTGAGGGAATTAACTCTTGCTCTGAAGTACATGTATTCCCTTCTTCATTCCTTAAGACACTGAAGAAACCGTATTTCCCTTTCTAGGCACTCATCGGTGCTACTGAAAGAGCTTTGACTGTTTTGACTACTAAATAAAAGGAGGCCAGCGTCACCATTTGACTGTTAAGGAGACCATTAATTAGGAAGGTTTCCTGGAAGCATTCTTTCTTGATATGCAAATAGCCTTGGAGAGGGCCATTCCCCACAGTTGGGCAAGATTACATGTACGCCCGGAGTCTTCACCCAAATTCCTGAACCCTGCTTAGGTTAGACTGATACCATTTGTTTTCTTTTCAGTAAGTGTGGACCATTGTGTAGAAGAGAGAACATCATGGTGGCCTTCAGAGGGGTCTGGACTCAAGCTTTCTGGAAGGCCGTCACAGCAGAATTTCTGGCTATGCTCATCTTTGTTCTCCTCAGCCTGGGATCCACCATCAACTGGGGGGGGACAGAAAAGCCCCTACCCGTCGACATGGTTCTCATCTCCCTTTGCTTCGGACTCAGCATTGCAACTATGGTACAGTGCTTTGGCCACATCAGCGGCGGCCACATCAACCCCGCTGTGACAGTGGCCATGGTGTGCACCAGGAAGATCAGCATCGCCAAGTCTGTCTTCTACGTCACAGCCCAGTGCCTGGGTGCCATCATCGGAGCCGGGATTCTCTACCTCGTCACACCTTCCAGTGTGGTGGGGGGCTTGGGGGTCACCACGGTAGCATCTTTGGCTCTTATTTTCAAACTAGGACTCCAGGCTTCTTGCAGACCCCTGCTACATGACACCCCAATAGCCTGAGAGAATTTCCTAAAATCGCCCCGGGGCCCGAGGCTGACAGGGCCCAGCGCCGCAGGCCCAGGTCCGCAAGGGAGACGGAGAGTGTGTCTTCTTCTTAGAGGATTTCTGATGACTCTTGATATGCTTGAAAACTCATCCCAGCAACATTGATTGTATCCATATATAATCATTGTTCGTCATCTAGTGACTTGAATATTATTAGGCTAGGTGGCACAAAAGTTGTGGGGGTTTTTTTCCCCCTGCTCTTGCTCCCATCCTAGCGAATATACTAGACTATATATTTAGCTTAAGGCATTTTTTTTATTACAACTACTTGTTGGTGCACTAGCAGAAGAAACTATTTTGTTTCCTATCACATTCATGAGATTTAAAATGATCTACATCAAGGGCCACACTTAGAACAATAAATTGGCGCTTGATCCTAGTTTTGTCCTTAACTGGTTAGGAACATCAGTTGTTAGCTCAGCACCAGGATTGATTAAAAAAAACCCACACACAGTTTAAATTTTAATTGAAATGTATATTAATTAATTTAAACCTAATTAATGGATTTAATCATTGCCTTATAAAATTATAAGATTCTCAAGAAACTCCTTTATAAGTTAAGTGCAGCAGTGGCACACTTTTGCTTCCTTTGTAGAAAAGAACATTCAGCACAAATTCCCGCTTGGTCATTGTACGAGTAATTAACTATCTGTGATGACCCAAAATGAGTGGAAATGTTTTTTTTTTTTCTTTTTTTTGGAAGCAGGGGGAGCATCTCACTTGTGGGGTAGAAGAGATGATTCAAATTAACCATTGCTTTTTCCAGTGATGAAGTATGCCTTTCACTATGATATGTTATCACAGAAAATATACTCGTGCTTCAATTCAGATGGAGCATTTTTCTCTTTCTAGGTTCATGGAAATCTTACCGCTGGTCACGGTCTCCTGGTGGAGTTGATCATCACATTTCAGTTGGTGTTTACTATTTTTGCCAGCTGTGATTCCAAACGGACTGATGTCACTGGTTCAGTAGCTTTAGCAATTGGATTTTCTGTTGCAATTGGACATTTATTTGCAGTAAGTTTCCAAGTCCATTTAAATAATTGACTCATTTCATTTACTCTCACCCTAGAGCTGGCTTAAAGATGTGTTTTACAACTGTAGTTCTTTAGTATCCAGCCACGTCTATCCATTTTAGGTGATTATTTTGTTAACTTTGTTAACTTTCAGAAATGTTGATATAGCTGCTAACATCTTGACAGTTCCTCTACCTGACTTGGCAAATGGTAGCAAATTGCAGTGTACGCTTCCTGCTACTAGTCCCGTCTCAGCAATGTCTGAAGTTGTTTTCTTTTTTCCTGTAGATCAATTACACCGGTGCCAGCATGAACCCCGCCCGATCTTTTGGACCTGCAGTTATCATGGGAAATTGGGAAAACCACTGGGTAACCATCATGTTGATAATTCCTGTCCTCCTACAGTTGGGGACAATTACCCACAAAGCTTTTTTTTTTTTTTCTTCTTTGCTTGCCAGCTTTCTTACTCCCTTCCAACCTTGAGTCCCCACTTTCCTATACTTTTCATAGAGACCAGGGAGAGACTAGACCAAATTTACTATAAAACATCATATCTTATATCTATTCAGGGCCTTCCATAATAGTCTTTCTTTTTTAATCAGCACTGCTCTGGGCACTGTATCTGATAGACTGAACCTATGGGGAACAAGCGAAAATCAGGGTGTTTGGTGAATACGGGGTTTCAATCTCTGAAACTAAAGCCTTCCTGGCAATAACAAAATATACACTTGCAAAAAAATTAAAAAAAAAAAGAAGAAAGAAATGCTTAAAAGCACTGCCCATAGCAAAAATATTTATCTTTTTTGTTTACAAAAGCATGAACCCAATTAATAGTATGTGAGCTGGAAGCATCTGAACTGCAGATGGAGAGGAATAAATGATGCAAATGTTTATGCCATTATGACCATAACCATAGCTGAAACATGCTTTCCAGCGTCCTGGCTAACCTACTTATTTATGGGGTGGCAGTGCTTCCAGAGCGTAAGGATGTCCATTTCTAAATACCGCAATCCGTTCTATTTCATTTGTTTCTTACAACACAGGAACGGAACAGAAATCCATGAAGTGAATAATATGGCAGTTTTAAGGCAACTCCTAGACGAACTTAAAATAACCAGTAAAAACAGGAGACCTACGTAAGCCAGCCTCAAGTAGGGCTGCCTTTGATTGTCATGGATGTGCTGTGAAGGCTGTTTTACAAATTTTATTTTTAATTCAAGAATATAGCTCTACGTCACTTGTGTTTTAATCTCATTCATACAGTCATTATTGACCCAGTTACATCCTCTCAACCGCAGTGCACATTACAAATGAGAGGAAATCCCACCACCACTATCGACATTCCCTGCTCAGAAAGTATACGGAGCCTTTAGACGTAATTTCAATCAAAGAATGAGAGTCAGTGCTCAAAAGCCAGATTTTGGACCCAACCGTGCAAAACATGTCAATATATACCACCCACAGGATGGGTCATTTTGCCACTGATATTTCCAGTTATGTCTCAAAATGTGCCATATTAACAGGAATGGAAATTTTTAAGGGGCAGTATATAGTTATTAATGGTAAAAGTACAACTGTAAGTTCAACTTTCTTAAATTCAAACTATTTTTATAATTACAATTTAGACAAATAGCAAGTATTAATTTCAGTTATGAGGACTTTAAAATGTGGGTAAAAGTATATATTTTTATTAATTACCTAGTGGTTGTGGTAGGCCAGCTAAAATTCGACTAATAGGAAACTTCTTAACTTGTTGACTGAATTAAAGGTTTCCCCTTATTGCTATTTTATAACAAACTTAATCCCAATGAACACAAAGGCCCATTCTGTAGCAATAGGTGTATGGATTTTAGAACTAATTTACAGCATATTTACAGACAGAGAGCTTAACTGATAGACTATAAGAACACCAAAATGTTGAGTTTTCTAGATAGTGTAATGACACTGTTTCAGCTTTCCTCTTCGCACTTTCCATATATATATATTTTTAGCAAGAAAAATTATTTACCTTTATAAATTTTGAAAGTCCTTTTAAAGTATGTTATGACTTTTGTTTGAGAATAACACTTGAAACTGAGATTTGCTCTTTTGGGGGAGCGTGTAACTAGATGTCTTCTGCGTTGGAGTTTTGGGGATGCATCTAATTAATTATTTAGAAGACCTTTGCCTCCCTTGTGGGAGTTGTAGCATGGGGACTAGAACATGTCTAACGAGCAGAGGGCAAAGACACTTAAAGGAGGATCTAGTTTCTTCTCGGATTGGGCAGGGAGAAGGTCAACTTTTACATGCTTTCTTTCTGTTCAGGATAAGGAGCTTGTTCCTTGTAACCACTCTACTGAGAGTTTCCATATGATACTTCATATGAGATCAGCAACAGCTCAAATTTTGAATTTTCTTTAGAATTATCAATGAGGATGCTACATGAAATTCACTTACAGAGAGTGTCTTAAGCCAGAAGCATTCCTTCTATTTTTTTTTCAATTGAGAAAAGGGGAGTCTCCTAAAAAGCAGGGCAGTAGTTCAAAAGAGAAGTTTAAACTCATACACACCCGAAATCCCAGCTCCAGCACTTGCTAAGCATGAAATCCTAAGCAAGCTTCTTGCCCTCTCAAGGTATCCGTTTCTTACCCATAAAATCAGGACAATAATCATATCTACCTCAAAGGTTTCTGTTGGAATCATGGGAGTTAATATAAGAAAAATGCTAAGTACAGCTGGCTCAGTAAACGAAGTTTCCGTTGCTCCACTGAATCTGTTGAATGAATGTCTGCTTTTCTGCTGCATATATGTACTCCAAGTAAATGCCGGAAGTTTACCAAAACTTAACATTTAGTTTACTCTAAACACAATAACGGTATGATAAAAGGCTTCCATTTGTTGAATGAAAAATCCTATAGAGTTACTAATCCTCACCTAACTATCACCCATAAACAAGGTACTGGGTTTTTTTCACCTAGTGACCATGGATAGGAACCATGAGGATGAAAGAAGAGTGAAAAACAAATCATGAGGTTTTCTATTAAATCAAATCACCAGATTTTAGGGAAGGAAATCATGTAACATACAGGAGATGACTTATCGCCAGCCTATTCACATACAACTTTATATTGTCTAGGAAACATGGAATGGAGCCTGTTGCTATGAAATTGGAAGAAATAAGTACTTTACAAGGATTATTTCCATTGAATTTTTACAACCGGTGAAGTCTGCATTATTATAATCCCCACTTTGCAGATGAGGAAATTAATATTTAAGAAGTCACGGTATTGATGCAAGAACTCACCAGATTGTTGAGTGGTGGAGCTGGGCACTGGGATTCCATCGATCACATCCTGCTGAATAACTAGATCTCAAACGATAACATCTGTGTGTTGATCGCAGTTAGGTGGGAAACCAACATAAGATGGCAATATTAAGAAAATAAGAGAAGTACTCTCCAGAAATTCTTTTTTTTTTTTTTCAGTTGAAGAACTCTTAGTGCACACTTTATGTGCCGTTCCCACCCCCCCAAAAAAGAGCTATCTCAACTTTAAGGATTATCAAGAAATGGAAAGGAAATAACTAATAAAAGCAAGAAAAGCGAAAACAGCCTTTCCCTGTTTTCCGTTTACATGTTATTTAGCAGTTTACGGATTTCTGATGTGCAGATGATACATTTTCTTATATTCTTTCCAATCCTGCTTTCTTCTGCACAGCACATTGGCTCCCTTAATGTCATCCAGCTGGGCTCTAGATTCATGAGTTGTTCAAAGCAATAGTTTTCCTCCACTTTCACTCCATAACTCTCCCTCTTTTCCCCCAGATATATTGGGTTGGACCGATAATAGGAGCTGTCCTCGCTGGTGGCCTTTACGAGTACGTCTTCTGTCCAGATGTTGAACTCAAACGTCGTTTGAAAGAAGCCTTCAGCAAAGCTGCCCAGCAAACGAAGGGGAGCTACATGGAGGTGGAGGACAACAGGAGTCAGGTAGAGACTGACGACCTGATCCTCAAACCCGGAGTGGTGCACGTGATTGACATTGACCGGGGCGAGGAGAAGAAGGGGAAAGACCCGTCGGGCGAGGTGCTGTCTTCCGTATGACTAGAAGATGGCACTGAAAGCAGACAGGAACCCTCAGAACTGTCCTCAGATTTCCTTCCACCCATTAAGGAAACAGATTTGTTATAAATTAGCCATGCACAGGGTTGTTTTCTCATGTCTTATTATTCAGGGTAGATAAAAAATATTTCTTTGTTCCACTGAGGAGGAATGGAAGAAACCTATTGTGAATTCCAAATCTAAAAAAGAAGTCTTCTTAAAGTGTCCCCAAAACAAATATGAATCCAGTGAATCCTGCTGCCGTTCATGAATAATCACTTTAAAATGTCGATCAAGATTTGGTTAAGTCTTGCCTGGCAGAATTTAGAGACACACCTATCAGGTTAATCCACCGATACTATGTCCCTGGGATTGTTGATCCTTGTTTGAGTATTTATTCCATTAAGTCAAGTTTTTCAATGGCAAGGGACAGTATGTCACAGAGTCATGCATATTCAAGAGAGGAAATATAACATGCTCTTTTATGAGCAGTCCCTTACTATAAACTACCTCAGCAAGACAACATTAACAAGGGTCATTGTTAATGAATTGTTTCCATTTTATATATGTCAAATACCCAACTTTCAATCTGAACTCCAATTCATAATATTCCTTCCTCTTCCTCAGCACCCAAGATAATGCAGACAGAAAGCCCAGAAATCTGAAGAATGTTCAGAAACCCTGTATATTTATTGTTTCCACCTAAAAAAACATCCAAATCATAAGAAACAGCTATTAAGACAAACAGGACAAACAGACTCATATGATCTTACTGGAGTGGAGGAAAAATTGCCATTCTAAAAAAATCATAAGGAAAAAGGAATCTATATTCTGGAATCAAATAGTTGATCTGTTTTCAGTGCCCGTCCTCAAATACACCACATGAGGTTAACAATCGAAGCATTTAACCACTTAACCATGTTGCTTATTTTTTTAATTTATTGGCAAAACGCGGGGTTTTGTTTGTTTGTGACTTTGGTTGTCTATATTTAAACATTAGTTGAGATTTTTTTTTTTTTGAGATTTCTTTTTGATAACAAGAACATAACTAGCTGAATCCTAACTTTTTGTTATTAAGCTCTGCTCACTCTGGAAGGTGGTAGGTGGGGCCCTGCCTGGCCCCCATTTCTGCTGCTTTCTCGCGTCTCATAGGTTCGTTGATAGTCTTCAGTGTGGCGTGCGATGGTATTTTAATGAGTGAAAATGCAGGAGAAACAAGGAAGGCCATGGTTGCAGAGTGTAAGGGTGAGGACATGAGAACACTGCATATGCAGAGCAGACTAGACAACCGATCTTTCATTTTTAGAGATACTGTACCTAGGAACCCAACACTGTTTTTAAGCATTTTTATTACTAACTCAAGTATTTGTTGAGACATGTCGTTCTTCCTGAACGGCTGTGCCTAGTTAGTAGAATGGTCTCTGGGAACCCCAGTCTCTAGCATCTTAACCACCCAGGCTAGACTTTGTCTTAGACAAAGAGCTGCAAATGACAGTTTAACTGAAAACACAGCTAGTAGGGAAGCAAAAACCCAGCCCTGCAAAGAATGGCTTGGAAATAAGCTGATCATCAAGGGCTTTCTTCTCCCACACACGGCTCCAAACGTGTGCCACTTTTTAGAGTTAGTGGCAGACGCGTGTCTGTGGCAGTGACATAATGGACCACTGTTCAACCTGATTCTCTTTGGTGCTAAGAAAGTGATGCTCAAGGTCCCCAGGGAGTCACCACACCAGGGCAACGCCTGGGAGCGCCACTGGTGGTTTTCATGGCAGATTCCTAAACCCCAGACGGCTTGCTCAGATGTGTGGCCAGCCACAGTCTCCAACCAGGGAGACCCCATCGATCATTTCCTATTTGGGGAGGCATCTATAGGAAACAGGGTGAGATTCTCACGATGGTTTATGCCTGTCTTTTCAAATGTTTGCACAGTATACCACTAACGGCTGAAAATGGAGGGTCGGGCGGGGAAGGCTGATGTACGCTCAAAAGATAATGCTATCAGCCAGGTCAAATATGTCAGCTCAGCATTGAGGTTAACAAGCATAAGTTAAAAAGATTTCTTTAATATGCTTACCGTTTGCTAGCTTACAATCCATTTTATTCAGCCATGTGGTTTACTTCTTATGCACTCACTTTTATACTCACTTCTAGTTAGAGTATTTAATAAGTTAGTGCTTAAAAAAAAAAAAAAAAGGCATGAATGATGTTTTTGTAAATTGCTTTCCAGCCACCAGCAGAGTGCCTGGCACTTAGTAGGTTTGTGTTAGTTAATAAAAATTTATGAATTTCATTTAGGATTTAAGAATGTAAATAAATTTCTTCGAATCTTGATTTTGCTCAGTATTTAATAAAAGCTTGATTTCAAGGACAACTAAGGGAAGGCAATACAAATGTAAAAACCATAAAATATATTTTTGCGTTCTAATATTTTAGAGGCGTAGAGTCAATGAAAGCTTTGGCACTTTTTTTTCCCCTGCATATGAGACAACATATTTTGTATTTCACTCAAGGCTCTGCCAGTAAAAAGTAATGAAATTGTACCTTTCTAATGACATCTATGCAGCAGGGGTCTATTGCCTTGTGGATGGCACCAAATTATCCAAGTGTATTAGGAGACGAGGGCTTTTTCCTTTAATCCCTTCTTATTAATGAAGTGCATCACGCCGCTCCCAGGAGAGAGCCGCTGACAGATAGACAGAAAAGAGATCAGAGAGAAAAAACTGGAAGGACATAAATGAATTATACCCAGCCAGGAAGCAATGCCGAGCGTCTCTTCCCTATGGAAAAATACAACAAGCACCCCAAAACTGTAAGATGGTCCCTACAATGAAAATGTATATAGTTTGTGGAAAGAAATACAAAGGGTAAGGGACGTATTTAAGTTTGGGGGCTTTCTTAAATATTTGGGGCCCAACATTTGAATGTATTATTTCATTGTTGAAGTTGCCTTTTTTATTCCCCCAGAGTCCTAAACTTTTACAACAGAAGGAAATATTGTCCGGTACCTGAATTTTTGGCTAAATGTAAGATTCCTACACCTTGTTTCTACCACTGGATGCTTTTCATACATTCTTCCCCTTTCTGACTCTTCTCCTAATGCCGTCGATAGGTCCTAGCTGTCTGGAAAAGGTTTTGAAAGGATTAGATATATTTAAATAAGATAGATTTGGCATTAAGCTATCTGATTAATTGTTAGAGTCTGATTCCAAATAAGACAGAATATTCTCTTAGGCCATGAAACCAGGCAACTTAGCCTCCTGGTTCAAATTCAGTAACATAAGAAAATTCCAAAATAGAGTAACGAATTCAAGCACTACCGTTAATCCTGGCGAGGCCCTTTGTTGCTTTGTGTTGATACTACTGAGAAATTGACTGAGAAATTGCCTTTGTGACAACTAGATGACAGTAGGAGCTCAAGACACAGCCTTAGCAGACGATACAAGGCCAATGTAACTTCTCATTATAAGCACTAAGATCAGGCAAATTGAGAATATCTTATGTCTGAAAGTAATTCTTTCCTAATATGTATGGCATCAAAATTATTAGGAAGATGTGACTACTATCTTGAAAGTATACAAAACTCACTTTCTTTACCACAAATTTTGTGTGCTTGCATTGATATTGTAATACTTTATAGATCACCCCAAAATAGCAGTAACTTCTGAAATTCATAGTTCTCTGAAATACATAGAAGACATTTAATTTGAGGCTCAAAAACTGTGGCCACTCACTTTTGCAGATGACCATACCCTAGGAAAGCAGTTATAGTGTTACCCACGCGTGTTAAAATCTAAGAGCTGAAAATTACACCCAATTTCTATAACCCATTCGAATATCTTTTTAGATTCTCTTTGGCATTAATTAAATAAACATGCAGTTTATGAAAATAAAATTGTTTATCACTTTTATGACCCAAATCACAATTGTAATTCATGATAAACTGGTGAGAATAAACTGAACATATGGTTATAGTCACAATTATTTATTAACTGAAATATTATTCCAACATCAGAGCTAATGTTGTGATTTAAACTGTAACATCTAATATTTGGAAAAATCTATTAAGTATTAGCATTGTGGTTGCTTTTCATGAATTACATTGTATCTCATACGACTAAGTTTGTGCAAATAAACTTTTAATGTTTGAAAAGTAAGCATTGCATCTGACAATGTTTGAAAATTCATTCCCAGTTTTTCCAAGCTAAAATGTAAGAGCATCCTTGAGAATGACCCAAAGGTTTAGATATTTGAGTATAATCATGAAAGACTGATTTGATGAAAGACTGGTGGAATCTATATAAGGGAATGCATTCTTGGAAAGGCTGCAGAGGATACACGATTTAGGCCCTGATGTACACAGTGAACATTGTGCTTTTGCGGGCTTACTTCTAAATGTTCACATCCACGCAGAATAGGTCCTTGAAGGTCAGTTGGCATTATAGGGAATCTAAAAGTCAAGACGTTCACTCAGATGAGGCTGGTATTGCTAACTAGAGGATCCATCCTGAGGGCATCTGGCAGATTCTGCCTACCCAGATGGATAATATAGGCACAGGGAATACTGGGACACTCCCTTGGGTTCTTAGTTTGAGAGGCTCCTCAATTTTGAGAAGCTATAGACCCTTAGAGAAGAATCGAGGACAATCAATTATATAGTGTGCCACCCATCAGATGAGTAGCAAATGATGCCTTTGAGCCGGATGGGTACGTACCTCTCTTACAGCATTCGTCAGTGTTAGGCAACATGGCAAGAGCTGTATTTCACATCGTAGTGAAGGAGCTTGTGTAGGTATCTGTCTCCTCTACTGGCTTCTAAACTCCTTAAAGACTAAGATGGTATTTTATTTATTCCATATCCCCTACCTTCAGCATCGAGCACCAGGCTTGACATTTCGCTCAATATATGTTCATTGCATGAATGAATAAAGAACTTAAGGAATATCCCACAATCTTTAGGAAATACTACAAAGTACCATACCTCAATCTAGTTGCTTTTGCTGTTGTGTAGATGTGCGTTAAATATTAGAATTCTTATAGTTCCAGTTAGGAGCCTGAAAGTAGCTCCAGCACTAAAGAAAAATCAAAGAAAAAAAAACGCACAGAAAGAATAAAACACTAATTGGATTTCTAAAATTTATACCTAATGTGTAGGCAACAAGACATGTTTTCATTGCTATATTTATACAATGGCCAGATGTTAGATGAAATTTAGCTCAATGAGTATTTCAGCAAGAAAAGTATTTTAACAAGCATGGGAAGCTAGAGATATAAATGTCAGACTGATTTTAGGTAATTATGCTGTTTGGAAAATGTCCAAAACATATGTCACCTGAACAATTCCTAGTTTGGTTTTCTTTGGGGGGGTGTTGTTTGTTTTTGTTTTTGTTTTACATTTTTCTACGTCTTCACTCCTCAGGTTTAAGGAAACATTGAGAACTCTGGAAAGCTGAGTTGAGTTCTCCTCACACAGAGTCAGAAACCTCTGAGAAACCATGGCACTGATTTTTCAAAGCTTTATGGAGAGCATAATGAGAGCCCATGGCTAGGGCTCAGTGAAAGTATGGTGAGTGGATGGGTGGATGGAGCAGTGGCTGGAGGAGTGGACACAAGAAACTCTCCACTCTGGGAGATACGCAGTTCATCTGTGGACAGATGGAAATCGTGGCCTGGATTCTTTCTTCCCTTATGAATGCATTGGCCATGGGTCAGGAAGGTCCAGGAGAAATGCATGGGGTTTGGGGGCACCTGGGTGGCTCAGTGGGTTAAAGCCTCTGCTTCTGGCTCAGGTCATGATCCCAGGGTCCTGGGATGGAGCCCCACGTCTGGCTCTCTGTTCCGCAGAGAGCCTGCTTCCTCCTCTCTCTCCCTGCCTGCCTCTCTGCCTACTTGTGATCTCTGTCTGTCAAATAAATAAATAAATAAATAGATAGATAGATAGATAGATAGAAGATAGATAGAATAATATGGGGCTTTATAAATTACTTTCAATCATTTAATCTTCATTAAATGGGGTATTACTCTAATTTTCATTTCCAAAGATGGGAGAACCAAGAGTCAATGAGATTTTTAAGCAAATTACTCAGTATAGCGAAGAGTAAAGCCAAAACTAGGGACGCCTGGGTGGCTTCATCGGTGAAGCATCCAACGCTTGATTTCCCCTCAGGTTATGATTTCAGGGTTATGGGGGTCGAGCCTGCACTGGGCTCTGACTGACTGTGGAGCCTGCTTGAGATTCTCCTTTTCCTCCTCCCTCTGCCCTTCCCTGGTCCTGGTATCCCTCTCTCTTTAAAAAAAATAAATAAATAAATAAGTAGAGCGAAAACTGGATCTCACACCCCAATTAATCCCATTTCCCTAAATTATTCCCCGAAATCACACAGAGTTCTCCCATTTCTTCTATTCATCTATCAGTTTAATTTCCCATTAGCCATATTTCCTTACATGGCAAGAAACATATACTGTCCATGCTAGAGGAAATCCTTATGTACAACACTGACAAAGGGCAATATATTATGTACTACAGACCTGGACTATCACAGACTTTAAAAAATAGTGCTGGGCATCTGGCTGGCTTAAGTCAGTGGAACACATGACTCTTGACTTTGGTTTGTGAGTTTGAACCTACACTGGGTGTAGAGATTACTTAAAAATAAAATCTTGGGGGGGAAAAAAAGGAACGTAGCGTTAGCTCCTCCAACAGGGAAACTTTGGATAATTTCAGACATTTTTCATTAATCTTTTTCCTTTTGAAAATATTATAAAGATCATTATTTGAGAGATTTTTTATTTGATCCAGAAAAGAGAATCAAGGATTAGTTGTGAAGTCACTGATAAGGTCTTCCACATTTCAATAATAATAATAACAATAATAGCTTTCAGGTATTGAACACTTACTGTGCACCAGACATGACCTTCACGCTAGTCTACTCATTCCTCCTGGAAACGTTATGAGGCTGGTTTTGCTGTTACCCCATTTTACCAGTGAGGAAATGGAGGCCTACGGGACATAAGTAGCTTGTTCAAAGTCAAACAGCTACTAAGCAGTAACCGTGGGATCTGAGCCAGGGCAGTCTATCTGGACGACTCTGAGCCACTGCTCTGTACTGTGTCTTACCTGTGGTACCAGAGGCTTCCAACTATTCCAACATTCATATCTGCTTTTTCCAAGCTTTTGACTTTTCATATCCAATAGAGATTGCAGTGTGTTTAAACTTCTCAGTTGTTCCCAAATTCACCTCTCATTATCATTTTGATCACCTTTGAGGCAATTATTTAAATATTCAAGTACAAATGCCCCAAAGATAAATCAGCTAAACTTACTAAGTGTTTCTGAAAGGGACTTCAAATGGCCAAGAAAACTTTTTCTTCTCGGAGCAGGGGGTATGACGGACACCTCTTCCACAATATACCTTCCACTTTTTAGCTTGAATTTCCTGGCTTCTTAAAAAAAAATAAAATTATAATAAGGGAACCAGTAAAATGGTGTTTGGAAATCATCTGAGCTTACCCTAGAT
This sequence comes from Mustela nigripes, assembly GCF_022355385.1. Taxonomy (NCBI): domain Eukaryota; kingdom Metazoa; phylum Chordata; class Mammalia; order Carnivora; family Mustelidae; genus Mustela; species Mustela nigripes. Next base: position 47,497,652 of record NC_081564.1, on the reverse strand, counting down.
CAGACTACAAAGTTTACAGTTGTGTTTTCTTTTTTTTTTTTAATCGGTTGGGGGAGGTAGGGGAGGTGGAGGGGGAGGGAGAGAAAGAAGCCTGAGCAGGAGCCACCCCCAGCATGGAGCTCCGAGCAGGCCTTGATCTCAAGACCCTGAGATCAAGACCCAAGCCAAAATCAAAAGTCAGATGCTCAACTGACTGAACCACTTAGGAGCCCCACAGACTGTACTTTTTTAAGTAAGATAAAATGAAGGTTATTTTTCAGTGGGCTAAGTGATAACATTGTTACAATGGCAATAGCTTTGGGAAGTAACTGAATGGAAGAACCATTGTCAATACTTGCCCTTTCCTGCAACAGGAAGAGGAGAAAGATTTTCACGTTCAAAACAGAACCAAACACGCCCCTAGTACCTCCATGTTTGCAAACTCCAGAGCTGTAGATGAAGCCCTTCAGTCCTTTGACTCAGGCTTTCAGAAAACAACAATCTTTGAAAATACAGAGTTGTATAAGCAATGACTATGAGAATTTAGGGCTTCCAGAGGGGAAAGAGGAAAGATAGGAAGGAGAGCAGGAATCCCCTAGTCACAGTAAAAGGGGGGTGGGGGTCTCTTCGCATTCCTGCCTTCTCCCAGCACAGAAGTTGCTAGCACAGCAGTTGCTCACATGCACAGAAAAGTCCCCATGCTAAGTCAGTGCATTCTTCTATATAGAATCAGAGCCCCCAGAGAGATCTGGACTATGCTCTATCCTCCACAGATGTGAGACCCCATCCCAATTTTAATTGTCACATGTTAGGCCAAAGGGAAATAGCCTTCTCCCGTGAGGGGGCGGGGGGAGGATGCAGCTTGATGTTCAGCAAGGAAGACAGGATAAAAGCGGGATCTCCCCATTTCGCTCAAGAAATCTAGCTTCTGAAATGTACGTCTTTGAAAAAGAACACTTTTGAGCCTAAATCCAGCACATGGCTCCTGAAAATGATTCGCCATATTAAGCTACTCCATGATTTCGATGTCAGGACTTATCACAAAGGATGTAAGCTTCATCTGATTGTTTCAAAAGCCAATCTCATGAAACAGTCGCAGCGGCACTGAAGAATGAGAGGGGCTGAGATTTCTCTGGTGACCCGCAGTAAGAAAGAGTTGAGAAAACCTGATACAGATTATTCAGCCCTGTGGTGTTGGTACATTGTGGTTAAATCATTCATATTCTTTGAACTCTAATAAAAAATTCTCATCAAACAATGATGACATTTTCATCTCATCAAAGTTTAATCACAAGAGTATTGTAATTCTGATTTTCTTCACCTCAGTTCAAATTGAAAGTAATTGTCAGACGTCATTTTAATTCTAACCATTACATCCCTTTTTACATGTTCTCCCTCACATTATCATGGCCCATTTTGTTCTCTAAGAAGCATGTCATTTTTTTCTATTATTCAAGCTGTTTTAAAAGAACTTTGTCACCTACTTACAAATAGTACACTTAAGGCTCATTTTAAAAAGCATTTGAGATAACAAATTAACATGAACGGAAAACGTTTCCTTGAAACACTGAGAGACATGAGGGGTAATAAATTCTGACTATGGAATTGTTTGATGTTGGAAAAACACTTAATTGCCTGAATTCTTGAGTGTTTCAGAAAGAGAATTTCCTTAGCAACCCTCAGAACGATGGGCTTAAAATGCACAAAAGCAGAGAGGTAAATACAAGCTTGTTTAATTTTCTTTCATTGACATTTTGGAAAAATAACTCTACTTTATCTCAGCTGAGACAGAGAGGAGGCTCCCTCCTGGAGGAGACAAGGGAGTCCTAATCACTACTTCTAGGGACATAGGGAAATCCAACAATAAAACTGAAGAGGACTATATGATTTGGGATACTATATGTGTTATATTTTCTCTTTCCCACAAGAAACGTGTTACTGTTGGAATCAGAAAGAGAAAAAGAAATGATGTATTTAGAAAGGTCTACAAGGTCTGACTGAAATGGGTCACAGGGTGACACAGAGGATATAACATGGAGACTCTTGGAATCATTCTCATGCCTGTGTCCACATCAAAGAGCAGAAAGTCCAACCAAAGCAAGGATTGTGCCCTCATATTCTGATGGGGTAAGCAACCAACCAATGGGATGGAGTCAAGAAGGCCTTGGGGAGATTGGAACAAGTGGAGGCACACCCAGCTCAGCAGATTTTTGTCCTCCGAGAAATTGGGTCCAATACGTTCTGATCTTCTGATCTTCTGATATTTTAGACAAAGTTAAAATTTCAAATTTTATATGAAGTCTCCAGATTCTTAAATGTTGGCCTGTTCTGTCTGTTTTTTGTTTGTTTGGTTTTTTTTTGTTTTTTTTTTTTTTTATTAAAGAGACAAAAAACAGAAGTATGAGATTGGGCCAGACTCAGGTATCACCAATTTGAGACCCTTACTCTAAGGCCTCTTGGACATCTTTATTTATGTTCCTCAAACACCTCAAACTGAATGTGTCCCAAACTGAGCTAATTGTCTCATTTTCTCCAAGCCTGTTTCTCCTCTTACGTGCCCAAACCACAGAGTGTCCAGACCACAACCTAGCTGTCACCTACATGTAGTTTCCCCTCCCATTCATTCCCCATCATTTGCCAAATAGAAGATCTCATTCCTTCTTGACTCAATCCATACTGCCTCTACCTTCGTTTAGGTCAATGCAATAGTCATCTAAATCATTGTGTTACCCTCCAAATCCAGTGACTCTCAACCAGAAGTAACTCCATCCCCCAGATGATAATTGGCAGTGTCTGCAGATATGTTGGTTGTTACAGCTGGAGTGAAGCTTGGGCACCCAGTAGGAAGACGCCAGCGATATTTCAAAATGCAAAGTCCTCTACCCCAACAAAGAATTATCCGACTCAACATGTCAATAGTGCTGAGGTTGACAAATCCTACAACTGGTCTACCTCCCTTCAGTCTTGCTTCCCTCCAAGCAAGAGGAATAATCTTCTCTTAAAAATGAAATCGTATTTCAAGGTTATCTTTCAAATGTGAAATCATATCTTTTCATCTTTTAAAGGTTATCTTTAAATGAAATCATTATCTTTTAAAGGTTACCTTTTAAAAATGAAATCACAGATCTCTAGAAAAATCTGGGAGATGATGTTCAGTTTTCTATCCAAATCCCACACACATACGTCTTTGCAACAAGAATCTTTTTGCTCCAGAGATGGATGGGTCCTCAATTCCAGGGAGTCTATCTTTATTATGCTTACCCAACCAGAGTCATTTAATTGCCCTCCCTATGGTTGGTTTAGGAAAGGGCCTGAGAATAATTTGTATGACATCATATTCTCTACTCTTCAAAGGAGGCAGTGACAGATTTATTTCCAAGATGGCCTTAATAACTCCTACATTTCTTGTTTATGTGTACCCCTTTGCAATATGACTTAGTGGTTCTTCCCATCCCAAGATTAAATATTTTCTTACCCCTTGAATTTGGGCTGTTCCTATAACCCACTTTCACCAATAGAATATTGTGGAGTGGTTTTGTGGGCTTTTGGGGGCTAGGCTTTGAGATGCCTTGTAACTTCAGCTCTCCTTTCCTTAGAACACTGCCTGGAGACTATCATGGGAAGCAGCCCAGTCTAGTCAACTGAGAGGGAAGACCACCTGGAGCAGGGAGGCCAGCTGCCCCATTTATCGCAACTGAGGCCCCACACAGGCAAGGGAGCTTCGCTTAGACCATCCAACTCCAGCTAAGCCACCAATGGACTGACTGCTGGAGAACGGGTGAGTCCAGGACAGAGCAGCAGAAGCTCCCAGCTAAGCCCAACCCAAACCACTGATGCACAGAGACCTTAACGCCTAACATGGTGATTGTTACAGGTCATTGATTTTTTTTTTTAAGACTGTATTTATTTACTTAACAGAGATCACAGGTAGGCAGAGAGGCAGGCAGAGAGAGGGGGCGGGGGGTGCAGGCTCCCTGCCTGGCAGAGAACCTTGATGCGGGGCTCAATCCCAGGACCCTGAGATCATGAACTGAGCTGAAGGCAGAGGCTTTAACTCACTGAGTGACCCAGGCACCCCCAGGCCACTGATTTTTTTTATATAGTTTGTTATGCCTCAATAAATAACTGATGCAAAGACCTGAGGACGGAACGTGGGCTTTCTCTCCTTCTACCCTTGGATACTATAGTGTGAGGAAGCAATATCTGGCTTTTTCTAGCCATTCTGAGAGACATGCGTGGCACAGCAAGAAGACCAGAGTAGAAAGAAAAGAGTCTGATGCTGCCTGATATGCCTGAGCTGCTGAACCAACCTCCCTGCTTCTAGACTTCTTCTTATGGGATAAACCGTAATGTAGTCCCCTTATGGTTCGAGCTAGTTTCATTTAATCTTTCTCTTACTTGAAGATAAAAGTGTCCTTCCTTAGACTTCTATTATCCTTAGGATAAAATTAAAGTTCATGGATGATCTGGTCCCTGCTTGTCCTCCAGCTTTATCTGTCGAGACTCCCCACCTTGCTCCTCACTCGGACTGGCACACTCACCTTGAACTTCTTCAAGGCTCAAAGGAGCCATGCTCTCCCTGTCTTGCTTGGGGCCACCACATGTCTTATTCCCTCTGATTGGAGCTCTGTTAGCCTCCCCCCACCATCACACACCATCACGCTACCTTTCATCTCAAAATAACTTAGTAGTTTTTTTTTTACATTTATATTAATAGTTCTACAAAGTTTGCCTACCAATAATGCTAGGCTAGCCTCTCTGTCCATTCCCCCCTCCTCCTAAAGGCAATCACTCTCACTTCTTTTAACTAAATATTTTGGCAATTGCTTCCATGACTCTAAATTATAGATTTGTATTGCTACTTGCTGACTTTTTGAGTTTGGGGTTTTAGACATTTGTCTATTGACTTGCCACTATTACAGAAGATGCATGATCTTCTCTTCTGTTTCTAACACATGAATATATATACAGGCATGCTTTTTACAGCTGAGTCATGAGTTCACTATAATTTCTTTGTTTTTCTTACTTTTTTTGTTTGATTGTTTCCCCTAAAGTTCATAATAATCTTGCAGGGTTTCTTAATTTTTTTTCTGTATTTATCAGTTTAACTCCAAATCTTTCATCAATTTTGCAAATCTTCTCTTGAGATGTTGAAACATAGCAGGAATTCTCTCAATGGAACCTTTCTGAAGAAACCTCTTCTAGGGGTGCCCGGGTGGCTCAGTGGGTTGGGCCTCTGCCTTTGGCACCGGTCATGATCTCAGCGTCCTTGGATTGAGCCCTGCATCCGGCTCTCTGCTCAGCAGGGAGCCTGCTTCTTCCTCTCCCTCTGCCTGCCTCTCGAGTCCTACTTGTAATCTCTCTCTGTCAAACAAATAAATAAAATCTTAAAAATAAATAATAAATAAAAATAAATTAAAAAAAAAAAGAAACCTCTTCTAGAACCTTCTGTGGGATCCAGCTTGGACTGTTGGAGCTCCTTAGCTGGTAAATTGCTGCCCCCCTAGGACCTCCCTTTACCATCACCTTGAGAATTCCCTTTACCTCACTCCTGTGTCTCTCCTATTCTCTACCTTCCTCTTTGTGGTTGGTCCTGTTTATTTATTTATCCTGACAGTTGACTAGAGTGTGAGAATCGGAATTTTGAAAGCTTCTGGCAGATGAGAAATTGATGGCATTTGTTTTATTGATTCTCTCTCTCTCTGCTCCCCCAACCTCCCACCGACCCCTGCTTTTTTTCTCAGTTTATAGGTGCCTCAGTTTTCCCCAGCACATTGATATTTTATAATGACATGTCTTGCATCTATTGTAATCCACTTTATTTTGTTGCCAGGCATACAATGAACTCAAACTCGGATCCTTCAAATCCAGTATACTCACTTGAATTGTCCCTTACGTCCAACCTCCATTTTGTCTCATCTCTCTTCCGGAATGCCTATGATTCAGACATCACTTCCTGTACTACATCAGAAGCTCTGCTCAGATGCCTGGTTATCCTTGACTACCTCTCACATTGAAGAATGGGGGCCAAATCCTCCAAACACAAGGGTAGCGCTCCTGAGCTGTGAACGTCACTGTGGGGTGATCTGACTTGGTAGCTTATATGAGGAAGCCTGGATGTCCCCAGCTTCGGGTGTCTGGGCTTAGTCTGGCTAGGTTATCCAGAGAAGGTCCTTCAGTCCCCTGGCTTGGAAGGTGAAGGCCTGGCTGTTCCACGTCTACAAGCTGAATGCAGAGGGTTGTGGGATGGTCTCAACGTCCAGTGTTGTACACAATCCCCCGGTTTCGCTGCGGTACCTCCATCCTCCATGGAGATCAGTCTCTCCAGAAAAAAAACAAGTCCTCCTTCTCTTGCCAGGGTTGGTGGTTGTTGAGATCTGGGAATCTGACTACTTCAAAAACCAACTTTCAACCAGTCCTCATCTTAGCCTTTCTGATGCTCCCTCCCCTGCAAGTTCCAGACAGTACCCACCTCTGAGCTGCGGGTCCCACGTACACGGAGTTGGATTTTTTCTGCCAAGTCATCAGTTCTCTCGTCCATCTGCTTTCCAGGTTACAAAATGTTGTAGTTCTTGCTTGCACTCCTCTTCTTCCTTTCCTTTGGGGCTTAAAACTTTTAAAAATCACTTTAGAATCATTTTATGGGGAACTTGGCAGGGAGTTAAAGCGTTTAATCTTCCATCTTTGCACAGAAATCTTCAAATCCCTTCTGCTTTTTGTTTAACAACGTTACTTCCTCGGAACCAACCCCCCCAGCCCGTGTTCGGTGCCTCTGCTGTGTCTCCCCCTTACCGCCCTGTGCTCCCCCCCTCATGTGTGTGGACATGGACGTGGGTGGGGCCAAACCACAAATTTGTTTCTTTCTTTCCCTTTAAACTTTTATTCAGGGGAGATAATCTTCCCCATCCCTGGAAGGAAAATTGGCAGATGCCCACGATTTCCTACTTAGTCACATGAAAGAGTCAGCTCTGTGATCACTTAATTCACAAAACTAGATGGACTAACTGGAATGTTTTCTGCCCAAAATATCAGGCAATGCCTCAACCTTCAAAGTTAAGAATGCCCTCTCTTGCCTCTGCTGAGTGCTGCAGTTGGCAGCAGCCTGACTTCCAAGAAGTGGGTGTGACCGGTGTTTGCCTTGTGTCTCCCTGATGGCTCCCTTTCCCTTTCAAAAGCAGCTCACATGGCTGTGGGCAGAGGCGAAAGCAAGCAGAATGGCCAGATCTAACAAAGAAAAATACCGGTTAGGTAACTTCAAGCTCTCTGGTCCAACCAATGATGACTGATGACTTTCTTCCTTAAAGGTGGTAGTTTTGTCTAGTTTTGTTTCAATGTTTAATTCTTGGGGATTCCCATCCCCAGGGACTCCTCACCTACAAATTACAAGATGAGCTAAAGGGGGTGTGTTCTGTCTGGAAGGCCTGCAGCCAGCTCTGCACAATCCAGCCCTTTCTCCCATGGGATGCATTCTTGCATCTTCTACTTGAGAAACCCCAGGCATGGAGGCTGTCCCCTGTGCTGTGTGAATGTCACTTCTCACCCCTCCATCACCCTCTAGATTTCCCAGGTTAGAGCTGGACCCCAGTCTGCAGCAGAGCCCATTCTCAGAACACACAGCAAACTCTCCAACCATCCTACCTTGAAGGCAAAAATTAGGGACTTGTAACACAGTTTCCTCCAAGGCAATCCTTCTCAAATGCTTCTATCTGCTCAACAGACTTGCACTTCATACAGCCTTTCACCCGATGAAGGGTCCAAAATTAAAGGAATGAATTCTAGCATATTACTTTATAAATAAATTCTGTGTCAGGCAGAACCTGTTTCAGGTTGATTTTGATTTCTCATGTTTATTATATTGATGTTTGGGTCAAAACAGAAGCAGAATAAGTTCATTTTCAGAATTCTTTTCCATTTGGTTACTCGTCTCTGTCTACCTGCTAGTTCATAAAACTCACTGTGGATAAGGAATCATCAGAGCATCTCTAGTACCTGACACATATGCGGCATACAGACATCAGTCTGTAAGTACTTTCTGGTTGATGAATGAATGAATGGACAGATGGATGGATGAATTGGTTACTACTGGTCTTCAGCAATGGACTGTAACACAACAAATGGTTATTATTTCTCCCCTCTCTACCCAGCAGAAATACCAGTTTCAGAAAGCTTTAATTTGCAGTTGTAAATTAAACAGGAAAAGCAGAATTATTGTCTTAAGACAAGTTACCAACAAAAGTCTTTAAAAGTTCTTTTTCAAAGAATTTAACATGAACTCAAAAATTTCCTCTCTCAAGAGCTTCAGAGGTCATCCTTGATAAGAAGTCAGATAAAATACCCAACTGCAGGATACTCCAACACCATGCTTCTGTGAAAATACAACAGCTTTGTCTCATTTTTATAAAGAAATTAAAACTAGATTAACAGAAAATTAACTTGGTCAGGCCTCTTTTTTATTGTTCAAGCCAAGTGAAACATGAAAAGTAACAAATTAAATCCTATCCTAAATTCTATGATTCTATGATATGAATAGTGGAAAAGAGGCTGAAGTTTTTCAAATACTTCCAGCAATAATTTTGTAATTCCTGGTTATAAGCATTTGGAAGATATTACATTCAAATTTCTGTACTGAATCATTCCCCATTAATACTAAATTTAATTTTAGTTATTCAAAAAGGAGTGTAGTTTATAGAGAATTATAGAGAAAACTTTGGGTCAAATAAAATTTACCTGATATAAATATCCACCTCAAATGTACTTTTCTCCAACTTACTATGGAATTTATGAAAATATCATATGTATGGCCATTTGCTTCCTAAAAAGATTTGAGGTAGAGTTCAATAGATAGCCAGTTACACAGGATAAATATAAGATAATACAAAGGCTGTAGACAGAATGGTGCTTATATATTTTGAGTCCAAGATGAGGTTTTGCTACACTTAAACATGAAATTTAGCTCTAAAATTTCTGATAGCAAGTCAAAAGAAGAAACCTACTGTCCTCTACTGAATCTGCCATCATGTAAGAGGAAAAACACCGGCTCTTCAAGGGTCACTATTTTAGTTTTTGCACTAGAATCCAGGAATAATTTGTCCTATGAGTCTTTATGAAATAATAGGTCACATATATTGAATGTTATGTACCAAGTATTATCCTAAGCTCTTTATATGTATTAATCATTTAATCATAACAATACTGCAAGATAGATTATTATCCCTGCTTTCCAGGTAAGCAAATCAAAGCTACAGAGAGATAAGTCACCCTCTGTTACAGTTGGAAAGAAACACCCCTAATCTGGACTCAAAGCTCCCTCTCCTGACAGCCACACAGCAGAAAATAGTCATTGCTTGTTCCACCGATGACTCTGAAGGTCCCCATTTCCTAAATCAACACTCAGTAGAAGCCAGGGACATGATATTGGACTTAATGAAAGCATTTGCGCTATTAAAACTTAGCTAACAGAACTATTGGAACTTAGCGGAAGACGCACGAATTAGTCATTCCTCAGTATACTATAGGAGTAGAGAACAGCACACATATAGGAATAAAGATAATTATTACAACTCACACGTACTCAGTGTTTACTATAGAACAGGCAGCGTGCTGAATGGCTTTAGATGCATTACATAACGTAGTCCTCAACCAGTCTTACGAAAGGAGGTATTTATTTGCCTGTTCACTCAAAAATGTTGATCACATATCTTCTACGTGGCAGATACGCCAAACAAGGAGTTATGGTGGTGAATCAGAGACTTATGATTGTACATAAGTTGTACATAAGTACAAACAGAAATGTGACCACCAAAAGAGAGTGTGTGGTGCCATCCCTTACAAGGAGATTGGCCATAGTCACGGAGGGTTTCCTTGCGGAAGTGGCATTGGAAATGGGAGCTGAAGCTTATGTTGGAGTTCATTAGGTGAAGGGGGAGGAGGGAGAGGCTCTGGAACATGAGAAAACCCAGAGGGAGCAAGGGAGAGAAAGATGAATTTGAGCAACTTGCCCAACGTCAAATGTTACTAAGGGAGAGAGCCTAGATTCAAATCCAGGTTGTCACACTTGAGTTTGTACTATTAACCCCCATAGGGTTGATGATTCCTCTGGCAAGGTGTTTCTCTAGACATTCTTTGAGAACTAAAATAGAGGTCAGCTCAAAACGGGGTTCTTCAAGGGCATCTAGCATGCAAATTACAGGTGTTCTGGAGGCATTCGAAAAAGACTCCACAGCAGTCATTTTGTACTTTCATTTAATTTTCACAAATTCAATGATCGCATTAGCACTAAAACAAAAAAAGAAAGAAATGTACATTTAATACTAAAAGCAACTAGATCCTGCATTTCCCACTGAGTGCTTGTCCTGGAAGGAGGGGGAACCAGGTGACCTGAGCCCGCTCTCCCTCTCGCCTCTACTCCAGGAGCCTCTCCAGTGAGAGCCAGGGCTCCGAGGTCTCCGGACACATATTCTGCGTGCTTTTCCTAATCGTAAACCATGTTTCCTGAACATGCATGGTCCTTCCCTTCTCCAAGGCCAAGTGCAGGCTTTTCTGACCACAACCGGAGCTTCCCCTCTTCCACCCTTCAACCAGGCAGACTGTTGGAAGTTTCCTCCTCGGAAGCTCACTTCTCAGGGCTCTCCACGCCGCACCCTCCTCAGGCTGCTCCCAATTGCTGGCTTACTCGTTTGTTCCCCGCCCAGACCTTGAGTTCCTCCAAGGCACTGTCTATGTTTTAAGTTTCAGATGTGGGTCTTCCTAATGCCCAGCAGACAGTAAGTCTTCAGTAAATTTTTGTGAACTGCTGATTGAAAATTTATTTAAGCTGAGGAATCTCCAGGGGACTTGTCTTCACACAGACCAGGGAAAGAATCTTTGGCGGCACAAGGCACACTAACAATGAGCTTTCCTGTCCCATCCAGAAAAGACTCCAGCGTTTAAAGGACTCTTCTGTTGATTAACGAAGCTCTGGTCAGAAGGCCCACCAGCCGAACCCCAGACTCTGGTCAGATCCCAAAAGAATCCACCGAGAATCCACCAAGGTAGTCTCCACGCTGGGGGGCTGGGCACACCCGCGACTCTGTCCCCACCCCACCCCAGGCTGCAGTGTGTGAGGGGCAGGCACTAGAAATGCCAAAGAACTGCCTAGAAGCCAGAGGTGGAAATTTTGGAGTTTGTGATAAGAATGGACACTTTGTGATGAATTTCCTGCTTAGGAGATGCCCATCCTAATCCTCCAGAAGCTGAGATTTAAAGAAACACACCAAGGGTCACGCTATCTGGTCCCAAAGACAGAGAGAGGGAAATGGGAAAGGACCTCCCAAAGCATCCTAGTTCCTTCCCCTCACACTTGGCCAGAAGCTGGAAGGAAGGGCGCCATCCTCCCCAGAGACTGGAAACCAAGAAGGCAAAGAAGTGGATCCTCGAGCTAGAGAAAGTGCGGCAGGAAATCCAGGCTGGGAATGTTTGTTTCTGGCTGATCCTCAAACCCTGATGCTGCTGAGTTAGAAGCCAAGAAGTGACTCGTCCTCAAGCCCCAAGGCCCTTTGACATTTCCCCTCACTGAGAGGCTCTCTCCATCTGGCTTGGCCATGGTAAGGATGGCATCACAGAGGGAAAGGGCCACAGGAAAGGGAGCTGGAACAGAGAGCTTCCTGCCCAATATCCAGGAAGGAAGAGGCAACCAGAAATCTGCAGACTGGGTCTATCTCTCCCACATGGTATGTTGACCAATAATATAGTGCCTTGCAAGTTCAAAAAAAAAAAAAAAAAGGTGCCAACATTGACCTGGAGAGACATCTTGTAAGCTTCTCTTTCATACCTCGACAGTAAACATCCCTGGACCCCTATCCTCACAAGCAACCATGGGCCAGAGCTAAGGAGCTCGTGCTCCCTCCGAATGAACTGTGTCTCTGGACACAGAGGTATGCTCTGTATGCTCTGTATACTCTCCCCACTTCATACTGTCTCCCCCAGCAGGTCCCCTTGACCTATGACTGTCATCTCCCAGATTTCTGGAGCCCTTTGTGATTGCATTCCCCATGGACAGCGAGCAGAGAGGCAAGATTTCAGGCAGTGTATTACAGCAAAGCTCTGGTGCTACTGAAGAAATACGTTAATTAGTGTCGGGCTTTGTCTTCCTCCCCCATGTGGGAAAGTGCTTGTGGAATTGATTTGCAGGTGCTACAAATAAATCTAAGGGTAAAGTGAAACTAAGTGGAGAAAACAGAATTCCTTTCAGGGATTGCTGTCCTGAATGAGGCAAGAAGAAATTATTAAACCCAGGGGAAGAGGTAACAGGAAGAGAGGAAGAAAGGGTTGTAAGAGCTGGTAGCTCTGGGGGGAAGGCCGTTCCCTGGAACATGACTCCTCTCAGTGACCCACCACACCTGCCAACCCCCCCCCCAACCAAGTCAGGAAGGCTTGAGTAAAAGAGAGGGAAAGGGTGTGAAGAAAGGAGTGAGGAAGGGGCAGGGTGTGGGGGGTTCTAAGAAGGAGAGCTACCTAGACATGAGTTTCTTCTAGAACCTGGTGCAGTCACTGAATTCTAGAAGTTTTGGCTAAACCCAGCAAGAGCAGCCAGCGTCCACATCAGGACCCAGAGATAGAAAGACCCCAAAAAGACAGCTGTGGGGGCTTACAGAAATTAAAGTGAGAGTTCCGGACTCTCAAAACCTGGGAGGTAGCCTTTCAAGCCAAGTTGAAGCAGGTCTCAAAGGTACGGGGCCTCCATCCCAAATGACCTGCAGGTCACGCTAACCAACACGTCACCAGGAAGGAAACCTATCTACTCTCCCTCTTCAGCCTCAAGGCAGGTCACAAGGTAGGCTTACAGGTATGATAAAATCAGTAGGCAACTTTCTATTAAAACACAGTCTCTTTATAGCAGCAATGTCCACAATAGCCAAACTATGGAAAGAACCTAGATGTCCATTAACAGATGAATGGATAAAGAAGATGTGGTATATATACACAATGGAATACTATGCAGCCATCAAAAGAAATGAAATCTTGCCATTTGCGACAACATGGATGGAACTAGAGCATATCATGCTTAGCGAAATAAGTCAAGCAGAGAAAGACAACTATCATATGATCTCCCTAATATGAGGAAGTGGTGATACAACATGGGGACTTAAGTGGGTATGAGAAGAATCAATGAAACAAGATGGGATTGGGAGGTAGACAAACCATAAGTGACTCTTAATCTCACAAAACAAACTGAGGGTTGCTGGGGGGAGGGGGGTTGGGAGAAGGGGGGTGGGATTATGGACACTGGGGAGGGTATGTGCTTTGGTGAGTGCTGTGAAGTGTGTAAACCTGGCGATTCACAGACCTGTACCCCTGGGGATAAAAATATATGTTTATAAAAAATAAAAAATTTAAAAAAAATACAGCATACAATAAAAAAAAGATTTAAAAAAAACACAGTCTCTAAACTAGTTTCTAACATTTTATGGGAAAAAAAATTAGAAACCTTTAAATGTGTAATCCCCTCACTAACACACACGTGCCTACAAATACACCAAATTCACACACACACACACACACACACACACACACACTTCCCTTCTCTAAAAACAAACAGCGGCACCAACCACATGTGTCTCGATAGTGTGACAAACTTGTCCACATATATTCTAGAAGGATTACAATGATTTTGTGGGAAAAGAAAAAAAAGGAAAGAACAAATAAATCTGATATAGGATAATTGCCCTACCGGTGATCTCTTAGGATTTACACTCTAATTTTTTTGTTTTGTTTTGTTTTCACTTTTCAACTGTTTTGAGAAGACGCTTCCCAGAGGCCGGGTGTTAAGGACCAGAGTGTGACTAACCGGCAGTCCAAATGATGTTGATGACAATAAGCAACAATAGTAATCAGAAGAAATAATGGTACCGATAGTAACAATCCAGGAGGTGCCATCAGAGCAAACTGTTGCCATGGAAACAGTGAAAAGGAGGGTGGGGGGAAACGTAGAAGATCTTTTATAATAGAATGCCAGGTTCCTGCAACTTCTAAGAATGAGCTCCTATATTGTAGTATCCTAAAGAGGATCCAGATAAACAGCAATCTTTTGTGATTATACACAGCGGAGTGAAGGACAAAATGGCTTGCCAAGATTAGAAAGACTGTGCCAGGGTCGATGGGCTGGGATATTTGCCCTCAGGTTCCGCCTCAGAGAAACAGCTGCACAACCTTCTTTTAGGGACAATTCAGACCAGCGGCACAATAAGGAATATACACAGCAAAATGAAAATGTTTCAAGCATGGTGTTTCTTTTCCATCTTCACAGCTGTTCAGACAAGTTCAAGTCTAAGTGTACACACACTGCTCTTTAAGGCACAAGAGAGGAACTTAACGAGTCCCAGGATGAAATGTGCATGGACAGAAAAATCACTCCAGCTACTTCTAAAAAACACAAAGGAAATACTGGTGCAGAGAGAGGTAAGAACATCTATCTGGATTGATTCTGAGCTTGGCCATTCTACCCTCAGGGTATTTTTTGTTTGTTTGTTTAAAAACATTCATCACAACGTTATGCAATTATATATGAAAGCATTCTGCATGTTAGGCCATATCCTGGCAAACTCTTGCGAAGAAAATTGCTCTCATTTCTGGAGATTTTAGCCTATCTGCAACTGACTATGAGGAGAGCCAGAGGAATGTTGAAAAAGAAAACCAAACCTGGAGGCATGACAATTCCAGACTCCAAGCTCTATTACAAAGCTGAAATCATCAAGACACTATGGTACTGGCACAAAAACAGACACAAAGATCAGTGGAACAGAATAGGGAACCTAGAAATAGACCCTCAACTCTATGGTCATCTAATCTTTGACAAAGCAGGAAAGAATGTCCAATGGAAGTGAACTGCGAGAAACTTCCAAAAGCAAGCCCATGGGAGAGGTGTGCCAGTCCCTTGCCAGCCATGGAGCCCGTAGCAAGGATACCTAAGGAAACCACTCTGGGTATGGTGACCTCACCAAACTTGGTTTCCATCAGTGCTCAGAGCCCGACATCCATAATGGCAGGTGCTTCACAGGCAAGAACAGTTTTCCTTACTTGTCTTCATACTTCACATGATTCTAGAATGTTCTCCATTCCCTTTCCCACCTGTGACATCATACCACTAATTTCTCTTTTTCCCCCCTTATGCTGAATACATCTCTCATGATGATAGAGATATGCTATCACATCAGCAGCATGGAAGTTAACCTAAGAAAATAATAATTTAATTGTACTCACCTTTTCATTTTGCTCTTCTTTCCAATCCTTCAGTGGGTTAGGTGGAATATGGTGTTCTCGCCTTTCTCTAACTTGGAATTAATAATACGATACCCATCTTTACAATGATAGTCTGAGAGAGCCACAAAACATCTTCTAGTGGAAGCCACCATTTTTGAAGCCACATAGAACTGCATTTGAGGGGCCGCTGGGTGGCTCAGCGGGTTAAAGCCTCTGCCTTCAGCTCAGGTCATGATCCCAGGGTCCTGGGATCAAGCCCCACATCGGGCTCTCTGCTCTGCAGGGAGCCTGCTTCCTCCTCTCTCGCTGTCTGCCTCTCTGCCTACTTGTGATCTCTGTCTGTCAAATAAATAAAATCTCAAAAAAAAAAAAAAAGAACTGCATTTGAGTCCCAGTTTCACTGCTTGCCTGGAACCTTTATCTTTCTAAACTTCACTTCCCTCCATAGAAGGAAAATAATGAAGTCACCAAAGATAGTGCAAGAATTGAAGAAAATATAGACATGATGTGCGTTGTCCATTGTGAGTGCTCATTGTTTTTATTGGAGGTGACCTGCGGACATCTGGTGACGTTTGCTACTGTCAGTCACTGTAGACATCTGGAAAGATGGTACAGCAGCATCATTCTAGAGCTTTGTGTGGCTGGTTCCTTTTCTAACCAGGAAGGGGCACGTCTGTTGGACCAGATTGGCTCACGAGGCTTGCAGATGGAAGGAGGTCTCAACGCCTCGGCGCCGGCCCAGCGTGGAGGGCAGGGGTCTTTGGCCTCTCTTAGAGTCACCCCTGCAAATGTCCCCAAAGTCACCACCCCTTAAGGGTGGCCCCAAAGGAGAGCAATGATGAAATCTTGTAAGGACAAACAGCCACTTTCATGACTGCAGCCCGGAGGCATCTGACCAGAAAAGAATATACATTATTCTGATTTGAAAATATCTGTGACTCCCAGACTGGGCTCCAGCTTGCTGCTGAACTCTTACAGAAGAGCCCGTTCCTCGGACCACCTTCCTGGTATTCATTTAGGTTCCACACACGATCTAGAACACAGGCTTTAGCCCCACTCCAACCCTAATGATTCACTTTTCCCATTTGTTCCAAGTTGCAAAAGGAGTCCCTGAAGTAGTATAAAACACATATTCACTCATCAAAGTTTCTGCTCCTTAAGTCACTTTGATTTCATTAAAAGCGATCATTCAAAGGACATTTTGCAAGCTGATATCCCAAACAAACGGACTAGCATGAAGCAGGAGTGATTTGAATTCTAAGAGATTTTTCCCTTGAAATAAGCTTTTGTAGTAGAGGTTGTGATGCTGAGGATAGATGAAAGGAAGCCAGTTGCACAGAGAGTTCCAAAGGACTGAAAATCAAATTTAATCATCCAGTGTTAGGAGTTTAGCCAAATGAACACAGAGCAGCGTCTCAGCCCTTCCTTCTTTCATGAAGATGTCTATTTTGTATATTCTGAAGGCTGATGTCACGGGGTGAACCAGCACTAGGGGCCCCTGGGGAAGGGTCAGAGGTCTCCCAGACAGGGTTGGCCCTCTCATGAGGTAGAACAGGCCGTCGCCCAGGGCTGTGAAATATTATGAGCAACAAAAATGCATAGTGACTGGGTATTCTCTGACTGCAGGCTTGAAGGCACCAACATTTTCCAGTCTGCCCGGGGCAACGAAAGTCTTTGTCTGCACCTCTCAATGCAACCAGGAACATACAATATTGATTCCTAACATGAAATGATGGAAGGTTTTCTTTTTATTGTTGAATATGGATATTCTCCATTATTTATAATGCATAGGTCTTTTAGGGAGGAAAAAAAGAAAGAATAAACTATAAGGAATTTGAGAAACTCTCCACTCAGAAGTATTCTAATACACAGAATTCATTAATGTATACAGACTCACTGACTCCCAAGACAAGTCCCTATTTTAAGGGACAATATGCTGCAAATGTGTAAAGACAGGAGGCATTATCTAAGGGCTACCATTCTTTATGCTGATACAATAAAATACAGAAGAGCTGCTCAGTGACACAAGGCCCCATATGTCTGATTATAATGATTCAAAAGCCATCTCTTAAACAGCCTCATCCAACTGAGAAATATTAACCGAGGTTCTCATTGCCCTCTATAAAATACACTGGTTGCAGCCCATGGACTGCCAAATCCGCCCAACCAGTAGACCACTCGTTACCACCCGCCCCCAACAATTCTGCTCAGGCCCCTGAGTTCGACCCTTAGCAAAAGAAGGAGGTCCTTTCTCCTAAATCCCGGGATGCTAGTTGTACTTGTTACTGTAATTATGCAATTTAAGCTTTATTAAAAAGAATTAATATAAACAGAGATCAAAAGATCTATTTCTATAAAAACCACTTTAAATGTGTTGAAAAAGACAATAAAAGTCGGCTGCTTTAAAAATACTTTCATATTCAGTGCGAGCAAAACAACCATAAAGAACTGAGGGAGAAAATTATAAAAGTCTAGATAAGTACTCCTCTCGGGTTACCTTGTAAGTTTCTGTAAATTTCTCCATGCACGTAAGAGAGTGACCATTGTGAAGGATGCTCTGAGTGTAGCTTGTGCATGAGAGCCAACGAACAACGTGAATAAGCAAGTCCCCGCTTAAGGATGAGGTCTTGACCTACTTCCCAAGGCTGGTGAATTAGGCTGTAATTATGGTTTCAAGTTTAAATAAGGCCCATAAGATTTGTGCAAGCTCTTCTTTAATGATTCCTTTCCTTGGCTGACTTTTTTGATTGAGCAATCAACTAAGTATTCTATTTTGGTCAAAGAAGAAGAATGTAATTATATTGCACACAAAAATGGTATTTTGAGCTTGTACCAAGGTAATTTCTCTTTTATTGTTGGGAACACCTTCACTTTGAAAGATACAGAAATACTGTGTATGTCCTTGGTAGTCATCTTGCTAATATGCTGACCTTGGTATTTCCAGCTCAGATAGTATACAATTCCCTTCTCTACTGAAGAGTTACTATCTTTGTACCTCTCCTAAAGAGACAATAAAAATAACATAGAATATGGCCCTTTAATCTTGGAGTCATAAAGGAAATGTTGAGGGACAGGGGCTCAAATCACTCTCAGGTGAGACAGCACAAGTTGAGAAATGATAGGAGATACAGTTTCCATGTGCGAGGCTTCTTGCAGAACAATAAAGGCAAATCACAGACTGAACCAAGGGCACTGATTTTTGCTTTGATTTAATCTCTTTTATTTTAGATTCTGGAAAACAAAACATGGCAACATGCTTCACTCTCTATCTTGGTCCAGAGTATCTGTGACTATTTCTATGTAGAAGATTGGAAACTTTCAGGATGATAGTTTGAGGCTGTCACAGTGACAACGATCCAGCTGCAAGTTCATTTCCAAATACCCAGTCCTTATGGATGTCTTTAAGGATTAGACAACTGAACCAAATCTTGTTCATTGGAAATTATGGTTACTGCCACGTCAACCATGCATGATCCGATCGGTTCACTCATCAAAGAAAAAGCTGATTTGTTTCACCTAACTTACGTTGTCTGTGTCACATATATATACTTAGTCACATGGGAGAGGACACATTGTTAGATAGTTAATCACTTTATAACCTTTCCCCATAAATAGAATAAAATCCTATTATGACATGGTTTGATATATCCAGATTAGCAAATATCCCAGTTAAAATTCTATAATACAACGTTGCTTTCCCCATCTCCATCTCGGGACTCTTCTTCTCTTTATATACCCACCATCTCTCTGGCTTCTTTGAACCCCATGATGATGACTACAGCCATGTTTCTCAACTTCACGGTCTTGGTCAAACTACTCTCCTGGTAAACTCTAAGAAAGATCCACCCTGAAAAGACGAGCCGCCTTGAAACCACACCATCCAGGTGGTGATTCCCAGAATCCCCAAAAGCTCTCTGCCACCCCCACACAGTCGTCTTGGTCTCGGCAAGCTGCCAGGAGGCAATCTTGGATGTGGACTGTGCTTGCACGACAGCTGCCTGCTGAGAGATGGTACCCACCGCCCCCAACCCCACCCTGTGTTTCACCCATCCTGACTCACCAGGAAGGAGATAACAGAGAGCTTGCGTATGGGTCACCTGCTTATTTTTCTTTTAAACCCAGAAAGTCCCTGGAGAACATGTAGCTCCACCGGAAGTGTTCCAGAAGAAACTTGACAGGTAGAGTTGTGCTTTCAAAATGGAGGAAAGACATGAGTGGGAGGGAGGACATTTTTAAAAAGAAAGGGAAGTCATGGAAAGAAAAGGGTTGGGGGGGGGGGCATGGCATGGTTTCTATAAAGAAATTAACTACTGGAGCACCTGGGTGGCTCATGAGGCTGAGCTGTTGTTTTGGGCTCAGGTCAAGATGTCAGGGGTCATGAGATTTGGCCCGTGGCTTCCTGCCCAGTGGGAGTCTGCTTGGGTTTTCTCTTTCCCTCTGCCTCTTGCCCCACTCACGCTTGCGCTCTCTCTCTCTCTCTTTCTGTCTCTCATATAAATAAATAAATGTTTAAAAAAGAAATTAACTACTATTTTTTAAAAAGATAAATATGAAGAAAAGAGGTATGGGGGCACTGATGGAATAGGTATAATTTTCTTGAGACGACTATAAACACACTCAGAGAAAACTCTGGGAATGACGAATGTAAAATAGTGGGGGAGGGGCAGACCAGCCCCAGCACCACCACGCACCATGGACAGGAGGGTTTTTTTGTTTTGTTTTCTTGTTGTTGTTTTTTTTAGATTTTTATTTATTTATTTGACAGAGCTCACAAGTAGGCAGAGAGTCAGGCAGAGAGAGAGGAGGAAGCAGGCTCACCGCTGAGCATAGAGCCCCATGTGGGGCTCAATCCCAGGATCCTGAGATCATGACCTGAGCAGAAGGCAGAGGCTTTAACCCACTGAGCCACCCAGGCGCCCCGGACAAGAGGTATTAAAATATGTATTCAGTTGGAGCCTAAAGCAAGGACTCCTCCAAAGTCTGGAAATATGAGTCTTCCTCCGATCCCTGCACAAAACCACAGAGAGTGCTTTTTGCCCCGCACATGGCACACCCAGTTTAAAGCAGTCCTGAGACAGCAAAGATATCTGCATTTATAGTGTAGTTCATTGTAGCAGCAGCTATAACAGCAAAAAAAAAGGGGGGGGGATACATAGTACAAGAAAACAAGCATCAGTAGAAAAACGGTGAAATCAATTTTGACGCATAGATCCAATGGGATACTATGTAGCCATTTGGGGTTTAGAAAATGAAAAGAAAATTGGAGGTGTCTGTGTGTGTGTGTGTGTGTGTGTCCTACAAATGCAGAGGAAATGAGACAAAGAGATTTCTAGAACCACAGAAAATGAAACAATATAGGAAAGAATTGGAAGAGACACGCACCATGCATAACAAGAGCAACTTCTGATAGAGAATCAGATCAGAAGAACGAACAAGGCGTATTTTTAAACTCTTATTTATAGAACTCAATATTTATGTAATTATGTACTTATATTTTTAAAATATGTAGACTTTTTGTTACCATAGTCCTAAGCTCACTCTGGGCAGGAACCAGAAATCCCAGCATCCTAAGAGTTCTTAGGGTGGAACCTGAAGACCCGTGGACACAGCAGGGGATCCCTGTAAAGAGTCAGCCAGCCCTGGAGAAGGCAGTACAAGAATCTGTGGGCACACCTAATCTCCCAGGGTATCCAAAAGAAGAAGCCACCTGATAAAATTCCTGGAGTTTACCACCATGTTGGGCCAAAATGCCTCCCCTGTGAACATCAAAATGGAGAGCCGGAATCAAAGTTTGTATCTCTCTCCTTCCCAAGAACATACCATATGGAAGAGTTAGAGAAACTGGTGTGAAATGTATCTTGGAAAATTTCATCGCTTATTTAAATTAGAATTATGGATTTCGAGGGGTAAATAAAAATCCTCTGCAAAATAGTGAGAACAACTAGACGTACTGCTTTTAATAACTTTTTGCACTGCTTGCCCCCACAATCCTTCAGGACGATCGAAAAGTAGTATGTTCCATGTAGCAGTCTGCAATGGGAAACGGCATCTTTAATCTTTCATGAAGAACCTACTTGGAAACAAGGGGAGTTGATAGTCTGTTTTTAATATAAATTGTTGTTGCTGTTGCTTTTTCTGTTTCAATTTTTCTATTTCTCAGTCCTCAGGAACATCCACCTCTTTTCATAAGGTAACTTTGATGCGATTTCTACATTCATTTTTGTCTCCACACAATACTTCATGTATTCATTCAACGACCTTTTGAGCATTTACCTCCTATAATGCAGGAACTCTGACGTAAAGCATGAAGACTCTTCGTAAAGCGGAAAGTGCTGTGAGTGCTGTTCAGGTATCCGTGGCTGTTTCTGTCTGAGCGGCCATTTCCCATCCTGGGCTTCTGTACTACAGTTACTGGCTACTCTTGAGGGAAAAAAAAAAAAAGAGAGAAAGAATCAGAGATGTTTCAAGGGAGTGATAGATAAATTTCAGCCACTTCCATCTTTTTTCAAGATTATCACAGAACATGAAACCACAGCAAAGGCAAAAGGACTCATCAGGGTGTTGAAATGGAGTGGGGAATGTTGGTTAGGCAGCACCACCTAATGGCTGCTGGACAGAACCTGTATCCTCTACCTTGAGAACCAGCATCGCTTTTTTCTCGGTAGATTTCAGATATAGGCAGCACAGACGCTAGTATTCAGGCCAGTAGCAAAAGAGCCCTGCTACCTAGACCTCCTGAGGTCCAGACACTGTCGTGCCTGTTTAGATTCGATGGTGGCCTCTCAGTCTCCCCAAAGCCCATCAATTCAGGACACCACAACTCATAAGAATATGTGTTCTGTTTCCAGGTACGGCTTTATATTCCTGCTCCAGCCAATGAAAGGGAAGTAGGAACTTCTAGAAGAAACCCTGCTATAACTTAGCACACGTCTGAAAAAGAATGTCAGGGGAAATGCAGGCTGAGATTCTCTTTCCAAAGGTTATCATCGAAGAACATAATGATTGAGATGAGGGATAATGTCCCTTCCTTCTCATTATTCAACATAGATCTAGAAGAAATCCTTCTGCTCTTTCTGCTCTAACCCTAACCTATTATCATCCGCAAATTGTGATGTATATTTACACACCAGAAAGTATAAAAGGATGTTGTTGATTGGGTTCATCTAGAGAAACTGCCAATTTCATTATTTTCACTTTTTTTTTTTTTCCCCTGGGGAAAAAAATAAAGACTGGCAACATCTGATGTATGCAGTGATCTTTCCACGTCTCCCATCCTCTCTCACTGCTGCTGAACCTGGTCTTTTGTCTTCAAGGCTTTTAATTCCTTAATCTCTACCTCCTCACTCAATCCCCTGCTATTCTTGCTCTATTTTCCCAGATATGCTTTCAAAATGCTGGTTTTCTGGAACCCATTCATCCACAACCACACCCTCCTCTGCAATTTTTAGTCTCACATTATTCCACTTAGCCATTTTGCTTGGAGTTGCCATTTTGAACCACAGACCGTTGTTGCAGGACTGGACAGGGCTTGGAGATCCACACAACGGAGCAGATTGGATCTGCCCCTTGTCCTTGCCATCTAATTCCACCTCACAGGGTCCATTGAGCAATCTCTGTCTGAGCAAAGACTGTCTCTACTGATCCCTTTTAACTCTTCACAGCTCTTCAGATTCTTTTCCACCTTCTCAAGCCCCGACTAAACCACAACCAGATTACCTTGTTACCTACTTCACTGAGGTAACAGATAACTTCAATTTGATCCCCCTCAATTATCATCCCTTAAGCCTCAGATTTCTCTACTTCTCATTGTATTCCCCTTTGGTCCTCATTCAACCAGAAGTATGCTCAAAAGCTAGTGTTTTTCTTCAGGGTTTTATCTGCCTCCATCTCTCCTCAGGTCCTAAGGATCTTTGTGGATCAATGTCTTTCTCGGGTCTTTTCCTCAACCTGGCAGTCACAGCCAGCCACCTTCAAGCTGCAGCCATCACCTTCAGTCTTACCTAAACCAATCTCTTTGATCATACCTGACCTCTACATACTCTGCCTGGGCCTTCAAGGATTATTCTCTGCTCTGAAACAAACCTTGTTCTCTTCGGCCCCTGTGCTTTTGTCCAAGTCATTCTCTCCTCCTCAAATGCCCTTCCCCTAGTCTATACCTGTTGTGGTTCTACACCTCTCCTAAGGCCCGAGTCAAGGCCCTTCATCCCCCAGATGACTGCCCAGTTGGGAACATTCTCTCTTTCCTTTGTTTCTCCAAATGAAATCCATTCATACTTTTATTATAACACATTTCAGACTTTCTCTCTCTCTCTCCCTCTCTCTCTCTCATGTTAGAATCCCCCCTGTCTGTCTGCCCTGTGGGAGCTGAGCCTTGGGAGATCTCAATCTCCACGAAACTCATCTCTGTAATCTCCACATTATTCAGCCACTGCAGTAATGGCTGGTTGGCTTGGGAGTAAATTATTTTGTCTATAAATAACATGAGCATAGCATGGTGCTAATGAGGAGTGACTGAGGTTAAAACTGATTTTTAAAGGAGGAAGAAAAGATGCCATTAAACTTTGCATGAAGAGAAGGGCCTTCATGGACTGTGTCTCCATCCAGTCCTCCAGCAAATATATCGTCTTCCAGGAAACCCCTGTAATTTCTCCCCAAATGGGAGAAACCTTATTCACAGGCAGAGTGGTGAGAGAGTTTCACTCACTCAAGCTTCATTCATCATCACTACTATAAATACAGCTCAACGGCATGTCCTGCTGACAGTAGGTCAGTAACATCAACACTCACATGAAGGACGACTCCAGCAAAGGACAGATTAGGCTGAAAAAAAAAAAAAATACAAGAACAAACTTTCACTCATCTGATGCCACTTTCTGAACTATCCCAGAACCCGGCCTCTTCATGGCTTAGAAGGCCTTGGGATGAGGGTGGGAAAATGGGAACTGCAACTTCCAGGGGATTGAAATGAAAGGGAGGACTCACCAGCACCTGCTGGTCCTCAGCCAGTGCCTTTCCATGTTCTGCGACCTGATCTCTGCTTCCTGGATGTTGGCGAGACCCCTTCATCCTCTTGACGTGATCTGCAGCTTCTCCCTCCCATCCTTGGCCACACACGGGTGGTCGGCCTGCTCTTTCTCAGCCATCTCCATGCTTCACTTAGTTAGGACTGTCAGAACTCAGAGCCACAGTGCCTCAAAACAATAGAAATTTATTTTCTCACAGTCTGGAGGTGAGTAAGTCCAAGCTCAAGATGTCAGCAGGGATTTTTCTTCTGAGATCTATCTTGGCTTGACGATGACCAAACTACTTTTCTTTGCCTTCATGTCATCTTCTCCTTGTACTTGTCTGTACTGCTCTCTCTTCTTCTTATAAAAAGCAACAGTCCTATTCAATGAAGCTCACTTGAATGTCCTCATTTTCCTTCATTACCTCTTCAGAGATCCTATCTCCAAGTACGATGACATTGTTCAGTCCTGGGGGTGAGGACCTCAACATATGAATTGGTGGGTGGGCACAGCTCAGCCCATAACACTCCATGAGCTATTGTGTCCCCCTCTAATCTCTGACTCTGGTTAGTAAGCACACTCTGATGGATTAAAAGAACTAATGACCCTGATCTCAAATCCCTGAATTCTCAAAACCTTATCTGACTACTGGTAAAAAGAAAGGGGAGAAGAAAAACCTGCAGAAAAGATGACCAGGACAGTATGTGTTTGCCTAATATGTTCCCTCTGTGTCAATCTCTCTACATAACCAACCAGGGCTGGCTATTCACAGGATATGGGAAAGTCTGGAAATGTGGGGCCATCCCTCTACAAAAGAAACAGGACAAGAATGAACCGTAACAACCAGATAGCCTGGCATACTCATAAATGAACCATAAACAAACCATAATAACCAGACACCCTGACATCAACATCCAGTCAGCTCATTCCTCAGATTCCCCATCACCAGGACGGCCTGGGTCCTTTCTGAGACTCTACACAATCAAACTTAATCCTTAATATAAACTCACCACTGAATCTCCTAATGCTAACATCAACTCCCTTTTATATCAGGTTTCCCGCACACCGATCTCCAGTCTTCCCCCACATTAATATTAATAATTTTACTGCACACCGATGCTAGAGTTAAAAGGATTTATTTAAAAAACAATTTTCTTTAATCAAGATTTTGATCAAACTTTTTGCACAAACCACTTCTTTAGAGAATAATTCAAAGGACAGCAAAAACTGGTGGATATTGGGGTTTTAAAAAAAAAGAAACTTCTAGAGAATGTCCCAGGATCAATCCACATTTAGCCCGATTTCCTCCAAGTTCTCCATGTAAAATATTATACAATGAGAATTTATACTCTGACTGATAACCCTGAGGCACTGTAAAATTCTTAATCATCAAAAATGCAATTATGCTCGCCATACTGTAATTACTAAGGAAAGAAAGTGCACTCATATATTTTACAAAGATTTTCTAAAGAGAGGAAATGGTAGGTTATGTGTGTTGGAGGGGAGAGTTTCTAATTAACTTTCAATTAATCAGAAATTCAAGTAACCAGAAAACCCCATTTCTTAAACATTCCATGAGCATTTGCCATGTGCCAAACATTGAATTACTTTACTTAAGAGAAGTGCGAGAAAAGCCATTTCTTCATTGATAGATGGAACACCTTCCTGGAAATACAATTTAACAAAGGACCCCACTCTGGATTTGCAAATCAAGAGAGGTTGTATGTAAATACACAAAGCTCTGAACTTTTGAGACATTTGAGACATCTCAATATAAAGGAGAGGGCAAAAATCACTTTCAAATGTGATCTCATAAGACTATGATCTGTTTCCCTGCCATAGGAATATTGACATTGACACAGAGTTTCGGTAGAGACAGACCTTTTATGGTGCAAGTAGCCAAAAACTCAACTCAGATTGATTTAATAAAGGAAATTGGATGAGTTGTAGCCAAATGAGCCAGAGGAAACTGTGGTAAAGTTGGATCCAGAGGCTGGAAAGATATGGCCAAGAGCCCAGTTGTCTCCCCGAGGCTGACTTCCTCCTAAAGTTATCAAATTCCAGACCTCACATCTTCACTCATCACCAGGAGGAAGAAAGGTCTTTTTCTGTAGTATTTGGGAAGGACTGTTGCATTTTTCTTTCCCAGACACCCCAGCAAATGTCTCCTCAGGTTTCTTTGGTCCAGATTGGTTTAGAGGTCCCTCACAGAACCAATTACAGCAGCCAAAGGAGGTGGGGTAGTCTGATGCCATAGTCCATCAGGGGGAGGTTTAATCCTACCCAATCTCACATGGCTGAGAATGAAAGAAAGTGGTTTCCCAGAGGAACTCCAGGGCACTCTTAAGAAGGAGAAAGGGAGACTGGTGGCTAAAACATAAATAAATGAATGTCTAACTACACCCCAAGTACAAAGCAAACTGGGGAATTTGTTTCCACTTTCTAGTCTTGGCACCAAGTCAATAGTAATTTTCCTATCAGTAGTCTTTTAACATGTTTATTTCAAGGAAATTTCATGGAAGGGTAGACATAGCAAGTTAAAACTGCCCCCAATCCTCTAGGATTTGGGTAGTCTGGGTCAAAACATCAGACATCCTAAGGTGTCTTGGGGGACTCTGTCAGTTAAGTGACAAACCCTTGATTTTGGCTCAGGTTATGATCTCACGGTTCTGTGATCGATCCATGTTGGGCTCCGCACTCAGTACAGAGACAGTTGAGGATTCCCTCCTTACCTCTCCCTCTGCGCCTCCCCTCACTCTAGCACTGTGTGTGTGTGTGTGTGTGTGTGTGTGTGTGTGTGTGTGTGTATCTCAAGTAAATAAATAAATCTTTAAAAAAAAAATCAGACATCCTGAAAGTAAGTCTCAATTGGCCCTTTGCAAAAAGAGGAACCAGGATTCAGTGGCTGGAACATAAAGACCAAAACTTTTTCATCCCAGTAGGAGCTGACATTGGGTGTGAGCTTACTGTGAGCCTGGCTCTGTTCTAAGCCCATCACATGCACTGAATCCTTGAGTCCTCACAACTACAGGAAGGTGAGCTTGGGGCTACCTATCAGGAGACCGAGGCAGAGAGAAACAAGGTAACTTACCCAAGATGGCATGCCAGGAGATGGAAAGGCCATGATTTGAAGTAAGGCCATACAGCTAGAGGCAAAAGAAGTCATGCATTACTTGAGAGGCTAAGGCTTCATCCTGGAATATGGCTTTCCTGCTGGTGACAAGGGACACTTGCAGGTTTGATGAAATCTGCTCCAATCCAGCTTCCGGGGAATGCATTCCAAGTTCCCCGAGTGAGAGCCTGATAAAATCCAGAAAACCCAGGCTCAGCCTTGTGAGAGCCTTGGGAGCACCTCCTTGAGATAGGACTGATGGATGGACAAAGCAACAAGGGGAGTGGCACTCCACTGTGGGCAGCAGCGACGTCCCTTTCCTGAGTAAGGAACTGGGGTAGAGTGCCACGTGCAAAGAAGTCAGAATGGCCTCCAAGGAGAAGGGTCTGCACAGCCGGAAGCTGCCAGGAGTAAGGCAGCAAATTTGGGAACTTTGGGTCCCAAGGGTCTGCTGGGTGGAGGACCTGGAGCCAAAGGCGATGACTGCCACCTTATGATCGCTGACTGAGCTCTGGCATTTGTCCCTGGAGCCAGTGTGACCTGGGAAAGTAAAGGTTACGTGTTAGAGGACATGATTAAAGGAAAAGCGTTACATTAGCAGATGCTGAGAGCCCCGGTAATTACGGTGATTTCATTTCTTGACTATTCTTTTCTGCTTTTGCCCAACGTTGAAAGGCAGGGATAGGATTCTCGAATACCAATTGTTACAACACACAGCATCCCATGAGACTAATTCTCCGGACCCACGGCAAATGCAGCAGATACAAAAACGAGGGAGGCTTCAGTCCAAATCGAGTGTAGGTTCTGACATGTAGGGAGGGTGTAGCTGCCAATGAAAATCTTGTCGCTGAAAGGAAGAGCTAACACAGCAGGGGGCAGACGGCTGGGAAACCACAGGGGGGCAGAGGGATCTGAAGCAGCAGCCCATGCAGCTAAAGACCAAATGTTAAAACAAAGAGTGTCAGAGGCGCAGAAACACTCCTGCTGCTGGCTTCCCCGCACACTGTCTTCTGCAATCTTAAATGGTTAAAAGAAAGGTCGAGCAAAGGGCCCAGGTACTTCGGCCGCGTTGGTGCAGCTCACGTCCACCCAGCCCAAGTGATCGGTGGCTGCAGTGCGCCACCTAATGGTGACACCAGATGCTTCTCATTTAAGCGTGGGATCCCACTTTTCAAAAATCCGAACTTTCCCGTCTCCCTCTAATCTAAATAAAATGATCAGAGCATTGCTCTGTTACAGCTCCAAACAGTAGACTGGCTTTAAGTTTAAGTTTTTATGGCTCTAATGAAGATGTTGAGTACGCTTTAAATAATAAGATTCGGATTAAGTATCCATTAGATGTGATGACAGCTCAGAAACATGTAGGCACATGGTTATGCGTGATGAACCCAAAAACCAAAAAAGGGCTGGGCTCACCTTACTGCATTTCTCCACATCCCAGGGTTTTAGGCTACATTTCCCCCCACATCTTTATTTTCTCCATCAATCCTGTATTTTCACTAAGCAGCAGTCGTACACAACGTTTTTAAAACTGAACTTGTTAAAGCTAAGAGTCCTTCCCCAAGAAACACAATTTCTGCATCATGATTTTCAATGGCTAGTTATTTCTTCTTTACATTTTATGCACACGTCTGACCAGGATCCATTTCTTTGAGGACTGTGTCAGTGACCACACTGTCCCCACTCCGCTCCTCTATCATGGGGCAACATAGAGGGATTTACATCACATTGATCACCAGGGTAAAATCACCAGGAAAGAAAAGGGCTAAGAACCCGATGCTAAATATGGGAGGGTCTGCCCGAAGCTTGAATCAGGTAAGCGCCGCACTAATGGGATGGAAAAAGCGGGACCGCCAGTGGTCTGTGGGTCTGCAGCTCCCCCACTTGGCAGGTGTTGAAAGTAAATGATTTCTGAATCAGCCACCTGAGTTGTTTTGTTTTTTTCCACACGTTCATTAGCGGTGAGTGTGTGTGTGTGTGTGTGTGTGTGTGTGTGTGTGTGTGTGTAAAAATTTAAGAAATGGAGTATGAATCAAGAGGTGGTGCCCAGTTTTTGGCAAAGGAGACACCATACAAAACCACGAAAGGAGACGATTATTTTTCCCTCCGTTTTAGGATTTTTTGTACAATTGCTTTAACAGCACCTGCAAGGACATGCAGTTTGGTGCCTCAGAGTAGGGCGGTGAGGGTGACACTAAAAGCAACCAAGTCAGTGGTAGGCTGGGTTTTTATCCTTGCAATTTCACCCACCTCTTGCCACACGGGGGGCAGGCGAAATGCTCAAACCACTGCCAGTCGTTTTGTAGATTCTGGGTGTCTTGTAAGCTAAGCAAATCATCCAACACGTGCAAGATTTACAATGACATCACCCAACAGTCTCGTTAATAAATGTGTATGCAATATCCCTAGAGGCGAAAGAAATGATATTTAAGAGAAACAATGCCTTGGTTGAAAAAAAAAAAAAAAATGATGAATCCAATAAATATGGGAACTAAGGCCAGTAGGGGGCGGGGCAGAGTGTGGGGAGAGGGGAGGGGAATGCTGTGGGACTTCTGCGTTTGGCCAGGTGCATAAACTGAACTTGTTCTCCAACTTCCAGAAACAGTGCTAGGCTGCAGGGGTCTGTGCTGAACCCTTTGATGAGGAGGCTCAGCAAATGGCCAACTGCCACCACTGGGTCCTTCTCCAAGCGACAGTTTCTTCTCCTGCCCTTCCAGAGGTGAAAAGTAGGCTGTTGGAGCCAATGTTCTTCCATGAGCTCAAGAAGACTTTGTCCATGGCACTGGACTTCATGGAGATTAGGCGGCAGTCTGGACTTTTTTGGGACTTTATCTGACGAAGCGGTTTTTGAGAATTTTAAACATTGTCAATTGCTTCAAAGGTTGCTTTTAAGGTCTCTTTTGGAAATATTTGCCTTTTCAACCCTTAATTGCTTTTCCTTCAATTTCAGAACTTTTCAGTACTTGGTAAACTCATTATTATTTTATCTTTGTAGTCAGTAAAAGGCTTCTTTTAACAGAAGCGAGCTAATGACAACTCAAGGGGGATCGTCTAGTGGAAACTCTGAGCCCCCGACAAGAAGGTTAGCAGTCTGGGGGAACTGTGGTGCCCCTCCCAAAGTCTCCTACACATTTCCAACAGGGACACTCACACCTTCTTCCTGATATAAAAGATCGTGTTGCCCTTTGATTGCAGATCCTAGGTCTTTGAATTTTTTAATATGTACATTTTAAAATCTGTAGTCCCCAGTACACAGAGAGGTACTGTCATTCATTCACCTCCCAACCCTTCTCCTGTTGAACCCGCACTCACCCACTCTCCTCTTCCCCAGGGGAAGATGCTCACTGAGCTTAAACAAGGGGTTCTCAACCTTGCTGCACATTAAGGTCCCCTGAGAGCTTCCAAACTATTGATGCTTGCTCTTATCTCAAGAAATTCTGATCCTAATTGTCAAGGGAGGGGTCCAAACATCAACGCTTTTCTTAATCTTCCCAGATATAGCTATTCTGTATCCAAGGTTGAGACATCTAATTTTAAATGATTGGGTCTAATTCACATACGTACTTGATGTCTTTGGAGCCTAACCTGAGGGTTCAATAAGGTGTTATTAATGGTGCAATACAAGAGGGACCTGTTCCTCGATTGAAAAGGTCCCTCGAATGAATCTCTGAGTGGCCACCAGCCTTGGCCAAGTCTTACACGTGGCTGGCAGACGAGGGAACGTCTCTTCAAACATTAGAGCCTTCATTATGCTTTCCTGCTTCCATAATCATTTTGTAACATTTTGCTCTATTTTCCATTAAGACAAAACTTTAAAAGTGCTTTTGAACTGTTTGATATACCCATGCTCCTCTCTCCTCCTGCGAGCAGAGGAACAGCTAGCCGGTGTCGCAATCATTCTCAAAGGATTTTTAGGATGACAACTGCAGCTTCTACTGACATAATAAAACAAAACAAAAAACAAACAAACAAACAAACAAAAAAACCTTACTGTGTTAATAATACGAAGTCAAGTCCCTTGAGACACCTAATAATAGGAAATTGGCCCCACAACTAAGAAGATCAGCTTTCCCTGCTGCTCAAATTTATTTTTGAAGGGAGGAATGCCTTGAGAAGCAGGAGCCAATGCAAGAGAGTCTCCGGGCTTTTGCATGCCTTCTGGAGACAAACAAGCCAGACAAGGCTTCAGATTCAGGGGCTGAACTTTTATATCAAAGGTGAGTTTCCTTTCCTCTGCTGTAGAATGGGGAAAATAAAATCGACTTACTGCCCTTACAGGGTGGTTGTGGGAACCAAACTCAGCGAATGGTGTCAGAGGGTGTTCTAATCAGAGAGTTCCAGAAAGATTTCTATCTCCTAACTTACTTATCGACACTTATTGCGCACCCTACTGTGTGGCAGATTCTGTTTAAATCCGAACATTGGTTACAAAATAATTTATGATACCAAAAATATGGGAACAGTCAAGAGGGCAAACAATATAGGGATAATCAAGTAAGTTTATAAAATTTATTTAATTTATAATTTATCATTGTCCTGTTATTCTATAATCATTTTACTGTAATTTGTAATTATTCTATAATTCAATTATAGAATATTATACAGTAATGAGAAATCGTGTTTTCCAGAATGTTAAAGACATGTAGAAATGGTTATGAGAGAACATAAAAAATCAACATGCTAAATGAAAATATATGAGCAATCTTAGTTTTGGCATACATAGCAATTTTAGCATACATAGAAATTTTATTGTCAAGGGTAGGGTCCAAACATCAGTATTTTTTAAATCTTCCCAGGTACATCTATTGTGTAGCCAAGGTTAAGATACCTAATTTTAAATGATTGGGTCTAATTCTCATACTCAACTCTCATAATTCTCTTTCAAGTGTGTATACACACTAAAAATGTTTTTTAAATTACTTTACTCTGGGTGGTAGGATTATCTTTTTATTCTCTTTCTTATATTTTCTGCATTTTCCAATTTTTCTGTGCTAAATGTCCATTGCCATTGTAGTCCCCAAATGAATAATAACTTATTTTTTCTAAAATAAAATCCAAACCATAATGAGTGTTTAACAATGAACACAAATTACATTCTTATTAAACATTAGGATGAAGCTTCATTAATGCTCTCATTTGGTATTTTCCCACATTACAGTGTTTCCAAATTATATTCACTCAGAAAAAGTTTAAAGAGATTCTCTTGTATTTAAATGACGTCTTTATAAAATTAGCCATTTCTTTGTGTGTATTTAAGCTCTTAGAACCACCTTTCAAGTTGAAGTACAGTCATTCCAACTGAGGTCCTCTGGTTGCTATGACAATTTATTTCTTATCTCTGCTACCCTGTGATCCCATCACTTTAGCATTTGCAGCATCTTACTTGAATTGTTTGTGTAGTGATGCAGAGAAGCTTTGAACATTCTTGCCTTTATATAATATTCTTTAGTAAAGAACTAGTCTTTTGGTATGTGCCATTTGAAGAAAGTTCAGAGGGGAGAAAATAAATAATTCATAAGAAATAACAAGAGAACCATCACGCCTAGGTAGTTTTGAGCATAGACACATATGCCACAGCTGAGTTGTAAATAAGATTGGAGTAGTGTAGTTGGTCTGTATTGCAGTTAAGAAGCAAACCTGGGTCTATCTTTTGAAATATACAGAAAAGTAATGCTGCCATCCCATCATTCATGTATTCGTTCTTCCGTGAAATATTTAAAGGGCACCTCTTCTGCACCAGTCCTGTGCTATGTGTATAATGAGGGATAAAAGGACAGTGGTCCCCGCCTTGGAGAAGCTGACCTTTGGGGCAGGTGCGGGTACAGGGTGTTGTCATTGGCAAATGGCTGCCCAATGAGAGACGACACTTCACAGCCACTCCTTGGATCCAAGGGTGGCCACCCGGGATACACATCATTGAATGAGAAGGGATGGAATATGTGTCATTTTTCAGATGATGTTTTTAAGAAATTGCTGAGCCTTCTCCATGACTGCATCTTCTGCATGTCAGAAGCTAAAGAATCGAGGCCCCAGATGATGGCAGAGCCCCACCACATGGAAGGACGATGGGTCTTGTGCTGCGCTGGTTTTTAAATAGGTGCATGAATTCTTCGATACTCCTCCCTTGAAAGTTGATGCTTCATTTCCTCCGCTTGGGTGTGAGTCGGACTTGGTGACTCACTTCTATCTAACACATAGAATGCAGAAATAATGACAGAGTGCGATTTCTGAGTATAAGTCATAAAAGACAGATCCCACCTTGCCCCTTCGTGGATGTCTTGCTCTGGGGAAAGTCAGCTGCTCTGCCACAAGGACACTCAATGGGCAGGTGGAGAGGTGCTGTGAGTGAGTTATCTTGGAAGTGGACCTGCCGGCCCCAGCCAACAGCGTGACTGCAACTTCATAAGAAACCCTGACGTCAGAACGACCCAGCTCAAACTCTTTCAAATCCATGACTCACATAAATTATGACATAATCATTATTTTTTAAGCAAGTAAGTTTTGGGCTAATTTGTTACACTGCAATATATAACTAATAAATAAAATACATGGGTATCAAAGTCCTTGAATCAACATGTGGAAAATAGCCTCCAACCATACAGTAATACCATGTTTGACTATCACATTAAACTACCAAAAGTTGTGGGTTTTCTTTCTTAGAACAGCTAGCATAACCTTGCTAATTTAAGGAGGTTACATAGGTTCATAGCCAATCTCCCATGTGCCACAATGTTTAGCCCTTTGAGGTCTTCAGTATTTGTTGAACGAATAAATGATTATATGAAAATACCTCACAACTCTTAAGAGAGGTACAAACTAAGCAAAAGAGAGTTTACCTTCATTTGTGAGAAGAGAACATTTTTCATGGAACTGGTGAGGTTTGAACTGTGCCTTGAAATCAAAGAATTTTGAGAGACAGACTTGGAGAAAAAGTATTCCAGCCAGGAGTAACAGCAGAGGAACAGATACAGACATCAGAAAAAGTGAAAATAATTTGAGGGCTAATAGATTATCCAATTTGATTTGAGACGTTGAGTGATAAGGAAGATTGGGAGTCAAAATTACAAGAAAAACCTGGAATCAGACCCAGAAGATTAAGATAAAAAGAATTGGTTTTAATTTCAGGGCCATAGATAAAACTGGAATGAGTAGAATGATATCTGGCCTTGGTGTACAAGATCCTTAGGGTGGGAAGACAAAAACAGTGAGAATCATAGGAGACCACTGATGGAAGCTGTGACCAGTCCCAGGGGCCTTTCCACCCAGAATGGAATGACAGGATGGCTGTGAGAAGCCCAGGAACAGCGGAGCCCCCACCAGTGGCTGTCCAGTGCTGACGATGGCTCTGTCCTGGCCAGTCCATACTATTCGTCTTTGTGAGGAAATCCTATAAGCACCAAAGAGATTTTCTTCTACGTAAAGTTAAACAATGAAGTGTCAAAAACGTTTACTTTGGTCTCATTAGCACCACGTTTTAAGCCACTGCACTAACTAGTCTTTAAGAAAGATCACACCTGCCTCTTATGTTGGTCTAATGAAAGCGAAGCCAAAGATTCATTCATCAGGGCTGCTCATTGCTGAGCCTCCAAGCATCAGTCATTCTTTAGAAAAAGAGCCATGGGCTCCACAGAGGGCAAACTTGATAGGTAGAATACACTATATTGTGCCAAGAAATTCAAGTTTATGTTTGGCCGGGCTCACAGAGGCGATCTGTTCTCAAATAAGCAAGCTGTTGAGCCCTGTAGGACAATGGGAGAGCAGCAGACAAGACAGAGGGGAAAAGTCATCTCAGGGTTCGAGAAATTCTCTCTCACGCAGCTTCACGCAAAGACCCTCCCGCAAATATGGCCACGTCCATCTCTGGCTTTCCTTCCCCTGTTCTGCTCTCACAGCTGTTGCGGTCACTTACTCTTTGATGGATATTTGTGACCATTTCCTGTGCTGAAACTCTTCCTGAAGCTTCCGTCTTCCTAGAAGATGAACTCATTTCGCCCAGCGAAGCTCTCCCTCTCCTCCCTGTTTCCGTCAGAGAGAGTGACTCACGGTGCCACTTTCATCTCTCTTCGGGGGGCCGCCGCCACGGAGCCCACACTTGGGGATCCTCCGTAACGCAAAGGAGGAGATGAGAAAGTTGCTGGTATATTTCAGCTGGCTTCGTTAAAAACAACTCTAGGCACTACAAAGTGTGTGTTATTAATATGCATATGTGATATCTTTGAGGCAGAGCTGCCTTTAAGGTGTATTTTCAGCAGGACAACATTTTCCCACGTGAGGTGGGAACAACAGTGAATCATATGTGTGGGAGGGAAAAGCCTGTGGGCTATGTACAATACTTACTCCCTTTGTGTCTCGCTTCCCTCTCCCCCGCTCCCCCTCCCTCCCATTTTATTAATGGTTTCTGCAATTACTGGTAACAGTGCCTTGCCAGCAAAGAAAAATCGGGGACTCTCTGACAGATCGTTGGAAGGAGGGGCAGGAGAAAGGTCACATGTGAAAAGCGAGGAGGGGACTGCCGCGGCAAAATGGAGTTTCTGAAGCTGGGGTACTCAAGGACATGAGGAGGTCAACAATCCAGCTGGGGGAGTTGTCTCCGTGTTACAGCACCTGACACTTGATAAATAAAAAGAGAGAATTCAGAACAGGAGAGGTCCCCCTGAGAGCTCAGCCAGCACCACTGAAGACGCTGCTTCTCAAAGGATTCCAAGTGGACGGCCCCAAGAAACATGGTAGAGAGTATTTTCATAAACCCAGGATAGATTAAGAGGAACATGTGAAGTGGGATACAGTGGTTAAGATACCCAAGAAATGGATTTGGGATTTCTTTTTCCTTTTCTTACGTATTACGCAATGTACAAAAGAAGGATTTCGTATTACGGCCAGAAATGGAAGGAGTAGCTGCTGAAAGAAATGTCACATTAAATAAGTAAACAAATAGATACATAGTCCCTAAGAGAAGTATCAAGAAATGCTGTCACAACTTGGCTTTGGTTACTGTACTTGACAATGGAAATGTCAGCCCAGCTAAATACAACCAGGTTCTTATGCACATGGTATAGATTTCCAAAACTGCACACAAGTTAAAATAGGTTGGACTGATTTTACCTATCAGAGTGATTATGAAACATCTGAGCCCAAAAGATGATATTGAGAGTTAGGAGAAGGAGAATATTTCCACTTATTTGTACTTACTAGTTTGTAAACAGCATGTGTTTGGCGGATATTATATTTTTTATGTTAAAAAAAAAAGTATTTAGAATGGGAAACGTGGGACTACGAAGGTATTTGTGTTTGGAAAGGCAACTCTCCAGCGTATTTTTTGTATTCCACATTATACCTTATCCTTTATTAAATTTAAGTGAAATTACTAATAAGTGATCATCTTAACACTGGGCATTTTTTAAAACTACGATGCTTAGAGTCTTTAGGATTTATGTGAATATACATACTAAAATGTTATGGACTCCATTTGGTTCTATTACAAAGTTTCACCAACTTAAGGAAAACATGTCTACCTCACTCACCTGAGGCAGGCAACCGGAAGTGAGCATCCGGAGCACATACTCCGTGCCACGCCCTGAACTAAGCCCAGAGATGAGGGAGATAAAACCCCTTTACTGAACTACGATGAGATATCACCTCATATGTGTCACAATAGCCAAAATCCACAAGACAAAAAACAGCAGGTGTTGGCCAGGATGTGGAGAAAAAGGAACCCTTATGCACCGTTGGTGGGAATGCAAACTGGTGTAGCCGCTGTGGAAAACAGTATGGAGGTTCCTCAAAAAGTTAAAAATAGAACTACTCTATAATCTAGGTGCCACACTACTGGATATTTACCCAAAGAATACAAAACCGCTCATTCAAAGAGACACAAGTACCCCTATGTTTATTGCAGCTTTATTTACAATAGCCAAATTATAGAAGCAGTCCAAGTGTCCACTGATAAATGAATGAAGATGTGGTAGATATCCACAGTGCAATATTACCGAGCCACATAAAAGAATGAGATCTTGCCATTTGCAATGATAGGGATGCAGCTAGAGATTCATGCTAAGTTAACTAAGTCAGTCAGAGCACGACAAATCCCATATCATTTCATCCATATATGGAATTTAGGAAACAAAACAAACAACCAGAAGGAAAAAAAAAGAAAGAGAGAGAGAGACAAACCAAGAAGCAGGCTCTTTTTTTCTTCTTTTTTTTCCTCTTTTTTTAAAGAATCTCAAGCAAACATGCATGCTGAACGTAGAGCCCAACACAGGGCTCGATCTCATGACCCTGAGGTCATGACCTGAGCTGAAACCAACAGAGGGACACCCAACAGACTAGCCACCCAAGCACGCCAAAGAGACTCTTAAGTATAGAGAACAAACTGATGGCTTCCAGAAGGAAGGGGAGTTGGGGGATGGGTGAAGTAGGTGAAATAGGGGGTTGGGGGTTAAGGGGTGCACTTGTGATGTATGGAAGTGTTGAGTCACTGTATTGTACACCTAAAACTAATATAACACTGTCTGTTAATTCTACTGGAACTAAAATTTAAAAAAAAAATTAACCTTTTTTTGGTGAACTCTAGAGCTCAGTGCCATTGAAAGTGTTCAGAAAATAAAGGAGGAGAGAAAATGTCACCTACTACCTCTGGGAGATTTCGCCCAGACAAGGGTGTCACGGTCCTCAGACAGGCAAGATGCTGCTCAGCATTCTGACCTATTTTCCTGGTACCCGGAGCTGGCCTCATCCTCCAGGCCTTCTCCCTCCTTACCCCAGCACTTTGAGGTTAAATGTTTGTTAATGACCCGACAGAGTTACCCTCTTCGTCGGAGCTTCGCTGTGCCCAAGAGCACTGAGGATTCTGAGAAGACATCCACCGAAGAATGCCCTCGCGGGGTTTCACCGCCATCCCCTCCACCAAAAAGGCAGCTTCCACACATCCTGACACAAGGCCAGCTCCTTGCCCGGGGTGGCCTCTGGAGTGCATCTCCAGCTCTTGAAATGTAAGAGGCTTTCAAAGCCCGCCTGCTTTCTCTCTCACCCTTTCAATTCCTGTCTTTCCAACTCAACTGTGCATTTGGAGAGTGCTCTCTACACATGTGTAGCAGGCGACACATGGTCCAGCAAGGGCAGCCCCACCCTCAGGGGGCCCACAGTTCAGCAAGGGACGTAAGGAGGAATGAGGAACAATGTCGGAGGCAAAACGAGGCACTGAATGTCCTCAGAGATCCACAGAGAGAGAAGGATCCATCTTTGGAGGAATCTGAGAACATCTTATGGAAAAATGACATTGGCAATAGGCCTTGAAAGATGGCCTTTGCCTCTCACCAAAAGCCATCTGAGTCGACATGTGAAGATTCAAGAATATCTGGATCCTACAATGTGTCCCACCCCACCAGAAGTGAGAAGTGTCCCCCACGAAATTTGACAGATAAAGCATTTTAATTTATCTAAAAATGTCAGATTGCTTTCCAAACCCATACCTTTCCTTTCTCTTACACAATGACAGATTCCAGACCTCTTCCACCTAAATTACCTGCTCACTGTTTTTGCCCTCTTTCCTTCTGCTCACCCCTCCCAATACCCTGGCGTCTAGACCGCTACTAGATCGACAAACTGTCCTTTCATGAAAATGGCAGGAAAAGTTATGCCTCAATGGAAGCGTTAAGGAGGGCAAGAGAGGTGCTTTGCCATTGGCTTCGTTTCCAAGGATTGGCCTTCCAGTAAAATTAACAGCCCTCCAGTTTACAGAGGAGACACTAAAGTACCCAATACATGTCAACCCAACTCTTGAAAAACGTCAAATTTTATTTGTACACAAAACCTTCCACTGTTAATGTACATAAACGCCTACTAAACAGGCCAAGAGGAACAATCACTACGTAGATTGACAGCTTGGTTACAAAGAAGGGACAGAGAGTCCCTTCACCAATGCAGCGGGTGCCCAGGAACCCAAGTACAAGGCATGAATCCACAGCGGCCAAATGGCAGGAGCACGAACTGCCCGTCGGGGTGAAGGTAATTGAGCTGGATGTGCTAAGGACATTTGTGGAAATAAAGCAAACCGTGCTTCATTTAAATGTGATCTCATGTCAAGTCACACTGTATTTAAACTTATGTAAGAAGAATCAGGAAAAATACCCTGAATAACTATGCATGGACAAAAGTCATTTGCAACTTATTTGCATATGTCTTGGTCACTGTAGACAAAATTTAAAAAAGCAACATTAATTCCCTAATGAGCGAATGTGACTGAAAACAGTCATCTAGGTGTCCTAAAGACTCTGAAGAACCCAGATTTAAAAAAGGTAAGTGTTTTGGATATTGGAGATATGGGGCTATAGGGATTTCTGCTTCTCTGTGGAACACGCTAGCATAGATTCCTGATTCTACTGGCCCTGATTAGCTGAGTATACTATCTTCTCTCTTTGACTTCATCAATTTTCAAAAAAAAAATTCATAGCTAACAGAACTCTTGACCTAGTCTTGCAAAGAAGGGCTAACAGAATCCACCCACACTTCACAGAAGTAGAACATATCCAAAGACATGGTTAGGGACTAGAAATGTCACCCGTACCCCCAAGGAAAACGTCAATTTAGGGAGAAGAGGGGAAGCTGAAGCAGATTCCACTCAAGACGACTCAGCAGGAATTTACTGAATAGTTGCTTGTGATTGCTATAGTGCTTTGCTATCTTCAAAAAATCTTTAGCATGGGCCAATGTCTAGGACAATGATGAAAAAATGTTTTTGAGAGTTGAATGCAAACAGACTTCTGTAATGATGTGTGTTATATATTCTGAGAACTAAGACATCAGTCAAGCTCACCAGGGGAAAAAAGAAAAAAAAAAAGCGATGTCTTTGCCTTCACGCCCCAGAAAGGCCCTACTCAACAGATCAGCACACAGCAAAGGAAGTCCCTGTGTAGAAAGACATTTGTCAAAGACACATGATAGATTATTCAATTCAGGAAAACTACTAACAGCAGCCTCAAAATTACCAATGTTGTGTTGACT
This sequence comes from Mustela nigripes, assembly GCF_022355385.1. NCBI lineage: Eukaryota > Metazoa > Chordata > Mammalia > Carnivora > Mustelidae > Mustela > Mustela nigripes. The sequence goes on along the minus strand of NC_081564.1, from coordinate 47,457,317 downwards.
TCAAGGACTTTTTCAAGGAATGGAGGACCTCAGATGGACCCAGATATCACACCAAAGAATTTTAGCTTGAATACATAAGCTATGACTTTTTTTCAGGTTTTTTTTTTCTCTTTTCATTGCACAAAGCACGTGAAAATGTTGAGTCCAGTAATAGAATACAAATTTGATAGTTAATAGAGAAAGGGCTTGAGGGGCATGATGGACTCTAAAAGAGATAAAACCCAGGACCAGATACAAGACAGATGCTGTAGAAAGGAGAATTCAACACATGGAAAAACTTTCCAAAGTTTTTAAGTTCATAGAATGGGCTACCTTATTGGGTGATGAGCTCTCCATCACTAGAAACATTTGGTGGACAGGTTGACAAAGGCAACCTTTGTCAGGGATGCTATGAGTTAATTCTGACATTGGGGTCAGGAGGTGGTACTCCCAAGACCTCCACAGGCTAGAAGAGTGGGGAGGAGGGGCTCTATTACATGGCTCCCCCTGGACCTCAGAGAGACACTGTGCATCCTCGAGTAAGCACAGCTATGTCAAACCAAGAGGTATTAAACCATTATTCCAGAAAGCTTGTTAATTCTGAGTAGCATGGGGACCTAGAGATTAGTGAATAATAAATAAAGCATTTCTTCTTTTGCTGGTAGCGTCTGTCCCTGTTCATTAACTCCCTCTTTCTGGACAGCCAAGGGGGTTTCTGGAAGGTGTGATGCCTTTGGGTATTCTCACTGTGAAGCAGAGTCACTGAACAGCTTGAAGCATAGTGCCTCCCCTCCCCAAACGGAAACTACGGAGTCTTTTCCTTCCACCCCACCACCTCCCCCGCACCCCCCACCCCGCGTCCGCAACACCTCATTCGTCCTCTCTCCCGCTCTGTAACATCACACAGGATACATATCTACCTGCCTGTTCAACCCCACTATCCATCGGCATTCCTCTGTAAAGGACTCAGATTAAACAATGGAATGATGACTACTTATGGCCTTATTTATTTGTAAGCTCTTTGCTTTCTTTTTTTCAAGGTCCTATTACGGGATGTCATTTTTTCCCCCATTGGACTTCCTTAAAATTTTAGAATTGGAGGCTTTTTTTTTTTCCTCTTCAGAAAACAAATCAGTCTCTTTTCCACTGCGATTATTTTGTGTGTTGACAGCTGAAACCCGACTAAAAAGCAAGACCTAGAGAAGAACTGCCCGGCTCAGGAGGAGAGCTTGCCCTTCATTCCTGAGGCACCAGGCGACTACACCATCAGTACCAGGAGGAGGCACAGGTTACAGACGATCCACAACCCCCGGGGGTGTCTCCTCATCCATTATGCTCACACACACCCCCACCAGGGGGCCGTTCTCCAGGGAGACCCCCTCCTCCTGTGGGACTCTCCGTGGTGTCTATACCACTGAATTCTGATTCTTCTAGTTCTCTGATGCCAATTCTATGCCCCTCTTGTGGGTTTCAAATTCCCCTCTTTTCATGTCAGTATCACTCTCCTTTTTCCTTCAATATTCCTCCCTGCCCTCAAGCCCTAATTACTTCACTGAAAATTATTCTCAGAATTACGCGTCTTTCCCTGACCTCTCTCCTCAGCCTCGGCCCCGCTTGTAAACTGCCCGCTGGACATCCCCACCTGGGCGCCGCACTGACCTGGGAGCTGTAGCAGCCCACTAACGGGTCATGGAACCATCAAAGGTCAGTTCCTTCAGGCCTCCTCAACTGGAAAACAAAGGAGCTTAACGGAATTATCTCCAAGGGGAGGATTTGGTCAGGTGTTGAATTTATTGTCCTGTCCTATAATAAGCTCATGTTCTTGTTTTCTGCTTGACTCCTCCCAACCACAGTAGACTCAAACCCCAAGGATCTCGAGGCCTGGCTAAAAACAGACCCACTCAACTTGAACCGGGTCCCGCCTCCAGCTCAACCCGCCTTGTTCACACCTTACCCCACCTCAGCCTCTCTCAATCTGCCTCCCAGCTTTCTCTTCTCCCGGACACTCCATACTCCAGCTTGCGTGGAGGTGGTCTGCTCACGGATCCCGAATCCCCACCCCGCAGTTTCACACGTCTGTGGCTTTTCTCGTGCTTTTCCTCCTCTCCAACACCTCCTTTCACTCTCAAATTCCTTTGCCTCCTGGAATCCTACCCACTCTGCAAAGCCGCCTGAAAGTCAGCCTTCTCCGATCCTGAAGAACCCGAAGGGTGTCTTGGACATTTCTTGGATGCTCTTTGCCCGTGGTTCTTAACCTTGACTGTGCCTTTGACTCCCCTGAAAAGCTTTTCTGAAATCCCCATCCCCAGGCTGCTCCCCAGATCGATTAAATCGGAACCTCTGGGGAAGAACCTCCGGTGTTTTTATAGCTCCCCAGGTGATTCCAATATGCAGTCAAGGTCGATAACCACTGCGTTGTACCATTTATCACTTTCTTCCTTGTAGTTGTAATTACACCGTATTTGTCTTATTCCCACTACTAAATTTGAAACTCCTTGAGGGCACAGACCATCTTATCACATCTGCTTATCCCCTGCAGTTCTTAGTGAATCAGAGATGCAATAATTATTGTTGAATTGAACTGGGAATCTTGAAATTGATCATAAACTTCAATTTCAGATCTTGCATACAATTTTAGGAAAGGAATCCTATTAGTGGAGGTCTAATCTGAATTTTAAAAAAAAAAGCAAGGTGTTATTTGCCATTACCAAAAAATAGTCAGATATGACTTTGAAATCAGAAGAGCTCCCATTAAAGACGAATGAACCGCAACTACGTGCGTGGCCGAGACTGTCCTTTGCTTTCACACGTCCCTTTCTGAGGCACTCACAAATAAGACGAATATGCTGGGATTCTTTGAAAGCTGACTGTCAGATGTGACTGCGTCGATGTGCTCGTTTCTAACTGAAATAAACAAAAGCAGTCGGTAACGCGCACAGTGATCTGCCTTCCCCAGCTCTGAGACAGAAGGTACCACAAGCAAAACCGCAACGTGAACTTAACACAGAGCATCTGACCTCCTTTCAGGAACCACAGAAAATGAAATGAAAAATGAGACAAGGAAGACTTGCCAGCCTTTCATACGGCTGCAGTTGCTAAGGAAACTGCTTTCTTAGCTTCAACCTGTCCAGTAGAGCCCGTTTCACATATTCTTCTGGGTTTTTTTGAAAATAAGGATATCAAAGAGGGAAAAGATCATAGAGAATAAAAGTCAAAATTGTACCGGTCCAACCAGAGCCCTGTGCTGTTTCTCCTTGCTATGCTCTTTCCCAGTCACCTGGAATATTTGTCACCCGGCCAAACCCTCCTGGAACTAAAAATCATAGAATTAGCCGAGAAGGTAAACAAAACAACAGGAAGCCCTATTTGACATGCAGCAGTACCGGGAAAAACGGCTTCCTCGCTCCACCTGGGCTTTCTTTCCTGCTGGGAAAGTAGGAGGCAACTCTTCACACAGCAGGAGAAGCGCCTCAGCCCTCTCCTGCCCCACATCTCAAGAGAAAGTGCTCCAAGTTTCCCAGCAGCACCGATGTGACCCGGGGCTCCGAGGCACCCGAAGAGCCACCTGAACGGCCCACCCGAATGGCTCACCCACGCGGGAAGGGGCAGGCGCGGACCTGCAGAGTCTCCAAGCCAAGCTAGGGGGAGGTAATGGGCTGGCCACCAGAAGCAGGGACATCAGAGGGAAGGAGATCCGACTTGCCTCATCACCTAGCCTCACCCAGGATAGGAAAACAGAAGAGGCTCACAGGTGCTTTCCATCAACAGCTAATTAAATAAGTAAATATTTCTCTGGAGTTTACTGCAAAGACACTGTGCTAGTGCAGCTAAGGGTAGAGGCTGATTTGGAAAAGTAACTTTCCAATAAATATTGCTGAATTTCATATGCAAAAACGATGCCACTTTCTTCTTCCTTTTTCTGTAAAACTTCCTCCTTTTCCTGAAAGAATAATCTACCTATTCCTCCAGTTCTACTTAAATACAGCATCAATAAAAGATCTCTGTTCAAGAGACTGGTAGCACCATTTACACCAGGAACTGGGGAGGTGGGGGAGAGAGCTAGGAGGAAGGCTTTTTCATGGCTAATCTTTAAATATTCAAAAATAAAACAAAACATTAAGATTAAATTAACGGCCGCTTACCTAGGTCGAAAGACCCAAACTGTACTCTAAGTATTTCTTAAGATGCCTTAGGAGAAATGTGTACTGGTTTTTTTTTTTAGGTTGTAAGACCTCCATAGGACTCAGATAATACATTAAATGTGATCATCTCCTTACTAATCCTATTAAAGGCCGTTATAAGTATTTTTATTATGCTTTATATAATATATAGTCTGTATCTCATGCACATATCCTTTTAAAACATGGGGCTCTACTATATTATGCAACATAGCTTTGTAAAATTCTTTTTGTTCAGACTCCTGGGCTATTACAAATGAGCTGGCAATAGTTCACTGAGATCTAAAAACATTTCGGGTTTTCTCAGTTTTTCTCAATCCTTTACGTCAAAAAGCATATCTCCCGAGGCTTCCGCAGAAAGCCATCCTATGGGAGAGAAATGCATTCATTGAAGTCTGGACCTGTGAACGAACAGCCTGGTCCAAACGAACAACCAGGACAACTCCAGCCAAGTTACCCACAGACTTTCACTTTCTCAGTTAAAATACAGGAAGCACAATGCAATCATGGTAACATAAAAAGGCTAATTAATGACCACTGGACTAGACTATCGGATGGAGTGTGAAATCCATCTGAACATTGATCATATATGGTTTTTCCCCCTTTTACAGGGGAGCAAAAAGATGCCGATGTGTTCTCTTAGATGTGAGCCTCCTGAGAGGCGTGTTTCTGCAGATGTGGCGGGGGTGGGGGGGTGCTGGTAGAGTCTGATAAGATTATGGTCACCTGACACATGGGAACATTGTAGCCCTTCTGGAGACGTGCTCCCCAAAATCAATAGGTCAAAAAGATTTCTCGTATCTAAATGGCATTACAGTAAAATGCACAAGAAATCGACTTGAAATACATTATTAAGAGTGTACTACAAACTGGCTTAAACTCAGACTTCCGCTGTCATCGTCTTCTCTGGATAGAGCAGGAATGGGCCATGAAGCCGGTGAGGGACGATCCATAGTACAGCCCCACAGGGTCAGGAGTGCTCACCCCCACCTGTCGGTCAGGGCCATTCTAGGAACCGGTAAAGAACATCCAAGCCGGGCTCCTGGGTGGCTCTGTGGGTTAAAGCCTCTGCTTTCGACTCAGGTCATGATCTCAAGGTCCTGGGATTGAGCCCCGCATTGGGAATCTCTGCTTAGCAGGGAGCCTGCTTCTTCCTCTTTCTCTGCCTGCCTCTCTGCCTACTTGTGATCTCTGTCAAGTAAATAAATAAAATCTTAAAAAAAAAAAAAAAAAAACAAGCCCCAGACTGGCTCCAGAACAATTAAATCCAAACCTCTAAATGTGAGGTCCCTGATACTTCTGGGCTGAGAGTCATGGGTTTCTACAAAGAGTAATTTCCAAATGGGATCAGTCAAAGGTAAAGATACTCCTGAATGCAAGAGCCATCTTAAGAAGTTCCTGGGGTGCCTGGGTGGCTCAGTCGGTTAGGCATCTGCCTTTGGCTCAGGTCATGGTCTCGGGGGTTCTGGGATGGTGTCGGGCTCTCTGCTCGGCGGGAAGTCTGCTTCTCCCTTGCACTCTCCCTCTCTTCTCTCCCTCTCTCTCTCTCTCTGACATAAATAAATACATAAATCTTTAAAAAAAGAAGTTATTAAAATATTAGTTGTTGGGACTGTGGTTCCAAGGTGGGTGGGTGTGCGTGCACACGCACATGTGTTTATAAAACAGTCACGTGCTTCCTCAGCATTACTGTTCTATTGTTTGTTTGCTTGTGTTGTTTGCTCATTGCATTTGGGGCAACCTGCACATAGAAAGGCATGATAGAGAAATGATAGTTGTAGCATCCCACGAGGGAATGCTTTGTTGCTCAGGTGCCAATTACGTTGCCTGCCTGAAGAATGCAAACTCCCATATAAAACCTTGGCCAGCCCTGCCAGAGCTGGCTGGATGATTCTGTTCTGGGCCAGGAAGCACTCACCATTCCCCACAGCAATCAGCTGGCAAGGACTTTGCTCACACACACAGATTCTCTCTCTCTCAGGTCTCGTGGCCAGGAGCTTTTTGGGCATTCTGAACAAAACTTCTCCTTCAAGGCTTCCTTGTTTCCAGAAGGCCCATCTACACGCTCTGCATACACATGTATTTTGCCGGAGGAGAGATTTTCTTTAGGATTTCCTTTAAGGGCGCATGGACCCCGGGCAGAGTCAAAATGACCTGTGGATAGCGGCCTGAGGAGACAGCATATGCCTTCCTTTCCGCCTTGCCTGAAATTCAAGAGAGCATCTTTGAGTCTGGGGAAAAGAAGGCTGGAGAGCTCAGGAATGTCTTCATTTCCTTTCCTGTCATTAAGCCCCTCCATAGCCTGGGCTTTGTCAGCTCCAAGCTGACTCCCCCGTCTCCGGTGTGAGGCCAGGCTGCTTGGATGTTGCTTCATTTGGGATCTAATTCAACCTCGTTATATGCCAAATACCCTCCGGGGTGTCCTACTTTTCCAGATCTTCTACCATGTCAGAGCTCCTATGGCTCCATTTTTCTGTCCTTCGGGAGAACAGCACCCAACCACCTCCCACCCTTGCCAGAGAGAGAGAACTGTAGGCTGGCCTGCCTCCTACGTGAAACACCATGCCAACGCAATTGGGGATCTTTGGTGAAGATTATGAAAAGATGAATTACCGTGGCAAAATGTTGCTGGCCAGGTCTGAAAATAAATGGAGCATGCTCTGAATTTGAGTGAAAGAAAAAAGTGATTCAAAAGCACTTTGAAAATTGGGCTAGAGGAAAAAAAAAAAATGTTCTTTTCTCTGCCTCCACCAAAGTTTCTACTCGTTTCTTTCTTCCCTCCCTAACCAAACCCTATTAATTTCCACTTCTAGGAATTCCTCAAGTCTGAGCAACTAATGGAGAGGGAAATAGGCTTGTTTTGAGAAATATTTCAAACGATGCAGCCTCTGCAAGAAATCCCGGTGCCCTGAGATGTCCTGGGCTCTGGAGCTGTCCTGACTTGTGGCTGGATTCCTGATCTGCCACATAATAACCGTGGACGTTGAACGATTTTCTTGATCTCTTTGTACCTCAGTTTCCCTGCTAATGAAAGGAGCATAAGATTCCAAAGTGTTAAGACGAGGATTCGATAAAATAACGTGACATATTCGTCTGTGCGAAATAGTGTCTTCTTTGGAAGATGCACATTAATCGGGAATGCTTTCGATTTCGAGTTTTATCTTTGGAACTTCTGGTTATGTCACCTTGAACGAGTTATTTAAATTCTCTAAGCCCTAGTTTTTTTCAAATATTCAACAGAAGTTTGAAAGTTAGCTCACAGTGTATCATAGTTTTAGAAAAGCATCCTTTTAAGCCACTTTCAGATTCATAAAGATAAATAAAATAGTTTTCTATTAACATGTATATAGCTCTGTCTCAAAAATAGTTGCTTTACTAGTTTATGGAAAATTTGCTAAAAACACAGTTTTCCCCCTTCATAGATTAAATGTGTTTACCTTTACGTGCCAGGTTCCTCATTTATGTGGTGTGTTTGCTTTGACCCTGGGAATCAAAGAAGGCATTGTACTGGATATTTCAAGGCACAACCACAGAAATGTTTCTGCCCCCCAAGTCTAACTAAGCCAAGTCACTCTACCCCGATTATCACTTGTTCTGTTATTTAATGGGCCCTTGCTGAGACCTTAGGAGTAAGAAGTCAACACTAGAGAAGTCCCCACTGTGGTGAAGGATGGCATTGGGCGGATGGCCAGCTTGTCTAGTCATTCCCTGGGAAGAGCCCGGGGCTGGGGCATGGAGGTGAGGGAGAGGTCGGTCCCACCGAAGAACTGCATTCCAGCCAGGACACCAGGATCAGACCGCAACAGCAGGTGCAGCCCGCCTGATCGGACCACGCCCTGAGACCCAGTCTGTCCCTGCGACTCTCTGTTGGCAGAGATACAATCATGACTGGACGTGATCTGGTTTGGTCTAGACATCAGCCACCTCCATCCCAGGAGGGAGCATTCTCAGGAGAGGAGAGAATCTGGTCTGAGAACAGAAGCAGGAGAAGGGGGTGCCACTGGTGGCAATCCTCCTTTTCTTTTAGTGACAGTCTGTGACTAAGAAGTTGCAATTCGATGGATACATATATGGACCAAGGAGGTAAGAGTCTGCTATGTTACGCAATGCTAGGGTCAAGAATAGCCTGCCATATTTAAAGAAGCTCTGGGGTCTGCGAAGTGGGAGCTTTATGATCTTTTTCTTCTCTTTTCAGGGATGAGCTGGGAATTGAAGCACCACCCAAGCTCTCCCAAGTTCCTAAGTGGTGGGAATCAGCTCATGCAAACCCCACCACCACCACGTGCTCTAGGCCACCCATTAAAATGCATGCACGCATATACACACATGTGTATACTCATACACGTGCACCCATGCCCCCTTCAGCAGGGCCCTCAAATCCCTGCATGTCAGCAATCTCATGTTTCACCTTTCCTGCGAGGCTAAAAATCTCCGGTACCTCGTGTCTCCATTCTCCCCCGCACAATCCGCGCGGCACACCTCAGCCGCCAGCCTCTGCACTGATGAGAGCAGGGACGAGAACTTGCCTCTCACGACTCCACGCTTCACTGTGCACGACACATAGGAGGCGTTCGTCAAAGCAAAGGACAGAGAGAGGAAAGGAAGGAGGGAGGAAGAGAGAGAGGAAAAGGAGAAAGAGCTCTTACAGCTCAACTAACAATAACTTGCCCCAACTTCAGTCATTAGCATGTTTCTTTTCCCATTTTTGCTCTAATTCCAAGCTCCCAAGAGGAAAGAGCGATTCCAAACTAAGATCAAATACTCCACTGCTCAAAATAAATGTATTTCTCAAACAGTCTATAGACATAAACATGGATGCTGTATTTTCCACATGTATATGAATGATGCAAGTCAGAAGTTGGTTAAAATGCCACGGGAAGGAAATGGTTAAGTAAATGTGGTTTATCTATAGGGTAGAAAACTGTGGCACCTGAAAAAAATGTGCTTTAGAAGAATATTTAATTGCATGGGAAAATTCTCACAATATATCTTCAAGCAGAAAGGGAAAGCAGACAGTACAACCAAAATGTTTGTGTCTGTATGTATGAAAGGGTAGAAGGGTATATATTCCAGAACGTTAACAATGGGTATCTCCATGTAATGAATTACAAGCCATTTTATCTTTATACCTTTACACATCTTCCCCCAAATCCTTGCAAAATTTACATATATTAAGTTTATAATAAAAAAAGGAGATTATTATGAGTAAATAAAATCCATATGAACACAAAATGAAAAAGAAATGATTTAAGAGAATCTCCACATGCAAATGAAGAGCCCCAGAATGTCACGGTCAGTACCAGATGTCATAAAGCCACGAAGGCCTATTATAATTATTGTTTCCCAGATCGAGATTCTCAGAAACTTCCATTGCTGCGTGAGCCATTTCCAATTGCTCTCTACAACAAACCAAGCTCTTCATTTTACTGCTCAGTTTCCAGGCAAGACTAGCTGGGATCTCTAGGGAAATGCATGTGACTTAATACTTCCCTTCTCCTGAAAGCTGCTGCCCCACCACAGCTAGCCTCCTTGTGCTCATTCTCTTGCTGCTGCTTATAGCCTGCTTATTTGTGTGTTTGTGAGGGTGGTACAGACACAGACCACCCCCCGCGCGCACACACACGGCACACTGTAGAGGAGCGACTCACCGTTTGGAACCTTGGGAAGGCATGTCTCCATGTGTACCATGATAACATCTGCTTCTAATTGAGATGATTTATCAAAGTGGCCATCAGCAGGAATGGGTCAGCAAGAGCATAAATCTAGTGCAAACACTTTCGGCTCGGAGCCTGGAAACATAAAGTCTGGTCTGGTTCCTGACGTTAAGTAGCTAGCTGGCTGAGCCCATGTAAATCAGTTAATCTCTCCATAACTCAGTCTCTCCAACTGCGAAGTGGAATTAATAATAGATAGTGATGGCCTGTTTGTGTCTCTGGTCACAGGGGTGCTACTCCTTCCCTCATTTATTCTTCCAATAACCATATATCGAGGGGCTCTGTTGTGCCAGGCACGAATTCCACCTCCAGACCCCCTCCACCCCACACTGCTCCTTGTCCTCACAGATGTGCTGCCTAAGGACTCCTGGGCCCCCACCAGCCCTGGTTCACACTACCTGTCCCTTAAGCTACCGAGGTGGAATTGGAGGAGGGGTGGAGATTAGGAGAAAAGCACAGTGGGTGTCTAATACTTGCTGTGTGTGTTATAACATGTTATATATCACATATCATAACACATGACAGATGACTGTATAAGGTACCAAGAACCCAAAGAACATCACTCTATAAGCAAAGCGCCATGTTATTGTTGGCCTGGTCATACCCAGAAATGATTAAAGTCTTTCTGTCATTTCATTCTGCAACTGTGTGTTTAATTTCTACATCTCGGTTTTGGCTGTGGCACCAGGACCTACTGAAGGTCAAAAGCAAATACAAAGTCACAGTAAACAAAAAAGACAACCCCACAGGCCCCAACAGGGTCAACAGACGGATGATTTGGCTTCTTCTCAAAATGGTGGAAAGATTTCCCAGGTCTCACCAGCAGGAGGAGAAGAAGCCCACTCTCCTGGGGAAGCTGAGCTACGTGAGGAAGTGTCATCTCTTCTCCAGAGCAGCCGGGCATCCGCAGACACAAATGCCCAAGAGTTAATACCTCAAAGGAACCCTGGTAGTCAGATTTTTTTTTTTTTAAATCGATTCTGGGATGTCTGAATCTTTTATAACAGTACCAGGGATTGCCATATGCTCTGAGTCATAAAGTCAGTGTGGCCAGAGCCCTTTTCTTCTAAACAATGGAGAAGTTGAATCCCAGTCCAAATGGCGGCAGGTAGCCTGGCCCAGGGTGGGCAGAAGTGACCTTTACAGACGTGTCTGACTCGGGGAACACCGGGGCTTGTTTGAAGTTTGTCTCGTTTTTCACATTTTTCTTTTTTGGGCCAATACAACCCAAGGAGGCAGTTTCCAAGCTTTAATTGTTAACGGTAGGGATTCCTCTCAAGTATGTTTCCTAAATAAAAGTGACTGGAACAGGGGCGCCTGGGTGGCTCAGTGGGTTAAGCCGCTGCCTTCGGCTCAGGTCATGATCTCAGGGTCCTGGGATCGAGTCCCGCATCGAGCTCTCTGCTCAGCAGGGAGCCTGCTTCCTCCTCTCTCTCTCTGCCTGCCTCTCTGCCTACTGTGATCTCTCTATGTCAAATAAATAAATAAAATCTTTAAAAAAAAAATAAAAAATAAAAAATAAAAAAATTTTAAAAAGTGACTGGAACAGAGATGGACCGCAACACCCCCGTGTGCCACGGACTCCAGACCCTGCAAGCAGTAGGTCATTCATGTAACAAGACACAGAAACATATCGCTCCAGGATGGTAGCCAACATTAACTCTTCTGTGAAAAGAACAGACCTGAAAGTTACATGAGCAAGGAGGGGACCTGTCTACATGACTGTACACACTATGTGGCCATGCTCCTGGTAGACAATTATTATTATTCACAATAGCCAAATGGTGGAAGCAACTGGAGGGACCATCAGCAGATGGGCACACAAATGTGGTATATACATACAATAGACTATTACTCAGCCCTAAAAAGAAAAAAAAAATGTTCTGAACCATGCTAGGACATGAATGAACCTTGAGGACATTATGCTAAATGAAATAAGCAGTCACAAAAGGACAAGTATTGTAGAATTCCACTTACATAAGGTACCTAATCAAATTCACAGAGACAGAAAGCAGAATGGTGGTTGTGGGCTGAGGTGTGGGGGAGGGAAGGGAATGAGAAATTCGAGTTTAAGGGATCCAGAATTTCAATGAGGAGAGATGGAAGAGTTTGGTGGATGGATGGTGAATGTCTGCATACTACTGTGACGGCTTTAATGCCGCAGAAAAGTATGATTCAAAATGGTTAAAATGGTCAATTGTGTTACCTGTATTTACCACAATAATTTTTTTTAAAAGCTTAGTATTCACAGACTACTAAAAAGTTAAAGTGATAAAGTCTTTTGACCACAGAGACTTCTGTAAATAAAAACAGTCATCAGGAATTATGATACCTGTAGTGACAATGTATTTACGTGTGTCTGCAGCCTTTAAATGTATCTTAGAACTGCCATTTGAATCGCCATTTGATACACAAAAATATACATTATTTGGCAGTTGTAATTGTCAGACATAACTATGCTAATCCTCGAGAGCAAGTGATACTCGGATTTCGATACGCAGTCACACAAAGGAAGAGAGGAAGGAAGGCGGGAAAGAGGAAAAGGAAGAAAGGAAGAAAGAACCCACCAACCCAGGTTGTGATTTTTGTACCATGGAATGACAATTAGCATTCCTGGAATCACCCCTGCACTAATTAATCATGGATGTCACTGATAGCTTTAGGATACATGGATAAGAAACTGCTTTTAATATCCAGTTCCATATTAAGGCTAGTCTTTTTCATGATTCTAGGAGAAAAGATGGGTATTAACATCCCTATAATGGCATCAATTTATAATAGCACATGGACATAGCCTAAGATTTGAAAGTCTGGATGCTGACTTTAAAGTCTGGAGACTGGTCTTCTTGCTTTCAAAAGACTCAGTGCAAAGTCTCAGGATTCCTAAATCTCACCCACCACTGGGTGAGCCTCCTTCCGCAGCGATCCTTCACCCTTACCAAGGTCCGATCAGCAATGATCACTAGAATATGCAATTTTGATTCTTTGTGTAATAGGAGCATCCCCTTGTGCTGATTCATCCACAGATTTTCCGGCCAGATGCCCCATTGGCAAAGCCCCGGAGCCTTCCCTTCATGAGTTCTCCGCTCCAGCCATCCGAAGTAATTCCTTCCTCTCCCCTCTCCTGATCTGCCAGTTGCAAACAGAATCTATTCACAGAATAAACAAACCTTCCGGAATGGATAGACTCTACTGCTCTGAGGAGTCTGGGGAAAGGGGCTGCCGGGGTCCATGTCTGATCAGGGAGGGGGCCGCTGCCTCTGATGCCTTCCCTTGGGCAGGGTTGAAAGCAAGGCTGACAAGGATGAGCTCACCAGTGAAAAGAAGAAATTGAAGGAAATGCTGGCTCTTGTGGACAAAACAATCTGCGTGTTTCCAAATTTGCTATTTCTGTTCAAATCGGTTTGAAGTTAGTTTTCATTGTAACAGGACTCAGAGACAAGTTCTCAATAAGCTAGACTTAGTTTCCCTGCTAAGTGAGCAGAGAGAAATGTACAGTGTGTGTGTGTGTGTGTGTGTGTGTGTGTGTGTGCAGGCATACGTATCTTTTTTTTTTTTTTTTTAAATCAGCAATACCATGTTTTAGCCCCAAAGGTTTCAAAGTTGGTCAAGGATTAAGAAGGAGATGGTGACGCCTGGAGGACTGTTGAAAATAGGCTCTTGCTCTCTCCACAACTTTGCCTCAAGGCAAGAAAGACACAAATGGGGCCGAGCCTGGAGCAGAGAAAGGAAACTGACTTTTATGGAGCACTTACTGTGTGCCCAGATGATTCACTGAAGGTAGTTTATTAAATCTTCCAAAACACCTTTCAAGTCAGTGTTGCTATCTCTGTTTTCTGGTTATAGAAACTGAATCCCAGAAAGGAAAGTTACCAGTGATCCACAGGAAGTGGTAGAGATGGAATTAAATCAGGTGTTTCCACCTTCACCCAGCAGGGGGAGGCTAACTGAATGGGCAGAGAAACAGCCAAAAAGGAAGTCTGTTCATTACCTAACAACCAAGCAAACGAAGCTTAGGTTTGCTTAATATGCCTTTGATAACCACCGATAGTCCAGTAAGCACTTTGAAGGGCTCTGAACACGAAGCCCAGCATGGTCATGATAGTGTAGGACATATTAAAACCCCATAAGATTCAGAACCTGATGACAAAACAATGGTCAATTAAGGAACCATTGATTTGTTTTTTTAATGTAAGAATCCAAATTTAATCTTACAAAGAGATTCATATTTGATACCTTGCTCTTTTATTCTTATTTTTTTAATGAAGAGGTGTTTTTTTTTTAAAGAAATTAACCCAAGGAGAAATATGATAACCTGTCATAATCCTCACCAGTTAGACCATTACTCACACCTAAGCCAGCACCTACAAATCAACGTCAATACTTCCTAGTCGTAGGGGAAAAAAAATTGCAGGTGAAACAAACAAACAAGAAACAAAAAACAAACAAACAAAAACAACACACCTCTCTGAGACACTGGATTTAAAAATAGAAACTTATGAAATGACAACTTGCACTGAACAGAAGACAACTAAACTTTTGTACATTCTTCCCACCGCAAGTTGGGCTTAGCACCATTCCTGGTCTAGATACCCTTGAATCTAGGTGGACCTGACCACCTGACCGTTGGTATACAGCAAACCTGACTCTGTTTCCATTCCTGGACTTCCTCTTTTTAAGATTGACCATTTCTTGGAACCCAGCCACCATGCTGAGAGGAAGCCCAAGCAGTCTCAAGGTCAGGATCAAGCAGAGAGGAAATGAAGTCCCTTGGCCACAACCCCATCTGAGTTCCCAAATGGTTAGCTGTAGCAACTATGAGTCAGTCACCTTGGAAGTGGACCTTCCCCCCTTGTCAAGCTGTGGGAAGCAGAGATAAGCTGTTCCCACTGAGCCCTCCCAAATGGCACATCTATGAGCAAAACCAATGACCGTGGTTGTTCAAAGCTACCAAATTGCAGGATGAACTAGAATGCATTAATTCACTGCTTCCTTAGCATTTAATAGAACTTGAAATTACATAGATATTTGTTTTTATCATTTATTGCCTGTCTCTTTCAGGGAGCATAAGCTGACCTCACTTGTCAAGGGAAGGAACTGTACCTATTTCCATTCATCTCTCTACACCAGCCGCAAGCAGAGTCTTGCTCATTAGAGGTACTCGATAAAATATTTGTTCACTGAAAAGATACACGACAGCAACATATGCTGATGCTCTACTTCGTCCTCCCTAATTTACAGATGAAAACCATAAACTGGGACAATTTAAAACATTCTTCAAGTACCTTGAGGCTTGTTGGTTTGTTTGGGGTTTTTGTAAGATTTTGCTTATTTATTTATTTATTTATTTATTTAAGAGAGAGAGCTTGCACACATGTTCAAGTGGGGGGAAGGACAACCGGGGAAGGAAAGAATCTCTAGCAGACTCCTTGCTGAGCATGGAGCCCAATGTGGGGCTCGATCTCATGACCCTGTGATCATGACCTGAGCCAAAATCAAGAATCAGATGCTCAACAGGCTGAGCCACCTAGGCGCTCCTACACTGAGGTTTTCATAAAGCAAAAGAATAACAATAAGAAAAAAGATCAAATGGCAAATATCAGAGCAGACTCTGTGTGAAAACATGACCTACAGGGTCTCTGCTTAAGAATGGTGCCTCACTGAGCAGAGCCCGTCAAATATTCAAACATGGCCACAGTGTCCGTCTATAAGGTTTCTCTTCTCTGGGTTAAACTATTCTATTTCACCAATTATTACTCAAATGATACAGCCTCAAGAATGAAAATTGCACAGGATACGGTCCTTGGGCCAATCCATTAATCTCTCTGCGTTTCACATGCAAGGTCTATAAAATCACTATGTTAAAAAGTCCTATTTAATATGATTTTTTTTTAATGTTACAAATGAAATAAGAGTTGTAAGAACATTCTTACTGTAATGTAACTTAATTACAAATCGCCATCATTTTCATGAAGACTGATGAGTTAGCATTTGTGAAGCACGTAGAATATTACCTGGTACATAGTAAGCGCTGTAAACACAAAAGTTGAATATAATAAAACAATGGGATGAGCTTGCAACCCCTTACTACCAACAACCCTTCCTGTCTTTTTGACCTCACTTCCTACTACTTTCATCCTTGCTCATTGCTTCCCAGACATACTGGCCCTCTTTTTAGGCTCTGAACTTTTTCCTACCTTGGGAATTTTGTACTTGCTGCTCCTTCCACCTGGAGAATTCTTTTTCTGGATCTTCCTATGTTTGCCTCTTACTCATCCTTTACAGTTCAGGTCTTCAGAGAGGCTTTCTCTGACCACTTTCTATGAGTAAATTTCCCCTTTCCCTTATCAAATCACTTTCTAGTATGTCATCCCATTTTGTTTTCCATAAGATTTATTCCCACATATAATTGTCTTATGTATTTGGGCACTATTTCACAGACTTTCTCTCCCCACTAGAATGTTAGCATACCGGGAGCCCAGACCTTATCTGTCTCATTTGTGGTTAAATCCCCAATGTCTAGAAAAGTACCTGCATTTCATAGATGTTCAATAAATATTTGGTGAATGAATGAATGAGTGAAATCTCTCTTCTGGCTACCTTCTAGTGTGTCAATGATCCTCATAAAGTGTATCACCCAGTAGTGGGTCATCACACTAGATAATATCACACCAAGAGTTATTGCAAATATTATTAACATCTATGGATGTAGCCAGAGATCAAATGAACTCTTTTGGCAACCACATTCCAATCTTCACTCGCCTGGTGCTTTCTTTCAAGCTGGTTCCCTGAGCCTTTTTCCTAGTGCTACGCTTAGACAAAGTTTCCCCTTTCTGTATTTATGCTTGTCCACACCTGGATGGTGCTTTTAACAGTTCCCTCCCCACCTATGCCTAAGGCCATTGCGGCAGATAAACACAGTAAAGCACAGGAACTGCCCCAGGTTCTGCCTACAACCTCCTTCTTGTACCCTCTTCAAGACTTCTCTGACCTAGATCTCTATCTGGCTGGCTTGGTAGCCAAATGCTCCCTCCCGGCAAGCTAACCTCTTTAGGTCACCCTATCAACGGGCCTAGCCAGCTTTTGACTCAACATATCTCCAGGATTGACACCCTGCCCTCTTCACTCCCATCCCCACCCATGAACACTACCTTCAAGTCCAAGCTTCTGAACACAACCCTCCCTCATCCAGGAGACAAGAACAGCCAGTACCGGTGTGTGTGTGTGTGTGTGTGTGTGTGTGTGTGCGCGCGCACATGCACGCGTGTGTGTGCTGTGCGCAACTGTGGGACTTCACATTTACCCCTGTTGAAGTCTATTTTGTTAGATCTCACCCACTGTTTCAATATCTCTGGATTTTTATTCAGTCATTCAGTTGATTTGCTAATCTCATCCTGCTTCCCATAATCAGTGTGTCAAGGTGATCAACGTGTCCTGAACAATCTCCTCCAAGTCACCGATAACAAATACAGCACAGTGCAGATCAATGACAGACTCCTCAAACATTCTCCAGGTTGACAAGGATCCTTACATCAGCCATCTCCAGGAACTGGTGGTTGCTTCAATATTGCCGAAACAGAGGCTCATCCAACCCACATGTTCCCTCAAATTCACAAAAGAATTTGCCAGCTGCCTTGCTGGAATTCGGGAGTCTGTCTGTCTGTGTAGTTCCTGTGCCATGCTTACAGGGAGCACATAGTTTGGAATTGGAAATACTCCTACGAGGGTTGGGACCATCGTTAACTTTACACCCATTCACCTACCAGAAAAGAATTGGCCAGACACTAAGATTTAGGATAGGGTGCCCTAAGCTTTCTAGACTAAAGAAGGGTCTCTGATGACACCTGGAAGCAATTACTGCCTGCTCAGTCTTGACAGGCTCTCCCCCACCGCCCAGAGAGCCACAGAGGATCCAGATGGATTCCCTTGCCTGCCCTGGTTGGATTTCTTGAGGAGGACAGATTGATCACACACCCATATGGCTGTAGTTCAAAGCAGTGAGTTACACAGTAAGGTGCCTGAGGGAGAGGATGTCTTTCTGCCAGAGTGAGAACACAAGTAGCTATAAAGTTGGAAGTCCAAACCCAAAATGCTACTACAATGGAACAGGAATGGGGAAGCTATTCAGGGAAGTGATGTTATCTTATGAAAGCATCTTGCACTATAAAGAAAGGAGAGATAGAGGCAAGGATTATTTTCTCTAAAGAACAATGGGAAAACTACCTTTAATCTGACCTTCCAGGGCCTCTATATCTATCTGAAAGAGATGCACCAAAAGGCTGGGGGATGAGAAAAAAAGCAAACTAGTTATTAATTATACTAGGACTTATTGGCTTTACGTTTATATTTCCATAGATTTTTTTTCTTGTTCATTAGATTATAGTAGTGAATGATTGATTCATGTCTTTCTTAACAAAGATATCAACAGCCCTCCTCCCCCCAAAAAAAGAACTAGAACATTCTTCTACTACTTGAGGAGTTAAAGATTTAACATGCTACAAATGCATCTTCTGCTTAGGTGACCAGCTTAATGATGGTCATTTGGAATGAGTAGTATGAAAAATGTGGGCGAGACAAACAAATAATCAGGACCCAGAATTTGTAGTCCAGATATATTTTATCCCATTCTCTAAGGCATATCCAACTTGGCTCTTCATTAAACCTGCAAAATGTAGCATAGCTCATTCTCCAAATTCCTAGAAAATATAACTTTAATGTTTTGTGGGAAAAAATCAATTTTTCTTTATTAACTGAGAAGAAATAAACATGAATCTTTTAACTAACCAAACATAGCAGAATCACAGATGCCAAATATTAGAAGGCGTGAGTCCAAGTTACTTTTTGAAAATATCAAAAAAGGTACCAAAAAAAAAAAAGAAAGAAACAAAGAAAATATCAAAAACAAACATACCTTTGTTTATTCATTTAATAAGTATTTAACAGGCGTTTACTGCATGCAAATCTTTTGTTAAATACTTTAAGAATGTTGCCAAGGCATATAAGAAACCATTTCTCTTCTTTAGAATTATACAATGTTTTTATAGAGGTAAAATAAACCCAAATATCTGTAAAAATGGAAGATTTATATATGATATAAACTTGCTAAATTACTAAGTTGTACACTTGAAACTAATGTAACATTGTGTATCAACTATATTCAAATTATTTTAAAGGGGGGTATTGTATATGATAGCACAATGTCTTCAAAAAAATGTTTGTTTCGGTTATATGCTATGAGGTCACAAATTGCCACAAACTTAGCCACTTAATGCACATTGTCTCATGGTTTTTGTGGGTCAGGAATCTGGGCACAACTTAAATTGGGCTGTCTAACTCAAGATGTCTCAGAAGGCTGCAGTCAAGAAGCCAGCTAGGGTTGGGGTCTCATCTAAAAGCTCGATTGGGGAAGAATCTGCTTCTCAATTCACGTAGGTGGTCGCTGGCAGCACTGAATTCCTGTCTGGGCTATTGGACTGAGGGGTTCTGTTTCTAGGTGGCTATTGGCTAAAGGTCGCCCTCAGATCCTTGCTGTGTGGACTTCCCAAATGTGACAAATCATTGCAGCAAGCCCGCAAGGAAGAGTGTTTTCTACCAAGACAGAACTCACAACCTCTTATAATCTGATCACAAAAGCAGTATCCCCTCAAGATACTGGATTCAATAGAAGCAAGTTACTCAGAGAGAGAAGATTACACAAGGCAGTGAATATCAAGAGACAGGGGTTATTGAAGACCACCTTAGATATGACCAACCACAACGTTTAAACATGAAAATAAGCAAACATAAGTATAAAAAAATAACACTCATTCAAGTTTAGTAAGCACACCCCTATGACTTGACTACGTAAAACATCTACTAGATGTAAGAGAATGGGAAGACTTCATTGCACTGTTAGAAAAGTAAACATTTGACTTGAAAACCAGAGTCCAAAACACTTTCCAAAGCCATCAGGAGATAGCAACCAACTACCTTCTTAAACCAAGAGCAGTAGGTTCCACCTAAAAAAGATACATCACGTTAGCTTTTCATGATTTAAATGGCCACATATGTACTCACCCTTCTTAAATGTTATCGTCAACAACTGAGCCTCATGAAAATACAAAATTCAGAGGAGTACTTACATCTGCATTTGGTCTTGTTATGTCTATTATTTTAAAAAGCAATACTCTGTGCCCCATGCGCTACTTCTTTGAAATTTGTGTTGTGAAAGTCAGCCTCTCTGTCTCATTTGCTGCTCTCAAGTGTTCTGGTGTTTGTGCAATAAATGAGGGGTGGAGATGGATGGATAGAAGCCAGATCCACAAGTAGCTACATCTCCTCTGTCTCTCTTAGAGCAAAGTGTAAAGGACGGTGTTTGTCTTTCTCTCCCATTTCAGAGGAAACTATCAAGAATTCTGTGGTTCATACTGACAGGGAATACAGCACCACTGCCGTGACTTCACCAACAAACTACTAGTGTCAGCTGCCACCAGAACATCTTATCTAAGTAGGAAAGGAGAAAGCCTTCTGTTGGTCCCTCTTCCCCAGCCAAATTCCCTAATGGCTGAGGATTTTTTTGCCTGCACAGAGTAGTGAGTCTTGGTTGTCCCTTGACATCATGACAATTATTATCAAATGTAAGTATCGGTAGCTAAGAAGCATGATGTAAAAGTAATTTCCCATAATTTCCCTTGTTTTAGTATCTCTGAATGGAACCTCAACTTACTATTGCTGAGATCCCCATTAAGTGTCATATGTAATTTTTTCTCCTTTCAATTTCTCCCCCTTCCTGTTCTCTCTCCTTCCTTCTCTCCTTACATCTTTAAGACAAAATATTATCATCCCCAAAGAGTGATGATGGCATGTGGAGGCTTATGTAGATAAGCTGATGAGTTCCTTAAGCTCTAGGGTATGGGCGTAGGCTTCAGTATTTTTTAAGGTTTTTTTTTTTAAGTATTTTTTAAAGTTTCAGTATTTTTTAAGTTTCCTGAATAATAGTTTTACTGTGTGGCCAGGGCCAGAAGCTTTTCTAGTACTTGGCCTGATTCTCTAACTACATTTGGTCTCTATATTTGAAGGAGTAAAAAGAGAAAGAAGTTATGAAGCATGTAGGAGAGACACCAAGTATTCAAATTTATCCTTTATATGGTGGGTTCAGTGAGAACCATGGCTCTCAAACTCAGCACACATTAACATCCCCTTGGGAACTGTTTTAAATCCTGATGTCCCACTACACTGCAGCTCAATTAGGTCAGAACCTCAGGAAGTGGGACCAAGGATGATCTTCCAGGATGGCTCCCAGACAGAACTGTCCCTCCTCCCTGAGACCAGCTTCCCTTCAATACTTTCAAAGCTCTCCAGGAGATTGCAAAATGCCGCGAGGCCAACACCTACTAAGTTAGGATCATTTCATTTTATGACCTAACCAAGCATCATGTTTAAAATCAAATCTGCCTACTTGAACACAAATGCTAACAACTGCCTAAACTTCACTTCCATGCACTTGACGCATATGGAACTATGAGTTCCACAGTACTCAGTACTAGCATGTTACGGGATGGGGCTACAAAAACAAATGCAACAGGCTCCACCTCCCAGAATTCCTACAGTCCAGGAAAGGAAAGAGACGTAAATAAATGCTTCTGATACGGTGTGGTACATGCTTTGATAGACAATGGGGATATATGGAATATAGAGGGAGTTACTTAGTTTGAGGTGACAGAGACAAGGGAGGGGACACAGGGTATGGCAACAAAAGAACACCCTTCTTCAAGACAGTTAAATGGTACTTTCAAGTTGGTCATGCACGGCAGGCAATCTAGGTAGAGCCTGAAGGAGCCAGGAGTTATGAAATTCCCTGATGCATAAAACAACAAAGTGTGGTAGAAAGAATGGAAATGGGGCCAGAGTGGAAGGCAAAGCCTTAGCTGGGAAGCAAATGGCAGGCCATTCCCAAGGGCTGAGCTTTATCCGTTAGAAAGGGACACCCAGAACATGCGGGCAATGCTGAGATCAATTCCTGATTTTAAACAGGTGACTCTAAAGCATCATTCCTGACTTTGAAGGTCACGAAGAGTAGCTAGAAGGAGAGCAAATTTCAAGATCTGGACTAAGCCAATGGCAGCAAGAGGAGAAAGGAAAGAGGATTCGGAAGCTGATTCAGTGTGTCCTGACTTTCCAGATTGAGCAACTAGATAAATGAGGAGTGTTGTACTAACTGATGGAGGGCATAGCTGAGAGGCGCTAGTCCCAGGAAAAGACATAGTCTGGTCTACCTCATGGAAGCACTTCAACATGGGACTGATCTTCAGAAACCGCCCTCCCCACTCCCCAGGGTTTAGGACTCAGCTGCCATCATGGAGCTTGGCTGAGGGCCTCATTCCCTTGACTCTCAAGCCACACAGCCATTTGGAGCAGCCGCTGGAATTACTGATTATGTTTTAGGGTGATCACCTTTTTTTCAACCAGAACGCAGAAGTGCCCAAGGAAAATTCATTCTTCCAACTTTCTGGAATGTAGTTTTACCTCCCATCCCCAACCTCAGAGTTTCAGGACTCAGGACTCTTGTGATTCTCATCCAAAGAAAGTCTTGGACTCACCACGGTCCCCTCCCCAAGGGACAAGCAGGAGGTCTAATAGGCTCTGGAGGACAGCGGGGCCCACATTACTTGTAAAGCAGTTCTTGGTGAATGGAAAGGCATAAGGCCCTACACGTCAACCTTTATTTAGGGCATTCTCCGAAGACAGGTTCTCTGGAGACAAGTTGCCTTGAGCCAGACCAGACTACCCCAGGCCAGTCAGTAATCCTACATGTCTGGAGAGTATCACACCATCTTCTTTTCTGGGAAAACAATGAGAATGGTGACTTAAAAAGCTAGAAAGTGAGTTAACTGTTCCCAAAATTCCATGCTACTTTAACATTCTGTGGTCATGTTTTTGTTTTTGTTTTTGTTTCATTCGGACAGATGCCTCAAATTTTGTCAAAACAGAGAGAACTGCAATCATGCCCTGTTACGCTGACATTATTCACACTTGCTAATGATTAACTCCCTTTGACACTGCAGCGTTGTAGACGCCAGAGTTGAACAAACAGCTTCAGGGGGCCCAGAAATGAGTTACACTATACTGGGCCAACTGACTTGGAAGAGCTCCAGTGCTATTTCCCTAGTTTAGACTTGTCCTAAGGGGCATTTCCATTGGGGGACCTGAAGTTCTGGAATTCCTTCCTCTTCCTAGTTCAACAAAACTCTAATTTATTGACCTTCAGGGCACAGTGTAAGACATCTGTTAAGTTTGGCATTTCCTTGACCTGTACAGAGAATTCTATTCAGTAGAAAAGGTCTGCCTGCTTTAATTCCAGGCTTTGTATTTAGAATGTGCATGTGTTCGGCTTTGATCTAAAGAAGGCACCTTTTTATAAACCCAGGAAACAAAAACACGTTGCTCCTTTGTATCAAAGTGGCTCCCTTTGGAATCTCACCTCAATATAGTACCTTCTTCAAGTGTGGCAAACCTTTGGATACATAACCAAGAATCCTTCCTTCACGGTACAGGGGAAGAGGAGAGAATGTACTGAGAAGCAAACTTTCATGTTCTAAATGGAAAAAAATCAGTCCTGTAAGAATGTGAGAAAATTCCTCTAGATAAGCTGAACAATTGTTTTATGAGCACTGCCTAATAGTTCCTGTTCACTTTGGATGTGAAAGATGCTGAAACATTAATAAGCTTTGATACCAAGGAAAAGGGACAGAAACACAGAGCTCCTACCTTGCACCCCAGCAAACCCCACCCCCCGCCACTGGCAGCCCAGCAATGCCTGATGGGTCTCAGAGATGGAGGAAAGTAGACTAAAGGGAACACGTTCTCCCAGCCAAATGAGGGTCCCCTGGGTAACACTCAATATTGCTGCTTCTCTACCTTCTCATCTCCTACCTCTGCTATAATGGAGATGTCCATGGGATTTAAGCTGAGAGAGGCCTGGGGTTAGATGTCTATAGTTCCCCCATCAGCAAAAGGGGGAGATGGGAAACTTGCATGAGGGTTGGTAGCCCCCCAATCCCACCATGTTATAAGAAGCAAACCCCCGGACTTAGGGAAAAAAAAAGTCATGTTTTTATTCCAAAATGAGAGATTTCTTTTTTAGTGTATCCAGATCAAAAGGGGAAATAATTCCAATTTGTTTATAGAAAATGTAGACATGCCCCGGGGTTATGATAAATTGAGATCTAGGTTTCCAGTGGGATTTGAGCCCGCACAGCTTACAATAATGCTAGACTGTTTGCACTGTCTTTAATACAGACAACGTCCTCAGACCTTTCAAAGCCAGTATAATTGAAAATCGTAGGCAGGAGAAGATTAAGCTGTTTGATCAAGGATAGAAAAAGATACATTTTCAATGAAGTTTAAAAGGAGCCAGGAAGTTGAAAAAGATTGCAGAAAGTTGACTAGGGACTACCTATGAGATTTTCAGGAGTGAGCCCACAACACTCTTCATGGAATGTGTTTATTCTCTAATCATCTAAAATTTGGATGGCATCAGTGATTGAATACAGAAGGAAGGGTTTTTTTTTTTTTTTTTGTACTTAAGTATCAAAAGGAAACAAAATTATATATTCTTAAACAAAATATGTGATATTTTGTAATGGAATTGCCTTGACTTGCTCGTGGTACTTTTTGCAAAGAGCAACCACAAAGATTGAGTACAATCTACTGATGGAGAGCACAGCTAACGGGCACCTGCCCAGATCCAAACCATCAGATTGACTTTCATAGGTATTTTTAATTATGCCAGAATCATCCAGCAAAACAGAGCAAGACATCCCCTCTGTCTCATGTGATTTTTTGCTGATCGAATGCAAACTAGTGCCAGGTCCTCCTTAAATAGTTTAGCCGAAACCCTGTAGTCATTTGCAGTGGTAAGAAAAGATCTGAAGCCAAAATTTATCTGACTTTAAGAGTTATCTCAACTGTTCCAAATTGCAAGAGTCATGAGGGCACTGACTGGAGAGCCCAGGTGGGACCAAGTTTCTGGCTGCAAAAGGAATTTAAAAAAAGGGAAAATCTGATTAAGATAAGAAAAAATCTACATAAAAATACACAATTGTATTTTTGCTAGGGCTCCGATAATGCTGGCTATATGGCTAAATACTCAGAAACGGGATTTCTCACATTTCTGGTGGCTAGAAGTCTGAGATCCAGGGGTGCCTGGAGTGGGTTTCTTCTGAGCCAGCTCTCCTTGGCTTGTAGAAGCCTCTCTGCTCCTTGCCTTTGCCAGGTCTCCCCTCAGTGTGTGTCTGAGTGTCTGCATCCTAATCTCCTCTTCTATGAAGTCATGATATTAGAGTAGTACACTGGGTCTGCCCCGTGATCTCATTTTAACCCAATGTCGATTTAAAGACTCCATCTCCAAATGGGTCACATTCTAAAGCACTAGGGGTTAGGACTTCAACCTAGGAATTTGGAGGGGATGCAATTCAGCCTGAAGCAAGAGTAAATAAATTTGCAAATATCCCCACCAGGGACTACTGCAAGGAAGAGAGAGAATCAAAGACAGGTATAGAATTAAAGAACCGTCTGTGATTTCTTTGAAACAATCCCATGTGTCATACATGTAGCTAAAAGTTACACACAATTGAGATGGACAAATTCAAGCCCTCTGCTTCCCTTACTCCCCCGTCAAAAAAGCCTTAAATCAATCCCTGAAATTATGTTAGAGAGTTTCCAAACTAAACAGAGCTCCATTGTCTCGCCAGGAAAAGGAGATAAGAGTTTGTTGATCTATACAGATAACTTCTTTCTTATTTAATTTAATTTTTTTTTTTTTTTAATACTCTCTATGCCCAACATGGAGCTCAAATTCACAACCCCAAGATTAGAAGTCACACGCATTACCGACGAAGCCAGTCAGGTTCCCCTACACAGATAATTTCTAATGGCCCATGAGAAACACAGATGGCACCTAGTCTAGTACCTGGCAGGTAGCAGCACCTGTCAGTAAAAGTTAACTGTATCATAAGTATCTGGTTTCAAAGAAATATGGGCTTTGTAATCACAAATATTGCAAATAAACTGTTTTTAAGAATTCAGAAAAATCTATGCTTTCTCAGGATCAGATGACTGAAATGTATTTCAGTTTCTTTCCCTACTTCTCCTGTTATTATCAAATTATAAAACAAACATGTATCCAGCATCTACTAAATTCCAGGAACCATACTAGACACTGAAGACAGTGTCTATCCTGGAGGAAGTCACAGCCTAGGAGGTGAGCCAGACATAAAAACACATGGGTAACCAGGGGCTTGGGGTGACTCAGTCAGTTGAGTGACTGACTCTTGATTTCTGCTCAGGTCATGATATCAGGGTCATGAGATCGAGCCCTGTGTTGGGCTCTGCAATGGGTGTGGAGCTTGCTTAAGATTCTCTCTCTACCCCATCCTCCCCACCAACTCTCGCTCATGTGGGCTCTCTCTTTTTAAAAAATAAAATAAATTTTAAAAAACCAGCGATACCTGGGTGGTTCAGTCATTTAAGCAGGTCTGCCTTTGGCTCAGGTCATGACCCTGGGGTCATGCTCCCTCTCCTCCCCACTTGTGCTCTCTCTCGCTATCTCTGTCTCTCTCTCAAATAAATAAATAAAATCTTTTTTTAAAAAAATGAATACCAAAGAACAAAAGCTATAAAGTGAATGTGATGGTTACTTTTATGTGTCAACTAAAACTAGGCCACAATGCCCAGATAGTTAGTCAAACATTTTTCTGGATGCTTCTATGAAGGTATTTTTTGGATGTAATTAATATTTAAATCGACTGACTTTGAGTAAAGTAGATTACTCTCCATAATGGGTGTTCCATGATGGGTGAACCTTGTTCAATCAGCAGAAGTCTATAATAGAACAAAGACTGACTTCACCCAAGCAAGTAAGAATTCTGCCAACTGATGGGCTCGAACTGCAACTCTTCTGAGTCTCCAGCCTACTACCCTACCCCATCAAATTTTGTAGCTATCAGCCTTCACAATGGTGAGCCAATTGCTTACAATCTTGTTCTTTCCCTTCCTCTGGAGAACTAATACAGTAGACTTAATATTTTTATTCAGCTCAACATTATAAAAGTTTTCACAGAAGAACTGAACTTAAGTTGGATCTACAGATTAGAATACTTTCTAAAACCAGCTAGTTATAAATCTGACTGGACACTAAACCAAGGGGTAATATTTCTAAAACTAGTTTTCACCAACCACACAAATATTCTGGAATCCAAAGATCACTACAAGAATTATTTTTAATTTTATGTTTCCATTTTGATAATCTATATCAATATTATCATAAATATACTTAGTATCACCGGGATAAGTACATAATAATAAAATGTTTTCTGTAATTTTAGATCTCCAATTATATTTATGTCTATGAAAATTTTGGGGGGAAAAAATGACATTGGGGCACCTGGGTGGTTCAATCAGTTAAGTGTCTGCTTTCAGCTCAGGTCATGACCCCAGCGTCCTGGGATCCAGCCCCGCATTGGGCTCCCTGCTCAGCAGGGAGGCTGCTTCTCCCCCTCCTATTCCCCCTGCTTGTGTTCCCTCTCTCACTGTCTCTCTAGCTGTCAAATAAATAAAGCCTTAAAAAAAAAAAAAAAGACATTTACACAGGATCTACAAATGACACGATTAGAGAACCTAAACACTACACAGCACACTCTATACTGGACTGACCATAATTAGATTAAGGAAAGCAAAATATATGCAAATAAGCACATACACACACACACACACAAACAAATTTATTCACATGGGTTTTTTTTTTAAGATTTTAATATTTCAATGTCTAGAAAATAGTAGTAGATTAAACTAATATAGAAATACTTTACCTCTGGACACCTAAAATTACCACATGAAAATTGAACAGCTGAGCTTTGAAAGAAGAAAAGGAGAAGGAAGGGGGGAGATTTTAAAGAATATGATAAAGATATTGATTACTTATAGATTTGGTCTGGTCAAATGGTCATTTTAAAAATTAAAGATAACCATAAAAAATCAAAATAAAAACCAAATGTTTAACAGAGGCTAAAGGGAGAAATTTTTAAAAGTAAAGAGGGTGGTAAAAGGAAATAAGCAAACAGAAAGCACAAAAGAAACTGTAGAAATAAACTTTAAATATTAGTAATCTTTTTTTTTAAAGATTTTATTTATTTATTTGACAGACAGAGATCACAAGTAGGCAGAGAGGCAGGCAGAGAGAGAGGAGGAAGCAGGCTCCCTGCTGAGCAGAGAGCCCGATGTGGGGCTCGATCCCAGGACCCTGGGATCATGACCTAAGCCGAAGGCAGAGGCTTTAACCACTGAGCCACCCAGGCGCCCCTAAATATTAGTAATCTTAATGTAAGTAAATCAAATTCATCAGTTAAAAGACAGAAATTCATCATACGGATACAAAAATAGGTAAAGGAAATTTGTCAGCGAAAAAAAAGGGAAAAAGACAGAAACTCTCAGATTGAATAATTTTTATTCAAAGGGAACACAGAGGATTGTAGAACAAGATAAATGATATCACAAAGGAAAACACAGACTTCAAAATGCAAACGTGTGTGGTTCAGTTGGTTAAGCATTTTTCAGTTCAGGTCATGATCTCAGGTGGAACCTGCTTAAGTTTCTCTCTCTCCCTCTCCCTTTTCCCCTCCCATTCCCTTCCCCTATCCCAGGAATGCACATTCTCTCTCTATTTAAAAAAAAAAAAAAAAGAGCATTCTACAGGAACTAATTTATTTCTGAAATAAGCCAATAGTTTGAAAGAAAAGGAAACTGCTCTAGACTAAGACACCAAAGAGACCTAACAACCAAATTAGATACATTGACCTTGTATTTGTTTTTTTTTTTCCTAAGATTTTATTTAGGGGCTCCTGGGTGGCTCAGTGGGTTAAAGCCTCTGTCTTCGGCTCAAGTCATGATCCCAGAATCCTGGGATCGAGTCCTGCATCAAACTCTCTGCTCAGCAGGGAGCCTGCTTCTACCTCTCTCTCTCTACCTGCCTCTCTGCCTACTTGTGATTTCTGCTTGTCAAATAAATAAATAAAATCTTTTTTTAAAAAAAAAAGATTTTATTTATTTGACACTGAGAGAGAGAGAGAGAGAGATCGCAAGTAGGCAGAGAGGCAGGCAGAGAGAGATGGGAAAGCAGGCTCCCTGTTGAGCAGAGAGCCCGATGTGGGGCTCGATCCCAAGACCCTGGGATCCTGACCTGAACTGAAGGTAGACACTTAACGACTGAGCCACCCAGGCGCCTCCACATTGACCTTGTTTAGATCCTGGTTCAAATTATCAACTGTAAGAAAGTAACAGAAAATCGAAGGAATTAAATTATATATTGAGTATTATATGATACCAAAGGGTTATTATTACTTTTCTTGGATGTAGCAATGATATCTTGTTATACAAAAAAGAAAATGTCCATATTATTTAGAGATACATATGAAATACTTATGATAAAAAGACATGGTATCTTTGAAATGCTTTAAAATATTTCTGCAGGGCACCTGGTTAGCTCAGTAGGTTCAGGTCATGATCCCAGGGTCCTGGGACAGAGCCCTACATCAGGCTCTCTGCTCATCAGAGAGCCTGCTTCTCCCTCTCCCCCTCCCCCAATGCTCATGCTCTCTCTCTCTCTCACACACACACGCACACATACACACACACGAATCAGTAAATAATCTTTTTTTAAAAATAATTAAATAAAATATTTCTGCAGAGAAAACAAAACAAAACAAAAAGCAACATTTCTGAAGAGTTAGGAGAAGCAAATGTGATAAAATCTTAATAATGATGAATCTGGTTAATGTCTGTTTGGAGGTTCATTGTACTATACTCTCTACTTTTGAATGATTTTGTAAGATTTTAGTACAACTATAAGATGTTTTCCAAAAACACCTCTAAAAGGCAACAGAACACAAAAATTTAACATATAGTGATAGAAAATGAAGTAACATCTAAACACCCACCAACGAAAACTAGAAACATATGTTCTTATCAGACAACTAGATCCTAAAGCAAACGAACAAAAATGGGGAACGTAAAGAAGTTCATTCCATAATGATAAAAGAAACAGTCAGGGATAGGAATGTACCTAATAAGATCTCCTCCCAAATATAAAAAAGAAAAATCAGAAGAGGTATGAAGAGTTTGGAAAATTGGCAGGCAGAGTGGGAAATTTTAATACACTCCAGCAGGTTGAATGCTGACTTCTAAAAGATATTTCCTCCTCCTAACCCTCAAAACTTGGGAATGTGACCTTATTGAGCAAAAAAGAGATCTTTGCACCTGTAATTAAGGATCTCAAGATGAGAGCCTTCCGGGTTATGTGGGTGGGCCGAATACCAATGACAAGTGTTCTTTTTTTTTTTTTTTTTTTTAAGATTTTATTTGTTTATTTGACAGAGAGAAATCACAAGTAGATGGAGAGGCAGGCAGAGAGAGAGAGAGAGGGAAGCAGGCTCTCTGCTGAGCAGAGAGCCCGATGCGGGACTCGATCCCAGGACTCTGAGATCATGACCTGAGACGAAGGCAGCGGCTTAACCCACTGAGCCACCAGGCGCCCCAATGACAAGTGTTCTTAAAAGAGACCAAAGAGAAGACACAGATAGAGAGAAAGCCATAGGAAGACGCAGGCAGCAATATGTGACACAGCCACAAGGCAAGTAAAATCTGGAGCCACTGGAAGCAGAAGCGAGGATTCTCCCTGAGAGCCTTCAGAGGGAACGCAGTCCTGCCATCCCTGATTTCAGACTCCTGGCCTCCAGAACTGTAAGAGAATCAGTTTCTTTGTTTTAAGCCACCCAATTTTTGAGAATTTGTAACGGTAGCCCTAGAAAACCAATATGTATACCTCTCTCAATTGGCAGATCAAGCGGACAAAAAATAATAGAAATATATAAAATAGTTGAGGGGTGCCTGGCTGGCTCTGTTGGTTAATCGACAACCTTCCGCTCAAGTCATGATCCCAGGGTCCTGGGATGGAGTACCACATTGGGCTCCCTGCTCACT
Organism: Mustela nigripes; assembly: GCF_022355385.1. Taxonomy (NCBI): domain Eukaryota; kingdom Metazoa; phylum Chordata; class Mammalia; order Carnivora; family Mustelidae; genus Mustela; species Mustela nigripes. The sequence continues at coordinate 47,426,434 of NC_081564.1, read as the reverse complement.
GGGGAGCCTGCTTCTCTCTCTCCCTCTGCCTACAACTCTGCCTACTTGTGTTTGTTCTTTCTCTCTGTCAAATAAAATTTTTTTTAAATCTTAAAAAAAAAGAAATATATAAAGTAGTTGAACAATATAATTAGCAATTTTTATCTAATAGGTGTATACGTAATCCTGTACCTCCAAATTGTTTAAACTATACTTTCTTTTTAATTGCACTAGACTTGCCTGTGTAAATTTGAGTCCTACTGTAACAGAAAATAATTTAAGTCAACATTGTAGAGCTGAAATCATTTTTGCCCTCGAAAAGAGCAGGTGCATCGCCCAAGTGTCAGAAAAATTGTCTTAGAACTTTCTGACCCTTTAATCTGCTAGAGACAGCTTGTCTTCTTTGTGCTGAGAAGAGAATATAGTTCACTAATTAGCCACAAATAAACAACTACGCCCAGGCTCTTGGTTTATCTGTTTCGGATGACCCTTACAGGAATTAAAATTTTCAAGGACACATAGATTCCACTGTCATTTCAAAGTAAGCACTGAAGCTGGAGTCATTGTCACCCATTACTAGCAGGATAATTACTCTTAAAGTAACAGTCCCCAGAAGCGAGAAGGTTTTGTTGGTTGTTTTTCCCCCCTAGTGTTGCTGATCAACCCTGAGGCTTCATAAGTAAATATACACAAAGTTAACATGCTTAAATAAATTTTGCATGAATGAGATCATGTATTTTATATGCCTGTCACAAAAGGAAGTAAGTTAACAAGTGTAGCACACTGGACACCTAAGCAGGAAAAAAAAAGTGAAGTTAATATTCAGAAAATCACAATATCTACCTTTGCTTAACTGGTACACCAACAGAAAACAAGAATCAAGGTAGAGTCACCTGATGGGAGGGCACTGACCATGTGAGCTGCCTTTTCTTAAATGGCATCATTTATACCCTTAGCTCCTGGGGGCAAGGCCAAGGTTATAATTTGGAGCACAGTCCTATTTAACCATGCAATGCATGGACACTTCCAGCCTGGAGAAATAGTAGACAATTCTATTAAAAGGAAATCAAAAACAAAAACAAAAAAACACCCTCTTCCCTCCTACTGGAACCTATTGTGTCTCCTACCCCCCCCCCCCCCCCCCCCTCCCCCCCGTGGGGGAAGAAGTCTTTAGAACTGAATCCATTTGGAAGGAGGGAAGTTTGCCCAGTGAAGTGCAAAGTGTGTCCCAGGATATCTGGCAGGATATCTGGGAGAAAGGTCACTGTGCCAGGGTTTCCGTTTCACCAACTGTACCCTCTCACAGCATTTCCTGCAGGGATTATGTAATGTGTTTGGACAAAGACCTCTCTGCTTGCCCACTCTGTACTGAAAAGTGAGCTTTGGAAGGAGCAGTTAAGGCATAAAAAGACAATTCCTTAGGGCAGCTTTGTAGATGGAGCCGCAAAGTCTCATGACCCGTAAAATACTTTAAGTTCTAACCAGCTCCTCCCACGGAGCCGTGTCAGAATCACAGCTAAGAGCGCGAGCTGGGGCTGCCAGCCGAGGTCACGTGACGAGGTCCAAATTTCTGGTTCGTTCTCACTCTTCCTCATATTGTGGTTTCTTTTCGGACTAGACTGATTGCTTTTGAATTCTGAGCCTGGAGACCTATGCTAATTGGCACTGCTGCCTTGAAGGGGTGGAGTGATACTTTCTGAGAACCCATTGCAAATGTTAGGGAAAATCAAATTTCTTGTGCCAAATTTGCAGAGCAAAACTGCAGTGCCCTCATTGCCTTTTCTGAAAACAATTATTTTAATTTTTTTCTTTCTTTTTTAAGGGATTGTCCAGGGCAATAGCTGAACAGCTGATTACAAACTGATGTGTAAATGTTATTCCTCGATTTTCAGGAACAGAGCAGTTACAACCAAAATCTTGAATTAATTACAGCATGTAAATGTTTCATGGATACACAGAAGCACATTCCTTTTTGGAGGTAGACATTAGAAGCCAGGTGACGTTAATGGGTAGGAGAAATGCTTAGAACTTGTCCTGGAAGAAACAACAGCTTTGGGGACAGGGCTACCCCCCCACACCCCTCACCCCCTCCACAGCTGCCGAGGATGTGCCTGCTCACCCCTTACCTGGACCTTACAACTTTCTTCTCCCCTAGATTCTCAGTATTACTGCCCAAGGCTGTCTTGCCCATTGTTTGCAACCCCCACACTTTTCTGAGGACCCTACATTCATTTCCCACTCCCCTAGTCGTCAAGACCTACTCTCTCCTTCAAGAAATTGAGCCCTAAATTCCTCTTTTTTTTTTTTTTTAAGAATTTATTTATTTATTTGTCAGAGAGATAGCGAGAGAGAACACAAACAGGGCGAGCTACAGGCAGAGGGAGAGGGAGAAGCAGGCTCCCCATTAAGCAAGGAGCCCGATGGGGGGCTCGATCCCAAGACCCTAGGATCACAACCTGGGCCAAAGGCAGACACTTCATCAACTGAACCACCCTGGGCCCTAGATTTCTATAAAGATTCTACAACCAAAATACTCGACATTTCAAAGCTCGTTGAGGGACTGCCCTTCAGTGGGTTTCCTGCCCTTGTCTCCCCCCTTCCTTGGCTCCCTCTCTGCTCCTGCGAACCACCCCCCAACCTCCCCAAAAAAGGAGGAAAAGGAAAGGTGTGCAGGGCCCCAAGAGTCATGTTTAAGCCACACTTTACCTCACACCAGCAACTTAGAGGCCTGCCTGGCCGTCTCCAAAAGCAGGTCTTTCCTGAATCCGTTCTGTCCTCTTCACTTCCATTCCCAACCACCCAAGAGCTTTTGTGGCCCCGTCACATGCTCCCTTGTCCCCAGTGATGGTCGCATCTCACCTCCCCGTACTGCATTTCCCTATTCCTTGGCTCTTTAAAAAAGTGGTTGCCTAGCAGAGTGCCAGGTGGGACATGGACAATCAAAAAATAAAATACGGGGGCGCCTGGGTGGCTCAGTGGGTTAAGCCTCTGCCTTCAGCTCAGGTCATGATCTCAGGGTCCTGGGATCAAGTCCCACATCGGGCTCTCTGCTTGGCAGGGAACCTGCTTCTCTCTCTCTCTCTCTGCCTGCCTCTCCATCTACTTGTGATCTCTCTCTGTCAAATAAAAATAAAATAAAATAAAATAAAATAAAATAAAATACGGCATCTCTCCCGGCTGTGCCAAATTTTCTCAGATCAAAGATGGATGGAAGAAGGTGGAGGCGGGGGAGGAATTAAGGGTTTTATCTTAGTAATTTGAAACATTTTTGTATGAAAACAAACACGGATGCGTTCTGGAACCAAATGCAAAATCCACATTAATTTTTTAAATGAAGACGAGACTTCAAAGCGATTCAGCATCTGCAGAGGGCAGCTTCCAGCCACACCAGTAAATCTCTCCCCATGTACGCTCTCGCTTTCCTCCACCCGAAGGGTGAGCGGAGACACAGGAAGACACCTGCCAAATTCCCAGGCTGCTCTCAACTTAGCATCGATTTCTCCAAATTCCAACTTCACCAAATGGAGTACCTACCATGTGCCAGTTCCCATGAATGTAAATAGGACTTAAACACAGCTCCAACCTTCAAGTGGCTCATTATTTAGAGAAATTAACATAAATAAGTAGCCATGATAGGGTAAGATGTCAGAAGTGCTATGGTACCACATACAAGGTCACAACTGACCACTATAGACAGAACCAAAGGAAACTTCAGGGTTTGGCGATCTGGCTGTATTCTTCCAATTGTATAGGTTTTTGTACAATATTTTCTATGCTCAGCAAAGACTGCCTTGGGCATTACACCTCTGCATCTAATTAATTCACTAGGCAGAGTACCAGATGGGTATGTAATCCATGTATGAGCTTGATGCTGGGAAATAGCTAGACACAGAGTTATGGAGTGAATTGCATTCCCCCAAAAAGGATATGGTAAAGTCCTACTCCCAGTATCTCAGAATGTGATCTGATTTGGAAACACGGTGTTTACAGAAGAAATCAAGTGAAAATGATGTCATTTGAGAGGCTTTAACCCAATATGACTGGTGGCCTTCTAAAAAGGAGAAGTTTGGAAACAAACACACACTGAGGAAAGGCATTGTGAAGAGACCCGGAGAAAAGAAGGCCATTTGACTGGAGGGATGCATCTACAACCCAAGTAATGCCAAGGAGCACTGGGAGCTACAAGAGGCAAGGAATGATTGCCTTCTAGAACCATCAGAGAAAGTGTGGCCCCTGATGCCTTGATCACAGACTTGCAGCCTCCAGAAGTGCGAGGCCATGTTCCTGTTCTTTAAGCCATCCAGTTTTTGGTCCCTGTTACTGCCATCCTGGGAAATAAATACACACATGTTCTCCACTTCAGTGTGAGATTATTGTCTGTTTTCTAAAAGCCAACCTCTGCTCTGTCTTCCTTAGCAATCCTCTCTGCTGGACGTTAGCCTCCAAGGAAATTTCCCTACTGTGCTGGTTCTCAAAGTGCCATCTCTGGACCAGCAGCACAGGCACCTGCGGGGACCTTGTTACCATGCAAGTACTCCCACCCCAGATCTACTAAAATCAGAAACTGTTTGAGCAAGCCTTCTAGGAAGTTCTGGTTGGAGAACCAGGGCTCTACTGAATATGTCATCTCGTCTCACTTTGCCCCTGAATCCTAGTCTATTCCAAGTGTTAAGGATTATTAGAGGGGTGCCTGGGTGCCTCAGTCAGTTAAGCATCTACCTTCAGCTCAGATCATGATCCCAGAGTCCTGGAATTGAGTCCCACATTAGACTCCCTGCTCAGCAGACAGCCTGCTCCTCCCCCTCCCTCTGCCTGCTGCTCTGCCTACTTGGGCACTCTATCTCTCTGTCAAATAACTAAATAAGTTCCTTCATAAAATAAAATAAAGGATTATTAGATATTAGCTCTCATCATCTGAGATAGCATAAAAATAAAAATAAACTACACTTTCCATATGCTTGTCTCCTCACTAAATCCGCAAAGACCCACCACAACTTCTTTGGAAAGCCTTCAAATCGAAGATAAATAAAACTGGCAGGTGAATGAAGAGTAGAGATTTTTGTCATTTTCTCCCACACTTGGCACTGGTCTCCTACCTCCCGGATTCCCTGGTACCCAACACTCCCTTCTACAGCACACCTGCCCAAATTCACCAGACCCCCCAACCCACCCAGGCCTATCTTTTCCCATGATGCCCCATGACCTAAAGTCCCCCCTACCTCTCCATCCTACAAAAACGTCCATTCACTCAGAAGAGTGGTCTCAACTAAGGATTTGCAGATAACTATGGATTCATTTGCAATTAAAGTCCTAGTGACCAACAGCTTCCTTCTTTAATTAGCCCAGGTTGTGTGATTTTATTTTAAAGGTGGTTTTTCACCCAAAAGAACTCTGTTCAGGCTTCAAGCACAGTGTGAAAATAAAATATACATATTTATTTGTTTATATTTTTGATGGTGGGTTTGAGGCGTGGATGGCCAGTTCTGTTTAAATTACAAGTTCATGGAACAAACACTTGGCTCACATAAGGCCAGTCCTGTTTGGCAACTCCCTCCCATTCCTGGTCACCAGCCTGCCAGCTTGTTGACCTTGAAGAAATGGCACCAGGCCCATCCTACTTTTGCTGCATTCCATATTGGATAGGTTTGTGGATATTTCAATTTCTTAGCAGGAAATTTCAGCTGCTGGTTTGAATCTAATTGAAGTATTCCATATGCACACCCTGAGACCCTCAGGCTAGGGCGTATTTTTAATAAATAAAACAAATAAATTCCAAGCTTTATACTAACCAAAATGTCTTCATGACTTTGATGGTGGCCCTGTAAATGAAAATACTAAGAAATGCAGGAATAATGTCTTTTTAGTGGCAAATAAACCTAATGAAGGGTGGGGACATTGTGGGGGGAGAGGGAGAAAGTGGGGGGGGGTACGCGGAGAGGACAGCTTTAACAGTAAAATGCAATTCATGGCATAAACTTTCTTGAAAATTGGCCCTCAGTTATCAAACTTCAGTGATTACTGCAAACCTAGGCTGTGGATAGGAGGAAAAGGGAAATTAGTGCTTAATGGTATGTTGTGCTGGGTACTTTACCTCTATCGTGGGACATTTTGGGTAAGAGACTTTAACCAACCAGACTGACTTTGAAGAGCAACCTCGATTTTTGGTCAAATGTTAGAACTGCTTAAGGTTTGCCTATATAATGGATCAGCCAAATTTGCAGAGGTTATATACAAACTTAGAGGTAACCATATATCAAAAGCCACTAACAACATGCAAAGAATAAAGAGAAAGAAATCCAAGTGTATCAACAAAGAAAATCAGAATAACATGAGAGAGGAAGACAAGAAAGGATTAGAGAAGATCTCCAAAAACAATGACAAAACAAGTAATAAAATGGCAATAAGTACGTATCTATCATCAATAATTACTTTGAATATCAATGGATTAAGTGCTCCAACCAAAAGACATAGAATGACACAATGGATAAAAAAACAAGACCCAAGGGCACCAGGGTGGCTCAGTCGGTCAAGCATTTGCCTTCAGCTCAGGTCATGATCCCCAGGTCCTGGGATCGAGCCCCACATCAGGCTTCCTGCTCAGTGAGGATCCTGCTTCTCCTTCTCCCTCTGTCATTCTCCCTATTTGTGCTCTCTGTCAAATAAATAAATAAAATCCTTAAAAACAAAAAACAAGACCCATCTATATGCTGTCTACAAGAGACTCATTTTAGACCTCAAGACACCTACAGATTGAAAGTGAGGTAATAGAGAAGCACTTAACATGCAAATGACTGTCAAAAGAAAGCTGGAGTAGAAATACTTATATGGGACAAACTAGACTTGAAAACAAAGACTGTAACAAGACATAAAGAAGGGCTTTATATAATAATAAAGGGGACAATCTAAGGAGAAGATACAACAATTGTAAATATTTATGCACTCAAATATAAGAAAATAACGACAAACATAAAGGAACTCATCGATAATATTACAGTGATAGTAGGAGACTTTAAAACCCTACATACATTAATGGACAGATCATCTAAACAGAAAATCAACAAAGAAACAATGGCTTTGAATGACACACTGGGCCAGATGGACTTAACAGATATATTCAGAACATTTCATCCTAAAACAATAGAATATACATTCTTTCCAAGTACACGTGGAACATTCTCTAGAATGGATCATATATTAGGTCACAAAACAGGCCACAACCAATACAAAAAGACTGAAGTCATACCATGCACCTTTTCTGACCACAACGCTGTAAAGCTAGAAATCAACCACAAGAAAAATTCCAGAAAGACCACAAATATATGGAAGTTCAACAACATGCTACTAAACAATAAATGGATTAACCAGAAAATTAAAGATGAAATTTAAAAAATACATGGAGACAAATGAATATGAAAACACAACAGACCAAGACCTTCGGGATGCAGTAAAGGCAGTCCTGAGAGGGAAGTACCTAGCAATACAGGCCTACCTCAAGAAGCAAGAAAAGTCTCAAATACACAACCTAACCTTACTCCTAAAGGAGCTAGGAAAAGAACAGCTTAAACCCTAAAGCTATCAGATGGAAGGAAATAATAAAGATTAGAGCAGAAATAACTGATATAGAAGCTAAAAAAAACAACAGAACTGATCAATGAAACCAAGAACTGTTTCTTTAAAAAATTAAGAAAAGCGATAAACCTCTAGCCAGACTTACCAAAAAGAAACCAAATTTAAAAAACCATAAATGAAAGAGGAGAAAGAACAATGAACACCACAAAAATACAAACAAGTATGAGAGAATATAATGAGAAACAATATGCAAACAAACTAGAGAACCCAGAAGAAATGGATAAATTCCTAGAAACATACAAATTACCAAAACTGAAACAGAAATAAACAGAAACTTGAACAGACCAATAACTAGCAAAGAAATTGAATCAGTAGTCAAAAAAAACTCCATGAAACAAAAGTCCAGGACTAAATGCCTTCACAGACAAATTCTACCAAATATTTAAAGAAGAGTTAATACTTATTCTTCTCAAATTACACCAAAAATTAGAAAAGGAAGGACAGACTTCCAAATTCATTCTATGAAGACAGCATTACCGATATCACAACCAGATAGACACCACTTTAAAAAAGAGAACCACAGGCCAATATTGCTGATGAGCCTAGATGCAAAAACCCTCAATAGAATACCAGCAAACCAAATCCAACAATACATTTTTAAAAAGTCATTCACCATCGTCAAGTGGGATTTATTCCTGGAATGCAAAGTGTGGCTCAATATTCATAAGGCAAGCAACATGATCCATCACATTAATAAAAGAAAGGATAAGAACTTCTCTTATCATTTCAATAGATGCCAACAAAGCATGTGCCAAAGTACAATCTCCATTTATGATAAAAAACCCTCAACAAAGTAGGTTGAGAGGGAACATATCTCAACATAATAAAGGTCATACATGAAAAATCCACAGCTAACATCCTCAATGGGAAAACCTGATTTTTTTCCTCTATGGTCAGGAACAAGACAGGGATGTCAACTCTCATCACTGTTGTTCAACATAGCACTGGAAGTCCTAGCCTCAGCTATGAGACAACACAAAGAAATAAAAGGCATCCAAATCAGCAAGGAAGAAGTAACATTTTCACTATTTGCAGATGACAAGATATTCCATACAGAGAAGCGTAAAGAAGCCACCAAAAATGGGGCACCTGGGTGGCTCAATCAGTTAAGTGGCTGACTTTGGCTCAGGTCATGATCTCAAAGTCCTAGGAATCTGCTTCTTCCTCTCCGTCTGCTCCTTGCCCCCTTCATATTCTCTCTTTCTCTCAAACAAACAAACAAAAAAGACTCCACCAAAAAAATGCTAGAACTGATACACAAATTCAGTAAAGTGGCAAGATATAAAATCAATGTATAAAAATCTGTTGCACTTCTGTACACCAATAAAATGACAGCAGAAAGAGAAATTAAGGAATTTACAGTTGTACCCATTCACAGTTGTACCAAAAGTAATAAACTACCTAGGAATAAATCTAATGAAAGAGGTGAAAGACCTGTACTTTGAAAACTATAAAACACTGATGAAAGAAAGTGAAGATGACACAAACAAATGGGAAGACATCCCATGCTCATGGATGGGAAGAATGAATATTGTAAAATGTCCAGACTACCCAAAGCAATCTACACATTTAATGCACTCCCTATCAAAACGCCAACAGTATTTCTCACAGAGCTAGCGCAAACAATTTGTATGGAACCACAAAAGACCTGAATAGCTGAAGCAACTGTGAAAGAAAAGTAAAGCTGGAGGCATCACAATTCTGGACCTGAAGCTCTATTACAAAGCTGTAGTCATCAAAACAGTATGGTACTGGCACAGAAACAGACACATAGATCAAAAGAACAGAAGCAAAAACCCAGAAAGGAACCCACAATTATATGTCAATTACTCTTCAACAAAGCAAAAAAGAATATCCCATGAGAAAAAGACTGTCTCTTCAACAAAATGTGCTGGGAAAACTGGCCAGCAACAAAGAAAGTATAAAGTGGACCACTTTCTTATACCACACACAAAAATAAACTCAAAATGGGTGAAAGGCCTAAATGTGAGACCTGAAACCATAAAAACCCTAGAAGAGAACACAGGCAGTAACTTCTCTGACATTGGCCATAGCAACTTCTATCTAGATATGTCTGCTGAGGCAAGGGGAATAAAAGTAAACATAAACTATTGGAACTATATCAAAATTAAAAGCTTCTGCACATCAAAGGAAGCAATCAACAAAACTAAAAGATAATCTACAGAATTAGAATGGGAGAAGATATTTGCAAATGACATATCTGATAAAGAGTTAGTGTCCAAAATATATAAAGAACTCATAAAACTCAGCATCCAAAAAACAAATAATCCAATTTTAAAAAGGGCAAATTACATGAATAGACACTTTTCTAAAAAAGACATACAGATGGCCAACAGACACATGATAAGATGCTCAATACTACTCATCATCAGGGAAATGCAAACCAGACCTCAATGAGATATCATCTCACACCTATCAGAATGGCTAAAATCAACAACACACAAAGGAGTAGGTGTTGGTGAGGGTGTGGAGAAAAGGGATCCCTCTTGCACTGTTGGTGGGAATGCAGATGGGTGCAGCCACTCTGGAGAACAGTATGGAAGTTCCTTTAAAAAACTAAAAATAGAACTACCCTACAATCCAGCAATTCTACCACCAGGCATTTACTCAAAGAAAACGAAAATACCAATTCAAAGGAATACATGCACTCTAATATTTATAGCAACATTATCTACAACAGCCAAATTATGGAAACAGCTGAAATGTCCAGCTAAGAGATATATACAGATATAGATATAGATCTATATATATGAGATCTATATCTATACGTATCTATATATATCTATACACACACATATATCTCATATCACATACACACACCCAGTGGAATATTGTTCAGCCATTAAAAAGGATGAAATCTTGACACTTACAGGGACATAGATCAAGCTAGAGAGTATTATGCTAAGTGAAATAAGTCAGCAAGCAAAAGACAGATACCATATGATTTCACTCATATGTGGAATTGAAGAAAAAAAAAAGCAAAGGGGAAAAAACGAGGTAAACCAAGAAACAGACTCTTAATTATAGAGAACAAACTGATGGTTGTTAGAAGGGAGGTGGGTGAGGGGATTCGTTAAGTAGGTGATGGGGATTAAGAAATGCACTTGTGATGAGTAGTGGATAATGAATGGAAGTGTTGAATCACTGTATTGTACACTTGAAAGCAATATTACACTCTATGTTAACTAACTGGAATTTTTTTCTCAATTAATTTAATTTAATTTCTTTTCAGCATTCCAGCATGCATTGTTTATGTGCCACACCCAGGGCCCCATGCAAAACGTGCCCTCCATAATACCTGGTGGTAGGGGAGGTAAACGTGCCCTCCCCTCCAAAACCCTCAGTTTGTTTCTCAGAGTCCACAGTCTCTCATGGTTGGTCTTCCCCTCCAGTTACCCTCAACTCCCTTCTCCTCTCCATCTCCCAATGTCTCTGTGTTATTCCTTATGCTCCACAAGTAAGTGAAACCATATGATAATTGACTCTCTGCTGGGCTTATTTCACAAACTGGAATTTAAATAAAAACTTAAAAAAATGGATCAGCCAAGGTTAAATCATGATTAGATTCATTCCCAAACTAACTACTTATCCTCAAACTTGACTGGAAACCAAACCAGCTATCAAAGGAATCGAATCTGGGCCATTGTATCAGGCTATTGCTTTAAATAACCAAGAAAGTTTATTGACTCTTATATTTGTAATTTCAGTGGAAAGATAGGTAAGGGAGTCTGTTTCATTAAGCAACTCAAAAATATCATTTAGCAAGAATCCAGTCTTTCCTATCCATCCACTCAGCCTCCACAGGGCAGGCAACTTCAACCCACAGCTTTCTCATGGTGGCAAAATGGTGCCAGTTCCAGGCTTCACAGTGACATGACACAGTAGCCAGAAGAAAGACAGTCTTTTCTAATACCTCTCTCAGAAGAATGAGAAGACTTTCCCCCCCACCCCCAGAAAGGCCAAGCAAATCTTTCCTTTACCTTCATTGACTTATTCATCTAATAAATATTGAGGACCTATTATGTGGCAGGCACTTGGGATTCATCAGAAAATAAAAATTTCCATCTTCAGGAAGCTTAAGTTCTAGCAGAAGCTTATATTTTAATGTCTCTTGAGTATCATTTGGGCTGTTCTATGAGCTCCTAGGTTCTTGGTAACCTCACTTGTTCCCTTTTGTCCCCCAGCTTTGGACATGGTAGCTGCTTTTAGCAATTCCTGATTTCTGGTTAGCTGAATGTCTCCTTCTTGCTCTTTCAACCCAGAAACACATGTGTGAACAATCTCTTATATTAAATCACCCTCTATTAGAAAGAACATGTATCTCCTTTCTTGACGGGAAGAAAACCCAAACAAAGGTCTAGCTTCTTCTAGACAGAGTTGTGAAGGTAGGATTGAATCCTATGCAGGCACAAAATCGCTGTCTATGCTAACTGATTATTTTTCACCTCCTGGGAGACTTCCGTTCAAAAGGTCATGAGTCAACAATACTAATGGGAATTTCTGATTTCAGTAAAGGTGGCACTTGTCTGGATAGAACTGGCAAATTGACCTGCAGGCAACTATCTGCACAAATGGACTTGAGTGGAAAAGAGGAAACCTACAAGATGTTTTCTGAATGGGCACCTAGAAGCAGAGAAGCTACCAGAAAAGGGAAGGAATTATAGGAAGATGGCACGGGGATACTTCATCTGTCCAGCCACATGGCCTAAACCTACTCCCCCACCCAGCTCCCACAGGCTTACATGAAGCTCAGCTGGGAGAACTATTCTCTGACTCTGCATAGAAGTCTGCAAGCTCTGGCTCCTTCTTTCTTGGGTCTCATTCTAATCAGGCTCACCTCTCGTGAAGGTCACAAATGGCCCCTGTGTTGCCAAATCCATTGCTCAGCTGTCAGTTCTCTTCTTACTTCCATATCAATGCTGCTAATCTTTCGTGTTCTTTTCCAAAAACTTGTATTCTAGAGACAGTCAGCTGCTCTGAATGAATGCCAAATAGCTAAAGGAAACAAATCCATCTAATAATTCAACTAATAAGAATGATGACAACAATAATAGCTAACATTGTTGAGCTACAATTTGCCATGTGCCAGACACTTTTCTAAAGCATTTTATGCAGATTAATCCTCACTGCTATCCTGGGAGATGAAACTATTATCAGCTTCACTTTACAGATGAGGACCCGCAGGTATAGAAAGGTTGAGGAATTTGCCAAAGATCTCACTGCCAGCATGCAGACTGAGGGGTAGAGCCAGGCAGTATCCATAAATTCTGTATTAGAATTTTTTTTAAGATTTTATTTATTTATTTGACAGACAGAGATCACAAGTAGGCAGAGAGGCAGGCAGAGAGAAAGAGGGTGAAGCAGGCTCCCTGCTGAGCAAAAAGCCTGAAGTGGGGCCTGATCCCAGAACCCTGAAATCATAACCTGAGTCAAAGGCAGAGGCTTTAACCAACTGAGCCACCCAGGTGCCCCCCTATATTAGAATTTTAATACCATTATGCAGATATGTCTTGGTAGACTCTCTATCAGAAAACTAGAGAATGGAGTTCAAAGATGTCAGGTTCTTGGAAAGATCTCCATACTATTTTGCCTCTCTTACATCACTGACATAGCTCAGGCCTTGCTGGCTGTATCATACCTGACCAGAGCTGGGGGAGGGAGGGTCAGAGCAGTCACATAAGCCAGAAGGGGCATGCAGGGGCAGGAGGTCTGTAGACGCCTGCCAACACTCAAAAAAACCAGAATTCCCAGAGCAGGGCAAAAGCAAGCCTCAGGAGAAGATGCTCTTATGAAAGGTCAAGGGAGAAATCTTGGGAGAGTCCTAGGGACCCAGACACGAGGTTGGGGTTCCAGAGTAAAACCCCTATCCCTGAAAAAGGAACTAGAAAAACAAAGAAAGACAGTAGCAGTACAGACAAAGATTTTTCAGCAGATTATAAACATTAAGAATCAGGAGCAAAACCATAGGCTCCAAAATGGCAGCAAACCTCTCTCTCTGTCCTGCACCACCATGTCCCTTACACAACCTGGCACTAAGAGTATTTGCAAGTTCATGGTCAGTGGACTTTGAGCACATACCTGGCAAGAGGTGCTATACCAGGGTCTCTCATACTGGATCTAAGAGCGTTGGGCTGAAATTTCTTGACCATCTCCAGGTTAAGTATATATGAGTACTACTGAGTACTAACTTCTATAGGACAGGTACGAGTTCTACATGTCTACTAAAGACCAGGTTGAGGCTAGGTCTTCAATTTAGGGTCTTAACAGTCAAGAGTGAGGAGATGTGAAGAATAGGAACCAGATAGACACACAATGTCCTTTTATCTTTCTTACCATAAATACTCTTCAAATTTCTAAATTTCTGTGTCATTGTTTATTCAAGTCACACTACTGACAGAAGACTAAATGAACCACCGTGCGCTCCTGAAGTCTGATAAAAACTGATGGGATAGTCTGATATTTTTTGAATAATCTTTGCAATGGAGTCAATTAAGATCAGAAGCAGATTATTTCCAAAAATCCATTTTTTTTTCCTTTATAAATACCCTTTATTTATTGATTTCAACCTGGCTAAAAAGTCACTTGGACTTTTTTTACTCTTCTTGCGATTGTCCATACAAACAACTAAATACTAATTAACTAAATAGCATCAAAACTCAAAACCACATTAACCAATTGAAAAAGGGTTGAGTCACATGAGTACAGAGGTGCCTTTTAATTTTATTAATACATTGATTTCCCATTATCTGAAATTACACACTTGTGTAAAACTATAAATCAGTTACAACGCAACTTTCCAGAGCTCTTAAAATATATCTTGTTTCCTTGTCCCAATGGTGTATGTCCCTTTCACATAGTTTTATCCCATGAACCATGAAATCTCAGTCTCAATTATCAATCAAGACTTTAGTTCTGTGAACCCCCAGCATTGGGACGTTCGCATCACCCAAAAGATGGCATTGGGAGTAGGCTATTCTTCCTCATATTCCATTTTAACACTTCTGTCTTACAAAAAAAAAAAGACTTCTATCATAAAGAATAATGACAGAAGGAAATGGATCAAAGAGAATGAGTAGAAACTCTGCAGGTCTAAATCTGAATCAGAAGTAGTCATATATGGGGAGCCTGGGTGGCTCAGTGAGGTAAGCTTCTGCCTTTGGCTCAGGTCATGATCTCAGGGTCCTGGGATCGAGTCCCGCATCGGGCTCTCTGCTCAGCAGGGAGCCTGCCTCTCTCTCTCTGCCTGTCTCTCTGACTACTTGTGATCTCTGTCTGTCAAGTAAATAAATAAAATCTTAAAAAAAAAAAAAAAAGAAGAAGTAGTCATATAAACTCAGTATACCCAAAAGGACTACAGAAAAACAAACAAACAGATTTAAAAAAAAAGAAAAGAACCCTACGAGACAATTAGAAATATAAACACTGACTGGATATTTGATAGTATTAATGAATCAAGGCTAAATTTCTTGAGCATGATAATAACATTATGATTGTGTTTTTAAAGTAGTCCATCTTTTAGAAAAGCACACCAAAAATATTTTCAAATGAAATTCTGTGATGTCTGAGATTTTCTTAAATATACTGCAGGGGTGGAAGAAGCAGAGGTTGAATCTGGATGACGGACATAAGGAGCCTGAATGGTACTCATAGGTCTAGCTTCATAGATGATTTAGGGCCTTCAGTAGAAAATACTGGAGAGTCAGATCTAACATGTCTTGTAGCTCAAGGGTGAAGAACGCTTGTCACTTTTTCTTTCTTTTTTTTCTTTTTGCAAACTAAGATACATAATTCTCTTCCCTTTCTTTTTTTTTTTTCTTTTTTTTTCTTTTTTTTTCTTTTTTTGCCTTTTTTGTTTGTTTGTTTGTTTAAAGTAGGCTCCATGCCCAGCATGGAGCCCAACACGAGGCTTGAACTCATGACCCTGAGATCAAGATCTGAACTGAGTCAGAAGCTTCGGAAGGCTTGGGTGGCTCTGTTCGTTAAGCCGGAGCCTTCAGCTCAGGTCGTGATTCTGGGGTCCTGGGATTGGGTCCCACATCTGGCTCCTGCCTCAGCGGGGAGCCTGCTTCTCCCTCCCACTCTGCCTGCTGCGTTCCCTGCTTGTACTCTCCCTCTCTGTTAAATGAGTAAATAAAATCTTTAAAATACTGTTTCCTTCTGGTCTTTAACACTGAGAAATCCCTTGACCACCCTATAGCCTAAGATCTCCCTAAGTCCTCTGTCGATCTGGTAGAATGTCAGTTCCACAATCTCTAATGTGCAAAAGGTGAGGGAACATGACCCTTGTTTTTCAGTGCCCTCCCAGAACAACCAACCCCAACTCCCTTGAGATACCAACAGTTAGCATTCATTAAGAAAAGT
This sequence comes from Mustela nigripes, assembly GCF_022355385.1. NCBI lineage: Eukaryota > Metazoa > Chordata > Mammalia > Carnivora > Mustelidae > Mustela > Mustela nigripes. Next base: position 47,410,444 of record NC_081564.1, on the reverse strand, counting down.
AAATGCTAGCCACGTAGACACCATGAACAAAGCTCACTCTCCCAAGTTGAAAAAAATATATGGACAAGAAATCATCATTGCAATTAAATGGTGGCAGACATGTTCAAGGAATATTGCCGGGGTTCGATCTGTTTATGAATCTTGTGATAGATGAATGTGTGGAGATGGCAACTCGTGGGCAACAGAACAATACTGGAATGGTGGTAGGAGATGGTATCATCATGTTAGAAGCCTTAGAACGAGTATAAACAATGGTTGTGTTCATCAGAAGAATCAACTGCTTCCACATGTCCCCTCTCCGTAGGACCTGTTTTACTACAATATAAAAATCAGGTCATGTGCCTTTTCATACTGGATATTTTTGTTAAATAAATTTTTATAATAGTCAAAAAAATAAATAAATAAAAGAAAGTAAATGCCAGAGTTAAGTTTTCTTAGTACTAATTTCAATCACTCTGGATATAAATAATAAAAGAAATTATTTCCAGTATATATATATATATATATATATATGAACTAATGTTGATAATATTAAGTCCTTTTCCCCAAAATCCAATAGCTAGTGAGAAACAGAAGTCAAGATCCAAACCCAGATCTCACTCGGGCTATTCCAGGCTTGCTCTCAGCTGCAGAATGTCACCAGAAGGAATACATTCTTCTTTCCTCTTTAAATTCACAAGCACAAATCTCAGTGAGCAGTCAACATTTCTGGAAAATCCTGCTACATTATTTAGTTCATTCTTCCACTTTTCCATAAAATGATTTTATTCCTTTTTCATTATGCTTGAATGTCCAGCAACCAAGTCCTTCCTGTCCCTTCTCTCGTGATTGTTGACTTTGCCTCACGCTTCTTTGGGAAAATAAAAGCCATCAGAAAAGAAGTCCAATGTCTTCCCAAAACAAATCTGGCAGCCTGCGCCTATCTCTCTGTCAATGCTCCCTGACCTCTGTCTTGTTACTGAAGGAGATTTCTCTTCTGCATGGTATATTGTACACAAAGTCTCCTTCACCCATTCCCCCTTCTAGAGGATTTTGTCCTGAACAACTACTTCTCCCCTGCATTTCTGAGATTCTCCACCACTGCAGCCCATCATCAAAGAAGCATGCTATATTATCTACCATCTATAATAAGTAAAATAACAACTTGCCCTTTACCACCAGCAATGGCCCCATTTCTCTGTTCTCCTTCACAGCAAAGCACCTCAGAAGAGTTACCCCCCGGGGCACCTGGGTGGCTCAGTGGGTTAAGCCTCTGCCTTCAGCTCAGGTCATAATCTCGGGGTCCTGGGATCGAGCCCCAAGTCAGGCTCTCTGCTCAGTGGGGAGCCTGCTTTCCCCTCTCTCTCTCTCTGCCTGCCTCTCTGCCTACTTGTGACCTCTGTCTGTCAAATAAATAAATAAAATCTTAAAAAAAAGAAAAAAAGAAGGGATAAATACTCAACTTAAAAAAAAAAAAAAGAGTTACCCCCAATGACATCCTTCTCTTCCTCACCTTCTTTTCTCTCCTCAACCCACTACAATGAAGCTTCCACTCCCACCAGAGAAACTGCTGTTGTCAGAGGCTGGATTGACCTCCCTTTTCCCAAGGTTTGTGTGTGACTGATTAACCAACTTTCTCAAACTCTAATAACTCTCAACACAGTTGGTTATGCCCTCCTTCCTGAAACACTCTTCTCTTAACATCCATGACTCTCAAGCCTCCTGAACCAAGGCGCCCCATCTATGACTACTTCTAATTCAAGGAGCAGGAAGACCAGTATAGTTGGAATGTACCGTGGGATCTGAAAGTAGGATGACCCAAGGCTGGAACTCAAGGGGACACAGCATTATGGAAGACCTGTCAGGTGAGGAGAAGGACCGGGGAGATTTTGAGATTTAAAGCAGGTAATGAACATGCTTTGAACTGACATCTTTATATGTAACTCCAGCGATCTGTGAAAAGTGGGCTGCCCCGGTGCAAGAGCAGGATCATGGGCAACAGTTAGAAGGCTCCTAATAAATTCTCAATAAGTGTTTGTTGGCTTGAATTGAACTGGGAGGAAGAAAGGAAGGCACCAGTAAGCAGAAATGTCTGTAGGACAGAAATAGAACCAAAGAGTGAAACTCCAGAGGGTAGATAAAAAGCTTTTGGAGTTAGTGAGAGGACAATTTCACCCATGGGATTTGGCCCAGTTCCCAGCAAACACAAGAAATTCTCAAATAGGCTCCCTGTCTGGATGTGCCCAGGGAGCACATTTGCTCCTCCAAATGGTGAACACTCAGCCTTCTTCAGCACCCGTGATTACTATCTGGTGATGTTCTGCAGCAGGGAGAATTTGACTCATTATCTTTCCGTGTGTCTGTCACGTCCCGTTACTCTTCAGGTCCTGACAGAACACGCTAGAGGTGTGATGTGTTATTACTTGACACCAGTTACCCAGTGTTGCGCCTCATTAGAGGGAGCAAGGAAGGCACAGGTGAGGGGTAACCTGCTTTGTACTATCCCGACTCTCCCCACGACTCCATTAGTCTCTTGATCTTTTTGTGGTTGTCATTAGGGGACCAGTTTTATGTCCTGGTCAATTTCCAAATGACAGCTCTTAGTGTCAAAGTGATCAAGGAGAGCTGCTTTCCCCTCCCTGCAGTGACAGCGGCAGACAATCACAGGAAATTGATCATGTTGGATAAACTCACCTGATCCTAAAAATGATATTGGCTCCATGCTCCGGGGCAGGGCAAAAACAACTGAAAAATAATTGCCAGTACACCCCAAAGGGAAATTCTTTCCTCTCCCCAAATTTGACAATCAATCTAACCCAGCACACGTGACTAAAAATCACTGCTCTGAAGAACGTAATTCCACTTACACACCAAAACACCATGGCAATTTGGTTCGAATTGGGGGTCAGTCTGTCTCAGTTTTAATTTTTTCCTTGTGAAAGACCTTATTTACAAGAGCAGCAAAGACTTAATACGGAAACAACCACCACATCTACAACAAATAAGCATGTCCCACTGTTCATTCCTATTCATCTTGGTTAGTCTTCAGCCATGCTTTAATTATTCCCCCTCAATTTTTAGCACATTAAAAAAAATGTGGCACATTGAATGTTCATTCTCTACCTAATCTCAGAGTTAAATGTGCTATCTTCAGAAAACACACAGCAGTTTGGTTTATTCTAGTCTTTCACATGTGGAAGGTCTCTAGGATGTGTTTCTTCATTTCTCTCAAAGTAAGACATCCAACTTGACCACTGTGATTGAATAGGAGGCTTCCTGTACCCAGGAAAAACAGTTAGCATTTCTTTACATTTAATTTCCAAATGCAACCAAGGCTAAATTTTCATCTTGGCATCCTTTGAATTTTTAGGGAAGTACTGGGGAAGGCACTTTGGGGAAAGTTGCTCTCTGAATGAGTAAGAGAGCCCACAGGGTTAGGTTGTGGCTCTGTAACTTGGGCTGCTCTTTGAAGATCTTGAACTCTTTAAGGTATTCCACTCACCGCTCATAGTACCTCACCTTCCATAGCAAAATGAGCTGATGTTCATTTGTATGTTGTTTTGTATGTGTTTGATTTGTAGTTTTCTCTGTGACGGCTCTGCCCCCTCCCCAAGCCCCTTCAAAGACTAGAGATTCCCAGTCACCATGCTCTGCCCTATGGAACCTCCTACCATGTGCCTTGACACAGCCTACTAGGATATTTCTGGCTAGGGAAATGGCTCTGTTGAGTGTGGAAGGAAACAAGCAAGCCATCTGGAAAAGAAAGCCAGGTTCAGAGACCAAGCCTTGAACCAGGATCAAATTTCAGATCTGCGTTTCTTAGACTTTCATTGTTTAAATGGTTGCAAAGAGGTTCCATAGTCAACAAAGAGACAAGAAACTCTAGAAGTGTACAGTGAGAAGATTAATTGACAAGATCGAGGCAGACGTTGGAAGACAAATAACAGGCTTGCCCGGTGTCATCCAAGGACAGCACCTAGGCTATAAGCAGTTGTGTCCACAGTATTTCCCATCCATAAACTATAGTCTATTTATCTATATATCTACGCATCTATCTGTTTACAAAATAGGTATCTCTATTTCTCTTCAAGAAAAGGTATCTCTTTTCCTGGATGTATATATAAGAAGGGCCATTGAAATCAGAAGATGAAAACTGCAGTTGGAAATTGTGTGGTGTGTCTGGTTTCTCGATCTTTCCTAGAGGGCTTTGTGGTCAAGGAGTTTTAACAAATCTAAGGTTAAATCTCCTCAAGTATAGGGTGATCTAAGATCTCAGGAAGACTGAAGCTCAATCACATCGTTAGGCAGTGTGGGTTCAGGTGCAATTCCAGCCCCACTGCTGACTTTTCAGTGTGTTTCTTTGGCAGGCTTCCCAAATCCTGTGCCTCCATTTCATTAACTTTCAATGCGCCAATAGTAATGCCTATAGCGTTATTCCGAGGACTTCAGGAATGATGTATATAAAGCAACTAGCACTGTTCCTGGCACATTTTAGGTGATCAGTGATATGGGTTCTTTTCCCTTTCACCTCTATTTAGATTTCTAGAGATACACATCAATCCAGGTTTATAAAGTTCTTAGAAGTCCATACTTCTGATTTTAACTTGAGCATAACTATGAAGTGTTTACTTTTATTCTATACTCCTATTTCTGTCTTTCCTTGCCTATTTGACTAAAACCAAGAAGCCCATGTTATCCCGTAGAGTAACTACATGTGGCTATTGTTGAATATTTGAAGTGACTTGGACTATTTGAAATGTGCTGTAAGTGTAAAAGTGTAAAATAATGTGCTGTAAGTGTAAGTGTAAAATACATATCAGATTTAGAAGACTTAGTACCAAAAAAAGGTTAAATATCCCATTAATAATTTTTATACTGATTACACTCTTAAAATGAAAATATTTGTATGTGCTGAGTCAAATAAAATATATCATTAATATTAACTTGTCATGTTTCTTTTTCCCTTTTTAATATGGCCATGGGAAAATTCTTAATTATATATGTGACTCACATATATTCCTGTTGGACAGTGTTCATCTAGAAGATAAAGACAAAGGGATAACCCCGAAATCACCAAAGGTGAGGTGTTTGCCAAGTTCACCAACATCCTGAGGGCCAAACTCAAAAACGTCAAGGTGCACTTAATCCTTATTGACCTCAATCAGTCCCTATTGTATCTACACATCCCAAGAAATACTTTGCATCTGGCCCAGCTGAACTCTTCCCTTGCATTCCTGCTGCTTCTGATGATGACAAGGAAACAACCAGTGTGGAGAAAGAACAATGCTGTCTCTCAGTGTGGATGAGCCACACTGAACAGTGGAACAGTGGCTGTTCCATAGCCACTGGTTGTTAATGGCCTCTGGGCTGGGCTACTCAGTGGCAAAGTATCAACTCCCCATATTTTCTTGAGTATAATAATTGAGATGAAATTTCAAAACAACAGAAGAGCCTCCTCCAAACAAATGAGCTCACACCATTCCCCTAATCCCAATCAAGCCCTACATTTTTATAGCTTACCATAATAACCTTTATTTAAACATCAGCCTCTATTTAAAAGTTGCAGATTGGCCTGGCAGTGAGAAGTGTTTTTCCCATAGTAGGGCTTACAAAACAGAAAGATGTGCAGTCTGAGAGGGAGCAATTTAATCTTCCATTTGCTACTAGTTGCCAGATGTTGTCTTTGGACCATTGAATTCTTCAAGGGCACACACCCTGACTGATTGCGAACTAAGTATGGTAACAAGTTGTCTGTCCCTGTTCCACTGTAGTGGAAGTATGGAAGAGATTAAGTATGGAAGAGATTAGCCATGAGAGGAGGTTTGCATCAAAGGGTCTTTTCTAGGATTTAGCTACTGTTCCTGCCTTTCACTAGATGACAAAATACTTTTAAAAAATCATAAAAAACCACACAGCGTGCGTCTCAGGTTTCCAAGGCCCCATTTGTGAAGTGGTTCTGTGTACGAAATGGCATGCCTACACAACCACAGTGGTTTATTTTTCACTGGAGATTGTATATGTAATTTTCAAAGTGACACCTTCAGATTGCTGACAAAATAAAGGTGAACTCTTTCCACTCAGAATTCCAGTGACACATGCGTGCACAGACAAATTATTTATTACCCTGGGTTAAGTGCACTTTCGATTTTCCTCCCAAAGAAAGTTCAAGTTAGAGGTGACGCCATGGAGAATGAGGAAGCTACTGTAAACAACTGTCATGTTGTGCTCTGGGGGCGAATACCCCATTCTTTGATTTGACCAAATATCTTAAATTAATTTATCCACTCCATGAAATACAGATACAAATCAGATTTGCCTTTCTAAAGTGAATATAAATCTGTATTGTTTTAAAGAACAGATGTCATTGGACCACACAGGAAGCGGGATTAGGAGAGCTGTCCTCTTCGCCTTCATCTCTCAATTCTACCCAAACAACCATGGATTAATCACTTAATCCCTCTGGGCCTCTGTTTCCTGTTAGTACAGTGCAATAACTCCAGCTCTTCTCTACCACACAAGACATTTGGATGTCTAGCAGAAATAAGAGCAGGGTTCATTCCCCTGCCATAGCCACACAGGAGACATAGACTTGACTATAATCCCACTCCCCCCAAACCGGCCATCCAGCTCAAAATGAGAGCCAGAGAAGTAGAAGAGAGGTGTGTACAGCAGGACTCAATGAGAAAAAATAGTCAACTGAAGTCACCTCATCCTTAATGGTATCAAGAAAACTCAGAACTTTTAACTAACTTGATCTAACTTCATAAACCATTAAATTCCCAGTGTCTTTTCTGTCTATAAGACTCTATAAGCTTCTGGAGACAACGCAAAAGACCCTCCAGACAGGATCACCACACATGGTTTATTAATCTTGCCATGGAGAAGACATTCATAAAGCCAGCAGAGTAGGTGTGGGCAACTTTTGGAAAATGGGGTAACAAGTTGTCTGTCCCTGTTCCACTGTAGTGCTAAAGATGGACGGAGGAGAGAGCAAAGACATGTGGTGAAGAAGTAGAGAAAGGACAACCTAGGGTTCTGCCTAGGCCAGTTCTTGAAGTTCATTGTGTGGTAGAAGAGAAGCAGGGTATTATGTTGCATCCAGGACACTGAATGTGAAGAATACACTGTTTCAAAATATAAAACATGCAGAATTAAATGCATGGATTTTGAATATAAAATATCGGATTTCAACAAAATGTTTGTAGTTTGCTGCTTCGATTTATCCTGCTCAAGGGGACATACTCACTTCCCTTTGCTCTTAATGGCTCTTTGGTGCAAGTTTTTCAGAACTTATTTTCCTGGATTCTTCTGATACCATCAGTGGTATTTGTCACTCAAGTGTTTCAAAAGACAGATCCTCAGAGAGGATGATCACGGAGGCACAGGGAGCAGATACTAACTTTCATTCTTCTAGAGAACAAATGGAAATAGGTCAAACCAAAGAAAATGGTCAACTTCTGTGAGGTCCTCAGAAGTATCAGGCTGTGTTATGGGATGTTTACGGAGACAAATAGCATGCCTCCGTAAAGAATTCAGTGTGCAATAAACAGACCTAACCTATCTTTTTTTACTTTCAATCTACTTGTCAATAAAACTGAATTCAAAAAGCCCGGAGTTCTGTCAGGCAAATGGGTTACACTGGAGATTCTGTTTGGAAGCAAAGAGATAGAAGATAAAAGTTTCGCCTTTACACTTCTTCTGAACTTGGGGTTTTTGTTTGTTTGTTTGTTTGTTGTTGTTTTTTTTTTTACTTTAAAATGCTTTTGACAAGAGGAAACAACACATAAGACAGGACTTCTGCTTATAGATGAAATAACAGAAATTGAATTTATCCTCCTGCCTTAAACAACAATAACACCACCAACAACAAAACAGGACAAAACGTCTGACTGGTTTTCAGACATCAAACAGAAAACAGTGTGGAAGTGTGATCCCTGAGAGAAGGGTGACTAACTACAATTGATGAAGGCAGTTTTCAGACCACAGGGCAGGGAGGGAGAACCTGACCAAAGGCTAGCAGTCCTCCTAAATTGAAGACAGGGAGATCTGAGTTCAGAGAAGCCACGGCAGCTGAGATTTGAGGGATAGAGAATCATGGGTAAGGGAACTATATAGTGAGAGAGTTCTAAGTATCTGTAGAAGGCTCTGCTCAATTCATTGGCTAAATACTGATCTTCACGTGCAAGAGAAAAAAATTACTAGAATTGAGAAAAAGAATCATCAGAAATGAATACACACAATAATTTCCAAAACCCACACACAGATGGGAACAGTCTGAGCTTCCCACCCTGGACAAGGTGGAAAGACATTGTCACATGGGGCATCATGTAGAGTCTGCAAAAGGGTATTACCTTAGTGAGGGGATAAAATTAGACCTAGCCTAAAACCTGCTATGGACCTGCCCTCACAAAGCTTATAAGCAAATCAAAAAGACAAACTGATTTTAAGTCACTTAACTGTGTACCAGAACAAAACTCAACAATATTTTAAAAACACAATAAATTTTTTTTAAAAATCCAGCAAGCAAAAATTCATAATATACAGCACCTAATAAGAAATGATAAGATATGAAAAGAAGCAAAGGAATATGTTCTGTAATAAGAGAAAAGTCAATAAATGGAAACAAGCCAAGAAATAACAGAGATGATGGGACTAACCAATAAGGATGCTAAAACCAAATTTAAAAATAATAAAATGAAAAAATATAGCTAATAAGTAAAAAGTAAAGATAAAAATGGAACCATAAAAAATTAATCTAAAATTAGGCAGAAAATGAAGATAAAAGGAATAAGAACAGATGGAACAAATAGAAAACAAAAAACAAGATGAAAGTTTTAAACTCAATGAAATAGTTCATCACATTAAGTATAAATTATTGAAACACTTAAATTAAAATACAGAGATTCTCAGATTGGATTCAAAAGCAAGATCCAGCTATATTTATCAAGAAATGTACTTGAAATATAAAGTCAAGGAGAAGTTAAAAATAAAATAATAGAAAAAAAATTTTAATATTTTATTTATTTAAGAGAGAGAGCACTAGAGAGAGCAAGCACAAGTCAAGGGGAAAGGCAGAGGTAGAAGCAGACTCCCCCACAGAGCAGTGAGCCTGATGTGGGACTTGATCCCAGGACCCTGATATCATGACCTGAGACAAAGGCAGAGACTTAACTGACTGAACCACCCAGGCCCTCCAAGATGGAAAATTACATACATGAAAAATACTAATAAAAGAAAAGTGGAAGCACCTGGGTTCATCAAGAGGCCATAACAATCTAAAGTTACGTACCTAATAACACAATTAAGAGGATGTAACAATCTTAAATTATGTAACTAATAACAGAGTTTCAAAATATATGAAGCAAAACTGATTAAATTCAAAATAAAAATAGACAAATTCACAATTACAGTTGGAAAGTTCAACATTCTTCTCTCGGTAACTGAAAGAACAAATAAACAGAAAATCAGTGCAGGCACAGAAAATTTAAATAAAATTAGCAATGAATTTGGCCAAACTGACATTTATAGAACACTCCACTCCATAGCACCTTGAACAGTCACCAAGATAGACTATACTGTGGGCCATAAAACAAGCTTGTGCATGCATGTGTGCGTGCGTGTGTGTGTGTGTGTAAATTAATGAAAGTGAAAACAGAAAAACTATGAAAATAAAAGTTTGGATTTTGAAAAGATGAACAAAATTGACAACCCTCTAGCATGACTGGTTAAAAATAAAGGAGAAAAGACACAAATCACCAATATCAAGAATGAAAGATAAGATATCACTATAGATCTTACATTTAAAAAGATAATAAGGGAATATTTTGAATTTGATGCCAATAAATCTGACAATTTATATGTAATGATAATATTATTTGAAAGACACAATCAAAGCTCACTCTAGAAGAAATAGATAACCTGAGTAGCCTTATTTACAATAAAAATATTTAACCCATAGTTTAGAATCTTCACATGGAGAAAACTCCATAAGATTTGATAAGAGATATTATTTAGGAGTTCTTCCAAACATATAAGGAATAGATAACATAAATCATATGCTAATTTTTTTCATAAAAGAGGAGTGAACACTTCCTATCTCATTTATGAAACCTTGAGACCAGAACCAGACAAGGTTATTACAACAAAAAATAATTATGAACCAATTTCCCTCATAAACATAAACATTAAAATCTTAACAAAATTTTAGAAAATCAAATCCAGAAATACATAAAAAGCATACCTTATAACTAAGTGGAATTCCTCCCAGGAATACAAGATTGTTTTAATATTCAAGACCAATTGATATAATTTGCCATCCTAACAAACTGAAAAACAGAAATCACAAGTTCACCTCAATAGATTTGGAAACAGCATTTGACAAGATCCAAAGTCCATTCGCAATAAAAGCGCTCAGGAAACTAGGACTAGAAAGAAACTACCTCAACTAATAAAGAGCAGCTACAAAAACCCTAGAGCAGACATTATACTTAATGGTGAAATGCTTCACCCTAAAATCAACAATAAGGTTGATTGTTCCCTCAAAGACTGGGAGAAAATATTGCAAAATATATATTGGATAAAGGACATATATCTTTAAAATTCAACAGTAAGAAAAACAAATCAGTTAAAAGAACAAAAAATTAGGTTAAACACTTCACTAAAAAAATGATGCACAAATAGCTAACACAGAAAAAGATGTTTAATATCATTACTCTTTCAGGAAATGCACATTAAAACCATCATGAGATACCATTGCATACCCACCAAATGGTTAAAATTTTAAAAATTATGCTGACCAGGATAGAGAAGAACTAGAACTCTCTTCACTGCTGGTGGGATGCAAAAAGGTAAAGGCCCATTGGAAAATGGCTTGGCAGTGTTGTTTTGTTTTGTTTTGTTTTTTAAGTAGTCTCCATGCCCAACATGAGGCTCAAACCTATGACCTGAGACCAAGACGTGAGCTAAAATCAAGAGTCGGAAGCCCAACCAACTGGGCCACCCAGTCCCCCTGGCTGCTTTTTTTTTTTTTTTAATTTAAAAATACACATACCATGTGACTTTCAATCCCTCTAAGGTATTTATCAAAAAGAAATTTCAAATATACGTTTATACAAAGTCTTACACTCAAATGTTTATAGCAGATTTATTCATAATAACCAAAAACTAGAAACATACAAGTGTCCATCAATTGTTTAATGGATAAGCAAATTCCAATATATTCATTCAATGGAATACTACTCAGCAATAAAAAGGAAGAAACTAATGATACATAATAAGTAACATGGATGAATTGCAAAAATGTATGATATACAAGAGAAACTGATCCCAAAAGACTGCATCCTTTGTGGTTTATGTGAAACTCTAGAAAAGACTTAGCTAGAAAAAAACAAAAAGTAAATCAGTAATTGTCATGGTATAAAAGGGAAGAGGAGGAGAATACCCACAAAGGGGCACAAGAGAACTTTTGCAGTGATTACATTTGCTAGTATAGACATCCGTACTGAAATTTTCACATGAATATACTGTTTTCATTTCTCTTGGGTATATCCCTAGGAGTAGAACTGCTGGGTTGTATGGTAACTCTATGTTTATCTTTTTAAGGAACTATATTTATATCATGATTGCAGTGATGCAGAATTTTAAAAATTGTACACTTAAAATTGGTCAGATTTATTGCATATGATGTATACTGCAATAAAGTTCATTCTTAAGTAAAAAACAGAAAAGGAAAAAAACAGGAAACAGGAAAAAAAAATCAGAAATAACCCTGAATTATGCACTTTACTGACATACAATACTCAAATTAACAAGACGCCACCAAATCTCTATTTACTTTGTGCAGTGTAGTGCTCGCTTCGGCAGCACATATACTTTGTGCAGTGTAGACCCAGCCAAGTCCAAGATCTTTTTGTACCTGCTCAAGAATTGATAGGAATATAGGCATTAGAGAGAAAAAGCTGTTGTTTCACTCCTGGAGCCATCACCCACCAGCAGATGGGCATGTGGTATGTTAGTTCAGTTCCCCCCTAATATCCCCCAGTTCAAGCATCCGCCACCTCCTCTTGGCTCCTCTCCCACCCTTGGCAAAAAGCAATTCTCTGTGAGCATTTCAGATTAGGGTTTCCTTCTTTGATCTTTCCAGAGATCTTGTCCCTGGGAAGATTCCTACACTTGTGTGTGTGTGTGTGTGTGTGTGTGTGTGTGTGTGTGTGAGTTCTGTCGTTGTTAAAGTATTGGAACAGAACACTATGTGCTTAGTCCTCCTTCTTTTATCTTTCAGAGCTGTTTCCTCATCTAAAAACTACCGTCCTCTCCTCGCTATGTTGTTGGAGAACCAAGTAGCATAATGACGTAAAAGAACTGTCTAAAAGGGAAACCAAAGGGCACCTGGGTGGGTTAGTCAGGGAAGTGTTTGTCTTTGGCTCAGGCTGTGATCCCAGGGTCCTGGGATCAAGTCCCACATCAGATTCCCTGCTTGGCAAGGAGCCTGCTTCTCCCTTTCCTTCTGTCCCTCTCGCTCATGCTCTCTCTCTCAAATAAATAATCTTTAAAAAATAAAATATAAAATAAAATAAAATGGAAACCAAACAAAAGGCTTCTAATTAAAGCCAATGTGTTCTTTAGAGTGAGTTAAAAGCCAAACATGAGATTTCTCATTAAGAACTTAACTCTTCCACTAATAAATCTTTCTCATCTACATATGTCCTACTTGAGGCCTCCCACTCTTCCCAGGAAATTCCTAACGTTCATTTATCCACAAAGATAAATTAAATTAGAGCTGGGTTTTTAGAATGAGAAATAGATGAGAAAGAGGGAGAGAGAGGTGACAGAAAGGCAAAAGTTTTTTTCTTGTTTTCTAATGTTCTTAAAAGCATATTAAATATACTTATAGATATCCTTATTTTAACATGATAAAGCTGATGTCACACGCGGAGGAAAACCTTCCCCTGGAGTGGTCTTCTGAAATTCTGCCTTCAAACACAATGAAAATACATCTGTCTTTTCTCCACCCTAGAACACATCTTTGAAATTCTCAGACTTCTTCGCTCCTCTCAGCCAATAGAAGCAGGTTCTCTGCTCCTAATTGCACCAACCTGCCGCACAAACACACCTGATGGTGTCTGCTCGGTGGGGCCTGAAGGTTCTGTCAGGACAACGGGAAGTGCCGGACGGGAAAGAACCGGCCCACGGGGAGCCAGGCCGGGGAGGTGGTAGACACAGGGGCCAAGGCCGGGCATGGGCAGACCTGCCTTAACCTTGCTTCCTGCTCCAGCCTGGGCTCCACAGTGACACTAGGCATTTAAAACCCTAACAAGTAAACCCCGTTCTGCACAAAAGCAAACACACCTATCAGGTCTAAATGCCAACCGTATTGAGCTAACAAAGGAAAGCTCGAACTTGGCCAGAAGCATCAGACAGGGAAACCACCTCGCAGTCACGCACCCCCTGCCAGGAGACCAGACAAGGTCATTGACTCACTCCGCCCCGCCCCCCCACCCCTACCCCTGCCGTGGGTCAGCTGGCCATGCTGGAGGGGGCAGGCGGTTGTGACCGAGGCACTTGCTCACAGGACTTCCAATGCCATAGAGACGCCTGTGAATATCGAGTAATGGAGAGTGACATTCCTCATGTTGTGTCAGTTTTCACAACCAGCGAGACGGAGATATAGATGTCAGCTCCGAGGACAGGCCGGCTTCACTGCCCATGGACATCACACTGTCAGCACCTGTCCGCTCAGCGGGCTGTGTGCCTTGAAGTGGAGGAATATGCCTGATTCCTCCCCAGCCTCTCCTCCCCGGGCTGCAGCGGCTGCAAAGGGGGTGCCTCCCCTCGGTCTGTGCCAGCACATGGAGAGCAGTCAGGGGAGACCACTTATAATTATTGGACGCAGATGGTCATTTCATTAGCATATACACCAAGCAGCCTATCCCTCTCTCCTCCCGCACAAGCCCGTGGGCTCTCAGGCGGCGTATTTTAAGCAAAGAGGAACCTTCTCAGGCCACTCTGGAAGGACAACAGTTTGGTGAGACTGGCAGAAGCGAATGACGAGTTTCTGGGTTTGTGCAACTGAAGAGCCAGAGGCAGACACAGAAGCTCTCCCGTGCCTAAATGAGATCATCAGAGTGTGTGGCAGCTATCACTGGCACCGGTGGGCTTCTCAGCCCCTGTTCCGCTGTGTTTAGGTAGTGTGAACCCATACCAGGTTGTGAATGGTAGAAACAGACCCTCACAAGAACACTGAGCTAGGACTCAACTTGACCATTCACTGTCCCCAATGTGAAGAAGGGATCCCCGTGGCCAGGAATGGCTGGAAACTCGGGTCTCCCTCCACATTATCAATGAGAAGGGAACTTCAGGGACACACTAGCCAGGCGGTTTCTCAAACATTGTTCAAGTAGCACAGCTCATGTGCAAATAACACCTTTGAGTGAGCGCCAGTGTTTGGGACAGGAGAAGCAAAATACTTGGGAAGGAGAGTTCTGGAGCCCAGAGCCTGGTCCACCTGTCTCCCTTTCTTGAGAGTTCTCTGAGGAAATCCAGGTCTCTTCAGGGCACAGTTTGGAAAACACTGATTTGTCATGCTCTCGTTATGTAGAAGGGACAGAGTCCCCAGGAAAAATCCTCCTCTCCCTCTCCTGCTGCCAGGCGGCATTCCAGACGACCCCATGGACTCTGAAGCATTTCTAGCAAAAGCTCAGTGGAGTGGCCTCCCTGGACAAAAAGCAACTCGATTCACCTTTAGCTCTGAGTTCACTGACACATACCATGGGCTCCCCTAAGGGGTGACAACATATAGACCACCCAGTACATCCTGCAAAGCCCCTCCAAAGACACCTTAGTCTCGCCTCCAGGACCATACTGGAGGGAGCACACCACCCGCAGCCCATGTTATGTATTTTGTAGTAACTTTCTTTCTTTTTTTTTTTTTTTAAGATTTTATTTATTTGACAGAGAGATCACAAGTAGGCAGAGAGGCAGGCAGAGAGAGAGGGGGAAGCAGGCTCCCTGCTGAGCAGAGAGCCCGATGCGGGGCTTGATCCCAGAACCCTGAGATCATGACCTGAACCGAAGGCAGAGGCTTAATCCACTGAGCCACCCAGGCACCCCTTGTGGTAACTTTCTAAGAAGGTCCCACCTGCCCAGAGAAAAAGAAATGCGGAGGCGGGCATCTGCATCTGATCGATAAGAGCAGACCATCTGTGGGAATATACAGCCCCTACTCGTCTCACCCTCCCGTCAACAGGATTTTGTTGGCCGAGTTCTCTAAATAACCACACTTGGCCTGGCTTTCTGTAGATACCGCAGGGGAAAAAAAGTCATTCCGGTTCATAAACAGAAATTTCCTCAGATTCTTATCCATGTATCTTCTACACATTTTTAACTCTTTTCACAAAAACTTGCACCATTCTTGGGTCACCTGGGTGGCTCAGTGGGTTAAGCCTCTACCTTCAGTTCAGGTCATGGTCCCAGGGTCCTGGAATCAAGCCTCGCATTGGGCTCTCTGATCAGCAGGGAGTCTGCCTCTCTGCCTACGGGAGATGTCTCTGTCAAATAAATAAATAAAATCTTAAAAAAAAAAAAACTTGCACCATTCTTAAAACACGCAGCTCTCTGGAAATCGTATCTTAATCTCAGAGTACAAGGTTGATTTATACGCCCAGGCCCTCGCAACTCCAAGGCGACACCCACGTTCATTTCATGGTTCACATAAGGCTTCCTGCCCAGTGCGTCCTCCATGGATCTCTTCCATAGTCAAGTCAACATCAGTGCCTTTTTAAAAACATAGTAAATCTCTTTGATTGGGACTTGAGGCTGGAATCATTCAATTTGTGTTCAACTCAACCGTCTTACTGCCTCGTGTGCCAGGCTCTTCCTGGCATGGCCAGGGCCAGATCTCCGCCTGGGATGGAATGCCAGAGCATAAAAACAACAAACAGGGGCATTCGAGCAGGACAGACAGGCTTTCGCTGGCTCTCCTATTCCTGGGATTCCAGTGATGATGGACAGGAAAATGTCACGTGGTCACTGCTCTAAAAATAATAAGGCTGCTCCTCCCGTATACAGACAGACAGTGGCCTGAGCACACACCTACTAATTTCAAAGGGGAAAAGACAGATGCACATATGTTGCCTATGACTGATCTAGGCAATCTCCCAAATGCCAGGGAAAATATTTCTATAGGGAACTTGTTTCAAGAAGAGCCTATCTCCTGAAGCATTAACACTCTGTTCTTTCCTTTTCCATTTATTCATTCTATCACCTGACATTTATTGAACAACTACTACGTGCAGGCATTTCCGTGCACATGGATGCATTCTCTCACTCCCTCACCATGTATGGGTTCGTTGAACAACCAAGTACTGAACAGCTCTTTAGGGCCAGGAGCCTTGCCAGGTGCTGGGCATACAGAGAACGAAGACATCTGTCCCTCTCTAGAAGGTCAGGGGGCATTAGGGCTTAGTCAGTGGGTGCTTAGTACACAGCCCTTGCCAAGAGCTTTATGGCCATTGCCTCATACGAGACTCACAGCGATGCTGGCCCCAGTTTACAGAGGAGGAAACTAAGGACCCAGAACATTGGAGGCACTATTACAGGTTTTTCTAAGTCCAAAACTGAAATGCCTTCTAGCTGACCAATGACTATAGCCTAAGAGGAAAGGATGCACTATGAGAATGCGATGTAGAGGAAAACATCATAGCGCCATCCTTTCCATCCAAAGATGACAGCCATTTCTATTTCTCTTTATTTGCACCCGTGTTTAAAGAGATGAGAAACATGGAAAAGAGTTTGGTAGTTGCTCAAAAAGTTAAACATAATTACCATATGACTCAGCAATCCCACTCATAGGGAGATGCCCAGAGTAATGAAAGCATTTCTTTATACTAAAATATGGACATGAATGTCCATAGCAGAGTTATTCATAGAAGCCCCAAAGTGAAAGCAACCCAAATCTTCATCAAATGGTCAGCAGAGGGGGCACCTGGATGGCTCAGTCACTTAAGCAGCTGACTCTTGATTTCAGCTCAGGTCATGATTTCAGGGTCCTGGGATCAAGCCCCACATCGGGCTCTGTGCTCAGTGGAGAGTCTGCTTAAGGATTCTCTCAAAAAAAAAAAAAAACTTCTCTCTCTCCCTGTACCCCTACCACCACTCTCTCTATCTCAAATAAATAAATAATTATTTTTAAAAATGATGAATGAATAAACAAAAAGTGGCAAATATTATTCAACCATGAAAAGGGAAGGCATCCTGATATATCCTGCAAGGTGGATGGACCTTGAAAACACTTTGCTAAGTGAAGGAAGCCAGACACGAAAGACCACGTGTCGTGGGATCCTGTTTACATGAAATGTCCAGAATAGACAAATCATACACAGAAACAGAAAGGAGACGATCGTTGCGGGGGGCCTGGGAGGAAGGTGCAAGAGAAAGTGACTGCTAACAGGGCACAATTGTCTTCGGGGGTGATGACAACGTTCTAGAATTAAACCATGGTCATGGTGGATGGTGGCATAACCGCCTCCTGAAGATACCAAAAGCCACGGAACACTGTGCCCTTTAAATGGTGACTTCTATGATAGGCAAAGGATATCTCAGTTTGAAAAGAGAGCGTGCTGAGTGGACTACCGTGAGCCCAGATGCCAGGGAGGATTCTGAGCCTCCTCCCCTCTAACTCATGGCCCAAGGAGAGTGTCAATGAAGGACCCTTTCCCAGTTCCTGCCTCTTCAGCTGCTCACAGCAGGGAGAAGTCAGTCTCCTGGACACTCCAGGAGTGTCCAGGACACTCCAGCCCCCGTGCAGAGAAGCCAGGAGGGCAGCGCTTGGCAGAGCTGGAAGGCAGGTGATGTGTGTCTCCCCCGCTCCCAGCTGTCCTTTCCCTAGGCTGGCCCTGGGCCTCGAGTCAGGAGGCCCTAATCTCAGCCCTGCCAGTAACTTGCTTTCTGACTTCAGAAAAGCCTTAGTGCTCTTTCAAATAGGCTAATTCATCAGACTTTTTGCCTTAAATAAATGAATGGGGAAGAGAGAGCTCGTCCCTATCCATTTTTTTTCTCTTCTCATAGGATGGCAGCTGCCTACTTAACCTTGGGTAATGCTAAAAATCGAGCTAGCAGCCATTAGATGTAAATGCAAAACCAATTAGCACTTAGCCTGCCCGTTCTAAGGTGGACAGCTGCAGCCCTGGAAATCTCCTTCCAAGGAAATACACCTCCATCAGGGGTTCCCAGGGAGGCTGAGGAACTCTCAGTGTCCCGGAAGGGCTGGCTGGGTGCTTCAATTCATTAAGTCATAGATCTTCGGAGCTGGAAGAGTCTTCCAGCTCATTTAGTTTAGGTTTTTCATTTTATAAATGAGAAAGCTGAGCCCTGGGCACTTCTATTCCTTATCCCCAAGTCACAAGCTAATAGAGGCACAACCCCATTCTCTCCTGCCCCCTGCTCCGGGCTCTTTTTAACCCAACACACCATTCCTATAGAGTCCTCTCTCATCTGTTGAAATCCTGGGCCCAAGATGACCAAAATACATTTGTCCTAATGCCAGCATCAAGCCCGATGCTCTCTGAACGCACTGTCGCCCAGACATTAGATGTGATCCATTTGGGGCTTATTTGCGGGTCCAAACAGAGCAGGACCCTAATTATATGAAAAGCAAGAAAAATCCACGAGCATCACTTAGGAGAAAGTAAACACTACCCCTAAAATTCTTAACTGTGAGAGTCTTAACTCGTGAAATTTTCCTCACCATCAAGCATCCGGTCTATGGATTAAGGTGACTTCACCTTAAATTGAGAGAAAACTCAACTCTTGCCTGAAAGTGACAGAAAACTCAACTCAAACTAGTTTATGAAAAAAGGAAATTTATTAGCACACACAGGTAGACTTTAGGCAAGGCTCGCTCTAGGTTTCTAAAATGTCACCAAAGATTCGGTGTCCCTTTCTCTATTGATTCTGCTCTCCTCCCTCTTGGCTCCATGATCACGGAAACTCACCTCATTCCAGAATTTACACACTCTTCTCTTTAAGATCAGCACAGAAGAGTAAGCACCCACCTCCCTGAGAGCTCCAACAAAAGGCCAGGAATTCTGTCTCAATGCCTCAGATTAGCCCGACAAAGATTTTTCTCTTCTTCCTTAGAAATATTGCTGTATTTTCATCCTCTGTGATACTACAGACTAATTAATAAAGGGTCATTAAACACCAAAGAGAGTTCTCCTGCCATTTAACCTTTATTTATTAATAAAGATAATCTCAGCATCAAACCTCGCCTTTTGAAGAGTGGCTTTCTTACTCAGCTTGGACACAAAAAACACATTAAGGGGGAAAAAAGCTTACAAGAATCTTCAAGGTCCACTCAATATTTTCTCTAGACTAAGAGATTATTCTCTGGAGGTTTGAATTGCTAATTATAATACACAGTTTGAGACCTTGAAATTGATCTAGTATGAAAACAGACTAGAGCCTCCTGCTATCTGGGATGATTCATCAAAGCCAGAAAGTGTGCCATGTCACCAACCCCTCCAATAAGAGGAAATTGCTGGAAAACACGTTATTTTTATAGAGTCATTTGGTTTGGCAAATACATTTGTGTGAGTCAGGGTCGGCCCCAGGCAAAATGTGAAGTAGGAAAAGTTAGATTTTCACTGTTAGCAGCACTCCTCACCCCAATCTCCCTTTGGAGCAAAGCTTTTCTCACCTTTCAGTAGCCTTGACCATTCCCACACCCATACTCGTGCCCTCGTGTTGCACTCAGGATGTCCAGAATCCCCCTCTTTGGAGCAGAGGTCTCCAAATGATGCTCCGTCATCATTATCAACAAACATTAGTAGAACACCTATAATGTGAAAGCATTTATGGGGTGAGTTGGACATCTGCCACTTTTTTCCTTGGGGACCGACTCTTCCTTACTCTGCAATTCGTGTGAAGCTATCAATCAAAGGGTACTGGGGTGCCTGGGTGGCTCAGTAGTTTAAGCCTCTGCCTTCAGCTCAGGTCATGATCTCAGGGTCCTGGGATCGAGCCCCACATCGGGCTCTCTGCTCAGCGGAGAGCCTGCTTCCCCCTCTCTCTCTGCCTGCTTCTCGGCCTACTTGTGATCTCTGTCTATCAAATAAATAAATAAAAATCTTAAAAAAAAAAAAAAGGGTACTACCTCCCCTAGCAAATGGGTGAACCTGTCACTCAGGCTGGACGGGACAGATGGATGACTATGTGACCCAGATGAGACCAATCAGGGTCTCTCTTAGGGATGGCTATTAAGGCTCAGACAGAGAGCGTATTTTCTTCTGCTACGTGACCCTATGCTGTAAGAATCACAGAAGCCTGACACTGACGGTCCACCCTTGGGCCTGGGAAGGAAATCAAGCCAGAAGAGAGGAGAATGGAAAATGGGAGAGATATGGTCCTTAGAGCATCATGGGAGGACTGGACTGATCTGCACCTAAACTTTCATCCCTCAGCTTTGCATGGACCTAAGCCATGAAATGATCTCTTTAGTTAGATTTGCTCACACCATTTCTCTGGTTTTCAATCTGAGTCTTAACTGATACAACAAGATATAAAGACAGGCAAAGAATCAGCAAGCTAGCACATCATCAGCCAAGGAAGGCCATGGCCATATGACCCAGGTAAGAAATTTTAAAAGGAGCTATCGACAACACCAGCTTCCTCACAGAGCTCATGGCTTCCTAGAAATCTGGAACCAGCTGTCTGATCCTGCGGCCGCGTGGTCTCTCTACTCTCTTGGCTCTTAGACCCCCATGCTGACTACCCAGCACCCTCTCACCTGCTCTTCCATTCCTTAGCTGCCTTTGAAAACTTTGTCCCACATCATTTTGAAAGGCTCCTGGCTTTTCCTAGTGGACAGCACATTTTCAGCATTCCTTCTTTCCTTCCAGTGTTAACACAAGCTTCCTCTACAAGCCCTGATGCACTCAGACCTCAATCACCGTACAGTTAGTGCCCCTTCCGGATCACTGCCCATTTCATCCCATCTTGTTTCTGTCCCAGGATTTCTGGTCCGAACTCTTGCAGAACAACCTCCTGACGCATGAAGGAACTCATGTACGAGAATTCTCTACCCAATATCTTCATCAAAATCACCATCACCGCCATCACACCTACCCATTATTTGTCGGGCACTTATACTGTGCTATACAATTCATACCGATCATCCCAACTTGCCCCAGATTAACAAAACTACAACCTTTCCAACTCAACAAAAAGAGTGCCAGGCTGAATGGCCACACCTCCTGAAACAGAACTAATTCCTGAATCCAGAAACCAGCTGTATTCCTCACTCTCCAACCCCTGTCTGCCTTCCCTTCCATGTCATATATATCATTGACGCTGCAGGCTAGGTTTCTAGGGACCATGGAGATGTTACCAAGACTTCCCGTCCGAACTCATTCTATGGATTTTCGACTGTGGATTTCCCTGTATATCTCATTGTTAATAAGAATAGGGTTAGTACCACATTGGACCAGTATAAAGAGTCAAGCTAAGGATAAACTTAAGCTAATGATAAAGGACCAACGAGGGGAAGAATCCATTAACTGCAGACTTCTACCTGCTAGTGTCAAGCTAGATAAGAATTTCTGAGAACTCTCTCAGAAACAAAACTAGGTAACATTTACTGATTCTTGCTATGTACAAGACACTCCCTCTTCTCTATTCGCTAGACATATCATCTCATTTAATCCTCACACTTCCAATGAGCTGGGTGCTATGATTCTTCCCATTTTATTGTACTGAGGAACCCGAGGCTGAGACTTTAAGTAACTTGACCAAAGTCACATGGTGGATCCAGCTTCCAAGTATTAGCTTGCTATGTACAAGACACTCCCTCTTCTCTATTCCCTAGACATATCATCTCATTTAATCTTCACACTTCTGATGAGCTGGGTGCTATGATTCTTCCCATTTTATTGTACTGAGGAACCCAAGGCTGAGACTTTAAGTAACTTGACCAAAGTCACATGGTGGATCCAGCTTCCAAGTGTTAGCTCTTAACAGCAATGTGCCACTCAATGGTGTCATGAACCAGAACATCGTTCTCTTGACATCGTCATCAACATAAATATCAGTAGAGGGTGGCCTAAGGGTGGGACAACTATCAGTAGCATATTCTTTTTCTATTGCTGTATAACAAATCACCACAAAACTCGGAACTTAAAAGAACATACAGTTTTTAATCTCACAGCTTCACATGGCAGGAATTTGTGCTTAATTTTGTGGGATTCTCTCTGCACAGTCAAGGTACTGGTGAAGACTGGGCCTCATTCAGAGCTCTTCTCTAACCCTCACCACGGCCCTCCTCTAAGCTCCCATAATTGTTGAAAATGTTCATTTCCTCGCAGCTGGAAAACTCAACACTTCCTTCTTTTTCAAGACCCCCGCATGAGAATTGTTCTGACCTCAGGGAGGCTCCCCTCTCTCTTGTAAAGGGTTCATCTGATCAGGTCAGGCTCATCCATGATAATCTCCCTTCTGCTGAACTCAAAGTCAACTGAGGAGGGACCTTAATTACATCTGCAAAATGTTTCCTCCTTTGCCATATAATGTAACATAATCACTGGGTGATCCCCGATCACTTTTGCCATACTCTATATGAAACACATATAGATCCTGTCCCCTTCCAAATTCCAAAGGCATGGGTCATGCAGATCATCGTAGAATTTTGCTCACCATACTCTCCATACTGTCTTGAACTGGTTGAGTAGCTAGACTTGCTACCCACAGATTGAACCACTCTCCAGTGTCCTGATTCTAGCAGGGCCTCAGTCTAGAGTCCAGAACCTGACACCCACTACCGCTGCCAGAACCAGAACACATCCTTCAATGACCAAAGATCCTGAGTCATGGTGGTTTCCCGGGTGGAACTGGCTCCTCTATCCTTTGCTCAGACCTGCTTGCCAATACCTACCCCACCTGGGGGAACTGCCCTGCCATGAGGCACGCAGTCCTTGATGGGTAACACCTTGTGTGGCCACAGCATCAAAAGATTGAGGACCATCCCGACAAGAAAACCTGAACCAAAGCCAGTGAGTCATCGATCCACAGAGAAGAGGCACAGGGTAGAATCCAAGCAAGAAGCATCGTGACAGAACCCAGGATGGTACATGGACAAGCATCAGTCCCTGCTTCTCACTCCCACCCAAGTGACTCCCTCTGTCCCTCTAAGTCACTAGCCCAGTTCCCAAGCCCCTGGGATCTGATGCCACCAAACAGAGACATAGAGTTGAAAATAAAGACAAGATTTGACAAATGAATGATACAGGTAATGAATAGCAATGGAGGAGGGCTCAAACCTTCTCTGATAACTTAGAAAGAGATAAGAATTGAAGCGGCCAATTGAGGTAGAGTTGAGTTTCAATGTCAGCAAGGTGCATTTAAAACCAACAGAGTATATATACATTTACAAAGGCACAGGGTCAAGACAGCAGAGAGTCTATTGAAAATACTTCTCCCAGCTCCTTTCCAATCAAACTAGACTTCCTATCTCCCATTCCTTGGGGCCCTAATCTCTTTCCACCATCTGATAAACTAATCCATGGGAAGGTGCAAACCAATTGATGAGTAGCATATTTGCATTTTAATAGGGACCTTCCAGACAGAGAGCCTTAAACCCAAGTAATGGTTACAAATATTGGTCCTCTCTGGTACTGTAAGTTGGTAGAGGAGAAATTATAGGGCAAATAAGTTTTCATTTTTCCCCTCGAATCACTTTTTGACCATGGTGCTGGTGCTCATCTCAAAATTCAGCATTTAAATAAAACTCAGTTTGTCTGGTAAGACATTTCTCATGGGAACACAAGTATTCGTGTCTCATGCACCTTAAGCCTAGCTCTGTGAGTAAAGTTTGCTCATAACCCCCTGGTATTTTCTAAATATTTAAAGTCAAATGATAACTTTATACAGGCAAGAGGGGTCTTTTGTGCTGGGGAGGGGGCGTCTTTGCTGGACAGGATGGGAAGGTCCCTGAATGTCTTTAAAACCCTGTAAATATAACCAGTTGCGTTGGGATTTTTTTTTTTTTTTTTTAATTCTTAATGCTCTCAAGTTTGGGAAATCTTGTGGAGCAACGACTAAATAATAATATAAATCACAAAGGAAATCTCAATTATTAAAAAAGATTACAAATAGCAACAAGTCTTTTCACATCAAGGTTTTCTTTTCCTTTGAGGTGTAGTAGTAGCTCTACTCTGGGACGGCTGTCCTGGAAGAACATAAAATGAGAGGTAACTATGAAGTATTTACATTTTTCCTACTCTCCCTCACACTGGTTTCCTAACAGCTCAGGTAGTACTTGTTGTCAAACCAAAGTTAAACTTTGTGATATCACCGATTCTGAGGTAAATACATGAATGACCCACAAAATACACAGGACCAGGAGTCTGTGGCAGAAGAACCCGTAAAGTCATTTTTGAGACAAGAGAGAAAGTTTGGTTGGGACCCTGTCCTTCAGCTTCCTTTGGAATATGAATGAGTCTTAAACTTTTTGGACTTTGTGATTGCCCGTTAGCAAAATGCTGATCAGCCACAAAGTAGTGTCCTGAGAGCTTGCCGAAAGGTCCTTTTTGAAGACCCAACTAAAATCAAAGTTTAAAGTATTAATTATTTTGTATTATTTCACTCATTACAATTCAGCTCTAAAACATAAGGGGATGTATATACAAGGTTACTCTTGTAGGCATTCTATAAAGACTTCAAAACCAGGGTCTATAATTAAGTATGTAATTAACTTTTACCACATCCATACGGTAGAGAAATTGGCTTCTTCCAGGGGACTTTATTGGAACGTTGATTAAAGTTGAGCCCAACATGGCTATTGTTGGTTACAGAGCTGTCCCTGACATTGTATCAAGTGCTTCTGGTTCTCAGAATAATGATACCTTTAAAGACTTTTCTCTCTTTTCTTTCTTTTTTTTTTTTTTTAATTCCCAGAAGAGCTGTTGTAAGCTTCTTCCTTTCTCTAGAGTTTAGCATATGCACCATTTCAGACCAAACACATTTCTTTTAAAAACCCACATATCAAAACTGTGCCCTGCATCTTAATGCCGTCTGTGCCCCAGTATGTAATTTGTTTGGGGTTTTTCGGTTGCTTTTTTGTTGTTGTTGCCTTACTTTGAATAAGTAAATTAACCAATGAATGCCTGAGGACACGCAGCACATGTTCCGGGGTTTGTGACACAGGAGGGCATAAAAGCAAGGATGGTAATATCTGCTAATAGAACTTCCCATCCCACGAGGGGGTTTTCATTTCTTTTGTTTGCACAATTTGAAAAGGCAAAGCTACCCCTTTAAATGACATGAACCTTTTGTCCCTGTGAGATTTCGGTTATCAGGCCACAGTCTGTCGGTTTGAAACCATTTCCTTCCCAATTAGCTTGCAGTTGGGTGGTACCTCGTGCTGTTTTGCGGTTTCTCTACCTTCATGTGACCTTCACCATCCTCTGCAGAACTCTCTGGTTAGCACCAAAAATCACAGTGATGCAGAGAGCCACCTGGGGTGTTTGCTCAAGAATTTTGTGCTTGAAACCTGATAGCTCGAGCGGGTCGGGGGTGGGGGGGGGTCCCCGTGTCTCATCCCTAGTTGAAGGTTTCCTTCTTTTCCTGTGACTGCAGGGAATAAAAACCCAGGAAAATCTCCCCTCGCAGTCAAGGCATTAGCAGCAGTGCTGGGGAAAACACCTTTATCGGCAGATTCTATCTCTCCAACCCCGATCTCTTTTTCGCTGAGATTTGGGCTGTCCGTTTCCCCTGAAGCCAATCCTCTCTAGCTATTTCCCCCTTCCTCCCTTCCTGCTCAGAATGATTGCCTGCAGACTGAAACACACTCTTCTCTCCGCCAGATCCCCCCTTAATGATAGAATACAACTGGACAGCAAAGAATAACAACATAAGTGGGAAAAACTTAATGAGGTGCAAACACCTAGACCGCCCCCCCATCCCAGAGCATACCTAAATTAAATACAAGCTCACCCAGCATTTCCATCACTAAGGCAAAATCTTTTTACCAGCGTGAACTGCAGCCTCTGATAACATTCAAAGGCTTAATTAAGGAAACCTTTAAGTCCAAATATAAAAGAGATACCTGTTTCCACGACTATATGGGGGCATCATTAAAGTGACAGAGGGAATGGAGGAACTATCGTAGGATCACTTAAATTGTTTTAAGTAGAATCTTTAAGTTAAACCGTTACCAAGTTTCTTACATTCTCAATAAAGTAGAAAGTTATTTGGAAATTTCAAAAAAAGGACAAATCCTTAAATAGCACTGGTTTCAGCCTTGTTCTACCAGCAAGGAAACCGTGATCCAAAAAAAGTCAAGGCACCCAATCCAGATGGATGAAGTGACCCAGCGTCATTAACCACACAGCTAAGTTCAAAGGCCAGCTCTCTTAACTCTAAGCTCCTTGTTTGTTTGGGTTTTTCCCCCCATACTGTTCTGTGGGAATCAGAGGAGGCTTGAGAAGTAACGACAGAAAAGAAAGGTCTAAGTCTTCAAAACTGTTTATTCTGCATTTTATTTGGAGTCTGCCTCTCTTGACATCTGAATCATCGGCCTTTCGCTGGGTGATGACTCTGAAAAGGAAGAAAAATTGCAATCCAGCCTAAGAAGTTGATCTGACAAAGAAGGCGAGATACGAAATGTCGCCAGGGTTCAAGCGAAGCAGCCAGGCTACACAAAGAAGCCCTCAGTGCCCTTATTGTCCAAAGAGCCTTAGCCTGAAAATCAGAACTGCCCCCAAGCCCTTCCATCTGTCAATCAAAAAACAGGGGGCGGGGACTGAGAGCGCTAAAGTGATGAGTTTCCAAGTGAAACCTGAGGAGTGCCAACTGTACTTTCTACTAGAGAGACATCTACCCCTCCATCATGGCTGTCATCGGAGCTGGCCATCCTCATGGCTATCATCAGAGCTGCACCGACTGAGCACCTAGACACCCCCAGAATGGCTACATTGTAAATGATAGACACCCGCAAGCCCCCGCAAGCATGCGGAGCAGCCCGAACTACAGGCGTTATTAGCGGTACTAGGAAATGGGCTGACGACTTTGAAAGGGTCTGCCAGTTCCTTATAAAACTAAACACACATCTACCCTAAGCCTCAGCAAGCTTCTCCCAGGCACTTACCTAAGAGCAATAAAATATATATTCCCAAAATGACCAGTACGAGAATATTCGTAAGAGCTTTATTCATGAAATGCTAAAACGGAGAAAAGCCTGTCTGTGAGAAAACATAAACAAACGACAGCGTGTCTATAGGATGAAATGAAGGGAACACACTCCTGATGCGAACAACAGTGTGGATGGCTGGGTGTCCTGAAAACATGATGCCCAGTGAACGAAGCCTCACACGAGAGCCCCGTGGTGGAAAATTCAGAGCAGCGGCTGTCTCTGTCAAGGAGGGATGGGGGGCAGGAATGGACTGGAAGAGGTGTCAGGGACCTGAGGAGATGGGAGTATTTTTTGTCTTGAAGGGGGCTGGGGTATTTAGCAAAACTCAGTAAATGTGCATGTAAATTTCACATCAAAAGAAAACTATAAACAAATACTGAACTTAACTTGTACATGTGCTTTATGAATTATTTAGTGGGAAGTGCACCGATATCTGCAATTTACTTTGAAATGCATCAAGAGGGACGCCTGGGTGGCTCACTTGGTGGAGCGTCTGCCTTCGGCTCAGGTTATGATCCCAGGACCCTGGGATCAAGGCCCGCTTCAGGCTCTCTGCTCTATGGGAAGTCAGCTTCTCCCTGTGCCTGCCACTCCCCGAGCTGGTGCTCTCGGTCTCTCTCTCTCTCTCTGGCAAATAAATAAATAAAAACCTTTTTAAAGGTCTTGAAATGTGTCAAGAAAAGATAGAGTCCTGATGATGGAGGTGTGTTTAGACAGAGGATTAGATGGAGAGATAGATGCATGGTGAATTGAGTAGAGTAAAATATTAATGACAGAACGTAGGTGTAAGTATACATATGTTCACTATAAAATTCTTTCATCTTTGCTGTGTGTATGAAAAGTTTCATGATAAAATGGGGGGAGGACCGCTTTGCGGTATAGGATTGTGCTCAATCTACATGAACAAGACTCTGGGTCTCTGTTTCTGTCTCGGTCTCTCTCAAACACACACACACACACACACACACACACACACCCTGTTCTCTAGGAGTTTCCATTCCCAACTGTAAAGTTCATTAATCTGGTGTGAACACATCAGGAAGAACTTTCCCTAAGAGTCTATCCAGCATTCCCAGGAAGAAATGGGGTAGGCCTATAGCAATCTGGTGCTTTCTGACCACCTTTGGCTTGGATCCGGGATCTAATACCTAAAAGAGGGGTGGCTTGGGTGGCTCAATGTGTTAAGCCTCTGCCTTCAGCTCAGGTCATGATCTCAGGGTCCTGGGATTGAGCCCCACATCGGGCTCTCTGCTCGGCAGGGAGCCTGCTTCCTCCAGCCCACCAGCCTGCCTCTCTGCCTACTCGTGATCTCTGTCAAATAAATAAATAAAATCTCTAAAAACAATAATAATAATAATACTTAAAAGAAGTCATCGACACTCTCTGAGCCTGCTCTTCCCATCCGTACCTTGGACCATCATCACCTAGCTCTGCAAGTCTGTATGAGGATTGGAGGTGACGTTGGTCACGGTCAACCCCTAAGCACTACCAAGTGTCAGCGGATGGACGTCTCATCAGGTGGGCCCTCAAGAAGCAGCCCTCGACCCCATTTGATAACAGGTTAACTTGAACATACTCGATCGTTCTTCATTTAGGGAAAACTATGTTGGAGCAATGCCCTGTCTGGAAACATACATCCTCACTTCCTTCAGAGTGTGTCAAATTTCATAATCTGGAGGTGGCATGGGACTCGGATGAGAAGGAACATCCATGTCCTTTGCCCTGAGCACAGCACCATACAGATCAAAGTAGACAAAACAGTACCCCTGAGCCGGGGCAGGGCACTAGCGGTCCTGGTTCATCTTTGTAATTTTTCTCACTTTAAACACACACAGGCATGTGCACATCACTGCCCTCACACCGCTAAGGACATCTTGAAGAGTGGGCTAAATGAAACACACTTATCCATTGGCTTTCTTATTTTCTCCTAAGGACCCCCACACCCCGCAGCCCCTCACACACACACCCCCACACAAGAACTACTTCATCAGCATTTCCTTGGCCAGCACAGAGCCCTGACCAGCCAAACAATAAGCGCTCTGTTTCTTACAATTGTGCTGGTGCCAAAAAAAAAAAAAGTTCTTTGTACCACTCCAAGATTAAAACCTTCCCCTCATTTTATGCGAATGCCTGTGTTTAGACATTATGAATTCTTAGAAAAAAAAAAAAAACTCCACCAGGATTGCCCAAATTGTATACAGTTGTCATACATCTCAGACGTTTTGAGGAGTATATTTAAAAACAAAAATGCCTGGAGTCTCCTCCCCTCCGCAAAGCCAGAGCACCCCCAAACAGGAGAGCATGAGATATTGGCCGTCACAGAGAGAGCCACCAGAATGCTTTGATTAACCCTCCCTGCCTGCTGAGAACACTCCCTTGCTTTGGGACCACTGCCTCTGATTGAAAGATTTTGTTTATGGGTTCAAAGGATGGCCCCTAATAAGGAAGTCTGGGAAATGGGAACCACGGTAACCTGGCAGAAGCCATCCACACAGGATAATTTGCAAGCGGAATTTTAAAAAAACACACACTCTCTGCAAGGGTAGCGTTTACCCTCCCTAGAGGAGACCCTACACATTACTTTCCCTAGAGGGTGGGTCGGACCCAGTCTCTCCTCGGGGAACGGAGGCAGGCATCGTGGCTATTGGTGTTGGCACCGCCATACCCAGAACACGCCCGGGCACATACAAGGTCCTCGATAAATGTGGCTGGACTAAATGATTAAGCTGCAGGAGGTGGGGCGGGGTGGGTGGTGTTCATATGCGTGGGTTCTAGAGCCTCCCAGGTCCAATCTTGCTCCACTCCTTCCTAGCCATCCAAACTAGCACTCTGTTTAACCTCTGTGTTCTTGCTGTCTCGTCTGTAAAATGGGAATAAAACTAGACCACCAGTCACGGGAGATGGTGAGACTTGAGTAAGTTAACACATGCAAAAACACATAGAACCAGTGCTTAACTTATGGTAAGTACTATATAGATGTTAGCTATTACTTTTATTTTAGCAGAACCGGTCACCAGAAGTATGATATCCCTGAGGTCTTCCCAGGCTTTCTTGGGAGAAAAATAAGAAGGAAACTGTCGGACTAATCATTGGGCACCTGACCACTAGCCCTAAGGAAATGAGGGATGCTGGAGGAAAAACCAGAAAGTCTTTCCTTCTGATCCGATGTACCACTGGTGTGTCATTACTCCCAGCACTGCCACGCACGCTTCAAATTGTCGCACTTTGGACCACAAACTGTTTGATCACCCAACACGTGATCCACGTCAGACCCTGGTTCAGAGAGAGGGAAGAATACAGCTGATAAATCACCGAAAGTTGACCATTGAGGACTTGCCACTCTCATTGAGGGGGACTTGTCTAAGCTTTTCAGTGAAGTCCACTGCAAAATGCAAAGAATAAGACCCTTAGACCAACAGGGTGGTGATGCCCTGGGCTGAGGAGGGATACCCTCCAGGAACATTGGAGCTCATATCACAGTGCTCAGAGGAGGACGAGCCACCAGGAAGGGCAGGGTCCTCCTGCAGAAGGAGCAGAGCACCACACACAGGGGCAGGAATGTTGGAGGGAGCTCAGGGTCCATCACGGCTGGTATGACAGATGATGGCAGAAGCCAAGCTGCCACGGATGCTGAGGTAGGGGACCAAGCGTCCTTGGTTCCATCCTCCAGAAAGTGGGGAGGTCTTGACAGTTTAGACTGGGAGGCCCAGCAATCATCCTGGGACTAGTGCCTGCATTTAGCACATAGTAGGTAGAAGCAAGTACAACATTCTCTTTCTGAAACCCAACTCCGATCACTCTGGCCTTGGCCCTGAAGCAAACATTAGTCACCTGTCCACAGAACACCTGCTGGCTCCTAGAGGGAGGCTGCAAATCTGGAAGCCAGGGAGCCAGACAGCTGTCTAGCACACACCCGACCCTTACTCATCCTTCATGTGTCTGAGGGGCTGACCTACTGCCCCAGCTTTGAGCTCATGAATCTAGAGGCTGGACAATGATGATGACAGTGACAGTGGTGATGATCAAGGTATGACTGGCATGTGGCATTTCGTTAGTCTCAGGCATGGGACATAATGATTTGATACTTGTACACATTGCAAAATGAATCACTATGATAAGTCCGGTTGACCTCCAGCACCATACACCGTTACAGGTCTCTTCCTCTTTCTTTTTCTTGTGATGAGGATTTTTACGATCTACTCGGGATCTCACTGAGACCTATGACCTCCCCCCCACGAAGGATTATTGTGTAATCCTTGGATAGCAAGCCTTGGGTGTGTCTAGGCTGCGAATAGACTGGCTGTTTGCCTCCCAGCTTCTCCCCCACTGCCCAGTGGAAGCTCCCCACTCAAGGCTGGTTCTCTCAGAAGCAGCAAGAGCATCAGCCATAGAGCAGGCCCTCAGGAACCCTTGGATGAATGAAGGAATATGTCTGGGGATTGTGCTTGTGCCTACCCCTGCATGGACGGAACATCGCGCGTGCCTCACCTCTCTGCATGTTCTCGCTCATTCCTCGCCAGGAAAGAAAGTCTGAAGCATCTAACCAGACAATTCAGGACCCATCATCGGGTGGTGTGGACACAGCTCCTCAGTCTCTGCCCTCTGGTGAAAAGGATCTACCTGAGAGAAGGGGTCTGCTTTTTCCCAGAGATGCGCTGGGAGGGTGAGTCTGCCAAAACCCTAGTCGTAGGATGGCCCGCCACTCAGCCACAGACGACAGCCACGTTCTCGGCCTCAGCTGTAGCTGCCTCACAATCCCCTTCC
Organism: Mustela nigripes; assembly: GCF_022355385.1. Classification (NCBI taxonomy): domain Eukaryota; kingdom Metazoa; phylum Chordata; class Mammalia; order Carnivora; family Mustelidae; genus Mustela; species Mustela nigripes. Next base: position 47,378,523 of record NC_081564.1, on the reverse strand, counting down.
TCGGCAGCCCGCTATAGAAGAGACTTCGGCAGCTCCTGAGGAGAGTGGCCAGGATTGTACAGACGACACACAGAGAGAGTTCTTCTTCTTCATAACTTCCTGGCAAGATGAACTACAATTATCCATTTCTAAGGCATGAATTCATCCATCTAAAATTATGCCCTTTCTGAAGGCAACAGAAGGCCCCAGACCAAAACCCGAGTCCCTGCGCTTTCATTTCCTGATGAAACCTCTGGAAGAAGCACGCGTCCTCTTGTTTCTATTGTGCAAGGGACTACGGAGTGCTTCGTGTAGACACCCATGGGAGGAAGAAAGACCTGTAGTAGGTGGCGCCCCGTGTTTGAGTCAGCAAGGAAAAATGCGACGTGATCAAACAGCGCTGCAAAATACAGAAACAAAACTCGTGGAAACAGCAGCGCCTCGCCGGGGATGCCCGATGCCCAAGTTCCAGAGTAAAGTCAGACTGTTGGTTTCAAGATGAAGAGCCCATCTTTCTGGGGTTAGCATGTCCAGGAAATTAATTTACCCTCACTAAGGATCACTGTTCCTGCCATGGTACCAGAACACAAAAGCTCTTCCCTGGAGAAACTGTTCTCAAACTCTTGGGTCTTGGGACCCCTTTACATTCTCAACCATCAGAGAACCCCAACGATCTTTCGTTCATGTGAGTTATCTCTATCTGTGTTGACCACAGGAGAAATGAGAACAGAAAGCTGTCCAATGTTCATGCAGTGATTTATTTAGAAACAACAATAAATCCATTACATGTTAATATCAACAAGACTTCGACAACATAAATAGCATTTTTTATTTTACAAAATCACCTCTATTTTCCAAAACAAAAATTAGAGAGAAAAGTAATGCTGTTTTATGTTTTTGTAAATCTCTTTAACGTCTGTCTTAGTAAAACAGCACTAGATTCTCTGCTGTTGCAATATGTTATTTTAATTGATGTATTGGAAGAACATCCAGCTTCACCCAGATAGCTGGGAAAAGAGGGCCTCAGTGACCCCCCAAGTCTTCACAACGTTTAATATCCCCTGGGGGCACCTGGATCACTCAATGAGTAGAGCCTGTGACTCTTGATCCTAGGGTCGTGAGTTTGAGCCCCCAGTTGGGCATCGAGTTTACTTAATTAAAAACAAAAACAAAAAGAACCCCTGGGTGAGACCCATCTGAAAATATAAAGTTCCCCCAAAAAGAGAAACAGAAACGATCCTGAGGGACAGGAAGCTGAAGCACAAGTCAAGGATCCAAGGCGAGAAGTAAAGGAACAAAGGTCTGTGTGTGTGAATCTTTCGTGGGTTCCGTGATCATTTCAGAGGTATTACTTTGAAAATAAAAATTTTCTAAAAGGAAATATTTAGGGCCTATCACAGGAACAAAAACTCCACTTCAGAACTAAACTATCCACATCAGGGGCCATTCCATCTAATAAAGAAGCAGTCTGTGCTTGCTCTCCAGGTGACCCTTGCTGAGAGTTAGGGCCAACGGACAACAAAGTCGTGTACATGTTTCACCAGCATTCCACCCCTCGCCCCCAGGATTGGGGTCCATTGCTGCTGGACGTTATCACTGATGTCTGTAGACCAAAGAATCCTCCGCCTCCCCTTCTTATTGAATATTTAGCTGAACAATTAAGCGATACTTGTTCAAATATCTCAAATAGGGCGATTCACCCCCTATACCATTTACCCCTTCAGACTCTATAGAGTCTGATGGCTGAAGTACAGAGGCCTCACCCACGTCCATGGATCTGCGTGCGCCTGGGTCGCTCACAGTAACCACAGCCTCAAGCATGTGCTCACAGAGGCTTGTATCCACACAGCCCTTCTCTCCCCAGGGAAGAGGAAGGAGCTGTCCTCCTCCTGTACCCATTGAGCTCTGCTAGGGGGCTTTTCCTTTGCCTCCTTCTCTTGAGGACCCTGAAGCTTTATTCTTTTTTTTTTTTAATTTTTAATTTTTAATTAACATATAATGTACTATTAGCCCCCAGGGGTACAGATCTGTGAATCATCAGGCTTACACACTTCACAGCACTCACCATAGCACATACCCTCCCCAATGTCCATAACCCAACCACACTCTCCCTACCCCCCTCCCCCAGCAACCCTCAGTTTGTTTTGTGAGATTAAGAGTCTTTTAAGGTTTGTCTCCCTCCCAATCCCATCTTGTTTCATTTTTCCCTTCTCTACCCCCTAAACCCCCCCACATTGCCTCTTAAATTCTTCATATCAGGGAGATCATATGATAATTCTCTTTCTCTGATTGACTTATTTCACTCAGCATAATATCCTCTAGTTCCATCCACATCGTTGCAAAAGGCAAGATTTCATTTCTTTTGATGGCTGCATAGTGTTCCATTCTGTGCGTGCGTGTGTGTGTGTGTGTGTATACACATCATATATATCTCACATATTCTTTATCCATTCATCTGTTGATGGACATCTAGGTTCTTTCCATAGTTTGGCTATTGTGGACATTGCTGCTATAAACATTCGGGTGCATGGGCCCCTTCGGATCACTATGTTTGTATCTTTAGGGTAAATACCCAGTAGAACGATTGCTGGGTCGTAGGGTAGCTCTATTTTCAATTTTTTGAGGAACTTCCATGGTGTTTTCCAGAGTGGCTGCACCAGCTTGCATTCCTACCAATAGTGTAGGAGGGTTCCCCTTTCTCCACATCCTCTCCAACATCTGTCATTTCCCAACTTGTTAATTTTAGCCATTCTGACTGGTGTGAGATGGTATCTCATTGTGGTTTTGATTTGTATTTCCCTGATGCCGAGTAATGTGGAGCACTTTTTCATGTGTCTGTTGGCCATCTGGATGTCTTCTTTGCAGAAATGTCTGTTCATGTCCTCTGTCCATTTCTTGATTGGACTAGTTGTTCTTTGGGTGTTGGGTTTGATAAGTTCTTTATAGATTTTGGATACTAGCCCTTTATCTGATATGTCATTTGTGGATATCTTCCCTCATTCTGTCCATTGTCTTTTGGTTTTATTGACTGTTTCTTTTGCTGTGCAAAAGCTTTTGATCTTGATGAAGTCCCAATACTTCATTTTTGCCCTTGCTTCCCTTGCCTTTGGCGATGTTTCTAGGGAGAAGTTACTATGCCTGAGGTCGAAGAGGTTGCTGCCTCAAGGTTGTTCTCCTCAAGGATTTTGATGGATTCCTGCCTCACATTGAGGTCTTTCATCCATTTTGAGTCTATTTTTGTGTGTGGGGTAAGGAAATGGTCCAGTCTCATTCTTCTGCATGTGGCTGTCCAATTTTCCCAACACCATTTGTTGAAAAGACTGTCTTTTTTCCATTGGACATTCTTTCCTACTTTGTCAAAGATTAGTTGACCATAGAGTTGAGGGTCTATTTCTGGGCTCTCTATTCTGTTCCATTGATCTATGTGTCTATTTTTGTGCCAGTACCACACTGTCTTGATGATGACAGCTTTGTAATAGAGCCTAAAGTCTGGAATTGTGATGTCACCAACTTTGGCTTTCTTTGTCAACATTCCTCTGGCTATTCAAGCTCTTTTCTGGTTCCATATAAATTTTAGGATTATTTGTTCCATTTCTTTGAAAAAAGTTGATGGCATTTTGGTAGAGATTGCATTAAATTTGTAGATTACTTTAGGTAGCATAGACATTTTCACAATATTTGTTCTTCCAATCCATGAGCATGGAATGTTTTTCCATTTCTTTGTGTCTTCCCCAATTTCTTTCATGAGTACTTTATCGGTTTCTGAGTACAGATTCTTTGCCTCTTTGGTTAGGTTTATTCCTAGGTATCTTATGGTTTGGGGTGCAATTGTAAAAGGGATGGACTCCTTAATTTCTCTTTCTTCTGTCTTGTTGTTGGTGTATAGAAATACAACTGATTTCTGTGCATTGATTTTATATCCTGACACTTCACTGAATTCCTGCACAAGTTCTAGCAGATTTGGAGTGGAGTTCTGGGTTTCCCGTATAAAGTATCATATCATCTGCAAAGAGTGATAGTTTGACTTCTTCTTTGCTGATTTGGATGCCTTTAATTTCTTTTTGTTGTCTGATTGCTGAGCTGAAGCTTTACCCTTAATGAAGAATTGCTTAGGGACACCCTGCCCAACATGTTCCCTGGAAAGGAGTTTCTAAACTGGGTACATTGGGAAGAGGCTAGATGTAGGGGGTTGGGGAGCTGGGGCTAATTCTCAGTCACACTTCACCCCTGCTCAAGCAAGCTCCTTCTATCAGCATTCCCCACTCCAACTTAAGAGAATATCATCAATTCCAAAAAGGACCTCTCTTCTCTATCTCTCTCTATCTTGTAAGGCATCCCCATCCTGGTCTGTGGAGAGCCATAATTTACACGAACTTGGATGTGGGCATAAATGTGCAAGCATTCCTTCTTCCATCCGCAACCTACTCAGATGCCCCTTCCCCAGAGTCTCTGTGCCCCTGGGGAGTACTCCACCCCATGCCCCACCCCAGAGAGGAGGAGAGTCCCTCCCATGGCCCCATACCACCACCACCATGTGCCCCTCATTAAAAGCACACTCAAAACAGCACGGTAGCTCAAGGGACTCTCTGAAGGATTTCTCCTATTCCCTTAAGTGCATTTTCCCACAGGGAGATCCAGGGCACTGCCTTGGTTGGGCTTAGCGCTCTCCCGGTAGTCTGCGCTACCCCTTTGCAGGAAATCAATCCACAAATACTTAATCAGCACCTACTACGTATCTATCACTTGGAGAGGCTCCAAGTGAGAAGCAAGGGAGACTAAAGCATTCTCTTTACCCTGGAGGAGAATGTGACCTATTTAGGAAGAAAAAGCTAACACAAAACAATTAAATGCTACACTTGTGTGGATCTCAATAATGGAAACGGTGGTGGGAAACTGCACCCTAGAAGAGACAGAATTTGTCTTAGGACTCGGAAGATGCAGAGGATTTAAACAAGGAGAGGAGGTAGGTCACTAAAAGTTAAGGGAGGTCATATAATTAGGGGCACCAAGGGAAAGAAAGTAACCAATCAGAAAAAAGGTAATGTCGCCAGAAGCCTTGGGACGCAGGGAGATGTGAAACCAGAGCACCAGAAGTCAGAGACTTCAGTGTGATTGAGCATAAGCTTGATGTTTTCTGTACTTCATAATTTTAGATTCCCCCATAGATTCCTTCCCTGAAAAACAGCGCGTATTATCGCCAGGCCGTAGTGGCTGGGATGTCTGGAATTATGCGATGTATGCATTACCTGAAGTTCAGTTTCTAGTTTGAAACTTGCCTCTTTAAAAAAAAAAAAAAAAAATTATTAAGACAGTGGAATAGCATACAGTAAATTGAGACATTTGTTTTCGTGACTCTTTAGGGCAAGAGTATTCACCGTGGGTCCTCTGAGCCCTGGGATTCCACAGGCACAGGGAGACTCCAGGAGGCCTTGGGAATGAGACAGAGAAGTCAGTGAAGGCCTGGGTGCCTCTGAGAGTGATGAGGCTTTTATCCACTTGCTATTGGGATCATTTAAGATTTTCAAACAAACACATAAGTAAACTCCTGATGCAAAGAAATCTTTGGTGACCAGTCCAGTTGTGTGTCATCAAAAACACTTAAATGGGGTGCCTGAGTGGCTCAGTCATTAAGCATCTGCCTTTGGCTCAGGTCATGATCCCAGAGTCCTGGATTTGAGTTCCACATCAGGCTCCCTGCTCAATGGGAAGCCTGCTTCTCCCTCTCCCACTCCCTCTGCTTGTGTTCCCTCTCTGGCTGTCTCTCTCTCTCTCTCCGTCAAGTAAATAAATAAAAATCTTAAACACACACACATACACACTTAAAAGTTTGAGAGTTGAATCTTCCTTTTAAGGAAACACACACACACACCACTATAATTATAACATTAATGGATTCTTTCTCTTGTTTCTCAGGAACTTGTTGAGGCCTACTCTGTTGCTAACACCTACCACTAATCCACATCAGACAACAGGGGAAGCCAGGCTCGTGGACTTTGGCCTTGAATGCCAGGACAAGGAAGCAGATGTCAGGAGGCTGGTTAATGACAATGATGCCATCACCAAGACTGAGCACTTGCTATGCACCGAGCTCTGTGCACCACATATGTTGTCCCATTCAACGTTTGCCACAATCTTATGAGATATTATTAAACCAAGACTGAGGATGAAGAGAATTGCCCACAGTCATGCAGCTTAAAAGCAGTGGAAACTAACTTCAAGGTCACGGTCCCAGTCACAGGGGTTCATTGACATGGTTTTACAACAAAGGCACGCTACCGGAAACACTCCTGTGCTCTTTTAATGCTCACTTTACGCATGTGGATTATTTTCTGAATATTTTTCCCTACAAAGTCTCTCGGACCTACAGGTTAAATTTCCACCCTCCAGGGTCCTGCACAGGGAAGGACCCTCCCACTGTATTTCTCCTGGCCTTGTCAGCCAGTCTGACCCTCCTGCTCAGTCTGCAATCAGCCAAGCCTGAGACCACAAGTTAAAACAAAGGGGGTGGGGCGCCTGGGTGGCTCAGTGGGTTAAAACCTCTGCCTTTGGCTCAGGTCATGATCCCAGGGGTCCTGGGATCAAGCCCTGCATCGGGCTCTCTGCTCTTCGGGAAGCCTGCTTCCTCCTCTCTCTCTGCCTACTTGTGATCTCTGTCTCTCCAATAAATAAATTTAAAAAAAAAAAACAAAAAACCACAAAGGGGGCAAGACTGGATGACTACTTTTAGAGAAGATAGGAACTGCCAGACTCAAACACTGTATATTTTTCAAAACATGCGATTATTAACTTCATCTCATAGCACAGGACACACACCCTGTAACACTGTTAGTCCAGAACCCAAGCTGAGAAATCACATTATTTGCTAACAGGATTTGGGTACTTGCTGTTGTCACATTGCAATAAAAAGAAGAAGAAAAAGAAGAAAGAAGCACCTCTAATTGCTCCTGGAAGAAGGGGTTTCTTACAAAATTGCCCAGCCATACTATAAGTTATCATTACTCTTACGATCACTAGGAACGAAATCAGGCATACTTTGCAGAAGTCAGCAAAATTAACTGGGCCTTAAGCAAACTTCTTATTGTTGGTTTCCATGATGTGTTATCAGCAGAGGCAGGAGGAGGGAAGGGAGACCAGAGGAGACCACCAAGAGCTTCCCTTGCTAGAGTTCTTTTAGCACACGATCGATTCCACCAGAAAGCTTTAAACACAGCTGCTTTCTCCTATGAATCGGGTTATATTGCATCAAAACAAAACAACAACAGAAAGTCTATGATTAGCATCAACCCATCTCCACATAAGCAGAAAGGGAATCAGGATTTTGGGGGTCGGGAGAGAAGGGCTCCCATTAAGAGCCCTGTTCGTGGCAGTTGACTTCACCGTAGCTGATAAACTGTGAAATTTCCATAATCATATAGAGTACACAAAACAAACAGCAATTTTATTTGATAGGGAAATTGCATCCTGTTCCTGGATATAAAATTCTACGGCATGTTCAATGGTATTTTCAAAGCATTGAAAACGTAGACATATGTTTTCATTTTTAAATGCAGTTGTAATGTAAATAATAAATCCACTACAATTTGGCTGGTCTGGACTCTGCTGGCATCATTAACTCAGAAACCCAGAGATACAAACGCTCTACTTATCTCGCTAGGCCCTCAGCCAGAAGTCCCCTATAACTCTGCGGCTGTTCATACGTGCCCTCCGCTCCCTCCACATTTCTGTCTTGCTCAAGGCTCTTCCGGGGTTCCCCATTGCTATTCGTATCACATTCTAACCTCTCACTGCTCTTTGATGCCCTTCTTTCTCTCTTGCCTGTATCCTTTTTTATTTCTTCCTACTCTTGTGCTCACTTGTTCAACCACAAATCAAGCCCATCTCCCCTCAGTTTCTCAAAACTGTCCATTTGGTGAACTGCTTGAAAAATGTCTACACTTTCCCCTTCCCTGTATCCATGCCCTTGGACGTGGGACCTGGCACCCCTCTCATGCAACCTGGTTGTTCGCCTAGCCCAATAGCATGCTGTGGAAGTCACAGAAGAGCAGACCAATACTCACCCTCGGGACGCCTCAGGTGTTTCCACTTGCTCTTGAAACTCTGCCCCGTCGCTGTGGAAATTAGCCCCTGTTAGCCTCGTAGAGGATGAGACACCATGTAGAAGAGCCTCAAGATACTCCAAACCAGGGGCGCCTGGGTGGCTCAGTGGGTTAAAGCCGCCTCTGCCTTCAGCTCAAGTCATGGTCCCAGGGTCCTAGGACCGAGCCCCACATGGGGCTCTCTCTTCATCAGGGAACCTGCTTCCTCCTCTCTCTTTCTCTCTCTCTCTGCCTGCCTCTCAGCCTACTTGTGATCTCTATCTGCCAAATAAATAAATAATCTTAAAAAAAAAAAAAAGGACACTCCAAACCACAGCCACCAACCCCCACGAGATGCGCTCAGTCACCAAGGGGTTACAACAGACACATGAGGAAGACCAGCCCAAAACAGAACCTCGCCTAAATTTCCGACCCCCAGAATCGGATGCCAAATAGATGGTCATTGGTTTCGGCCACTAAGCTGTAGGGTGGTTGGTTACACGCCACAGTAAAGGATTATATCCATCCTGCTTTGTTTTCCTCCTACTTCTCGGCCTCGCTCACACCTGAAGAACACTTAGGTCTTCCGGGAACTCAACCACACCTGGAAGGTGACATTCACCAACCAAACAAATCATGTCCACCCCTAACTCCCATGTATGAATGTGTGGTTAGATGGCAGTCACCAAACTAAAGGGACATGGATGCTATTTCCAATTTCTACCAGCACCCACCTCCCACGGACTCTTTTCATTTTCCTTTTCGGCCTCAGTCTCCTCTCACATGGGTGTGAACATTTTATTTACCGACTGTGGGAGAAATTACTAAAAAACAAAAACAAACCCCAAAAAAACTATTTTAAAATTTTTCATGGACTACATGACATTCATTAAGCTTCCAGATTTTAAAGCTGAAAAAAAAATACTTGTTTTCTTTCAAATTCACCCAGGAATGTAAAGTACCTCTGTGAGGCAAACAGAATCGAATCCATTGATTCCCATGTAATTTATTAATTTCAGCCCCGACACATACCTGCAGAATCAAAATCGTAGCTATTGTGAGACAGGGGCTTTCAGGCTGTGTTTGTACCATTACAAACAGTATTTATTCAAACTATAATATGCATAACACTTTGCTTTTCATTCCTCCCCTAAAATACCCCCAAAATGCCATCCTCAAACATGCAATTTAATTGGTTTTGTGACTCTAAACTAAATGTGTGTATCACATTCACACCTTTATCATTGACAAATCCCATTGGCCTAGAACAGCACAGGGCATGCAGAAAGAACGAAATCATTTTGGCTCGCCTTGAATTTAACTTTAACATTCATGTAACTTATGTAATTATTTATACAATACATATTGAAAGAATAGATCCACACCGTATGGACTTTGCATACATTGACTGTATCTATTTTCAGTTTTCATGGTGTCAAGGAGAGATTAAGAAAATAATTTAATTTCTTGTAAAACATATGCTTAGAGCTGCCATCAGGAAGTCATGGTTAGGATGAGGCTTGACACTAATAAAAACTCACAATAATAATGACCTAAGCAAGGGGTTTATTGCTTTCTCAAGGAATATTCAGGTGTAGGCAAGCCACGGCTATATATGGCTCCCTCCCCAAAGGCCCTAAGAGCTCCTTTTAGCTCCTAGTTCTGCCATGTCCAAGATAGAGCCCTGGTCTCATGATACAAGATGTTAATTAGAGGCCCAGCTATCCCATGCAGATTTTAGGTAGCAGAATGAAGGAAGAGACAAAAAAAGCCAAAAAAAAAAAAAAAAAAAGGTAAAGGACGCATGCCAGCTATCTTTTTAGACAAAACTACCTGGAGGAGCTTGCTTAAACCCCATTGGTCAGAGTTCCGAGGTATGTCCACACTGAATCACAAAGGTGTCTGATAATGTGCTTTCTTCTTTTAATTGGTCATGTCCGGAAACCATAAAACTCCTAGAAGAAAACATTAGCAGTAAGCTCTTTGACATTGGTCTTAGCAATATTTTTTTGGATCTGTCTCCTTAGGCAAGGGCAACAAAAGAAAAAATAAACAAATAGGATGACATCAAACTAAAAAGATTTTGCACAGTAAAGGAAACCACCAACAAAACAATAAGGCAACCCACTGAATGGGAGAAAATATTTGCAAGTGATATAAATGATAAGGAGTTAACATACAAAATACATAAAGATCTCACCCAGTTCAATATATATATATAAAAAAAACCGAACAAACAAATAATCCAACTTAAAAATGGGCAGAGGACCTGAAATAGACATTTCTCCAAAGAAGACATCCAGACGGCCAACAGACACAAGAAAAGATGCTCAACTTCACTCTGCATCAGGGAAATGCAAATCAAAACCACAAAGAGACATCACTTCACAACACTTGTGGAAAAAAAGGGACCCTTGTGCATGGTTGGCAGGAATGCAAAAGGGTGCAGCCGCTATGGAAAACAGTATGGAGGTTCTTCAAAAAATTTAAAAAAGAACTACTGTACAATCCAGCAATTCTACTTCTCAGTATTTATCCAAACAAAACAAGAACACCAATTCAGAAAGATATATGCGCCCCTGTGTTCACTGCAGTATTATTTACAATAGCCAAGATATGGAAGCCACTTCACTGTCCATCAGTAGATGAATGGATAAAGAAGTGGTGTGTACATACAATGGAAGATTACTCAACCATAAAAAAGAATAAAATCTTGCCATTTGCAATAACATGGATGGACCTAGAGGGTATTATAGTAAGTGAAATAAGTCAGACAGCGTAAGACCAATACTGCATGATTTCACTTCTATGTGAAATCTATAAGACAAAACAAATGAACAAACAAAACAGAAGAGAAACTGACCCCCAGATACCGAGAACAATTTGGCAATAGCCAGAGGAAAAGGTGAGGGCTGGGCAAAATAGGGAAGGGGATATATGTACAAACTTCCAGTTATAAAATAAATTAAGTCATGGGGGCGTAAGGTACCACACAGGGACTATAGTTAATAATATGGTTAACAACTCTGTATGGTGGTAGACTGTAGCTAGACTTATCACGGCGGTCACTTGGTAATGTCAATAAAAAGTTGAAGCACTGTGCTGTATATCTGAAACTACTATAATATTGTTTGCCAACTATACTTCAATTTTTTTAAAAGTTGGTCATGTGTCCAGCTATAATCAAAAGTTTAAGAGGAAAGAACAAATATCAGAGTAGGTAACTAGCAACGCCTACAGAATACGCCCTACACAGGGGAGAGAGTCTTTCTATCTTCTCAGAGTATATAGGTGCCCATAGCTTGCCAGTTTTCCTTTCTGCCTTTGTTTTACATAACAGTCACCTAATAGACAAGTTCTTATCTCCTACACCCCATGGCGTGGACTGGAAATGAGTGATCCTTCCTCAATTAGTACTCTCTTCTGTTGAAAATGAAAATACACTCCACCAAAATTGGTTTAACCCGTAAGGGAGTTCATGGGCTCACTAAAGCAAGGAGTCCAGAATGGGACTCTCTTCCGGAATGGTTTGATTTGGGCTCCACTAATGTCAACAAGATCTATCTTCTGTCCCTCTCTCAGCTGACCTCTGCATTCCTCCACTCACTGGCCTAATTCTTGGTCTACATGTGGTAGCAAGATGGCAATAGTAGCACCAGCCCACATGCTTCCAGGCTCAAGTCTGTTGCGAAAGAACAATAGTCTCGCTGTGCATGGCTCCCATTGGGTTACAAAGTCCTTGAGTGAACCATTCGCTCTAAGAAGGTAGTATGCCAGTGTGCTTAGGCCGATCAGCACCCACCTCCCATGTTAGGGATGGACTTGAGGGCTTTTAAATCTTGTGACCTAAGAATAGGTGGTTCCCCAAAGGGGATTTGGGATATCATTTTAGCTTAAAAATAGTAAATGAATACTAGATAAACAATAGATCCAATAGATCCATGGAGACACATTTTACACAGAATGTAAGATTCAGCTGGTATTTTCCATGACTCAAGATAGAATCATTTCCCAAGACATTTGCAGGACCATGAGGCTAAGAATAAAACCAACTATATAGGCTTGATATGATCCTCAAATGATATAAGATACTTGAAAATTTAAAGTACAAGATCTCCAAGCAGGAATGAAACTGAAGACATCATTACCTGCCGTGCCAGATTAGACCACTGAAAAATTGTTGTCTTCAACACCATTATTGTCCTGTCATTCAGTGGTGCTCAGCTGGGGAGTAAGTGTGACCCTAAGCCAGGTCTGTGATGCTTTTCCCTTTATTCTATCCTCATCTCACCAGGTGAGGTCTGTCTCACCTGCAGAGGCTTTTCTGTATGTTAATCTGTTACATCTGCTTTATGGAAACTTTGATAAACTTTGATACTTATTAGTCCCTCCGTCTCCAGTGGCCCAAGGTTCCTATTTCATGTGTGAAGCCTTCAACACATGATTTCCTAGATAAATTTTCTATTCTCTGGACATAGAGTCTCCATGAAATACCAGCTGTAATGGTCCTCTGGATGGCTTGCCTCTATAATCCCTAGGCATGCTCTCTCTCCTCTCTCTCCATCTTCTCCCCCAGGGAACTCTGGGAGAGGTGTACAGGCCCTGGGTTTGGGCAGGAAGTGAGCAGTTTTCAGGTTCAGGCCAATCTAATCGTGCACCCAGGAACTCCCCAATTTTGCTCAGCACCAGCATGCCCGCACTTTAAGGTTTAACCTTCCACATACTATTTGTGGATTCAAAAGCTATTTGTAAGTCAAAAACAGTAATTAATCACCAATTCAGCATCTACCATATCCCAAAAGTTTCTTGCATATTAGTTATTTTCTTTCAAATCCACCACGTTTCTGATTTATTATTCCCATATCACAGACAAGGAAACGGATCTCAGAGACATTCAAGCTTTTACCAAATACCTCATGAGAATGAAGGATGAAACTGATTTGAAACCAGAGTTATCTGATTCCAAAGTCTCTGCTTTTCCACTGGATATGCTGCTATCAAAAAGCTCTTTCTTAAAAATACCAGTTGGATGGAAAGCAATTTACATTTACATTTCATAAATTATTTTAAATAGAATTGTACATATGTGCGGGGATTCCTCACCCGTGCACAGTCTCGCTACGGATCAGTACTTACCACAGACTCAGTGAGTATGTTCCAAAGATACTCTCCATTGGCCAAAAAGTGCAAGGCAGGGATTAGAAGGTCTTTTTGGTTGGAGGCCTGTTCTAGTTTGGCCTAGGCTCCAGGACACCATGAGTAGAAGATGATGCAAGCCCGCGAATTAACAGTAGACAGAGCTCCATGGTTTGCTTCCATACCAGACCCTGCAGAAGAAGCTTCCACATGTTTGTTCCTTTACAACCCAATCCCTTGGAAGTTGGCTACAACACAAGTTCCTGGGTTCCGCCCTTAGGCGATTCTGTTGCAGGTGGCAAATTAAAGACATTTGGAGAGTCACTGTCCAAGATCTCAAAGCACAATTTAGGATATGGAAAGAATCAGAAACAGTTGAAAGGGAAATTGATTCTCCTCTTGAGTACACCTTAGATTGGAATCATTCATTGGAGAGGATCATTGTGTACGAAATCTTCCTACCTATGGTGTTTATAGAAGTTTTAAGAAAGAAAAACATACATATATTTTTTTCCCTTGGAAAAAAAATTGAATTTAATGTCTTCAAGTGAATATAATTTACAATTTTGTAAATTAACTTCTCACTGGTGAAAACAGCCAAAGACTTAAAAGGAGCCTACACGGGATGATAAAATAAGAACCTTTAAGAAGCAAATAATTGCAACTAATTGTCTACTTTGAACCTTGATATTCACCCTAACTGGACTTTCTCATAGTAGGACTCATCCGAGACCTGATTTGTCCAAATGCCTGGAAAGTCTAATTGTCTAGTTACCAAAGCCCATCCTTATTTTCCAAACACTTGTGGGTAGGCTCTCGGGAGTCAGTCACAGTGCAAAGACAAAAACAACCGTAAGTGGGTTTTCCAGAGGGTCTATGTTTAACTTTGCTTTCTAACGGGTATCAGGCAATAAACACATTTGGGTCGGACAGTGCCCTAGAGTTTGAAATTCCTCGCCTACTGAAATCCTCCTAGCCAAAAGGCATTCTTTAGTTCTGTATTAAATTGCCCCATTAGGTTGACCGCCTTAATCAACTTAACTCGTGATTTACCAGATCACTGTTTCACTTTGCACAGACATCATACCAGAGCTCACGTGAACAATTTCTGGGACCTCAGCTCCTTCTTTTTCCTAAAGGCCAATGCTCTCTCCCATCATACCTTGAGCAGTGCTCCCGCCTAAGACCTCAGGTTCACGGGGCTTTGCGGCTTTGTTATTTGGTTTGTCTTCAAAAATAATAATAATAATAATAATAATAATAATAATAATAAAAGGTAATAGTGTCAGACTTTTATTTCCTATTTGGGGGAGAGATGATTTGGGGTGAGGAAGTGAGGGGACTGAGCAAAACCAGTTGAACAGTTAATGCTTTAACCTTGCGTATAATTTATACAATAAACAAAGTCACATGCTCCCCTAATAATTTAGATGTAAGCAAATGTTGATTTATTCAGGAAGGCTACTGCCAGAAGCGAAGCCCACAGCACAAAAATTTGAATTAAACTAGGACAGAAGCAGGCTAGTCTATAATAACATTTGTATAATTTTATTTTTGCCCTTGGCTCAGTTCATTTCCTCGTACAGTAGATGCATGAAATTGGTTCTTCAGCCACCTTTAGCTGATGTTCATTGATATCCGGGCAGGCTGGGAAGCAAGAGAATGCACCTTTCTGAGCTTTGTGCTTTCGATCACAAGGTTTCAACCGCCTAGGTCATTTCTGACAATGATTATCTCTCTCTGAATTGTGTATTTGGCAAATATCTCAGAAGAGCTTCATTTAACCTCCAGATATGCTTTTCCCCCTCTTACTGTGAGGGGCTCTTAAAAAGGAGACTGTTAAGTAGATGCAAATGTTGTGCTGTTTTTATTCCTTTATTCAAGCCCGGGGGCACGAAGCTGAGTTCTCTTACTCCGCTTTGAGCAGGGGGAAATAAACGCCTTAGGAAATTCTTTACCTGACGGTGAAAAATAAACATTAACTCAGAGCCCGTGAGGGACCAAACCCCCCTCTTTCCTATTAACCTTTGACTTAAATAAAAATTAGGGACTAACTCCATCTCAAACTCCCCACTTCTGTTAGGGACGGAAGCTCCTTTGGAGGGAACAGGTTTAAGCCAGTAAATAATTTTCGAGAGCTTCTGAGAAGCAGAAGCTTGGATGGAAGTTTTCCATCCAAGCAGAGCGAAACTTGGTTTTCCTGTCTTTTCTTTGCCACTCTACACCCCCCCCAACGTCCACGGCACACAAAAGCACGCATTCTCCAAACCCCGAGTCACTTTAAACGTCTCACAACTTTTATTCAGTTTCATTTCAGGCAAAGTAACAGCTCTTTGGGGGTCAAAAGTTCTGAAATAAAGAATTTCTTCCCTCAGGTCACGAAATCAAATATGCTAAAAAAAACAAAAAACAAAAACAAAAACCTCCCTAGCCTTTTGTTGAGAGGGAGTTAAGGTGGGGAAAAAAGTATCCTGAAAATTACAGATGAAAGAATTGGTATTTGCACTTCCTGTGAAATATGCATTTATCTCTCACTTCTTCCAGCTGAGAAGGTAAATAGCAGCCCTAGTGTTTTGGAGGCAAATATTGTTCTGTCCTATTCTTGGTAACAAAATCTGCTCCCAGGCCTTCTCCATCCCTGTCTGATTGCGCCCTGGGGCTGTTGCAGGCAGCCAAAGGAGCCTTTCAGAAAATCCAGGCCATGTTTTGACTTCATTACAAATTCCAAATAGAACAAGTTTTCGCCTGGCTTAGGCTTGGTTATGAAAGTTTCCCACAGCTCTCGAAAATATACAGAATAATAAATGGCTGGGCTGAGAAACAGAAGGCAAGAGTAATTCCATCAAAGGTTTCTAGTCACATCATAAACCACAATTGCGAAGCCCGAGGAGCTCATGTCACTAGGACCCAGAGATAAAATGTTTTGCCTTGGGCCCCGAGGTCACGCGTTGGGGCAGGAGCTTTGAGGTTCTGTCCTTTGTTCCCTGGCTGCTAGGGAGGAGGGGGCCCTTGGTCCCTGACTCGGAGGAGAAAGAGCCCTCTCTCCCCTACCCTGTGCCCCCCTCCCCCGGCCTCCCCTGGGGACACACCACGAGGCTCGAGGCTCGGTGAACGTTGTGAAACCCTCTCACCCCAAGGGGGTGGCTGTGAAGTCTTAAAGGTTTTCGGGCATTTCCAGCACAAAAGCCAAAATTGATGAGTTTCAGTGGGGTAAGCTCTGAGGCGCAAAGGAAAAACCCCTAAGGCGGGGTGTGTGAGGAGGATACTTTTCATTGTCTTGCTGCGTTTTTTTCTTCTCTTTCCCTTTTGCTGGTCTCCTTATTAAGTCAAGATGTTATACGAAGGCACCAGTTAAATACGACATGCACAGTCCCTAAAGGAGCCCGTTCCCCCCCAGTTTACAGATGAGATTCCCCTTTGGCTATATTCCTCCCTTCCCCACCCACCTTTCTGCTTCCTCCCTTCTCCCTTGATCCAGGTTCTCCCTTCTCTCACCCCAGTCTTTTGGGGGGTAGTGGAAACATAAGGACAAATTCCAGAAGGCCATACCTCGTAAGAACTCAAGAGACTGACCCTACCCGCTGCTACAGCCCATCCTTCCTTCCCACACATTTTTATTTTAGGAAACACGTACACCACACTTAACATAATGCCAACAATGGGGGATTTACATGCTTTTCCCCCCAAAAGTCTATAAACATATATGTCCCACCCCAGAAGCAGATTCCATGGACTCCTTATTTTTTAAAAGCCAGTAACTGTAGCCTGACCATTCCTAACCCAGCACACTGACATCAAACCGGTGAGCTATGAATGATGACATCGAACCCACTGATTATGGCTTTTTCATATGTGGATGACCACACCGTCACTGCCATTATCCCTACCTTATACTCTAGCTTCTTGGAGTGATGACGGACAGATGCCGTGGTTCGTGATTAAAGACTGGACCCCAAATTGTCCCAAAAGCCAATTCTGAAAAAGTCTTTGAACATGACCAAAATTTTAGTAAGGAGCTTTGGCTGAGACGGACACTATTGTCTTTATCTGTGCTTCCCAAATTTAGTTAAACTTGTAGTAACGTCATGCTCCGGATGCCTTCCTTTAGTCAACATCGTCAACGGAGCAAGAGACAGAACCCATAAGAGAATGGGAAAAGGCCTTGGAAACAGCACCTGGTAGAGAAGAGATATCTTAAATATTTTTAAGAGATATCTTCAATATTTTTTTAAATATTTTTTAAATATTTTTTTAAATGGTTTAGTAAATAGTTCTCATCATTTGACCAGACTAAACTGTAATATGAAGAGAAACTGTTTTCTTGGAACATTTACCATTAGCCAGGTCGGGTCTGCAGGCACGCATGCCTGGGTCTAGGTGCCTCTGTTTAGGCAATGGAAGAAACGCAGCCAGGAGCAAAGTGAAAAAAAGTTCATTGGCTGTCTCAAGGAAATAAAGACCTCAGACTTTTAACATGAAAATATACCATTGCCATCAGATACTAATCACAAGGTCATTATTTTTTAAAGAGGTTCCTGAGTGAGACACACAGGCACCCAGGACACCCTTAGGCTATGAAATATACCTAGAGACTAATTCCGCCCTTGGTTGCATGTGAGTTAGTTGCCCTTGGAGTGAATAATAGCTGCTTTCCATGTTACTCCACCCTCCTGTTTTAAAAAAAAAAAAAAAAGGGGGGGGGGGGGCGCCTGGTGGCTCCGTGGTTTAGAGCCTCTGCCTTCGGCTCGGATCATGGTCCCAAGGGTCTGGGATCGAGCCCCGAGTCGGGCTCTCTGCTCTGCGGGGAGCCTGCTTCCTCCCTTCTCTCTCTCTGCCTGCCTCTCTGCCTACTTGTGATCTCTCTTTCTCTGTCAAATAAATAAAATCTTTAAATTTAAAAAAAAAAAAAAGCCACTTCAGAAGATATGGGTAAAAATGTATCAGATTAAAAACCACTCCTCAGGCAATTTGGATGACAAGTGAAGATGGGCAACATCAAGCGAGGCCCCTTCCTGTAAAATACATCCGATTCAAAGGAGTATTTTTTTAAGTTACTCATCTTTCTAATGAACCCAACTCCATCAGCCAAATGAAACTGGTTTTTCGGCAAGGAGAGTTTTAACCTACGTGAAAGACATCAAGGACGGCTTTCACAGAAAGCACGCAAAATACTAATGACATGGTAAAATACTTTTCTTTGTCCAAGGAAAGAGTCTTTGTGGAGGAACTTCAAGCTAATACTAGAACACCCACACTGGACGAAGGGGCCCTGTCCATCCAGGTAATGTGTGATGGCGGGTCTATCCCCAGGATGTTCACCGGTGGGGACCCTGAGAGGACCTCGCTAGTATATACCCCCATTTCCTTGTTGGAATGAATTGAACACCAGGTCATCTCCCCAAGACCTCTCCCTTAAGGAACCTTCAACAGTGTAATATGTCAGATGCTGTGCCAGAAGGTGAGGGGGTTTCTTTCAATTGTACAGATGATTGCTGACAGACGTAGGTGACACCTTAGACTCTACGTATGTTCCTGTCTTACACCAAGCCTGTGAGGGATCCGGGGTTCTAGAACTCTCTTTGGAACTATATTGTAGTCAACAGCCTGCATTCATTTATTTGTTCTTTCGTTCATTCAGTCAGTCGTTTGCTCACACATTCAGGTGTCCAACCAAGCACCACTCTCAGAAGACTTACACTGCGCCGGGCACTGCTTCCAGAAGCTGGAGAATCAGGGGTGGAGGGAACAAATAGCATCCTGCGCTCAAGGAGTTTCTTTACTGCCAGGCACGGGCATCCACAAACCAGCAAACCGATGAAGATAATCCTTTCAGACAATGATTGTGAAATTTAAAAAAAAGGGGGGGGGGAATGTGATGATTTAGAGTGAGCTTATGTGGAAGAGAAGGACTCGACAGGGAGGGGAAGCCGCTGAGCGGAGACCCAAACGCCAACCAAGACCCAGTTGTGGCGAGTGTAGGAAGAGGAATCCTGCCTGTTTCTTAGCTGTAACACGTACCCATATTAACGTATAGACTATACAGCCTCACGGCTAGTGTCCCAGATAACTCAGCTGCTTCACAGCAGAGATCCTAAAACACAGGTATGGTGAGAGCACTTACCTTTTACCTACCGGCAAGACAACCTGGGGCATCATTTCCCAGCTGAGGGCAGATTTAATTACCAAGTGTTCTGCAAAGGCTTTCCAAATGGTATAGATACAGCCTTGCACAGCGCCGACTTTCCAGAGCGTCTCCTTCTTCCCTGAACAGAGCAATGCCCATATTCCCTGATAAATTTCATCTGCAGTGATTCATCGCTTATTTACATTTACAATTATTTCCTTCAGTTCTTCTGAACAACCAGGTGCCTACAAAATAGGCTTGCTGTAATTCATTAGGTAACTAACTTTATTGCTACCCAAGCCATTTTATGCTGGAGGAAAAAAATGCAACAATACCACTCTTCCCCTACCAAACCCCCCCACTCCACCCCACCCCACCCGGCCACCCTTCCCGACGGCACACTTGCCACGCCAGCCAGATTTAGAAATGATGACTTTAGCTTGTGGCTTACAAGAAAAGACTTCATATCACATATTAATTTTTAAAATGTTTTCTTAAGCCCCTTTTAGCCTTTTCTGGCAAACCCGGAGGCCAGGTGAAAAATGAATGATCGTAATACGGTTTTGTTTAAAGGCATGAAAGTTTCTCCTCGCCTTCTCCCCACGTCACAGCTGGACACCTCTATTATGGTTACTTAGGTGTCTGATGGTTTGTCAGAAAGCTAGCCATAACTTAGGTGGAAAACTGGACTCCATTAAAAAAACATTAAAGGCTGCGAGGGAGGCAAGTTGATGTGGCATGGCTCCCAGCAATAAGGAAGCAAGAGTGCATGCTGAAGCTTGGAAATAGAAAGTGATGTCCTCATAAAAACATGGCTCTAGGCTGGTGTGCCACTAGAAATTCTTCTGTCAGTTTAGAATATTTAGCTCTAAGGGATTTCGACTTTCAAATGTATCTTTGGATGCAAAGTAGGCTGCATGGAAGCAGATAGCATTGAAGAAGGGAAAGAAGCATTTGCTCCCAATTATGATCAGTTTATGTTACACTGAAGATGTTATTTTATGTTTTTCTGATAGAATATTTGATCAGCAAGTGTGCAAGGGAGTCAGGCGAGCTACCTCGCTGACATCAAGCGAGCCGCTGGTCTGCCTAGCTAGTAAATGCTGCTGATAACTGATACAGCTAAACAATATTAAAAGCTTCAGCCCTACTGGTTATCAAGGGAAACTTCCAGCCTAATTGGAAAGCTCGAAGCTTCGGGCATCTGAAATTCTTGGTTTGGGGCTCTTCCACTGCATTCCAATGCAATATTTCCAATCAATAATGTGATGCTATGCACTGCACCCTCACGAGCCTTACGAACTCCCCTGAGTTTTGTATTTGACTTGTTAAACTGTAAAAAGAGTTGGAGAAACAAACAGAAAAGAAATACCTTGGTCCCCAGCTGCCATAATATAAAACAATCAAATAAACAAACTCCAGTGCTCAAACAAAACTGAAAATGCGGACAGATGTACTTTCCTGCTCAAAACAGGAGCATCTTGGGTGACCTTTCCTTAACGTGATTTGTCTTTCTGGGTGGTAGACAAAGCGGTCCTCTCTCGAGGCGGACTGAATTATGTGTCCTCTCTCGATAGTGATGCAGACTCCCCCCTATCGACAACGCCTCCCACGTCCCCCTCCCCCACCCCTGCCCAAACCGGTAGATGTGAGGCTTTTTTCCACAACAGATGGTGGTGGTGTTAAGCCCCACCTAGCTACCAGGGGTGGCTTCTGGCCATAATGATAAAAATGCCCCAAGGGGGTGCAGGAAAGTCAGTTCCCCAGAGCGACCATCATCCACACATGGAACAGGTGATAGTTTTCGTAACCAACCTCCCTGTACAGAATCAAACAGCAATATCTTTGAACTGCTGCAGTTCCCATGCTTTGGGGAGTGGTGTGCTTCCAGAGAACTTACGTGAAAATTATCAGAGTAGGTTGAAACCGGGACTAGACCAGAACAAGTCCTTCCTGGGGTGGTTGAATTTTCCTTTTCCCCTCCAAGGGTCTACCAATCTGCCTTTGTTCGAGGTTTGGAAGGTAACACAAGGAACATTAGCAGGTGGCAAGAGGTAAGAAGCAGAGAAGTTGGAGTGTAGCTCAGTTTCAGCACCTGCTCCTACCCTTTGCTAGGAAGCTTCGACTTCTGGAACCAGAGGACAAAAGCCTCCTTTGTGTCTCGGTTAAAAGAGACATAGACCTCAGTTTGCACCTAAAGACACATGTTTACTCACATTTTGGTATTTCTGAAATCAGAATACATCTGATAATCAGCGTTGGCCAGCTGTCGTTAGCGAAAGTCATCACTGCTTGTACACAGCCATAAAACTTGTGAAATGGCTCCGAAGAGAACTTCAGAGGTGACAGCGAGCAAAGAGTCAGGAAATGTAACATCACCCATATTTCTGATGACACAGAGGATGAGCCTGCTCCGCAGAACATGAACATCTCTGATCCTAGTTGGAAAATCGTTCGTAAGAGCCACACTCTGAATGGGAAGTTTTATAAATATCTTCACCAATTTACTTCATTTCTTTAAAAAAGAAAACCTGTTTTGCATTTCTAGGTTTCTTTTCACACATGAGCAAGAAGACATCTGTGAAAGAAATCAATGCCAACATAAGTTCAAGAGCCTTACCAATAAGAATATAGTAAAAATGCGAAGACAGAAAAAACCACTATGCTACAGTTGTGAGTATATTTCTTGCTTTCTTAGTTGGACCTAAAATCACGATGGACTTTACAACTGATGACATCCAAAGTGCGATGAAATACAAAATCTCTATGACCTGGAAAAGTTTACTTAACGGTTCTGAACTTCAGCTTTTTCTTCTGAAAAAGGAGAATAGTAACCACCCCTCCTTCCTGGGGAGATGGGGGACCAAGCTAGCCCCAGCAGAGTCCACAGAGCTCAATGTGGCACCTCGTCTATTTCTAGTCAATGGCAGTCAGTACCATTCTCCACCCACTTAGCTACTCCAACCAGCCCATAGAATAAAGTAAACAAAGTAAACAAACTTACTTACCTCTCCCAGCATGCTTTCCTTTGTTTCTCAAACTTGCCAACTCTGCAACAGGTAGACACAAACAAACAAACAAACACGGATAAGGCCTTGGTGACTGTGTGGTTTTTGGTGATACAATTTGTGAAATGGATGAAATGGTTATTTGGATCCAGTATTCTAATGATAGAATGATGGTGAAAACAAATCACATTTTTTTTTCAATGCCAGTCCAGGAGAATAGAAAAGAATATATCAAAGTCAGTGGAGAGAATTGTTTTAAAAAATTTTTTTACCAGGGGTGCCTGGGTGGCTCTGTTGGCTAAGCATCTGCCTTTAGTTCAGGTCATGATCCCGGGTCCTGGGATCAAGCCCTGGGTTGGGTGGGGGAGGGTCCTGCTCAGTGGGGAGCCTGTTTCTCCCTCTCCCTCTGCTGCTTCCCCTCCCTCTCTAATAAATAAATAAAAATCGTTTTTAAAAAATTTATTTTAATTCCCTGAAACAAATACTACATTATATGTTAATTTAAAAAAATAAAAATAAAAAATTCTTTTAAATAAAAAAGGACAATCAGAGAATGAGTCAACTAAAAACCCTAACATGTTTTTAAATTAAAACCCTGAGCAACAGTTATTTTTCTCTGATTCTAAGTCTCTCTTACAGAGAGAGAAAGAGAATGAGTGATCTCCAACCTAAATTAAAATTTCTAAAACGAGCTTTTATTTACTTTTAGAAAATCCATTTGTTAGTGGTTGTTTGTCTGTGGATAAACAGAGAACTTAAGGACCTCCAGTGCTTTTTTTTCGTTCTTTCCTCTTAGTGTTTCCCTGTGTACATCCTCACCACGGGACTGTAGGTATTTTCTTCTACTTGGCGGGGTCGCGGCTGGAGGAGCCATACTACGGAAGAGAACAAGGTGGCCAATGCACGACGTAGCAAATGAGCAGCTCGACCCTTTCAGAAGGTTGGCCGGCTGTGCAGAGAGAGAGAAGGAAGTTCACACCGAGACTACAGGGGCAAGTCAGCAATGGTTGCTCCCGCCTAGATGTGGGCATCCCCCCAGCCCCGGTCCATTCTGCCGGACTCCCGACTCCTCTGCAGGCCCTGACAGAAGATCTTTGTCCCCTCTCCAGCCCTCAGAGCACTCTGCAAATCCTCCACTGGACCTCGACATCTTGAGGAAGAGCTTGAAGCCCAAGCCTCATTGCCTTCATGGTAAATGTTTCTGATTACGAGGAAAAGAACAAAACTGTAAGTTAAAAGTAAAATGTTAAGCGAATAAATAAATAAATAAATAAAAGTGGCGGCGGTGGGGCAGGGGTGAGGCTGGCAGGGAGGAAGGAGTTTACAGAGTTTATTTAAGACGCAGACACCTATAACCAACCTCCTTTCGTCTCGGCGTTTCCTCTGGCAAGTAGGCCCCATCACAGCCTCTTCCTTCTTGGGTTACTGTTACTGTTCACAATCGAGATAGTTCATGTAGGGGCGCCTGGGTGGCTCAGTGGTTAAGTCTCTGCCCTCAGCTCAGGTCATGATCCCAGAGTCCTGGGATCGAGCCCCACATCGGGCTGTCTGCTTAGCCAGAAGCCTGCTTCCTCCTCTCTCTCTCCTGCCTCTCTGCCTGCTTGTGATCTCTCAGTCTGTCCAAAAAAAAAAAAAAAAAAAAAAACAAACTTAAAAAAAAAAAGAAGATAATCCATATAAAGTAGTTGGCACCATACCTGGTCTATAGTAATTGCTCAATAATGTCAGCTAATAACTACAATTCTTTATTAGCATTCAGCTGAAAGTTGTTGACATTGATTAAGCCTTTATTATACTCCGGGCATTGGGTTAAGTGTTCTATATGGAGTCACTTATCTAATCCTCAGTGTCCTCTCAAGTAAATACTATTATTATAATCCCAATAGATGAGGAAACAGAGACATGGAGAAGTCAGGTGGTTTGCCCAAGGTCAAACGTTAAATAACAGAGTTGAGATTCAAATCTCAGCAGTCTGACTCCAAGGATTGTACATGTAACCACTGTGCTCCTTATTTCATTGATTCTTAAGATCTGCATTTTTTTTAACAGGATGGCCTTAACATCAACAATAGCCATAGTTTGGCTGCATTCTTCTTTCTGATGAGACAGAAAATAATGGCACATTTTACCGTTGATGGCATCTTGGATTCTCTCAAATAGAAGGTACTGCTTTGTTACAGAGGCGATGTGGAGAAGCTCAGGTTCCTCCTGAAATTTTCAAACAAGAGGCCCTTTCACAATCCAGAAGAGCCAAGTCAAGGACAGGAACCAGAGTACAAGACTTTGCAAGAGTCTGAGACTCTTCTGTTGTCAGCAAGGGGCCAGGGGATGGGGCCACCCTCCCGCACAGCCTGAGCGGCAGAGCCAGAGCCTGGAGAGGCAGAGGAAGGGCAAAGCTGCCTCCCGGGCAACTGTCTCCCTTCTCACCCAGAAGGTGTAGGTGTTCAGGATTCCTGAGTGTGTTCTCACAGATGCGGTTGAAAGACTGGTCAAAGTTCACAGTCACAAAGGCCCAGAAGCAAATTAAGAGCAAGAGTCTATGTATTTAAAAAAAAAAAACCCTCCATGGATATCCCTTGGCAGGGTAGGTGGGGGTGGGGGAACTCTCTTTAATTAAAGACCATTTTCTACAAAGAGGCCCAAGCTACCCAGGCTTCCTTATACTCATATCTCTAAGCAACTGGCACATGGTCAAGTTTAGTAAGACACAGGAACAGAACCATTGTTAATCTATGATAGTGAAATGATAATCAGCCTAAATCTATGATCTTTCCTTTTCCAGAGATCCTGAGAGACAGACTTGGAACAGGCCACATCCTAAGACTATAACTGGGGTCTTCTATTTATATGCCTCACAGAGTCGGGGACCTCCAGGTCACTGGGGACCAGCTGTTAAGAATGAACTACCTTAGGTGGCTCAGTGCGTTAGAGCCTCTGCCTTCGGCTAGGACCATGATCCCAGGGTCCTAGGATCAAGCCCCACATCAGGCTCTATGCTCGGCAGGGAGCATAGGAGCACCCTCCTCCTCTTTCTCTGCCTGCCTCTCTGCCTACTTGTGATCTCTCTGTCAAATAAATAAATAAAATCTTAAAAAGAGAGAGAGAGAGAGAGAGAAAAGACTGAACCAATGGGTGACGGTGAATGAGATGAGGGGAACAGCAATACCCCCAGAGCCCCAGGAGTCTGGGACAGGAGCTGGGTCTGAAGAAGATATACTGGACCAGGTGCTCATGGAACATTACTAGTCCCAGGCTGGATATCTGGTCGACCAGAGGAGCCAGCTCATGCTCCCGACTACAAGAGTTTAGGTACTGGCCCCAGCTGGGAAGTTCAATATCTCCAGAATGTTCTAGGGCCCTAAGAACTCCAGGAAGTCCTGATTCTTTTGTATATGGTTGGAAGAGACGGAAGGATAGGAAGAAACCTTCAGGCTGATTTAGGGCTGAGCCACTCTGCCCAATGACAAAGTAGTGACTGGCATTTCTGGACATTTGGGAAGGCTCACAGTCAAAGGCAGAGGCTGTCAGCTCACTTTGACAACTTAAAGAGTGAGTAAAAGTCATTTTACTGGATGGGGATGGGCAGTTAGGAAGATAAGAAGAAAGACCTGCCTAAGAACAATAAAGGCACTTTTACTTCCTAGTTGAAAGGAGCAATTGTCACACTACTAAGAAAATCAATGAAAAGGGGGCGCCTGGGTGGCTCAGTGGGTTAAAGCCTCTGCCTTCGGCTCAGGTCATGATCTCAGGGTCCTGGGATCGAGTCCTGCATCGGGCTCTCTGCTCAGCAGGGGGCCTGCTTCCTCCTCTCTCTCTGCCTGCCTCTCTGCCTACTTGTGATCTCTGTCTGTCGAATAAATAAATAAAATCTTTAAAAAAAAAAAAAGAAAGAAAAGGAATGAAAGGGAGGGAGGGATGAAGGAAGGGGTGAGGAAAAAAGGGGGGGAGGGAGGGAAGGGAGGAGGAAGAGAGGAAGAGCCCCCCCGAGACTGAAGAAGACGATCCAAGAAGCCAAGGTAGCAACCTACTATGACTTCGCTACCTTACCCAAGAGCAAGCACCCTGAATCCCCCTTACCTCCTCCCCAAACCTCAACAGTCCAAGTTGTATGTGTCTCAGAGGGGGAAATAACCTACCAAAATAGAAAAGCTTTTAGGTTTCCAAGCCCACTCATCCAAACCCTTTTGTTTTATATCTTAAAGGGATATGTGTATACCTGGTCACTGAGAACAACTCGAGTTGTTGAAGACAACAATAGTAGTGAGAACCACCAAGAGTGTCTGGGATTCTTCCTGTGGGGCATTCTGGGGTGCTAGGGGAGATGAGATAAGAGGCAGTGTCTTATGAACGACTCCCCTCAGTGCACCTTGCGTGGGCATCTACCAGGGAGGAGGAGGGGGTCCATCGAGTTGCATAAGCCAGCTGGAAGTCTGAGCGTGGGAGCTACAGTGGGCAGCTAGATCGCCACAAGAACTAGGTTTGATATTATAATTGAGGGTGGCTCTCAGGAGAAAATCTGCAGCAGTGAACTTGAGGGAAAAGGGCAACATCCGGGACTAAGGAGAAAATGGTTAATAGCAAGCTGAGGGGCAAAGAGAAGCTCAATCCTCTGAAACTGCTGGAGGCTGTGAAGACACCGTGTGGAGATGTTCAGGGTCTCGAGCCTCTGAGCACACAACCAAAGCCTGTAAAGGAGGAGGTAAATTGGAGGCCGTGAAACAGAAAAGTGTGTAGATTTATGAAAGGAGCCTTTAAACATTGCACACTTTATCAGAAATTAATGAAACAGAAGCACCCTTTCCCTCTTCTGCCCTGCTCCTTTACCACCACTAATCAAAAGGACTGACCAATAAAATAAAACCCTGTGAACATGTGAAGGCGGGGTAGGGGAGGAAGAAGGCAGACAGAGAGGGTTTGCTGAGGAGGGGAAGAGAATCCTACCTTGGAAGACAGACTCCTACAGGTGAGACTGGGGGCAAGAGTTTCCAATTACAGGGAAGGGTGAAAATGGCAGGGAAGATATGAAATATCGTATTTGTGTTTGTTCTGTACCGAAAATGAGGATCTTTCTACCCCTAGGACAATTTTCACATTCTGCTGTGTGAGGGAGGATGGGGAGCTCCACTCACATTCACCAAGCAGCCCGCACGGGGCTGTCCTGCCCCTTGCTCGTAGGTACGTCCGCCCCCGACAGCCATGACCCTCAGGGATCCCTCCCTCCAGACGGAGGCACGGACGGCAGACCCAACCCCAGCGCAAGCACAAACACCCACTGAAGAGTCTCCTTTTCTGTCAGAAGCTAACTCCAGTTCGCCTGCCTCTGATTTTTCTTTCCTGCCCCATCCAAACCACACGCTGAGAAATCTGGAAAATTCTACTTTCCCTGATCTTCCTACCACCCCAGAGCCCTTCACACTGCCTCTGAGGTTGACTCTGAACTGCTGTACCTGGTCTTAAAGGGCCCACCTTGGTGCGTCCCTGCCCGCAATCCTTCGGTTGCAAATATTCTCTCAAACCCATGCTCGCACGCACAGATGACGTCCGTTTCTTGTGTGCTCTGCCCTCTTGCTCCTTCTGCCTGCCCAAGTGCCACATTCTTTTAAGCTTCACCTCCTTTTTTTTTTTTAAATAGATTTAGCGAGCTATATTTCACATACTACATAGTTCACTCATTTAAAGCGTACAACTCATGTAAAATGGCATTTCGTACACTTGGAAGTTCATGCCACCATCACTAAACATTTCCTCACCTCAGAAAGAAACCTCAAATCTACCAGCAGTGCCTCCCTTTCCCCTTTCCCTTCTCCCCAGCTCCTCACCACACACCCCGGCAACCACGAATCCACTTTTGGTCTCCATGGATGATTTGCCTGTTCTGGGCATTCACACGAATGGGATCATATAACATGTTCTTTTGTGACTGGCTTCTTTCATTTGGCTTCCAAGGTTCACTTATGTTTTGGCCTCGATCGGTACTTCCATTTTTTTCGTGTTGCTGAATAGTATTTATCCATGCATCAGTGTTTATCTATTAGTTTATCCATTCATCAATTCATGGACATGGGGACTGTGTCCACTTTGGGGCTAATATGAATAAAGCCGCTATGACTATTAGTGGAAAAGTTTTGTGTTTGTATATGTTTCTGATTCTCTTAAAGTTGGGTCCTATGGTAACCTTAGTATTTGGAGGGACCGCCACACCGCTTTCCAACATGGCTGTACCGCTGTATATTTCCACCTTTGGTTTCTCTGCACCCTCAACACTTACTAAAATTCACTTGTAACGGGAAATGGACAGCCAATTTCTTGATCTTTTCCTCTGTGCGGCGTCTATGCCTCGTGTTGTGTCACTGTTATCTTGTTGAATCTTTACAACACCCTAAAAGGCAAATGTTGTTTCTCCCTTTTCAAAATGAGATAATTAAGCATTGAGATATAGTAACAAGACTAAAATACAGGCAAGAGAGCAGAGACACATCCCCATCTGTCTGCCTCCAAACCCACTTCCAAACACCAGCCCAGGGAGCCTCCAAAGATGCCTTTCCAAGACAACCCCAGACCCTCAGATCATTTCTTCTGAAACAAGAGCTAGTGATGGTTTGCACAGCACCTGGTATTGTTTTCTGTATAAAACATTATCTTCTCAACCAGACAGTGAACACTTTGTTGGCTGGATCTGTTCTTTCTCCACGTTGTCCCAGAGAAAACAGACATTTAATAAAGGCGTAATGAACTGACAACAATTTTTTTTTAGTTTGACACATTCTGCTTTTATTTTTCTGAGAGGTGGGGGATGAGCTAAAGGTACTCTATTTCCTTTCAGCTTGTTTCCAAAATGTTCGAGTGAAGAAGGAAGGAAAGATGGACAGTGCTACACCCGAACTCACATCACTCTTACGGGAGAAATTTGGGTTACAGAGAGTGTTACTGTTTTGTTTTGTTTTGTTTTGAGCAAAGTTTTATATTATAAAGCCTTGCCTTTTCTTTGGGAACCCAACACACACACACACACACACACACCCCACATACATACGTGTACATAGGTACATACACATACGTATGTACATACACATGAGCAGTTTTTTGCTTGTGTGTCATATACCTGTGGCTTTATACATGTCATCTCTTATCTATCGAACAGTAGGTATTCATTACTGTCATTTCACACAGAAGTTAACTGATGCTCACAAGTTCATCTGGCCAAAATTACCTGGCTAGGAAATGGCAGAACCAACCCTAGCCCTTAAGCCAATGTTCTTTCCCCTATATAGCATGACCTGTCTCAGGTGTCCACGAAGGAGCCATGTAGCTTGGGCGTGAGGCTCCATTCGTTTGTTCTCTTATCTTCTTCCAACTCCTAGCCCACGGCCACCAAAACCTGGCCACACAGTCTGGCTCAGGATAATCTCGTCCTGCATTCCCACGTCTATACCTTCCATCCCCGAGTATCCTGATCAAACCCACTCACACGAAAGCACGATGGCAGAGGCAGCAGGTACAGTTTGGATTCAGGGGTCTGGGACTTCCGGTTTTGAAACAAACACTCCTCTAGGACAGGATGGTATCAGATCAACTCTTAAAAGCATGCTCAGCCTCAATGGATTCCAAAGTGATACCCAACAAACTCTGTGGGAAAAAAAATAATAAATTCCGCACATATAAATGGGGTCCGTTGGATCACCTTCTCATTAGTTACATCTCCTAGACAACTATGAACAAGCATCTTCAAAAGTACCTTCAATTACATCTAGGTAGCTTGGTTAATAACCCAGTGTGACATCAGTCACTTAATCTCCCTGGGCCTCTGTTTCTTCTTTTATTTGATTGAATTATATGATCCCTAAAGCCCCCTTTAAATATGAAATTGTATGATTCTCTAATAGTGAGGAAAGGGCCTGTCCGGGAGGAAGAGGGTTGAGGACAGTGCAATTTACCTGGAATCTACAGACGCGCTTTGAGGGGACGAGAACCGTCCGAAGGGAATGCTGAAAATGATGTGAGTTCATATTGGAAGGGAGAGGATATGAGGTTTCTTTGGATTCTCGATGGAATTGGTAACCTCCCGAATTTGCCAGCTACTGGCTGTGGAACTAAAAAGTGGTTATGGGGAGCTGTCCCCCACAGAGGGCTGTGTTCATACTGAGGGCAATCTCAAGGTCCTCTTTTGCCTCTTACAAATGGTACGATACAAAATACTGAGACAAAAAGGGCAGCCTGTTGAAAAGGCTGCTAAAGCTTCTAAGGGTTTTGTCCTGTAAGGTGGCAAGCAAGGTAGTCCGCTGTTTGCTTGTTTGTTTGTTTGCTTCTTCAGTGTAATGGGGCTCACCTGCATTAAAATGCTCTTAGGTGCGGCACCTGGGTGGCTCACTGGGTTAAGCATCTGCCTTGGGCTCAGGTCATGATCCCAGGTTCCTGGGATGGAGCCCCAAGTCTCCAGGCTCCCTGCTCCGTGGGGAGCCTGCCTCTCCCTCTCCCTCTCCCTCTGCTTTTCCCCCAGTTTGTGCTCACTCTCTCTCTCTCTCTCTCTCTCTCTGTGTCAAATGAATAAATAAAATCTTTTTTAAAATGCCCTCATGTGACAGTTTCGGTTGCAGATTTTCACCAAACTTGTCAGGTGAGCCTTTCCAGGGCTGGGGTCCTGGAAACCTACAGATCACTTTTACCAGCATTGAAGATGATCATTCTGCCTTTGAGAGTCACTTAGAGATTCCCATCCTGGCCATATTCCTTTGTGCATCATCTTTAGGAAAGTCGACATTTGGCCTTGTATGTGATAATCGTGTCTTGTATTTCAATGTATGTCTATAGATAAATGGTAGCTGGGATCTGAGAGCCAATTAAACGTAAAAATTTGGAGGAAGTATAAAAATAAGGGCTGTATCGGTTTCTCCTAGAGATGTTTCCAAATGAAAACAGGCTAAATACAATGTCTACCTGGGATCAAAGTCAAGAGCTGATATTTTGTTGTGAGGGACAATGTTCCATGTTCACTTGGCGTCAGATGAGAAGGCATCTCCTCAAGAAAAGGATACGCCACCACTCAATGTCAGGGCAAAGAGGAAGAACTGGATATTTGAAAACAGAAACTATAAAATGAAAGATAATAAACAGGTGAGTTTCAAACAGAATCATCTAGATACAATGGCCCTTCCTTATAAGCAAAGGGACTCTGAACTTGAAGGACTCTTAGAGGTATGAGTGTGTGTGTGTGTATGTGTGTGTGTGTGTGTGTATTTCGCACTCCCTTGCTTTAATTTTAATTGTTTAAATTTTAGTTTTAATAGTGGTAAAATATACACAACATAAAACTTACCATTGTAACCATTTCTAAGTGTTCAGTGGCATTAAATATATTCAGGTCCTTATGCAACCATTATCACCATCCACCTGGATAGAAACGTCTGGAGTGTTTCCATCTTCCCAAACTGAAACTCTGTATCCATTAAATGTTATAATTCCCCATTTATTCCTCCCCCTGTCCCTGGCAGCCATCATTTAATTCTCTGTCACTATAAAATTTGACAACTTTGGGTATTTCCTAGAAGTGGAATCATATAATATTTGCCCTTTTGTTCATTTGACACATCTTCAAGCTTCACCCATGGTGTAGCTTGTGTCCAACTGCCATTCCTTTTTAAGGCAGGATCATGTTCCATTTTATGTATACGCCACATTTTGTGTATCTGTTCATCCATCAATGGGCATTTGAGTGTTTCCACTTTCTGGCTCTTGTGAAGAAGACTGCCATGAGCCTTGGAGTACAAATTCCTGATGGAGTCCCTGCTCTCAGTTCTTTTGGGTAGGATCATAGATTGTAGGATAAGTTCTCCAGGGCCTTGAAAACCTACAACAAAAACCACTAATGCAAAACTAATAAAATCACCAAATCCCAAGTGTGCTTATTCCTCCCCTTACCTACCCATTAACAATCTTAGTCTTTTTCTCCCCCTTTTAGCTGTTTTTCTAACGTATTCACTCTTTCATTTATTCATTCGGTAACTAGTATTTATCGGGCACCAACTGTGTGAGGCCCTGGAGACCCACAAAAGACAGACGAAGTTCCTACCTTGTGGAAGCAGAAGGTAATCAAATAACAAAGAAATGCACAAATCAACTAGTAGTCCAAAGAAAATTCCAGTAAACTATGAGTCCTTATGACAAAGAGCACTGAGCAGGTCCTACGAAAAAGGAAGGCTTCCCCGAGGAAGTGATATTCGAGATGAAGGATGAGCAGGAGTTCGTTCAGAGGTTAGAGGAGGGAAAGAAGATTCTTTGTATAAAACGTGCCTCCCATGCAAAGATCCTGGAGCAGCGAGCTGAAAGCTAGGAGTGGAGCCCCCAGGGTATTGGGGCAACCCAGACTGGGAAGAGGGACACTTGATGTGGGTGCAAAGGGGTGATGGGCCAGATCAGGTAGGGCCTCAAGAAATTCTGGTCTTTAGTCCAAAGGCAGGGAGAAACCGCTGAAGGGATTTACTTACTTTCTGAGCATCTCCTGCTGAGGGTCAGACCCTTTCCATCAACAAGAGAAGTCTGTGTCGTCAGGAAGTTTAGGAAGAGGAGGATCTCTGTCTCTGTACGGTGGCAGGCATCTTTCCTGAGCGGGAAGGGGAGAAACAAGCTCTTTGCATAACTCGAAGGCTGCGGGCAGAGTGGCCAACCATCTTGTCTTCAATATTAGGAGCTGGTGACTTGGAGTCTTGTTCTTTTGGAACATCTGTTATTGTCCGGATAAATACTACCATGGCTATGGATGTGGAGTTTGGAATTCTGTACCAGCCAGAACTTCTGCTAACTACCAAGGACATTTGGTATTAAGCAAGCCAGAGGTAATCAATTCTGATGCTTTAGGCTATTAGACCTCCCATGGGGTTTGGGAGACATAGTTCTTCTCTACAGAAAATGGTACAACTGCCTTGGGGGGAGGGCGTGTCCTCTTCCTGGCCCTAATGTATTACACAATGGCCTCTGCCGGAGGCTAGGTACCTGACTTCCCAGATCAGGATCCAATTCAGTTTGGGAACTTTTAGTTTCACTAAAACAAATGGAATTTGCTTTCATGGGCAGGAACAATTTCCTTTGCTTTCTTCAAAAGGAAATGTGTGTATCTATACCTATAATTCATATGATCCTGCACACAGAGACACACTACAGGCCAAGAGAAGAAAACTGGAAGCATCTTAACTACTTTAAAATATGAAAACAGACTTCTGCAAGGACTTTCTGTGATGTGACACGCGGTGCATATAACCAGGCAGGGGGTGCAGGGCTTTCATCTTGTGAAAGGTGCAAGTTTCACTGAAGCTTAAGTTGGACAAAGTAATTACAAAGAGAAATTTCCTTGGGATGATGCGGTTTTGTGTACACAACTTGCCTGGGGAAGGCAGTGTCAGCACCCGCATTAGGTTTTGCTGGTCTAATTAGGAAACATACACAGTCAAGTTTCTCTGAAATTAAGAGCCAACTAATTAGGCCATGAAGTTCCCTTAGAACTCGCCTTGGTTGGGAAACACCTTTCCCTTTATTTGTCACCCACAGAGGATGAGGGAAGGACTGAGAAAGAGAAGATGTGATGTGAGATGAAACTAAAGGGACACAGATGACTCGTAACCAACAAATGGAGAACATATCAAATGCTCTTTTGTCCATTCAGCCCCCAGGGAGTCCAGCATTAGACCCTGGGAGCTGAGCCACGGTGTAGGGACTATGATCCAGCACAGGGCGGCATGGGTAGTCAACAGCACGGGAATGTGCGAAAGATATTGTCTGCTTCTTGCCTGCCTACCTGCCTCCTCTTGCTTCCAAAAATGAGGGTGGACATGGACGACACAAAGGTTCAACCACACCATCAATAGTACTCTTCCTTCACGCAAAGTCCTCCCTTTCCTGCTCACTCACAGGACGGAAAGATCTAACTGATGTTTGATCTTTGTATCATGTATCATAACCCAGATGTATCATGATCTTTGTAACATGTATCATAACCCAGATACATGCTTGATATATCTGGGTTATGGGCTTGGCTAAGGCACCAGTGCACAGGGTATGTCAACAGCTCCGAGAAACTCGGTTCTGTCTAGAAAGAGATCATCAGAGAATCTCAGGGGACCTTCCAAGGGGCATGACATGAGAGCAACTCCACGAGTCAAAGTCTTCATAGGAAAAGGAAAGAGAAGGAGGAAGGAGGAAGGAGAGGAGGAAGCACTGAGCTGCCTGGGGGAGTTCATCATTCAATCTGGGAGCTTGACATCCTATGAATAAGGAAAACGGTTGATTTTATTCCTCTTGCTTTACTTACTCTATCTGTGGCATAGAACCGATTTTTCAGAAAGTTCATTCACTATTTCAGTTTGTATTTGTTTGGGATCGAAGAAGCCAAAGGTGAGTATAGACCTGACAAAATCAAGAACTAAATGACTGGTTATAATCTGTGTATAGTTTTTCCTGTTCTGTTGTTGTAATGCACAAAACTAGAGGCAAGATGAAATTTGCTATTTTAATCATGTTTAAGTATACAGTTTAGCGGCATTAAGCTCATTCATGTTGGTATATGACTATCACCACCATCCATCTCCGGATCTTTCCATTCTCCCCAATCAAAACTATGTAGCCATTAAAAGATAGCTCCCCATTTCCTCCTCTCCCCCAGGCCCACTAACTACTGGTCTCCTGTCTGTCTTTATGAATGTGACTCTTTCCAGGTACCCATGTAAGTTGGATCGGGTCATGTTTGTCCTTTTGTCCCCACTACATTTTGATATGGCCAGAGAATCTAAACATTAGTCATAGCTAAACTCTAGGTATAATCAATAAAACAAAAACAGTGTGTCAAATAATAACATCATTTTCCAGGTTCTGGGTTACATGCTTTCTCTTTTATATTTTGCATTATGATAAGTTTTAAATGATACATTTGTTGCAGTCCAAAAACTTAGCCCCTTCCACCCAAAAACATTCCTTTCAGTAGGCTTTACCATAGGGAAGAAAATGTAGGGAAATTCTTGTCCCCCACTTTGGGGAAATGACAAATAGTGGGATCATAATAATGTTTTACCTATCAAAATTTTTCAGAAGAGAACAATAAAAGACTGAGGAGTTACTATCATTATCTTATAAGCTCTTTTACACAGCCTTTGTTTTGTTTAGGGACATGAGCAATTAGAAAAGAAATAGACACACAGGCTTTGTGTTCTCAGCAGGAGCTGCTATATGTTCGGTACAATGGATACGGGTTTTTTTTTTTTTTTCTTTTTAAAAAATTAAGATATCCATTATCTACAAAGCAACCTTAAAGGGACAGATTGAGGATTTAATTTTAGAATTTCATGTCTGACTCTCATAGCCAGATGGTCTTTACACAATGGAAGTTCCCCACCATCGTTCATAATAGTTTCTTATCACTACTATCATTAACGTTATTATTAAGAATAATGTGGAAATCATTTAAACGCCCATGTGGAATAGTCTTGTCGATTTGCTCCCCACCTCCCAGTGCCCATTTTAACTGATCGGGCTTATACTCATTAAGACTCTAGAAAGTGCTTTCTCTTTTGATAACTTTAAAGAAAGTACACAGATTCTTGATTCCTATAGCAATTTGTTAATACTGGCTCTTACTAAAACTTGGAGACAAATATGTTTGTCTCCTGTTTATTATTTTTGGGACAGATTCTTTTTCTTTATTCTTGAATTTGCTTTTTTTAAACTAGAATGTATTCATGATTCTTTTTCTTTTAAATAAATTTTATGTTTTTAACCATAGGATGATCCCATTGAATAAGTTTTATAGGGTTTTTTTTTTTTTTTTTTTCAGGGTGGAGCAGGGAAAGGTTTTTTAAAAATTGAAATATGACATCCATATCATTAGAGTTTTAAAGTTAGTAATATGCTTAAGGCAGACTTTTTATGGTTAGCAAAGCTGAGAGGTTCTGACACCCAAAGGATGTACGAAGAGATAACTTACATAAATGTATATGGTGCCCCGGAGGGGCCTTGATTATATTATGGGGTTTCTCATGAACAGCTTTGGTTCAGACAGAAGAACAGTGAAGCAAAGCTAAGTGGTTCTCTACCGAATGGGCTGTGCATGAGACGCGTTTCCCTGCAAATAGAAGTACCTTTCAACGCCAGCTAGTTCACGATGAGGCACTGAAACAAGAAAGGAAACAAAATAGCTAATGAAATGTTTTCCTTATTAAAAATGCCTCCTTAAAATAACCATGGCATCACTTTAAAATGGATAGCCTCACAGATGACAGGGAACAAGCTGAAAAGGATGAAGTCAAATGCTTGGGAAGGAAGAATACACTTAAGTTGGAGAATGTAGAAATTGAGTACAACAATATACGACTGATTGATTGGACTACTTCTTAGAGATTTGAATGAGCCCTGAAATTCATTTCTTCTAATATTCAAAACCGTATTTCCTTTTCTTAAAAAAATTTTTGCTTTTAAAGCACTTGCTTGTACTTGTTTTGTAATTCCTGAAAGAGAAAACATAAATAATTATAAAGAAAGAGATTTGTGGCAGAATTGTGGTCCAGCCCCATTTCTTATACCAACAATTATACACAATGCTTAATTAATTGTTTTATATGTGTGAGGCAGTCTTGTCAGAATCAAGGATGCTCAAAGGAACAGAGTTTTCCCTAGTAAGCAGCATCGACAGACCTAGGATTATTCACGGCTAGATTTACCTTGAAGAAAATCTCATTTTCCCCATTATTTGACATGAAAAGGTGAGGTGTCCATGTGATTTCGAGATGAAGTAATAAAATGAGGCTAAGCTATTCTCGTCAAAAAAGATCATCCATGGAAATATCATTAAATTCGGGATCTCCTATTGCATAAATATCTTTCTTTTGTTTTCCTCTGTCTAAAATGGTAATCGAGGTATCTGGCCACCGTCAAGTTTTATTTCTGAATTCATCTGTGTTGCTTCACAATGTGAGGTTATGGCCAGTATTCACGCTGCACAGCCAGAGAAGAAATTTTGTTAAAAGACCAAAAGAGAGGGACACCTGGGTGGCTCAGTGGGTTAAGCCTCTGCCTTCGACTCAGGTCATGATCTCAGGGTCCTAGGATGGAGCCCCCATCGGGCTCTCTGCTCAGCAGGGAGCCTGCTTCCCCCTCTCTCTCTGCCTGCCTCTCTGTGTACTTGTGATCTCTCTCTCTCTCTCTGTGTCAAATGAATAAATAAAATCTTAAAAAAAAAAAAAAAGACCAAAAGGGTCTAAGGGCTTTAGTATAAGGACTTGGCATCTGTTTCTGTTCAGAATTATGGGAGAGCAGAAATTGACGCTTGCCAGCAGAATCTGCTGCCATTAGAAGATCCACTTCTTCCCAATGTGAGATATTACAGACTCTTAACATTGACAGTGATATAGAAAACTATCATGTTTTCCAGAGACTAATTATAAACAGGTGGTGGTTGGGGCCAAATCTCCAGGAATCACAAACCCATTCTGTTTGAGCTTATTAATGCCTCTATTCAACTCCAGGAAAATGTGCACATTCCACAGTATTATAGGGAGTTTCAGGTTGATTGATAAAAAACAGGTGATTTCCTCCAAAACACTGACTCGAAGATAAAATAACCTAATTTGCCTTCCTGCACAGCAGCGCCTCTCATGGTAGGGATAGGTGGATGGCGCTGACGGTCTGGTGGAAATATTGTCTGGTGGCACGGAGGGAGAAGCCGTGGCTGCCTTGCGGTGGCGAGGGATGTCCACGCATGTCCAGGCTGAGTGCAGGCGCTGACACTTCTCTCTTCTTCCTAATGGAAAGTGCAGTGGGATTTTTAACTTGGATCTGGGTGTCTGGCTTCACTGGAAGGTTTTGCAATTTCACATTTCATCTCAGCTACTAATGTCCACATCTTGTGAAATCGGCACCAAGAATGTACTGCAGGGCTACCCCTGGACCAAGCCATGACATTCTGTGCCAACTCGTGATTTGAGGGTTCAGTGACCACCATGCGACCAAATGAGCTGTCCCCACATTAACAGGAAAAGGGACTGCTGCGCCCCTTAAAGAGCATCCCGTTTTCTCTTGCTCCATGGTCAGGCACTCAACTTTTTTCCACCAAGCTCCTGGTTTCAATTCAAAATATCCAGTCATCGTTTTTATGCCTTAAAAACTGGCGGAACTCATTTTGATAGGAAGGCCCAGGAAGATGGAAACAGAGGTCTGTGTTTTCTTCCTGATTGTTTTCTTGCTGACGATTTTATTGCCATTGTCTTCCGTGTTGCTAACGGTTTTTAGGCTGCTGCTCTCACTTCAACTATTTATTGAAAAAGGAGGTTCGAAGGATTTTTAATATACTTTTGCCCCCAACTTCTTCATGATTGGCAAAAAAGCACTGTAGAGCTCACAAAATGCACACGCTCACTTGCACAGATAATAATCGGATAAAAAATACTTTTGGGTAATTTCGTGATGGCAGGGGCTGACTGAAGCAAAGTTGGTAAATTCGTGTCTTATGCCAGGCAAGAGATGGACCCTGCTTTTCACGTGCCATCTCATTTAAAAAAAGAAAGAAAGAAAGAAATCTATCTTAGAATTTAAAGTCAGTTGTCCCCCATCCTTGGTTTCTTTGTTTCTTCTCTTTGTTTTCCCTGATACAAAATGAATTTTCCCTCTGAATCCTCATAGTCTCAACTTTGAGTCCCCTTCAAACTACAAGAAAATGAAGATCCTCTCCACGATAACTTACTCTGTGGCCCATTTGTCACTGGGATTATGGCAAATTAAGCAATCAGCTGAATGGATGGATCACTTTAAAACGTCAGTCACTTAGAGCTTCAAAAGAACGTCCTTCCTCTAAGTGATGCCATTCTGAGGTATTTAAACACCTTGCAAATGAACATTTCAGAACTCAGTTTGCTCTAGTGAATATTATCCTCTTCAGAGCAGTTATCTTGGAAACCGAAATCTCAGTTAATTCTGCTGCTTAAAATATTTTGCTACTAGTCTTTAGTTCATTTAAGTACTAATTAGAAAATTAGCCTCGCTGTGTTTTGTCATATTTTCTTTTTTTGGAATCTAAATAGTATAAGCCATCTTCATTATTCACTCATTCCCAGACCTGGTACTAATTTGGGGGAGGTGGAGGGAGCGTGGTGTTACAAAAGTTAAATGTCAAAGGCCAAGGATTTGCTGCCATTAGAGATATTTGAAAGAAGGTGTTAACAGGTTGTTAGGACAAACTGCAGAAAGGGAATGCTGAAAGTATGATTTTAAGCCATTAAATTAAACAGCCTAAAAAGCTTCAAAGGGGCACCACTCACCTTGGTTCTAGTCCTGCCTTTCCAGACCTCATCTTGGCCTTGTCACTGACTGTCACTGACTCGTGTGACCTTGGGCAAGCTTCTTCCACTTCCTCATATGTGAAATGACTTCAAGAACTAGATGTCCACAAATGATCTGTCCAGCTCTAGCATCCCAAGACAATGACAGGAGGCTCTCCAGACTTTAATAAAAGTCACTTCAGGCCACACCTTCAATGTATTAAGTCCTATCAGTCTCTTTTCTTTCCACATGCTTCTGTATTAATGTTTCATGTGCCATTTGGGGGCAAGAAGAAAGTTCTTATTCAATTGAACCTAGAGTCTTGCCGATACTGAAAACAACTCCACTGCAGGTCAGAGGATGTATCTACCTTGTGTGGAGGGCAGGAGAGAAGGAGAACATGCAAAGAAAGATGCGATTTTGTTTCCTGTTGTTTTGTGAGCCATTCACTTTTTGTTCTTGCATGTCACTGATATTCTCAAACCAGAACTTGTTATGTAAAAAACCAAAAAACCAAAACAAACAAAACCTACCAAGACCCCTGATTCTCATGATGACGTTAATAATCTCTCATGTCATTATTACACAGATCTGATGGATGATCTTTTTAAAGAGCTTGGCCCTTCCCTTCTCTGCTGGTCCTGCAGCAGTCGCTTACCTTAAAAGAAAGATGAGAGTTTAAAAAAGACTTCCTGGGAAATGCTGCCAATCGCAGGTATGCACAGGACACGTCTGGTTCTATTTAGTTTTTTTTTTTTTTCTTTTCTCCCTTCCTTTTTTTAGTAGCCTTGGCCTTACAGCCTGGTCTTTTTCATAAGAAAATGTCAGCAAAGTCTTTGAATTAATGAACTGTGAAGGGCTCAAAAAAATATACCATTTCAAAAAGTATCCTGCAAGGACAGAACACTAATGAGCGGTGACCCTAGAGTTACAACCAAATATCCCACTCTAACTACAAAGAATTAAGATTAGGACTGGCTCAGGCACCAGGTCTTTGAACAAAGACCTAGAGAGGAAGGAGAAGTGATGAGGAGTGGGGGAGGTCAGAACCACAGTCGCAAGCTGGGGAAATGTGTTTATGTTAGAGTCTCTTTAGCTCTGTTGAGCACTTCCATCAAATAATGGAATTATACAACCTCCCCCCCCCCACCATAACCTTCCCCGCCCCCGAAAAAGGTACCAGGTGGAGGGAAGCAAAGAAAAGGGAGCAGGCAAGATATGTTCAGAATGTTGATCAAATAAAACCTAAATGATAGGTCTTTGGCTACACCTAATGTAGGTTTTGTTTTCTTTTAATTTTGCTATTTAAAAAAAAAAAAATGTGGTGTAACTCCTTCAATCTTTTTGCAATTCTGCATGGTTGAACATTTGAAATGAGTTTGTGTATCACCCCCAGGCGCTGATTCAGACCTGATTGGGGCAAAGCAGACTGCATGTGCTTATTTTTATCCACGTCATTTGGGACGTTATGTCGCCAAAGGAACCAAAAATGTGCGGCTCTGTTGCCAAATTATCACCTATCCTTTGATCAGACATCAACAAGTTGTGCGACCTTAGCGTAACAGCAATGTCAGGTCAACTTGAGAAAGTGAAGAGACAGCCCCAAATACAAATAAAAAGAAACAACCAACAATCCTTATAATTATCATCATCTGCTGCTTTTCCCTCTTTTGGCAAAGAAACACTCCATCCATTTGCAGAAATCGCCCGCGGAAACGTTACATCAAAACTAATCACAACGATTAAAATCAGCTTTTCTGTGCAAGAGGAGGGTAAAAAGCAAGTTGGAGGCTGGAATAAGATTGTTTTTCCACCCAAAAAAAAACTGGAAAAAAATTTCTTATATGTATATTTATCTATACGTATACGTAGAGCTTTATTTTTGAAGGAGATCAATTGTCTGCCCTGTGATCAGTTAATTTGATTTAAGTTTTATTTTGGAGATTGATTTAGACTGGAGGTAGAGGCATGAGCTAATTGTATCCTGATCCTTGCCTTGAGGGGTTTCAAAGCCCTGGAGCAACTCTTCTCTGTATTTTGTTCTGTCTACCTTAGCCAAGCTATTGCATTTCTCTCTGGTGTGGCGAGCCGAGCAGATCGCTGGGAGAGAAATCGGAAAAGGGGGGAGAGGAAAAGGAAAAGGGGACTTGGAGAGAGACTTTGTGCTTCAATGTTTCAGGTAAGATCTGACGGTTTGGGTTTGTTATTATTTGCTAAGGAGGGTATGGCTGGGACTTTGGGCGCAACTCGCTTTTACGCATGTGCCAGGCATGGGGCGAGAGCGCGGCACACTCGCACACACACAGCCCGCCGCGGCGGCTCGCGATCCGCTCTGGATCCGCTCGGGCCGGCGGCGGGGCTGCTGCTGCGGGTTCTCGGCTTTCTTCCTCGAGCAGGAGCGGGCGCGAGCGGGGCGGAGCGGGCGCGGCCGGCGGGGCCGGGGCCGGGGCGGCGGGAGCCCGCGCGCCCGGGCCCGGTTCCGGATCTGGGCGCGGAGACGCCGCGGCTCTTGGAGCCCGTGCCAGCGCCGCCCGCCCGCCGCTCGCGCGCCAGCATCCCCGGCGGCCGCTTCGCCGCGGCTCTCCCCCGCCCTCCCCTCACCCCTCCCTCCCTGCCGAGCCGCGCGCGTTCCTTTCTTCCCGGCGCAGAGCTCCGCGCCCGCACAGCAGCCCCGCCGAGAGCCTCCCGGCGCCGCGGGCCCGACCCGCCGCCGCCACCGCCGCCGGCCGAGCGCAGCGCCCTGCGGGGTGCGCGGGGGCGGCGGCGCCCGGGGCTCCGGTCCTGCCTCCTGCCGGGGGTGGGGGCCCGCCGCCCCCTCCTCGCCCGCAGCCTCGGCGGCGCCCCCGGATGCCCCGTGAAAGACGCCATTGTGGCTGCGGAGCCGATCGGGCCCCGAGGCGGTTTGTCCTTCCCCTTTTGCCCGGGCCGGAGCGCGCCGCTCCCCTTTGTGAGCCGCGGCCGGTGCCCAGCGCAGTCCGCCGTCCGTCTCCGGCCGGGCTGATCCGGATTCGCCGCCTCCGCCCACCCGGGCGCCTTTAAAGCCCCCTCCCACCGCCCCCTCCTTTTTCCAGCCCCCCACCCCCACCCCCGGGTGCAAACGTTTCATTTATTTTTAAAAAGCTCTCATTCCTCTTCCTCCCCACCTCCTCCCAGATAAAGGGCACGGCACATGCTCCGGATTAGAAGTCTCCTTGGGAGGCGGGGACGGGGGAGGGGGCGCTCGGGTGGGGGAAGGATGTGAGCGCTGCAGGTAATGGCTGTGGTTTTGCTGCGCTCGCCTCTGCTCCGCGGTGCCTGCAGCGCCCAGTCCGAGTCCGGAGCCCGCATCCTTCCCTCCCCTTCTGGCGGCCAAGGTTCCCTTAAAGGGACAGAGTTTCCTGGCCGCCTCCGGTCTCCGCCGCTCGAACCAGCGCTTGGGGCACAGAGGTGGGCGGGAGGGATGGCTCCTTTCTGACCTCTTTCCGTCCCGCACCCCCCACCCCCGCCGCCCCTCTTTATGGAAATGTGAAGTGTGCTTCCTCTCCCGCCCCCCAGAGGGACCTGGCTGGAAAATAAAAGAGTCCGAGCCTCCTGGAAAAAACGCGGGGGGGGGGGGGGAGCGGGGTGCGTTCTGGTGAATTGGCGTTAAAAGTGAGGTCGAGCCCCCAAAACATCCGGGAAGAGGCCACCAGACGTGCGATGCCGGAATCCCTTACCTGGACGCGTGCTCCACCCAGCCGCCCGAGTACCGAAACTTCCTAGCTAGAGCGGGTGGCAGTGTCTGCCTTTGTGCTTTCGAACACTTGCACTGTCGGGGAAATGATTTTCTGGGATCAGAACGTTTTCACCGTGGCCGCGCTTCGGGGGCTAGCTGGGCGGGCGCCAACTAAGTTAGCCAAGTTGCAGATGGGGCCGTCGGCTTTGTGCGTGGCGAACAGCACACAGGAACTGTCCAGTGTCCGCCTGGCACGGGCTTCCTCGCTAAGAGGGGCACCGCGGTAGGCAGCAGTAATTTGGTGTAAATGCTGCATTACCTTTTAGATCATAGAGAACTG
This sequence comes from Mustela nigripes, assembly GCF_022355385.1. Classification (NCBI taxonomy): domain Eukaryota; kingdom Metazoa; phylum Chordata; class Mammalia; order Carnivora; family Mustelidae; genus Mustela; species Mustela nigripes. The sequence goes on along the minus strand of NC_081564.1, from coordinate 47,334,878 downwards.
GCGGCTGCTTTCAAGCAAATCCTTGACACGTCTGTGTGTGTGTGTGTGTGTGTGTGTGTGTGTGTGTGTGTCTCCTTGCTGGAACTGGGAGAGACATAACAGTTTAACATACTCATTCTTTAAGAAACGTTTGCCTTCTGTTTTCAATCAACTAAGCTGGCAGCTAGAGATACAAGTTTATTTGAGAATACCCTCTGGGTACCAAGCATGCTTGGATTGTTTTAGCAAATTAAAAATGAGCAAAATGCTTTTACCTTCTCAGCAGTAGACTCCTTAAGAGACCTCCTGTTTTGTGTGTATGTGTGTTTTTTAGAGAAACATCTTCTGTGTTTATCTCAAATGTGTTTTTAATGTGGAAAAGGAGAAAATAAGGGATTTTTAAAAGGCTGAGGCTGATGCCCTAGCCTGATTCATTAAATCCGATTTTGCATCAAGGAATTTTACCTGCATATGTGGGAAATCTGTGGCAACTAATAGCTAACCTACTTGGTGAATGTGAAATAGTAGTGGATCAATTTGTCTCCTGGATAATGGGCAATGTGTCGGTGTATCCCTGGTGTTTATTTTTGTGTGGCATTTGGCTTACCATGAGGGGCTGGTGTGCAGGAGACCGCACACTGGCGGCCACGATTTGGCTCAGGAGTCCTGCTGCTGCTTGACTGCAAAGAGTTGTTAGCGACTGTTCTGATGACAGTAGGTTTCATGTTTACTGATGAGGCTGCAAAGGTGACCACTGAATTTTAAAACTTTGCATCACGGAGAAAACTTCATTGGTTTAGGCACTATGTTGATAAAAAAAAAAAGTCGCTAGGCAAACATAGCATACATTTGCTGGGAAGAAATGTTGAAATGAATTAAGCGTGAATGCGAGTTGGCAAAAACTCTCCCACCACAGTGTTCAAAATGACTGCAGTGATTTTGCTGTATTAATTATGCCTGAAGCACAATATAAAGTTCTCCAACACACACTAGAGGTCTCTCTTCTAGCTGTAAGATGTTCTTGTTTGTAATTCTTTGCCAGGGCTTGCGTAGTAGGGGTGCTTGGTGATAGCTCTGTTCATCCTTATTTAAGTAATAGTGATTTACTGACCACCCACATTACTCTGATGTGAGGTATTTATTTCAGAGAATATTCAGTAATTATGGTACGACTTATACTACCTAAGTACTAGGAAAGTAAATGCATTAGGACTTCTACTAGATGATGATGAAAATGTATTATTCCATTTGTTGAATAGCATTGTGGACCTTTCGGCATACAATTATTTATCCAAAGCAATTTGTTCTTAAATGTAAAAGTAATTAGCGAAAGATGTATTGTATCCAAGAACTTTCTGAAAATTAAACTTCCATGTAGCTCTAGGTTTAGCAATAAGTTACTTGCACAAATGCTTTCTTGTCTACACATTTCAAAATCAGAATGATTGTTTCCTCATTCTGAAATGTGATGTTTTCTGCTAAGATCTTTTCCATTTACATCACATTTGAGACATCAGAGAATATTTATTTGTGAACCATCAACTCATCAGGCCTTATATTTAGTTGGATCTTAAACTGTATTTCTGAACCTTCTTTGGGATTGCAGTTTACAGTCTCCCAAGCGAGGAGAGCTCTTAGTCTCTCCGTCTTTAGGATGAACCATCTTGGGAATGAAAATGAAAATTTCAGATGCAAGCACGTTTGCTTATTTTAATAGCTTACTGATGCAGAAGTGAGAATTCAATTTTCTTAGGCACTCTGGCTTTTCATTCATAAGAATGTACTAGATGTAAATCATGTTAAGCGTGTTGATGAGTTTGATTTGAGATAACTGTGCAGAAAGCAACACTGAGAGATTATCCTTTAAGAATAACAAGGCAGTATTCATTCAGTTCATTCATTGATTTCAACAGCTATTGTTTTGTGCCTGCTGTATACGCAACCCTGTGCTGGATGCCCAGAGACACGATGGCGAGAAAAAGGCATTCAGAGTCCCCATTTCCCCGAGCTTATGATTCACATAGAGAGACAGATGTTAATCAAACAGTTGAACAACAATTAGAGCTTTGAAGGAAAAGGGACATAATCAGGTCTGTGTCTTAAAAGGATAATTCTGATGTCACTGTGGGCAGTGAATTGTGGCACCAGGAGTGGGCAAGGCATAGTCTTTGGGAGGCTCTAACCATCATCCAGGCAAGAGAAGACGGAGCCAAGGTTCAGGCAGTGGCAGGGGAAACAGACGGATGGAAGGATTCAAGGTGTTTGTGGAAGATAAAACTTGACAGAATGTAGTAGAAGGATTGGTTTAGCGGTGCACAAAGAGCGAGATGGCAAGCGGATGCCTCGGTTTCTGACATGGTAACTGGAAAGATGCTGGGATTGTGAAGACTGGGTAGGTTGTGTACCTTTCATGTCACTTGCGGTAGCCAGGATGAGGAGCGGTGGTGCAAAGGGGAGCCTCATTCACATCCCATGTATCTGATTTCATGAGGGAAACCTGCGTCACTCCTGACTCCGCCTGTTGGGACAGCCGCGTACGAAGCCTCTGTTGCGGCGGGCACGGATCTCCCTGCTCTGAACCTCGTTATCCAGGGTGCCTTTTCATTTCTCAAGGTGATGTCCCCTTGATCCGACGCCAGCTAAGTTGGAATTCATCATTGGAATAGGCTTATGTTTCACCTTCTGCAAGAAAATCAAGTCTGTGCCTTATAGTGCAAAGAATTAGGTTAAAAATGTCATAAGCATGTATTAAATGATTAGAAAACTCCTTTGACCATTGCTTTGTAAAAGTCCATTTACATACAAAGAAGTGCCAGAAGGATCACAAATCGTTCACTGACAACCTTGAAGGACCTTAACACAGTGACGCATGTTGGGTCTGATTTTGAGTTGACTCCGCTCTGCTTTCTCCCCCTTAGATTTCAGGGCACGTGCCCCCATCCCACGTCCCTAACTTTTGGTCCTGATCCTTGGCTAGCGTTGACCCAATACAACACTTTCATAGTGAAAGGGGACACGATCTGTGGTATTTCTAATACCTTGTCCATTCTTTCCATTCGTTTTTATTTCTCTAAAGCTCCTGGCCTCACATCACACTTCCCAAGCATGTACAACAATCAGGAGGTAACGTTTCGCCCAGTATGGAATTCACCACCAAAATAATGAATAGTTAAGCTGATGAATAGTTAAGTTTAAAGTAATCTTATAATTAGATATTCCGTTTCTCTTTCAACATCAAAACTTACAAGAAAGCAAATTTCAGCAAAAGAAACCTGCCATGAATGCTTAGAATAGCTTTCTTTTCTCCTTTCTGGTGGTTTTCCTTCTGGGACATCCTAGGCTGGAGCTCCTACCTAGAAATTCAGCTTTCATTTACTTCCAGGAAACAATCTGAAAATCACTCTCAGCATAGGAGTTTGATACACAAATGCAGTTGCATGGGATGCTCTTTGCAGAAGGGATTGGGGAGTTCTCATGTGGTTGGTCCTGAGGGCAGGCTCTGCTTGGAAAGACATCTTCATTTCAACCCAAACACCTGGAGATGCATCTCTTCTATAAATATGGGAATGATAATAACTCTCCAACCTGCTTTATAGGATTGTGGAGAGACAAAATATGAGTATGTACAGCAAATGGATGTGGAAATAAGTAGCATCAGGCAAGCCTAAAGGGCACATTTTTCTGAAGGATCTGTCCAAATTCTGGCCCCTTGCTGCAAAGAGCAGAGGGCAGTCTGGACTGCTTCACTAAACCTCCAGAACAACACCGTGAGGCAACCCCACCTTCCAGGGGAAAGAACTAAGGGACAGAAAGATGATGTGACCTGTCTGAGGTCAAAGGTTAAGTCTAGCGGCGCTGCAGGGATTTTAACCCAGCAGGCTGATTACAAACCCCTACTCACCACGTGTCACTCAACTGTCCCACCTACACGTCTAGCCTTCCATCCAGTAGATGCTGTTCGAGCACTTTTCATAGGCACTGGCACAGAGTGCTTTTCTTTTCCGCCATCAGCTTCCGTCCATCCCCCCACCTTCTTCTCCCTGCCCCACCTGCCCTGGTATCCCCCACCAGCACCTGCCCCTGCACCCCACTATTACATGTGAGAGAGAACAAATGAGTATTCTTCACGCCCACCACAATGGGGATTCGTTTCCCAACCGGTGAGAACCAACTACAATTCAGAGCTTGCTGCCGACACCAAGCCTGCTCTTCAGAAGAGCTAAGAACTGAAGAGAATGTTAACTGGATAGATTTCAAATGCTTGCTAGAGGAAGGGATAGCCCTCCCGATCAATCTTTCCAAAGCTTCTGCTGCTACATTACTGAGTGTTGTGTAGCACTTTAACTTTGCTGGAAATCTGTAGCTAATGGAACAGAAAATGTGTGTGAAATGCAAGACCCAGACTCTCTACATGGGGGGGAAAAAATCTATATTGTTTTCATGTTGTCAGTCCTTCTCTCCACCCACTCACTCCCACTCCCCACAACCAAATCTTACTCCTGCTCTTTGTGACCGTATTGTTTCTTAATCTCCCTAAGCTTCAATTTTCTCAACTGTAAATGACACACGAGTAGTCACTAGAAATGGGTTAATAATATAATATATTAGATATTTATAAATGAAATAAGATCATTGTCAATGAGGTAATAAATCCTAGGGTAGTTCTGAGGATGGGATAAGATGTAAAGGAATGCATATATACCTAGTGCATACTAAGCACTCAGAATATATAAATTTAATATCATTAACTAAACAGGGACCACGTTTATTCCACTTTGCTTCCTTAGTTCCGGATATGTGCCTGGCACACAGGCTAAGTGCTCAGTAAGTCATTGTTGGGTACATGAACAGGGAATTTCAGAGTACACAAGAATAAAGCCAGATGGTGATTTCACTTCCCTGTAAGTACTTTTTGCCATTGACACAAGGGTCCAAGTTCTGTCAGGCTCCCTTGCTGTGGATAGTTACGGGCTGATTCTACCAATTAAATCAGCCATTTGGGGAGAGAATAAATTTGATCTGGGGAACTAGGCATTGCTTCAAAGATGTCATCGGTTTACCTTTCGATTATTCACATGATAATCCTGTGCACAGCTGTCATGAGATTTCCAAAATCTGCAGATATTTAGAACTGGCGCTATGAATCGATGAAACCACTAGGTTCTAAACCGATAATGGGAATCTGCGACTTTGCTCATTACATAGCAGAGAAACATCGGAACAGGTCTGATACCCATTCCATCCAGCAGATGGCAGTGGTACACACTCACAAGCAAATTCTTGGACTAGCCTCCGGTCTTTCTCTTCACTTTCTCACCATTGCCCCACCCTCGGTGGCAAAGAAAGTCTGAGCCAACTTGAAAAACCTCCCTTGGCTCTTTCGCAGGAACAACTGAGGCTCCGTGGGGGTGCGTGGAAGAATCCACGCCTTGGAGTCACCCATTTCCCCCTGTGCCTTTGTCCCGGGAGGGGAGAAAGGCAGGCAGGGTGATCTGTTCGAAGCCACTCTTTGCCAGTTTCCCGGGGATCAGGAAAAGGTCTGTGCGCCTGTGCATTTAAGCAAAGCGGTACAAGAAAGTGCTGGCAACCTCTGGCATGTAGGATGCTAGCACATGCTGGGGGTCGAGAGCATCTGGGTTGCTGATTAGTAATCAGGAATACTAATGAAGATGACAAGCCATCTGAAGCAGGCATTGCCACCTGGGAGTGGAACCGTCACATGCAACTGGAGACCCACATCTACCTCTCTTACGGGGGTGGGGGGTGGTCGCTTGGAACTGTGAACCCACTGTTAGCTGTTGGCTTCATTATCTGTGCAAATGGGGGTACTGACAACCACCTCTGAGGACTGTTGCAAGAACTAAGTAACACCAGGACACCGCCTTCTCTGCGCCAGGCTGTTTTCCAAAGACTTCGTAATATAGTGTCAGATCAGATCTTCATTCATCACCCAAGTGGGTGGCACTTTGGTACTTTCCAATGAGGAAATCAAGGCCCAGAGTGATTAAGTAACTTGTCCAGGGTCACATACAGGTGAGAAAGTCAGGATTTGAACCATGCTTCCGACTGCCACCACTAGCTGGTAACTATGAAGCACTTTTCTTGTGCTGGAAACTTCGTTCAGGTATGTTAGTCTTCTAACCTTCTCAGCCACCTGTAAGGTGGGTGTCATTGATTCCCCCATCTTAGCAAGTGAAGAAAAAAATACTCTGTGTCCTGCTCTGTAAGAAGCACAGGAAAACAAATGAGGAGACTGTAAAGTACTATAGTGCTAGATGGTGGGCCCCGCAGTAACGGCTAAAGGGATTTGGAGCTTATCTCTCAACCAACAGTGAAAACACACCGGGGTTTTGTTCAGTGGTTTGAGAGAAGGTACCTGGGAAAAAAAAGAAAAAACAAAAAAAGTTCAATGTCTTATTTTACCCTTCAAAATTTCCATCAGGGTTCTTAGATATTTATAACTCAGAACCATTTTGAGAAATGGTGAGTGGCCCACGAAGATGAGGGTTGGTCCCATTTCTGTTTAGCACTGCTTTCCTCTCCAGAGTCATCGCTCCTTATTTTTTGGGGGGACGTAGGAAGAGCCAGGGGCTTTGCCAGATGGCCATCACCCTCCTCTGCACGTGAGGGCCAGGCTTCTAGCTCAGCGCCCGTTGCCTGTGAGTTCCAAGAAGTCACAACAGTGAAAGAAATTCACCAGCTGTGTGAACTAACTCAGCCTCTTGCTGATCAGAAATGCCATTCCAACTCTGGGAACAAAAGGCAGGTTTTAGAACCTGCAGTCTAATGACTTTGGACCCGACTTCTCAGCAGTATGCCCAAATGAAGTTTGGGAGAACAGACGGCTCTAAACGAGGGCCAAAATTTCAGAAGGAAGCCTTACTCAGTGTGGACAATACTACAGTTCAAAGGTCTAAAGTTATCAAGAAATGGGTCATTCTGAGGTTGCACAAATTAAACCAGCTAAGAGCTGTAGGGGGTTTTCTGTAGGAAACACAGATCCTAATTTAGACCGACCGACCTCTAGTGTAGCTCATCCCCACTTAGTAGAAGGCTCATGGGAGCCCACAACCAGTGGAGTCACAGGGACCCTGCCGGTCATGTATATTGCCAGGGCAGTGAACCATGGCTGAGTAAGTTGAAGACAGAACAGAAGTTCTGCAAACTTCTACCTTAAAGAATCAGAGACATTTCTTACCATTTTTTCTTCCGATTAAGCCTTTGTGCTCATGCAGATTTTTGAACAATGTTATTCTTTCATTTCTGATATCTCTTTATGTCTAAATGCATTAGAAACTAAGACTATTTCCAGCTAAGGCGCTTTAAAAAGCTCAATCATTTAGTTCTGTGTAATTGTTCAAGGGGTCTTCTTTGTTTCTTTTTCCCTCTCACGGAAAATTCCGAGTCAAATGCATTTTAAGATGTAGACTCAGATTCAAATTGTACTTTGAAAACATGCACACAGATTGCTTTGAGTCACACTTTTTTTTTCATTGTATCATTGAAGCATTCATATATCCTGAGTTATTTTTGACAGCTCTTTTGCAAATTACGAATGTATGGTAAACACCTTCCCAAATTGTTCTAATAAGGAATAGAACAGATACACTTTTTAACACTTGAAAATTATACCTTCTGATAAATTTGTGTTAACCCCATAACTGTTTATTATAGTAGATAAAGTGCTCCTGAGCTGACTGATTTATAAAGTTCTTTGTGAATAACTGCTTTTATTTTATTATTATTATTATTTTAATGTATTTATTTGTCAGAGAGAGAGGGCACACAAACAGGCAGAAGCAGAGAGAGAAGCAGGCTCCCTGCTGAGCAGGGACCCCCCCACACACCCCCCCCACCCCGGATGCAGAACTCGATCCCAGGACACCAGGATCATGACCTGAGCCTAAGACAGCAGCTTAACCAACTGAGCCACCCAGGCATCCCGAATAACTACTTTTAAAATTGAGTTTAGATAACTAGACATATAATACAGACTCTTATGGTCAGTTTTATGTGACTTAAGAAGTGATGGTATAGCTTCCATATGATCTACCTTCTCTTCTTTCCATTGCTCTCTGCCTTTTGGCCTCATAATTACTTTCCGTTTCAATGTCTGCCGTCATACAGTATGACCTCAGCATTAACATGAATGACTCAACTGACTCCTTAATGAATAGTCCCTCCCAGATTTGAGCTGCATTGGTCTTCTCTAAAGCACTGACTAGTTTGGTGGTTCGTATGTAGCAGCATGGCCTGGAGAGCTCGTTCAGAGGCCTGCCTCCACCCAACTTTCTGATCAGACTGGTCTGGGATGGGAACTAAGGGTTCGCCTTTCTAACAGGTCCCCAGGGGTTGCTGATGCTGCTGTCCCAGGGACCCTCCTTTGAGATGCTCTGCTCTCAGGAAGAGTAGGCCCTCGGGATGTTCCTGAAGAGAAATAAGAAGGATTCATCAGTCAAGCAGATTTGGGAAACACTGTACCTTTCTTTGACACATGCTGGGCATTTTCATCACAAGGCACCTTTCCAACTCAGCAAACCCTGGCTTTCCTACTCGGTCCTACCAAACCTGCTTTTCGAGCCTTCCCTGGTTCTTCTCTGCTTACTGCTCTGAGCCTCCCTCCCGCCCGCCCTGCCTGCTTGTCATCTCTTCTCTTCAGCCTGGGCTCCGTGGAACACCATTTCTACAGCGCACTCACTAGCCCTCTCAATGTCTTTTTTGTGCAGCCCCTCTGCTACTCCCACCTTGCCAGGGCAAGCCCCTCTTTCCACACTTCTGATCCTGGGACCTGAGGGACACAGGAGAAAGGTCACAGAATTCTTCTCACTGGTGCCATTGCATAGTCATTTCATCTTTGCAGCCTGTGGAGACTTCCTTGGTTTTTACTGTGCCAGGCACTACCCTAAGCCTTAGACACAGCAACAAGCAAGGCAAAAAAACAAAAACAAAAACAAAAAAACCCAGGGTCTCCTGGAGTTTATACCCTAGAGTGGGGGGATGAGAACTTCATCAGACACAGTTAAGTGCTGTGCAAAAAAATTAAAACAGTGTAGGCAGATGAGACCTCCAGAAGGAGATGACATTGACCCTGATGTCTGCATAGCAATCATGGTAGCCCACCTTGTCGGGAACCCTGATACTGCATGACAGCCCCTGGTTTATTTCTTATCTCATCCCTCCCCCCCCCCGCACCCTCCCCCCGCCGACTGGAGGCTTTTCTGGATCTTTCTTACTGTTCTCAAATTCCAAACCCATTCCCACTTATCAGATAAACTGGCCTCATGATTTATTGAAAAGTCGTCCGCTCTCTCCACTTCCCGGACACCAAAATTCCCATCCACGGCTCCACGAGTCCTCTCTGCCTTTCTTGCTCTCACTGGCCCCTTCCCCTTAGTCTTGCCAAACACTCCATCTGTGTTTGTCCCCCCTCCACCCCGAATTCATGGGTTGAGCCCTAACTAACCCCCCCCGTGTGACTGAATTTGGAGTAGGGCCTTTATGGAAGTAACTAAGGGTAAATGAGGTCATAAAGATAAGGCCCTGATCCAGAAGATCCAACAAGATTCGTTTTCTCGGAAGAAGAGACACCAGAGAGCTTGCTGTCGTAAAGCCATCCATGAGCCAGGAAGAGAGCTCTACCCCAGAAGCCAAAACTATGAGAAATAAGTTTAGCTCTTTTTCAAAACCACCCCATCTATGGTATTTTCTTAGGGCAGCCCAAGCCGACTAAGACACGAACCAGAAAACCCCTCCGCCTCGTGCCCGCTGGCTTTCGTCGCCAGCACAGTCGGCTGTCCCGCTCCCCCCTGCCGCCCCCCTCCTTCATGGGTCATCCTCCTCGAGTCACCTGTTATTTCAGAGTGTGTTCTAGTGCCTTTTCGAAATGGAACAGCACTGCAAGACCTAGGATGCTCTAAAAGCCTTTATTTTTAACTTCTCTTGGGATCGGGACCCGTGCAGTCGCCCATAGTTTCATGCCATTTCACTGACCTTAAACGCCGAATTCAGTATCTGCTCATCCCCACATCCAGTCACGTCATTCGGTGAAGTCACCCCCCCTCCTTTTTTTTTTTTTTTTAAAGATTTTATTTATTTATCTGACAGACAGAGATCACAAGTAGAGGCAGGCAGAGAGAGAGAAGGAAGCAGACTCGGAGCAGAGAGCCCGACTCGGGACTCGATCCCTGGACCCTGGGGTTATGACCTGAGCCGAAGGCAGCGGCTTTAACCCACTGAGCCACCCAGGCGCCCCCCTCTCCTTTTTTTTTTTTATTTTCTTCAACTGGATGTTTTTTCAAACAATTTAGAGAAATAGGGAGATGTTCTGTTTTGTATTCCTCTACATCCACACCATTGGTTTCTACCTCTTCCCACTTAGAATGCTGATCACCCTAAGCCGGAGTGGAAGTTTGAAAGGCAAGACTGGGAAAATCGATTCTTTTTAAGAAAACTTTCCTGCCTGGACTTTGTCTTCTCTAATTTAATTAGAATCCCATCAAGCATTGCTTATTTAGTAGCGTTGTGCCTCAGACCCTTCCATACTCCACAGGCACAGCATCTCCAGGGGAAGGTCAAGTGTCACTGCTTCCCCAGATCGACTATAGCATCCAAACCCTAATCTGGCTCGGCCGAAGGAGGGGTGATAAGGGCTGGAGATGAGAGAAAATCAGGTCAACACCCTTCACTGCTGCCATGGATTTCCTCCGAAGCTTCTGTGCTGATCATAGAAAACTTCTGGGTCTACCCCATCCCACCTGCACAGGGGAAGCCAAAAATTCCTAGCCAGCACCTCAGTGATCTAAGAACAACTCCAAAATTCCACAGCATGTGGAAGAGAGGCAGGCAGAGAAGGGAGAGCTGAATGAAGCTGTGTCTACAAGGCACTTTGCACAGGGCCTGCCATGGAGTAAGTGCTCCAAAAATGATTATCCTCAACGCCATTGTCGTCGTAATGACTGCCATCGGTCATCACACACACATACACACACATGCATATACACTAGTATATGAGTGAGGATTCTTTCTGGTTCTACATGGAACCCACAAGGATTGGAAGAACTCAAGATGAAGTTGTGCAGCTCTTGGTGGAGATCTGACACCTGCCGTCAGAGCTGCCTAGAGGGCTGGGAGAGTCACCGAATTCATGCTGCAAAAAGGGCTTGGAGCAGACTTTACCTGTTGGACTTACAGTTAAGTGTCGAGGCAAGCATGGGACTCCAGAAGGAATGCACCGCAGGTTCTAGGATGAGAACCATAAGCTGAGAGTGAGAGACATCTGCTTTAGAGACCAGTGGGGAAGCGAGAAAAGACGAGGGAATAGAAGATGCATCTCAGAGCTCTGGCTGCCTGTCGAGCATTCGAGGAGCAAAATGCGAAGCCAGTAGGGAAGAAGATGCCATGGGAAGAATTCATAAAGCTGAGACTGAGCTGAAAAGGGCGAGGAGATCCTGGTGTAAGGGAAGTATATTTTTAAAATCCAAACCATACAAGTAAAATAATAAGAGTCTATGTTATGGGTTATAAGCAACCAACATATCAGACACTGTGGGGCTCCAAGGTGGGCCAACCCCTGCCCCACAAGCTTGGACTCTTGGGAGAAAACAAGATAAGCGACTGGGGGGTGGGTGGGCAGGGGGTAGTAGACAGAGGGCTGGAAGCCCAGTAGTGAGCAGGTGGGAAAGCTTGCTGGAGGAGGTGGGGGTGTAAATCAGTCTCAGAGACCCAGAAGTACAGCACGCCGGGTTAGGACAATGAAGGGGACCAGGGAAGCGGGGTGGACATGCAAAAATGAATTTGAAAAGTTTGAAAATGAGAGATTAGTCCGTGGAAACAGGAGTTTGGGGAGGAGAGCATCGCGTCTGCTGGCCTCCTCCTCCTGAACGCACCCCTTCCGGCTCTCTGACCTCTGCGTGTTGGCCACTCTCACATCCCGCCCTCTGACTCCGCCATCCTGTCCGATGTGTCCCTGAGATTCCTCTGCTGTTTCCTCTTTTAAATATTCCATCCGTTCTTCCCAGGGAAGCTCATGTTCCTAAACTTCAGTATGAGCAACGCAGCCAACACCACTGCTGTCCACCTGTGCGTGTCTGTCTGTCTGCCCTAGTGAACGTGTGCAGCTCTCAGACAGCACCCTCTCATGAGGTCCCGGAGGAACTCGTCCCTTCCCGGTCCTCCTGACCTTCCTCCCTCCTGTGACAGCTTAGCCACCTACTCAGGTACGCAGTAAAGAATCCTCAGGATTTCCCTCATCTCTTCTTCTTTTTTTTTTTTTCTTAAAGATTTTATTTATTTATTTGAGAGACATATCACAAGTAGGCAGAGAGGCAGGCAGAGAGAGAGAGGGGAAAGCAGGTTCCTTGCTCAGCAGAGAGCCCGATGCGGGGCTCGATCCCAGGACCCTGGGGACCTGAGCCGAAGGCAGAGGCTTTAACCCACTGAGCCACCCAGGCACCCCCCTCATCGCTTCTTTTGCCTCAACTATCTCCTTGACACACACTCACATGCATGCACACACTCATGGACACATGTTCTCAGGTGCACACCACTGAGTCGTCTTCTGTTCTTTCCACCTCGTGCAGGCCTCCAGACTCATCACCTCCTTCCCACCCCTGCACTCGCCGCTGACCCTTGTGCATCTCCTTCCTGTGGGCACCCCCCTTGTCTTCCCCAGTACGCTTTCTGAACGACTCCCCACCCATACAGCTCCTTCATACACCCACCAAAATTCTTTTGAAAGATTTTATTTATTTATGTCAGAGAGAGCGAGAGAGCGAGCATAAGCAGCGGGAGTAGAAGGCAGGAGGAGAAGCAGGCTCTCCCGGGTGAGCAAAGAGCCCAACGTGGGCTCATGACCTGAGCTGAAGGCAGATGCTTAACCGACCGAGTGACCTGGATGTCCCTCAAAATTCTTTTTAAAACCCCAGTTCAGAAAACTCCATTTTAAACAAAAACTTTACATCTCTCTAAGTATATGTGCATCTGTGTTCACCGTGTGATCGCCAAGCAGCCATGTGGCCTAAGGGTGCCGAGCCCGTTATCTTGTCCAAAGCCTAACTCTGCCACTTCCCACTTGCTGGACCCAGAGAAGCTTCGTATCACTTCCTCATCTGTAAATGCAAATAATTGTTTTGTCTACAACACAGGGCCATCATGAGGATTAAATGAGGAGAGCTCTTGTAACAATGCCTTGTACAGGGCACCTGGGTGGCTCAGTGGGTTAAGCCTCTGCCTTCAGCTCAGGTCATGATCTCAGAGTGCTGGGATCGAGCCCTGCATCGGGCTCTCTGCTTGGCAGGTGGTGTGTTCCCTTCCTCTCTCTGCCTGCTGCTCTGCCTCTTGTGATCTCTCTCTCTCTCTCATGCTGTTAAATAAATAAATAAATAACATCTTAAAAAAAGAAGCAATGCGGAGCACCTGGGTGGCTCAGTGGGTTGAAGCCTCTGCCTTCGGCTCAGGTCATGGTCCCAGGGTCCTGGGATCGAGCCCCGTGTCGGGCTCTCTGTTCCCCGGAGAGCCTGATTTCTCCTCTCTCTCTGTCTGCCTCTCTGCCTACTTGTGATCTCTGTCGAATAAATAAATAAAACCTTTAAAAATAAAAAAAAAAAGAAACAATGCCTTGTACACAGTAAGCACTCACTACGTGGCACTCACACTGAGAGAGAGGGAAGGAAAGAATAAGAAGTAAATACAATAATGTTATCAATGTTTATCTCCAGGTCACAAGATTTTATTTTCTAATCTTTTTTTTTTTTAAGATTTTATTTATTTATTTGACAGAGAGAAAGGAAGAGAGAGAGATCACAAGTAGGCAAAGAGGCAGGCAGAGAGGAAGGGGGAAGCAGTCTCCCCCCTGAACAGAGAGCCCGATGCAGGGCTCGATCCCAGAACCCTGATACCATGATTGGAGCCGAAGGCAGGGGCTTAACCCATTGAGCCACCCAGGCGCCCGTATTTTCTAATCTTTACTTTTCCATTTTTTCAATATTTTCTGTGTTTTTCCAGTTCTCTATAATAACCATGAAATCCTTTTATGACCATTCAACTGCTCCTTTCTTTAGAAATGACCGGATATTACTCCACCACAACCCAAAGCCTTGTGCTGGCCTAGGGGGCCCAGCACCACCTGCCCCCCCCCCCCCCCCCCCCCCCCCCCTTGGGCCCCAGACTTCAGCCTCCCCAGACCTCTTTGCCCCCTGCACCGTGCGTCCTGCCATCATCTTCTCTTTTGTGTCCTTTCTTGCCAGGGACTCTCCTCTCCTCTGACTCGAACTCCCCCCAAAGAAACCCCTGCTGTCCCCGGGAGGCACAGTTCAGATCTCCACTTCCCTGGGGGCGTTCATTTCTCCCCCAAAAGTCTGTGGGCGGGGTGGCGGGCCTGTTGGCGTCGCCAGATATTTGTAGAATCCTCAGATGTCTGAAGACAGGTGCAAGGAAGTGGAGGCAGAGGAGGCTGAGAAAAGAGAGGGAGGGAATGGTGAGGCTATTGCACGCAAGGGCTCTAAACGCAAGCCTCGCCAAGGGGAAATTTTTGAAGGTTTTTTTTTTTTTTTTTTTTTTTTGAGTAGAAGGACAGCATGATAAAAGTCACATTTTAGGAATAGAAGTTGGCAACAGCATGCAACATGGATAGTGTGGGAGACCAGAAAGTTGGTCAAGAGGAGGTTGGCGGGAGTTAGGCAAGAAGAAATGAGGCTCGTTCCAAAGTGGACTGGCCAGTGAACACGGCCACCATGGCTGCCTCGGCTCTCGGGCCTGGCCCTCCGGCCAAGCACTTCCCCGCCCGGGCCCCCTGACCTGCTCCAGCCTCGCGGCAGGTCCTGTCACACCCACCTGACACGGGACGGAGTCACACAGCTGACTGCCGCATGGTAGAGACACGAGTCAAGCCTCGATGCGTCTGACCCCACAGCGAGGGCGGCTAACGACTGTTCCTTCAATGGCCCACAGTGGAGGGCCTTCCGAACAGAAACGCCAAGGTAGGGGGAAGAAAACGGGAGGGCGTGCTCAGCCCTGGAATATTCTCACAGGTGTGCTTTCAGGAAGTCTTGAAGTTACCGCGCAAACACTCTGGTGAGTGAGAAACACAATGTTTAAAGAGGAGAAGGGAGATGTTCAAGTGTCAAGGAAATTAAGAAGGTCCGGCATAGAGTGAAATCTGAAAGGGAACCTTCTGGATGAGAGAAAGAAGCTTCCACGGCACCGAGCTTTTGAACTTCATTACGTGCAGAGATGGTAGAGGCTGAACATGGAAAATGGGTGCCAAGGCTTCGGGACATATTAATGGAGGCTTCATTTGTAACTGATTTTTATTTTTATTTTTTATTTTATTTTATCTTTTTTAAAAGATTTTATTTATTTGACAGAGAGGGATCACAAGTAGGCGAAGAGAGAGGAGGAAGCAGGCTCCCCGCTGAGCAGAGAGCCCATGCAGGACTCGATCCCAGGACCCTGGGATGATGACCTGAGCCGAAGGCAGAGGCTTAATCTACTGAGCCACCCAGACACCCTGTAACTGATTTTTAAGAACAAACTGCATATAGGTGGGAGAGATCTGTCTAAAGTTTTGAAGTGACACCGGGGAGAGCCAGCCCATGGTCTCAGTCACCCCCAGGAAGCCAGTCTCAGACAGAAAGGATACAAGTACCCACGGCATAATCTGTACCAGACGCTCTCCTGGCATCATCTCCTTCAGTCCTCACGATAGTCATCTGAGGAAGAAATTATCTCTGCTCTTCAGATGAGGAAACCGAGGCACAGAGGGCTTGGGGAACTTCCACAGGGTCACACTCCTCCTATACTAGCAAGGCTGGAATTCCAGCCCACAGCAGTAGACTCCAAAGTCAACGCACTTTCCTTTATAGACACTGTCTCCAAGGTGGACTGACTGCTGAACTCACACAGAGGAGTGTGAGTTCACCACTAACACTGTGGTGTTCTGGAATCTTCTCTGATGACATGAACCAGGTTCATCCGACCGGAGCAACAAGACCATCTCTCCCTGTGGTCTTGTGGAGAGGGCACTAGCCTCTTAGCCACGGCCCAACTTCCCTCGGGTTCTCGTTCTTGAAATCGGCAGTGGGGAGGGTGACCACACTGGGTGGGCTGACCCCATAATAGAAGACTTAACACATTTTGCTTCCCTGCCCACATGCCTGTGCCGCCTCCTCCTCACAGCTAACCTCAGCACCACCCCCAGCAATCTGGATAGTACCCGTGCCATTTGAGAGAACATTCTTAGTTGTTCACAGTCCCTAGTGTTCACATAAAGCCAAAGTTAATGCTCTGGAGTGTTTCCATCATCCTGTGACAAATCTGGACTGGGTATCAGTATCAGTCCAAAGGACATAGCGTCAGGAGGAGGCAGGAGAGAAAGTGCAAAATATGGGGGCACATGCGGATTTACAAGTACCATGCAGGGAAAAAAAAAATTAAAGACCATTTAAGTCATTTGAAAAGCAAGAGCCGTGTTCAGAATGTCAGCAGTGAATGGAGCACAGATGATGGGGGGGGAGGGTGCCCTGCAGTCCAAGGTGCCCTTGGAGTTGGCCACATGGCCAAGGGAGCACAGGGGTTAGAGCCCCAGCCTCAGAACACAGCTTACTGGAGTCTGCGTCACTGTCCCACCGTCCAGCAGCTGCGGAATCACGGGCGAGCTGATCGACCTCTGCGAACCTCTGCTTCCTCTTCTTTACAGGGAGGGGGACAATACTTGAAAAAGTGAAGAATGGCCGCCGCAGCCGCTGGCTAGGCTGTGATAGGTCCAGTCCTTGGATGGGAAGGGCCCCAGGCAAAGATCTTCTGTATAGAGATATCTGTACAGAGATATCTGTTCTGAACAGATAAACAGTTTGAGTGGAATCTTTAAAAAAAAAAAAAAAAAAGTCAGCCTGAGAAACATTGTTGAAAGTGGTTGCCAGGGGCTCGGGAGGGTGGGGGCATTAGAGGAAGGGGAAAACCTCCAGCTGTAAGATGAGTAAGGTCTGGAGACAGAAGATAGAACACACCCTGTATTGTGTCATTGACATTTGCTAAGGGAGCAGAACTCAAAGGTTCTCACCAAACAAAAAGAGATGCGTATGTCAGGCGATGGACATGTAATTAACTAGACGGGGGGGGGGGGGGGGGAGATGCGTTGACAATGTACACATCTATCAAATCATAACGTACACTTTCAATGTCTTACAGTTTTGTCAATGATACCTCAATAGAGCTGAAAAGAATGCTTAAATAAAAACAGGCATTAGACAATAAATAAAACATGAAATATAGAATAAAACCAAACAAAAACCAATCTGAGTCACTGTGGGTCAGCCAGCACCCTTCCAGCACCCCCGTCTCACCCAGCTCTGCCAAAGAGACCCTGTGTCACTAGTTGGGGGGATATGTTGCTTGTCAGGACACCCTCCTGGGACAGGTGCCCAGGCACGGGGCCGCAGATGACCACACGCACCTGAGTCCTCCGGCTCCTCGGGGCTTCAGTGTGACCCCAAGGTCAGGGTAGAGACCCAGAGAGTGCTCTGAAGGGGAGAAACAGGACCCGGAGCCCACACGTGCTCCTGTCCAGGCTCAGGGCGCCCCTGCCTCATTGCAGGGCCAGCACCAGCCAGCATGGGCACTGGGGAGGGGCTTAGAAAATTCCAGACAAGTTGCTCCCGGGTGAGGGGCCCTCAGAGACATAGGGCCTGGATCGGGGGCCCAGTGTCAGCCAGGTCTAGATAGCACTGACTGCGGTGTTCATCACTCACAGAATTAGAACAACAATCAGAAAAGGTCAGTCTTTAACTCCGTGGAAACAAATCAGCCACAAGGCCAGTCTGAGTATGTATGACCCAGAACAGAGAGAAGGACATTCGGCAACCATAGATGTAATTAATGTGCCCATCTCCCGACTGATCTGTGTGACTGCTGCTGTTCTATGACGGCAGCTCGATGTACTTTAACCTTTCATCCTCCTGAAGGAAAAAAAGAAAGGAAAGAAGGGAGGGGGGGGAGGGAGAGAGGGAGGAAATGGATTACCAAAGTGTCCAATCATCACAATCCTCCTGTGCCTGGGTGGCAAGCTGAATAAATCCAAGCTTGTGTGACTAGAGGTGTATTCCTGGTGGTCTCCAGTGGGCATCAGCCCACCTCCCAGGGCTCCTATAAGGATTCAAATGCTCGCACCATTGCTGGGGTGGGCTGCCCTAAGTTATTTCAGAGCACTTCAGCCTTGTAGACCCATTCACCCCGTGTTCTGCTACTGCTGCTTGCTACTCAAACCAAGTGCCGTCTGTGGACCAGTCATATGGGCCTCCCTTGCGAGCCTGCTCCACATGCAGACTCTGGTGATCCCCCCTCCCCCAGGTTGACCAAGTGCACATATGGTTTTTAAAACCAGATCCCCACGCGATCCGTGTGCACATGCAAGGTAGAGGAGCACAGCTGTCGCTTAACAGGAACGTGCTAATGCCACCTGTTCAGACATGGGGGATGAAGGCTACTGCGCCTGCCAACTAGCCACCCAAAGATTAGAATGACAGAGGACTTTCCAGCAATGGGCGTAGGCCGGCCACACCCACAGCAGCCTGTCCGAGCCTGGGGGATTCACCTTGCTTATCCCTTCGTGAACCACTCCAGAAGCAAGAGTGGGTACATTTCACCAGCACTGGCTTATCCCTGTCTTCTTTGTTTCTCACCACAACCCTGCGAAGTGGGGCAGGGAGACCATCGTCCCCACTTTACAGATGAGAAAACAGAGTCTCACGTATACATGGTGCTTGGCTTCGTTTCACACAGTTGCCTAATGATGGAGACGGCTGAGGTGAGGGGGAGGCTGAGAGCAGGGGCACTACTTTTAAAGGGGTGCCCCAAAACTCAGTAAGCAAGATCAATAATGTTTTCATACAATATTTTTTTGAAATCAAAATTAATGTAAAATACTCTATGAAGAACAAAATATCAGATTTTCAAGAAGAGCAGATCCAAGGGGTTTGGGGTTCAGGTGAGGCAAGTGAGATCTAGCCATGCACATGCAGGGTCAGATCCTATCTTTATTGAAATTTTTGATATTTTTGTTCAGGTGTGGGTTGTATGTGTATGTGTGTTTTGTTTTGCTGCATTCTCTGGCTTTCCGAGTTTCTCAGCACTTCCTTAAGTTTTGAACCCAAGGCAAGTTTCTGACTTACCTCTGCTAATCTATGAGAAGGCATTTAGCAAGTAGGTGTGTGTGGCTCATGGAGTTAGACCACCTGCTTCAAATCCGTGGTTTGCCACTTCCTCGCTGAGTTCATTGGGGCAAGTCGGTTAAGCTTTACGGCTTTAATTTCTTGTCTGTAAAATAGAAAGGGCTTTTAAAGTTCCATTCTGGACAAGTAAAGAAGGACAAATATGCAATCCAAATACATAGTTGGAAGATCTAGTTTAACACAAGGATCAAATTGAAAATATCAACAAGGGGCACCTGGGTGGCTCAGTGGTTTAAAGCCTCTGCCTTCGGCTCAGGTCATGATCCCAGAGTCCTGGGATCCAGTCCCGCATCGGGCTCTCTGCTCATCAGGGAGCCTGCTTCCTCCTCTCTCTCTGCCTGTCTCTCTGCCTACTTGTGATCTCTGTCTGTCAAATAAATAAATAAGATTTTTTTAAAAAGAAAAGAAAATATCAATAAGATGGGCAGCATTTTTTTGGAGAGATCCTCCATAAATTTTAAGTGCACAAATGTAATCATTCCACGTATACTATTGTTTTTTGCTCACTCTTATCTCTTTTAGGTTGCTGCCCCTTTCCCCATCTTCTCCTTCCACTCTGCTTCCTTTGTAATCCTATTGACATACCTAACATGTATGTTTCCGTGTTTGCCTCCATATCCCTATAATGAATTGCAGACCCAATATACACGTGCATATACATGTATGGACATTTGGATATGGGGGTGGGGTCATCATTTCACAAACATGGGATCACATCATTAATGCTTTTTTGCACCTCGTGTATAAACAATCCATTGACAAAATCCCTCCATAATGTTTGGTATACCTCTGTGCCTTCCTTTTTCATTGGCGGTACGATAGTCCTTGGTATGGACTACAATCGCCTATTCTGTATTCATGAGCACTTATCTGGTTTCCAGGCTTTGCCTCTCTGAACCCTGCTATGAATAGACGTCCTGATACAGATGTCCTAATAGCATAGCTTAGTTTCCCCTGTTCTCAAGTTGGCATAAATGGGAACATACAGATCTGGACTCTATTTCATATCTGGATTATTCTGTCAGCATACTGGTTTTGAAATTAAACCATGTTGGTGGAGCGCACGGGTGGCCCAGTCATTAAGCATTTGCCTTCAGCTCAGTTCATGATCCCAGGGTCCTGGGATCAAGTGCTACATTGGGTTCCCTGCTCCCCTGCTCAGCGGGAAGCCTGCTGGTCCCTCTCCAACTCCCCCTGTTTGTGTTCTCTCTCTCACCCTCTCTCAAATAAATAAATAAAAATCTATAAGTAAGTAAGTAAGTAAATAAATAAATAAATAAACCAAGCATGTCAAACAGTTCCTTTTTTACTTCTGAGTAGTATTCCACTGTATGCATATACCGCAGTTTGCCTGTGTAGTCTTCTGAGTATATATGTATATTTTCAATTTTAATAGACAATGTTCACTTTCTTTCCTTAAATGCTGTAAAATTCACATATCCACCGATGGTGTATGTTTCAGTTGTGTTGATTTTGACTGGCCTGCTGATCATGAGGCAATGTCTTGTTATTACTTAATTTGTATTTCCTTATGGTAAATTCAAGCATCTTTTTGGACACTTGTTGGCATTCTGGATACATGCTTCTACAAATTGCTGTTTGAGCTCTTTGATCATTTTTCTACTGAGTTGCCAATTTAAAAAATCTATTTATATATAAATTAATTCCTATATTCTTATATACTTAATTCCTATATTATATAAATACTTACATACTTGGCCCTACCGGTGTCTTTTTTCCCCCAAATCTGTTGTTCATATTTTGATTTTGTTTATATCTTTACCTGTACACATTTTTAATGCGGTCAGAGATATCTTTTCTTTTCTTCTTTTTTTTTTTTTTTTTTATTTTTTTTTTTTTTTTTTTTTTTTTTTTTTTTAAGGATTTTATTTATTTATTTGTCAGAGAGCAAGCGAGAGCGAGCGAGAGCGAGCACAGGCAGACAGAGAGGCAGGCAGAGTCAGAGGGAGAAGCAGGCTCCCTGCGGAGCAAGGAGCCCGATGTGGGACTCGATCCCAGGACGCTGGGATCATGACCTGAGCTGAAGGCAGCTGCTTAACCAACTGAGCCACCCAGGCGTCCCAGAGATATCTTTTCTTTTAGAGTCTCTGCGTTTTCCAATCTTCCTAAGGTTTCCCTGTCCACGGATTTTGTACACAAAGTCTCCTGGATATTGCTGCAATATTTTGTCTGGTTTTGTTGTTGACCATTAAGACCTGACTCTCTGGGGAATGTATTTTTGTATGTGGTGTAAAATAGGCATTTTATTTTATTTTATTTTATTTTAGATGGATAGATGGTTATACTGGAATCATTTTTTAAATAATTTATTATTTCCCCACTAAATTGAACTACCACATTTGATATACAATGTATATTAAGTTCTCCTACACAAGATTACTTCTGGATTCTTTCCTTTGCCATTGACCCACTTCTCATTCCCATACTACTATCGTATTTATTTTGTAATGGTTTTATAGTATATATACTCTGATGTATGGTAGGACAGTTCCCCTTTTGCTGTTCTTTTTTATTCTTTTCCTAGTTGTTCTTGAGCATTTATTTTCCCTGATGAAGTTTAAAATCATTTTATCCAGTCTCCACCCACCCTTACTAAAAAGACTACAATTCTAATTGTAATGGTATCATATTTGTGTATTTTGGGAGAGAGTTAATAGTGTTGTGATATTCCACATTCCCATCCAAGGATATGGTCTTATCTTTCCATTTGTGCAGACTTTGTTTGGGGACCTGTAATAAGATTAGTTATATTCATATAAATGTGCCGTTATTATTAACCGTATTCCTTGATATTTTGCCCCCTACTTTGTAAATAGAATATTTTCCTTTTCCATTTCTATATCCTTATTATCAGAATAAAAAAAAGCTAGTAATTTATGTATATTCATCTTGTAGCCTCAGATTCTTAACTTCTCATATTAATTACAATGTTTTTGAAAAGTACTAGGATCTCTTGAATTTTATATCATCAGCAAAACTGCACAGTATTTATTTCTTTTTTCAAGTGTTTTTTGTTGTTGCTGTTGCTGTTGGTACTTGTTTTCTTTTTTTATTACACTCACTAGCTCCCCCAAGACAAAGTCAAACTGCAGTGGTCACAAAAGGCTTTCCTGTCTAGATCTTGATTTTAGAAAAAAGGGTTTTATTGTAACCATGAAGACAATTAGTGGAGAGTTTTTTTGGAAATATTTTTACTCTATTTAAGTGTTTTCCTTGTAGTCATCTTTTCTTAGAGTTTAATTAGGAATGTCTCCTATATTAAATGCCTTTTAAGCATCTATTGATAAGATCATATCAATGCTCTCCCTTAATTTAACTAATGATATGTTAACCAATTTCCTGATGTGAAAATACTTTTACATTCCTGAATAAACTCTAATTGGTTTATTGATATGGTATTTGATTGTATTCTAATTAGAATTTTTGCATCTACCTTTATAAATAAAATGCAGTTTTTCACCAAGGAGATGTTCATAAATTTCTGTGGAAGAATTATATTGTCCAACGACGACCTCAAATATTACCACCATCAATCTTAGGAGTCTTTGTTAAGTATTGAGAAAATACTCAGATCAAAGTAGCAGATACAAATTCTCCAAAATTCTAAAATTTTTGTTTGAAAGCTTGAATTTTTATCATCGGCAACAAATAGCATGGGTTGCTTGCCTTGAAGCGATAGGCATCTTTCATTCATTTTCTAGAAAATGTCTGCTAGTGACCCAAGGATTAATAACCGCAACGTGCCTGTCGATCGTTCTCTCACGTAAAAGTGGCGTTCCATGGAAAAGTGGCCGGTGCATCTCACAGCTGAGTCACACAGCTTTTCCTTGGGACAACCTTCATTCTTCAGTGTGTGGCAGAAGTGCTTTCTGCACACTCTGCAGCTAGCCTCACAGAATACTAAAGAGACGTGTACTCAAGGGTCGAGATTTCATAAAACTAATGATTTGGACTGCTTCATCAAGGGCATTCTTCAGTGAGCTGACATTTTGTAGAGCTGAGCGTGCAGCAGTGAGAGGCAGTGGCCGCTTGGACTGTTGGTGGCATTGCCTTTCTTCTCGGTCAGGCTCTGGCTCTGTCACCTATTGTTGCTTTTACACCGTCCGTGTAAATGTCAACACAGGGAAAGAAGCCGGTAACCTCTCAGCGTTCTTTTGATTACAGTTTTGACCTTGCAGAACTCCTGAAAGGGTCACAGGGACCCCCAGAGTCCTGTGGACCATACTTTAGAAACCACTGCTCTAGCCAGACTGAGCTCCATTTCTGTTTTTTGGAGACAGCCGAACTCGGTCCCACCTCAGGGACTTTCACACATGCTGGTCCCTCCAGCAGGAATGCTGATGGCACACTTTCCTCCTCATTCTTGAGCTCCCAGTTCAAATGTCTCTTTAGTTAGTTTTTTTTTTTTTTTTAAAGATTTATTTATTGGACAGAGAGATCACAAGTAGGGAGAGAGGCAGGCAGAAAGTGGGGGGGGGGGGAAAGCAGGGTCCCTGCTAAGCAGAGAGCCCGATGTGGGGCTTGATCCTAGGACCCTGAAATCATGACCTGAGCCAAAGGCAGAGGCTTAACCCACTGAGCCACCCAGGCGCCAAATGTCTCTTTCACAGAGAAGCTACTTCTTGCCTACTGCTCGGTTAGGTTTCGTTCCCGTGTTCTGTACTTGCAGTTCTGTACCGGCATAGCTCTTATGCCAGCTTTCATTTCCTTTTACTCATGGGTTGATCCATCAACCTCTGCTCTCCCAAGAATGTAAGCGTCCCGATCCCGTGCCCCTTTTCGATGTCCCCCTCTCCTAGCACAGTGCCCTCAAGCAGTATCATTGAAAAATGCAGGATGGGATGATCTGGCTTTCCTGGGACTGGCTGGCTCAGGTGGTAAGCCCTGAAGGGCTGAGGCCAAGGTCACGGGTTGGACCAACCTCACTCCAGCCATCATCGGCTTTTACTTCCTGAGGCTGCCTGGCCGGTGAACTGGGATAAGGGCTGCAGGTGAATGAAGGCCAGTGGGATCCTATTCATAGGAAAAGCACTCAAAGCTTCCTCCCGAATCATTTGTCGTGGATGTGTTGTCTTCTGCGAAGCCAGGAAGACAACTCCAGCACTTCTGGATAATCGGAGACCTACTTAAACTTCCTGAGACTGTAAAAGCTTTCTTATTTGTTCATTTACAGAAAATCCCCTGGTCCCCCAGCAAATACATGCGCCTTGCAGAACCTTGAAAAGTCATCAGAAACTATCCGGCAGTTATGAGCCATAGTTTAAAAACCTCTGAACTAACAAAATTATCATTCTGTCCCAGATTTAAACTGAATTGTGGTGATTATAGCGTATACTCTGCAGTTCTGCTTGAGAGGACAATTTAATTAGAAGCCTCTATCTGGAGGCTAACTCCACCCCAGAACACCCCCCCCCCCCAAAATAATTCTTTAGGATGAAATTTCTAATGCTGTCTCTCAGCCTAAAGGTATGTTTTCTTGTAGAAAGTTGAGTAAGATTCCATTTAGGCTATTTTTAAAACTCAAGAAAAAGGGCAAAAGGGAGGATTTCACCACTTAAGAAATCACTCAGATACTTTTTTGCTATTTTTTCCCCCAAATGCAAGTTGCTCTCTTTAGAACTTTCAAATTGTCCTCTATAGTGCCTTTGTCCTGTTCAAAGAAATTTGGTTAAGCTGTAATGAAGTCATTGACAAAGTGTGTATTTGCTCCTATGAAGATTTGTTTCCACTCTTTTTTAAAATTTTTTTTAAAGATTTTTATTTATTTATTTGACAGAAATAGATCACAAGTAGGCAGAGAGGTGGGCAGAGAGAGAAGGGAAAGCAGACTCCATGCTGAGCAGAGAGCCCGATGCGGGGCTCGATCCCAGGACCCTGAGATCATGACCTGAGCCCAAGGCAGAGGCTTAACCCACTGAGCCACCCAGGCGCCCCTTATTTCCACTCTTTAGAAGACACTTGCATGCAGATGCTACATGGGGAATTAGGTTCAGAATCAAATCTACGAATAAACGTGTGTGTGTGTGTGTGTGTGTGTGTGTGTGTGTGTGTGTGTGTATACGACAGACACATAACATCTTACCAATGAAACATCATTGGTTAACCACGGGGTGTTTGCTAGAAATGACCTTAGAGATCATTTGGCCTGAGTCTTTTTTTTACAGGTAAGAAGACTGAGGCCCAGGGAGGTACAAAAATGTGTTAGCCGAGATGAAAAATAAACGAATAATCCTGAAACGTATGCCCTATTACAGAGAACATAGACTAATAAAGCAGAAGTGACATCTACAGCCATTTACCATTCTAGAGGGAAAGGAGGGCCCGTAGCCCAGGAGGGTTATAATTCTCACCACTCCTGGCAGAGCACAGGCGACGAGGTTGGTGGGAGAGCCAAGGGCGTCATCCTGGCAGCAAGCAGATCCCTGGGGGGGAGGGGGTGGTATTGCTTCGTCTTCTTTCAGTTGGGCACAGGAAAAGAATTCTGCCAGCAAGTTCTGGGGCCCAGAGAGAAGACCAAGGGCCTAACCGTTAAAGTTGATGAGCATTAAGCTTTGTGACACACCAAAAACATAAGATGTCTCAAAGGCTAGAGTCAAATTAAGGAAAGTCAATAAAATCATAAAAAATCAGAGGGTCACAGAACACAGTACGATGGAGCTATCCTCCAAGTTCTAGTTTCCAAGTGCTCTAGAATTAGAACTCAAAGGGGAAGGGGTCCTTAGTTCAGTCAGGGAAAGTTCGAGAAGGGGGTGGGGCATTAAGACAGGCCTTGAAATCTTCAAAAGATTCACAGAAAGAGGGAGAGGTAATTAAGGGAAGAGGAAGAAGCATCTGGATGTACTCCTCTACCCCAGCTGAGCCATAGCCCTCTGGCAAGCTTTCCCACTGGCTATTCCCTTCAGAATCTTCTTCCTCTTTGGCTACCCATGGCTAACTCCTGTTTCTCATTAAATATTACATGTTCCTTCCTCAGAGAAGACTTTCCTGACTACTCGATCTGAAACAGCCTTCCTCTGCTGGCCTTTCTGTATCCTTTCCTTTCCTTTTCTTTAGAGAACTTGCTAGTATATCAAATTACCTTGTTTATTTACTTCTTGGTTTTTGTTTGTTTGTTTTGGGGTTTGTTGCTGTTGTTTTGGTATAGGCAGCCACTAGCCTCCTGAGAGCAGGGCTTTGCTGGAACAGTGCCTGGTCTGTAACAGACTTCTGTGTTAGGATGCTCTCCACCCCCGGGGACGGAAAGTCCTATCAAACTAGCGTAAGTGAGAAAGTGGTTACATGGGCTCATGTACCTGTAAAGTCCAGAGTCCCAAGCCATCAAGGAAAGATCTCATCTTTTTCTCGTCTCTGCACCCTGCTTTCCATGGTACCAGCTTGACGTTCCGACAGCAGAAGGAGCTCTGCAGTTCCAGGCTTCACATTCATGCCCGCCTCCCCCGGGAGAGACAGCAGCTCTGTCCTAGGAGGCAGGGATCCCAAATGCAGTCTGACTGGCTGGTCTGGGTCACTCTGCTGGTTCTCCCCAAAGCAATGATGGCAGCAGGAATGGAGACGTGCTGGGCTCGTGGCGGGCGGGAGAGGGGGGGGGGGGGGGTTTGAAAGCGCCTGTACATCACCCCCAAGGTGCACATGCGTAAGGATGCCTGGAACTGAGGGGAGGCTTCTTAGAGTTGGGGGGCGGGGTGGGGGTTGCAGCGTCATCAGGCACTTAGACAATGTGGTGAAAATGGGGTGGTGACGTTGAAGATCTTAAAGGAGAAGAACGTAATCATCATCCCAATAGGCCACAAGAAGCCACTGAAGATTTGAAGCAGGGGCGTAGCAGCATCGAGGAGGGTTGAGGAAGATTTGGTAGGCAGCGGTCTGCAGACACGGCGAGACAAACGTGGGGGTGGGGAGGCCCATGAAGAGACTGTCCAGGCACTCGGGAAAGGCCCAGGTCGGACTTGAAATATGGAAGAATGTCAGCAACAGAAAAGATGTTCAAAGCAGAGATGAGCCAGATTTGCTGACCGATGGGATAGAGCTGAGGGAAAGGTGGCCTGTCGTCTCCCTTAGAACAAAACCAACCCTGGTAGGCCTGGAGGATCCTGTGTGCCTCCTCCACGCCCGTCTTGCTTTCTCACTTGCTCACTACAGCCCTCCCCCCCCCCCCCCCCGCATCTTCCCAGCCCTGCTCTGCGCCCCTCCCCCTCTTCCTGACTGTAGAACTCACCAGCACTTAGAGTGGTCTGTGTATTTCTTACCTCCTTATTTCTTGCCCTCCCCACCAGACTGGCCCTGAGATCCATGGCCCGCCGGGCACCCGGGGCTGGGTTTGGAGGAAGTGTCCTTTTGAATGACCTGTCAGCAGGCAAGGATGCTGGGAAGAGAGAGGGTTTATGGGGGAAAGGCAGCGCCTTTGAGGTGGGTCAGGCTGGGTCTCTGGAAGACACCCAAGTGAAAATACAAAGAATTAGAGCATTAGAGATCTTAGTCCAGTGTTTTTCCCAAATGAGGCCCATGTTCTTGGCTTAAACTCTCTTACTTCTGCCTCCACTCCTTTCACTGGTCCTGATGGTTCATCTGCCTGGCCACTCACTTTCTTCTTCTTGCTTCTGTGGAGTCTAGTAGAGATTTTAGATGACTTGCTATTCATACTTTCATTGGATTGAGAAATGCTCAATCCCTTTATTTTGCAAATTAAATACATATATATATATATGTATTCCAGAGATGCTAAGTGACTTACTCAAAGCTACACATCTAGAAGAGAGAAAACCTGAACTAGAATCCATGCCTTTTTTTTTTTTTTTTTTAAAGATTTTATTTATTTATTTGACAGAGAGAGATCACAAGTAGGCAGAGAGGCAGGCAGAGAGAGAGAGGAGGAAGCAGGCTCCCTGCTGAGCAGAGAGCCCGATGCGGGACTCGATCCCAGGACCCTGAGATCATGACCTGAGCTGAAGGCAGCGGCTTAACCCACTGAGCCACCCAGGCGCCCCCATGCCTTTTTTTTTTTTAACTGCTGTTCATTAGCTCCTGTTCAGTACAGAAGCGTAAGTCCAGCCTTGGGAATAGATTGCCTGAAATCCTGAACTTCTTGATTCCTTTCTGGAACCGATTTTATTCCTCCACAAAGAGGCCACAGAAAGTACACAAGAACCCGCGGATGCATATTTGGTTCCTTTTTAACCTGGATAAACATGTGCTTTGGGAAGTACATGATGACACTGTCAAAGAAGGATTTAGCGTTTTCAGTGAGAAAGTGTGCTTACACACCAACTCTGCAGTAACAGTGATTATTTTAAAAGACGTTACCCAGGGCGTCTGGGGGTGGCTCAGTGGGTTAAAGCCTTTGCCTTCAACTCAGGTCATGATTCCAGGGTCGTGGGATCGAGCCCCACATCGGGCTCCCTGCTCGGCAGAAGCCTGCTTCCTCCTCTCTCTCTGCCTACTCGTGATCTCTGTCAATAAGTAAATAATAATTAAAAAGTCTTTTAAAAATAAATAGATAGATAAATAAATAAATAAAAGACATTGCCCAACATCGCAATAGCCAACAGGTTGGTGCTCCCAGCAGCTCTGGCCTGCCCCCTTGTGCATACTTCATATTAGTGCACTCTGTCAGGAGTGGGGCAGGGGTCAAGGTCAGAGCCTTCCCTGGCTTTCACCTTTCTTCCTCTCCCTGCACATCACCCTTCCTTCTCTCCTTCCTCCCCACAGTCTAAATGACAGAATCCGCTCATGGACGGCTTGGATTTTGTGTGACCGTGAAATCCCCGCCACCCGACCCTCCTCAGTTTTTAGCCATTCATTCAACAAGTATTCAGGAAAAAATTCAGTAGAAAGTGCTGAATTCAGGAGTCAGGGCATCCCCTGTCCCTGACTTCAAAGAGTTCAAGAAGTAATTGCCACCGGCCACTGGGTGGCTTTGAGCCACAATAACCCCACCATCAGTTTCCTCATCCCCTCAAATCTTGGTGCCTACATTGTGCCAGATATTGTGCCAGGGTGTGAGCGTGAGGGAAAAACAGAACAAAAACACCTCATCAAACAAGAGTCCCTAGAAACTCCAGGCTCCCCTCAGAGAGCTGAGAGCTCAGTGTACAAAGGGACATAAGCAAACAGATCATCACAACCTTGTGGAGTTGCTTTTGAGGACCACTTTATGAGAAGGACAGTGTACACCATATTCCACAGAGAAATGGAAGCAGGATGGGTGAGATGATTTGGACTACAAGTGACAGCAACACAGCTAAAAGTGACTTCAACAAGAAGGCCACCCTTACCTCATAGGACAGGAAGTCTAGACATGCACTGTGTAGCCGGTGAACTTGGGTGGTTCATCGAGAGTGGCTGTGTGCTTCCATTCTCTACGCCACCATGTTCAGAGTTTGGTGGTGCCTTCCCTATGATCCAGACAGCGCCTTGGCCATGAGGAAGGGGCATTTCCTCCCAAGCTTCTATTTTACGAGCCCCACCCACCTACAGCCATCTCCTCTGGTCCTGCTACCCGGAATTGGGTGCCATACCCGGGATACTGCCCCAGCAACACAACACCCGGAGAGTTGGCTCCAGCCAGCCTCCCTCAGGGGCAAGAGTTTGGGAAGCCTGAACACAAGCCGTTTCTAAGAGCCACGGAAATGGGGAGATACGGCTGCTCTTAGACAACCTGCAGGATCAACCACATATCTGTGTCTCCCTTTCCATTTTCTTTTTTTTGTTTTTCTATTTTCATTTTTTGTTTTTCTCATTTCTCTTTTCATTTTCTTCTTTTTGATTTTCTATTTCCAAATCTTCAGAAGTGAGTATATAATCTTTTTTATAATCAGAAGTAAAGAAACAAGCACTACTTTGAAAAAGTTGTTAGGAAAACACCCAACCAGGAAAAATGGGAGCAGGAACACAGGTAGTTATCTGGTAGAGCTTCTGCCCCAGATGAGCTTAGCATCTCCTTAAGACACACAAAACCATCTGTAAACAAGTATAAGGCTTCCAGTGTGTGGGTTTGGGAGAGTTTCCCACAACAACAAGCAACACCAGCGGGGTGTCCTACAATTCAGTACAATTCTCAAGCTACCTTCCTAGAGGTAGTGTCAGATCCCACAGGTTAAGAAATTGGTCCTATGAGACCGCCTCTTCCTTCAGACACCAATCGCAAGCCTGGGTTGTCACCTGTGCTTCTGCCCCTCAGCTCTAAATTGGAGGTTCCCATGACCCCCTCCTCAGGTCCAGTCAGTTTGCTAGAGCAGCTCCCAGAGCTCAGAGGAACATTTTACGTGACAGATCGCCAGTTTATTGTAAAAGGATACAACTTACGACTAGTCAGACAGAAGAGATACACAGGGCAAGGTATGTGGGAAGAGGGGGGCAGAGTTCCTATGCCTTGGGATGTGCCATTGTCCCCAACACCTGCATGCCTTCCCTACTTGGAAGCTCTCCAAACCACGTCCTTTGGGGGTTTTCTGGGGGCTTCAAAATGTGGGTCCGAATAATTAAATCATTGACCCCTGGTGATAGATTCAACTTCCGCCCCTTATATTGGGGGAGGGTAAGGAGCTGAAAGTTCCAACTCTCTAAATAGGTGGTTGGTTCTCCTGGCAACCAGCCCCCATCCTT
Source organism: Mustela nigripes (assembly GCF_022355385.1). Lineage (NCBI taxonomy): Eukaryota > Metazoa > Chordata > Mammalia > Carnivora > Mustelidae > Mustela > Mustela nigripes. Next base: position 47,304,054 of record NC_081564.1, on the reverse strand, counting down.
AGATAGAGTCCCGAGGCCATCTCATTAACATAACAGAAGACAACACCTTCGTTGTTCTCCTCTGAGGAAAGTCCAGGATTTCTAGCTGGGTGCCTGAAACTGGGGCAGGGTTGGTGCAAAGACCAAACACTTACTTCTTGTAAGTCACAATACCACAACAACGAAGGCATAGATACACAACATAGCTAGACTAAGGTTTTTTTCCCTACTACTGCAAATTAGATACCAGGACAGTATCAATTATGCTAATTATGCCAATTAGACGTAATTTTGTGAGAATTTAAGGAGGACAGAGGACAAATGGAGTTTCCATCTATAGGCAAGAAGAAATAGGCACTGACTTTCCAAGGAGGACTCTAAAATGCTCATCTTCCTTTTTTTTTTTTTTTTTTTTTTTAAAGAATGTTTTATTTATTTTTTTGATAGAGACACAGCGAGAGAGGGAACAGAAGCAGGGGAAGTTGGAGGGGGAGAAGCAGGCTTCCCGCTGAGCAGGGAGCCCGATGCTCATGACCCCAGCAGGGGGTGAGGGGCAGATGCTTAATGACTGAGCCACCCAGGCGCCCCTCATCTTCCTAAAGAAACACCAGGAAGGAAGGCATCTGAGCAAAACCCCAGTTCTTCCACGTGTGACTTCCCAAATGTCAATAGACGACAACTCCTTCCGTTCTAAATCCTAACAACCTGAACTGGGAAACAGCTGAAAGGGGACACTAATTGGATTTGCAGCCCAGCAAGTCCTCTACCGGACTGTAAATAAAATGGGCTACCGGGTCAGTCTTGAAACACTTTCTTGCCTTCAGGTCCTTCCGCATTCGTGTTTATCTCTGTCACAGGATCTGAGTGTCTGAGACAAAGAGGAAGATCAAGGCGTTGTCTATTCTGATAACCTGTTTCCTTGAGTCCTTGACCTGTGAGGTGTGGGGTGGCCTGTGGGCTCTGGTCCCCTCCATGCATTAAACTTCTCTGGAGGTACAGATTTCCTCCAGTATCTGGAAGTTGGCTTTTAGCCACCTCACTTGTACTAACAGAGAAAGGACCTACATTAGTAACTGAGTTCCCTAATAGAAGGAAACCCAAATAGGATGTTTGCTTCTACGAAATGGTCTAGTTTAGGTCATTTCGGCTCCATGGCGGTTTCCTAGGAACGCTCTACTTTCAGGTAGTGGGAGGAACCTATATATCTTCTTTTGGCCCCATGGGAATCTCTTAAATTTGTATAACACTTGATGATTTCCAAGGGCATTCCCACCTCCTCTACACAACCCCTTGCAAGACAGCTGCCCGACTTATTGTACAACTGAGAGAAAGTAAGATTTAGAAAAATAAAATGACTTGGTCAAGATTACACAACTTTAAGTGGCAGAATCTATTTTTTTTTTCTTGACCTTGGCCTTCTTACTCATTCAAGTTCCTCATGAACATAGTCTTGATGCTCAGGCAGAGGAAGAGCCAGTCAACAAAGTAGCATTCAGTATTTCTTTCCTTTTTTTTTTTTTTAAAGATTTTATTTATTTACCCAACAGACAGAGATCACAAGTAGGCAGAGAGGCAGGTACAGAGAGAGAGAGAGGGAAGCAGGCTCCCTGTTGAGCGGAAAGCCTAAAGCGGGGCTCGATCCCAGGACCCTGGGATCATGACCTGAGCCGAAAGCAGAGGCTTTAGCCCACTGAGCCACCCAGGCACCCCTCGGTATTTCTTCTGTGTTGAGAAAGGTTAGATTTCAGAAGTTCACATGGACTTCCTGTCTTTCTTCCTGTTCTTTTTTTTTTTTCTTTTCCCATTTCTCCCTCCCTCCTACCTACCTGTGTCTCATTGCTTAAAAAGTGCCTCGCTGCGGTGTTTGGAATAAAAACAAACACATTAAACCAAGTTCTCTCTTCCACCCACACCCTCTATTGCCTTACCCATTTTAGGTTCAATTATAACCAACATATGGGAGACACGGACACCGCATTCCAAATGCCAAAACCACTTTCTACCACATAGGAGACTGTGGCATAGTTTGAAAAATTAAATGCATTAAAATTATATTGTTGGCCACTTAAAATACCTCTCGTCATCTATAAAACATCATCCCCTCTGGTTTCCTCACGGCTTTTAGCTCAATAAATTTCCAGTGGAACAGAAGACTTATTTGCTGAACCTGGTTTTTTCCCATATAGCATTTTATAAGCTAAGTTGTTGGTAACCCCGCTTACTGAGAGCCTCTGCTCCCCAAAGAGAGCATGGGAGAGAAGTGTGCTGAGAAGCTTGAGCTGGGATACGCATCTTTGTTTGGCCGGTTGGCAGAATACATTCCTCTTGGCTGACATCATTAGTGTCGTGGATTAGTCCAATGCCTGTTTCTTGACCCTGAATATAACAGTACTCAAGACATAACCTATTTTTCCAGCAGTGTTTTGGAATGGGTTCAACCTAGAGACATGACCTTGAACGTTTATCTTGGAATGGCCAGTTTGTTTAAAACGCATGGCCCACCACTCAAAGGTGTTAGGTGAGCAGAGAAAGACAAACTGAGCCAATCTTATCCTCTTCCTCATCCTCACTCCACCAGATCTAGGTCAGACAGAGGCCACTTAGCAGTCTAATAATAACACGGACAAGTTTTGCTCGTTCCTCACATTGATGAAACACAAAGAATAGAATTTCTATATAAACTCTATTGGACTGGGTTGAGTATCCCATTCCCTGTGAAATCGCCTCCCCACCAGGCAATCTCTGTGCCATGACTGGGAAAATGGGTAACAGAACGTGGGGAGTTCAAGGTTGCACTGGAAGTAATGGGTTACATATAGTGTAATGTAATGGATGGGACTGAAGAAATAGTACAAAGTAAAAAAAAAAAAAAAGGCATATGAAACAGCTGTCTACATCTGGCAAGAACACATACAACAAAGAAGAAGGGGGCTTGTGGAGGATGGGGTGTGAGGAGGGGCATGTGGGTAAAAGTAATCAATCTATTTTTTAAGGATTTAGAGATTAAAAAAGATTTAAAGATAAAGAGAGCAAATGCGAGTGTGGAGAGGAGCAGAGGGAGAAGGAGAGAGAGAATCTTGAGCAAACTACCTGCTCAGTGCGGAGCCCGACTAGGAGCTCCGTCTACCGACCCTGAGATCATGACCTGAGCTGAAACCGAGACTCAGCCCCTCAACCACCTGAACCACTCAGGCATTCCCTCAATCAATCTATTAATCCCTCAGTCGAGAGAGGACCACGCTCAGATCCGGGATGAAGAGCCGTGAACTGAGGACCATAGCACCAGCAGTCCAACTAGGAAAAGAAGGGGAAGAAAAGAAAAAAAAGAATTAAGGAAATACTGTTTTCCAAGAGAATTAAAAGCACTGAGGATCTCAATTCCCACTTTAATGAGCTAGTTCTGTAATATTTTCCCTAGAGTCCAGGTCATATCTTTGGGATTTTCTTTTGTTTCCATCCAACAAAAACACCTCCATTTTGAAATAAGTAAATGTCCATGTTCCAACCACAGTGGGGTAGGCTACTGTGTAACTAACTTTTTAGGTGACCAGTACTTTATGGGGACAGGTATGCAACTGGAGGACACATTCTCCAGACATCTTCTGTTCCAGCTTTAAAACCAAAGTCAATTTTGCATTCTACTCACATTAGATCCTTGTTTGAACATTAAAATGCTCCAGACTTATGTCTTCAATTATTTTACTCTTCTCTCTCCTCTTCCACCAACAGCCCTCTTCCCAAAAGTCCCGAGTAAAACTGCCAGACTAGCAAAGTGTCCACATCATTGCTGTGCTTTCTAGTAGCCCTGATGTAACCCACTTTGACCACATTGCTGAGAGGGGTTGGAAGGAGTTCTGACCTAACTCAGGTCTGACCCCTTGACCCAGCCATTCCATAGGGCTGGGGCTCCGTTTTCTCACCTATAAAGTGGTGGGATTGGTTTACCTGGATGGTGTGGGTTAGGAAATTGTTTACAAAGCTTTAATAGTCTCTAAGATTCCCAGAAGTCCCTGGTATTTCCTGCCCAGGTGGGGAGAATATAATAATTTATGTCCCACTTCTCTGTTCTGTCCTTCTTAAATTGATCCCACAGAATTTATTTGTCACATGGGATCAGATCCAGAGGTTTCCTTGTAGAAAATGCTGGGTTCGTTTTTATACAGGAGCATAAATGAAGATCCCATATAAGGTAAGTTTATCATTAAGACAAAAAAAAAAGTAAATGAATCAGTGAGCAAATTGTCAGTGAAAGTTCTTAATTACCTTACAGTGGTGCCATACTTTAAATGGTGTAGAACTGCTAAGAGAAAAGGTGTCGGTACCTATATTTAGGGCAACAAGATAAGTGTAGTCACCACATTAATGAGTTCAATGGTGTGCTAATAGACATCCCGGTTTCCCTGGGTGGGAGCTGGACTAGCTAAAGATGGTTGTAAAATACTACCTCACATAACTCCTTTAAGATCATTCTAAAAGCTCTACTGGCTTTCCAGGATCAGACCCCAAAACCTACATTCTCACCTCTTCTCCTACATCCTCACAAACCCAGCCATACAGGTCTCCTCTTAGGTCCAAAACAGGCTTGCCCCACCGAGGGCTCCAAGCAGGGCTCACTCTGAGCCTTCCGACTCAATTCCCCAGTCTTTCCCTCTGTACCCATCAAACTTCTGTGGTAAGGGTCATCTCAAAGTCCACACTGCCTCTCTGTACCCCTTCTTCCTTTAGGCGCTCAAAATACATGGTTTCATCCATTCGTTTGCTTTGTACCATAGCCCTGGATTCTTGTGCCTGTCCCCCTTCCAGAAGAAGAGCTCCTTGAAAGGAGGGATTGGGGTGATTTATATCATAGTCCCTCTGGTGCTTTTGCACCAAGTAGAAAATCAGTAAATATTTGTTCATTCATTCAACAAATATTAATTGAATGTATACCATATGCTGGATACCAGTCTGGGTGCTGAGAATATAGAAAAAATATATATAGTAGTAATACATATTACGGCATATTTACTCTAGCCAGGGGATAGACAATAAATAAATTCGTATGTGTTGAATAAGTACGTATCAAAGCATGTATAGGTATGTGTTTTTTGACTGTCAGATGGCAAGTGGTAAATGACATGAATAAAGCAGGGTAAATGAAAAGAATGTCATATGGAGTGAGAGCAGGGGGCTGCAGTGCTCTTTTAGATAGGGTCTCAGGGAAAGTCTGTCTCTGAAGGTGACCTTTGAGCATAGGCTTGAATGAAGTGACAGAGTGAGCCTCGTAGATAGATATCTGAGAGAATAACAGGCCAGCAGGAACTGTGTGTGCAAAGGCCCTGAGGTGGGGATGTGCTAAATCATTGTTGAATGAAAGCATAAAATTATGTTATTAATACATTTAATCAGCAGTCTGGTCCTATGAAAATGCCTCTTTTTTTTGAGAGACAAAAAGAAAGCAGAAGGCGCGGGGGCGGGTGGGGGGAGGCGGTGGTGGCAGAGGGAATAAGAGAATCTTAAGCTGTCTCCCTGCCCAGCAGAGAGCCCACACGCAGCTTGATCTCATGACCCTGAGATCATGACCTGAGCTGAAAACAAGAGCCGGACGCTTAACCAACTGAGCCACCCAGGCACCATCGAAAGTGCTTTTTTATTGTTGTTGTTGTTCAGAGCAGGACAAAAATTCCTGCTTGCCTTGTAAATGATGCAGTAAAGCCAAACATCTATAGCTATACAACTCAAAGAGCTTATACCCCAAAACTCCTAGACCTGAGTTCCTGCTGTATCCTTTACAGTGGACACTTCCCATTAGCAGTACAAGAAAAAACTGGGTGAATTTCAGTCTCCAGAATGAAACCAAAAAATGTGATTCTGTTATTCCTTTCATGCCCCTCTCAGGGAAAGCCCAGGTCCCACATAGTGTTAAATTCCTCTCTGAGAAGTGCTGAGAGACAAGCAGAAATGACAGGGAGGAAATCTAGATGAGCAGTGACAGGCTGTTCATTTTATTTCACAGTCTGAGTGGTTCGGGCCGAAGAGTTTCTTCCGCAGCTTGGTGCTATAACGTCTGTGGCTGTTAATTTCAAAAGGAAGTAGTAGAGTGTCACTTCTTGGAAAACCAGATAGGAACAAAAATATTTTAGTTTCAGGCTATTTTTCACACACTAAAAATATCAAGTTGAATAAGAAATTTCACATCCATTGATTTTTCATCATGAGTCAATCCTCAGTGTGCTGAGTCCAAGGAACCAAAAATACGCTGGTTTGCTGGTACGTGTCCCCTCTGATTGTGTGCGGGGCACTGGCCCAGGTTTTGTGGTTAGCCCAAAGACATATTAGACATGGCCTCTGATCTCAAGGTTTATATTCCCATTGGCAGGCCAACACAAGACCATAAAATATTAAACCGTGATAGTGGACACCGCACAATTAAAAATCAAATGGATGAGGACTTTTCCTTCCAGCCAAGAGGGAGGAACAGGGGCCGGATTCTCCCTTCCACCTGAAACAACCACAAAAATCAATGACCCTGGTTTTTAAGACGCTGGTTCTCGGACAACAAAGACCAACGATCCCAGAGCAATGAGAGACAAACTCCCAGTGAGCCCTGTGATTGTCCCAGCCCACTGCCTGGAGAGAATCTCTAGACTATAGCACCATGCCAGTGACCTTGAAGACAACAACAGAACCTACCCAAAATGAAACACACAGAAAAAGGAAAATTTATTCAAAAGATGCGGAGAGCATCATGAGATGTATGTGACAACTTCCAGCAGCCTAATCTACCTGTAATTAAGGTATCCAAAGAAGAGACAGAGCCAGAGGATACAAAAATATTTGGAGAAATAATGCCCCCAAACTTTCCAAACTTGATGAATACCATGAATTCATAGATCCAATTAGATCAATGAGCCCCAAACAGAAGAAACAGGAGGAAAACTATATCAAGATATATCCTAATCAAGTTGCTCAGAATCAGTTATAAAATCCTAAAAGCAGAGGGGAAAAAAAGAAATGTTATTTACAGAAGAACAAAGATAAAGATGACATAGAGTTCTTGTCAGAGGGTCCAGAAATTGACCCAAATATGTATGTACACTGATAGCTGACAAAAATACAAAGGCAATTCAGTAGGAAAAAGTCTTTTCAACAAACAGGGCTACAAAATTGTATATTCTTATGGAAGGGGAAAAAAAGAACTTTGACCATACCTCACACTGTATACAAAAAGTAACTTGAAATGGACTATCCATTTGGAAACCCAAAACTATAAAACTTCTAGAAGACAACAGGAGAAAATCATAGTGACCTTGGATCAGGCATAGATTTCTTCAGTACAACACCAAAGCAACAGTTCATATAAGAACAAACTGATAAACTGAACTTGAAAAAAAAAAAAACCGTAAAGTTCCAATCTTCAAAATAATATTTGATATTTCTAAAACTACCCATAGACTGTAAGATCATATTTGTGAAGCATGTATCTACTAAAGGACCTGTAGTCAGTATAAAGAGCTCTCAAAACTCAATATTAGGGGGAAAAAAAAAACCCATAAAGTGGGAGAAGATCTGAACAAATACTTCACCAAAAAAGATACTTAGATGACAAATAAGCACATGAAAAGATACTCGATGTCATTCATCATTAGGGAAATGCAAATTAAAACCATAATCAGATACTACTACACACCTATTATAATGACTAAAATTTAAAAGATTGATCACACCAAGTGCTGGTAAGGATGTGGAGGAACTGAAACTCATACAATGTTGATAGAAATGTAAAATGGTACAGCCACTTTGGAAAATGGTTTGGCAATTTCTTTTTTAATTTAATTTAATTTATTTATTTGACAGAGATTACAAGTAGACAGAGAGGCAGGCAGGGAGAGAGAGGGGAGGAAGCAGGCTCCCTGCTGAGCAGAGCCTGATGCAGGGCTCGATCCCAGAACTCTGAGATCAAGACCTGAGCTGAAGGCAGAGGCTTTACCCCACTGAGCCACCCAGGTGCCCCTGGTTTGGCAATTTCTTAGAAAGAATGTTAAGCATACTTACCAGTGATCTAGCCATTCCATCCCTAGAGAACTACCAAAGAGAAAATAAAGCATACATCCATACAAAGACTTCCACATGAATGTTGATAGCAGCTTTATTGATTAAAACCCCAAACTGAAATTATCCAATGGCCATCAATACGTGAATGGATGAACAAATTTTGGTATTTCTATATAATGGAATACTACTGAGAAATAAATAAATAAATAAACAACTGATACAACAAATTGATCAATTTCAAAATAATTAAGCTGAGTGAAAGAAGCCAGACCCAAAAAGGTACATACTGTATGAGTCCATGTATATAAATTTCTAGAAAATACAAATCAATGTACAGGACAGAAAACAGTTCTGTGATTGCCTGGGGTAGGGGTTGGGAGATGAGTATGAAGAGATCACAGAGATTGGGAGGAAACTTTCTGAGGTGATGGATATACCTTCATGATCTTGAGTGTGGTGATGGTTTCACAAGCATATACATATGGAAAAACTTATTGAATTGTATACTCTAAATATGTACCATTATTGTATATCAATCATACCTGAATAAAGATTTAAAGAAAAAAATCAAGTGAATGATCCAGATGATGGCTTTTAGAAAGGGTCAGAAGGGGAGAGAATGCCGAGGACCAGAGTGAGCCGAAGACCAGAGTGAATGGGGAAGGTCTTCTTTGAAGACAAATGCTTACAGTGTAGGTGAGATCTGTATGGTCAGGAAGAGTGAAGGAGTTCCAGATGGGGAGCACAGCACAAGCAAAGATGGCGGAATGGAATTAAAGAGTATTTTTCGTTGTCTCTTTAAGGGACTCCAATGAGGATGTAATATATATGTCCACATAGAAGATGAAGCCTGGCTCTACAGTTTGTGGTGATTTATACCCCATATAAATATGATTGTTCTTTCTTCTGTTTTGGTTATCTATTGCTGTGTAACAGCCCACCCCAAAACTTAACACATCTGTTGGTTATTGATTGTTCATGATTCTGTGTGTTGAGTGGGTGATTTCTTCTACCCTGTGTTCTGAGCTTTGGGAAGGCTGGAGGGTCCTTTAGGCTGCAACATCCAAGATGGTTCCTTCACCTGGCGGGGAGTTCAGCTAGGGCTGGCTACTGCAGCACCTTCATATGGCTTAGGCTTAGCAGAGCAAGGCAGCTGAGTTCCAAGGGAGCGTCTCAAAAACAGGAGAGTCAAGAAGGGCAGGGAGAAACAGCAAGGCTTTTTATGATCTAGTTTCAGAAGTCCTGTAGTTCTTTTGGTCAAAGCTAGTCTCAGGCCCAGGCCAGACTCAAGGAGAAGGTAAATAGATCCCACCTGTCATGGGAAGATTGCTAAGGCACTCCTCACCATCTTAGATCTACTAGGCTGTCCCTTTCCTGACACAATTTGCATTTATATTTACTTATACATAGGGTTACAAAGTCAATATGGAAAGGTACCCCATATGTCTTACATTATACCTCACTCTCTTGGCTTCCCCTCCAAAATTTTTAAATGAAGCTTTTTTTTTAAAATTTAGGCAACACACAGCATAGTCTTCATTTAAGGAGTAGAATTTAGGGACTCATCACTTACATGTAACAACCATTGCCCTCCTTAATGGCCATCACCCTAAATGAAACACTTTTGAGTGAGTTGTTCAATGCTCAGTGGATAAATACCATGTGAGTGTAGTGCAAATATCCCCATTTTGCAGATCACAGACCAAAATCAGCAAGTTGACATACTTTATATATTTTAGGTAGGAAATATAGCTCACTTTTGGCAATTTCATTTTAGAAGTTTATCATTGGAGACTTTGGAATTAAAAGAACTATCCCAAATTAAATATAGTTGGTTTTATGTTTGTAGAAGGCACATGGTGAAAGCATCTTCTAGAATTTGAAGGCTGGAGAGGGGGTGGGGAGATGGGGAAACTGGGGGATGGACATTAAGGAGGGCACGTGATATAATGAACACCAGGTATTATATAAGACTGCTGAATCACTGACCTCTACCTCTGAAACCAATAACACACTATATGTTAATTAATTGAGTTTAAATTAAAATTGAGAAAAAGAAAAAAGAATTTGAAAGCTCTAGTTTCAGCCATTGAAAGAACAGAAAATCCCATTGATTATTAGATTGACAGACACATTGGAGTTGATCGAAACAACCCCAGAAGCAAAGCTTCCATACCATTCTGAGAAAGAGTCTTAATTGGGGTTGGGGAAATCAGTTAATACTTTTAAAAGTAAATTGTACCCAGAATTTTAAAGAGCAAAGTATTTTACAGAAGACATCCCCGTTCCTTCAACCGTTAGCAAGATATCACTTGTAGGGACGGTGGTTCATCATCCGATAGTATGGCCCCATTAACCTCCTGAGGGCTGAACTTGGTGCTGAAGCAAGAAGGCTTTTGCCTCAACACAGCTGGCTTCATTTGCGCAGCATGGCAGTGTACTGTACCGTAGAGGCGAGAGCTGAATTCATTTTAAAATCTCAGCCCATTAGAGAGAATTAGGCCATGATGTGTTAGTGTGAGACACTTGAGATGTTTACTCTTTTCATTAAATTTTTTCTTCTTAAATATTTAATGCTTAGGGATTTTTACTTAAATGTCTCATACAAAAACTCAATGGCTGAAGGGGCAGGACTTCTTCATCACATTATATGAAGTCTTGGTACTACTTTAAAAATTTATCTTGTGAATCCAGAGAGGTCTCGTGGTCAGGGCACAAGAATTATAACCCCAATTTTGACATCATCTTCTGCAGCCTTGGGCAAGTCACTCATCTCTTGTCTGTATTTCAATATCTATAAAACAAGCATCATAATTTACTGAGCCCCACCAGAATACAGCAAAATATAACTAATTAGTATTTACAATCCGGGTTGATGAAAGGCATTAAATGTTATTGTTGTTGTATTGCTATGTAAATGATTGTTAACTTTGACATCAGAAGCAATTGGTTTGTGACAGCAAAGCTTTCTGATGAAATCCGATCTCACAAGAGGGACACAACACACTTGCTAATAGAATTTCTTCTCCAAAATAATTAAATATACTGTGAAGTAGAAGGCCGATGAAGTATTACTGTGCACAATAAGATGTAGGACATGATTAATTACATATATTCCGATGTTTGGGGACTGACACATAAAATACAATAAAGGGTAATGAAGGGGCAGTGGGCCAGGGGGCAGCACAGAGGATTGAGAACTGCACCCAAAACCCTTCCGGAGTGTAGGTAGACTGCTTTCATTGCCCAGGCTCCTTCCAGGAATGCCATGGCGATCAGAAGTGTCATTGGTGCCTCTCTCCAGAACCATTCTGTGACAGCTTTATCATTTTGCACTAAGGAGTGGCAGTGAGCTGTGCCCAACTGGTCTATGACAAATGCAGCTCCAAGTGAATGGGGCATTTTTGAAAGAAGGATTTCGTGACCTAACCATAGGTCACAAAATCCTACCTAGTTGCCACTAAGTCCATGATTAGAATGATTTACCCAGCAACTCTACTCTCATGTAGAAGTGGAAAACTAGTGAGGTGAATAAGGTGAGAAATCAAACAGACAGGATGTCTCTTAATCGCTTTAAAGAAAGCTGATGGTAAGACATTAAAAGCAAATGGGTAGATTTTTTGACTGTGTACAAGGGTCGTGATGAATGGGATTAAAAATTAAATTGAACAGGGGCACGTGGGTGGCTCAGTGGGTTAAAGCCTCTGCCTTCGACTCAGGTCATGATCCCAGGGTCCTGGAATCGAGCCCTGCATTGGGCTCTCTGCTCAGCGGGGAGCTTGCTTCCCCCTCTCTCTCTGCCTGCCTCTCTGCCTACTTGTGATCTCCGTCTGTCAAATAAATAAATAAAATATTTTTAAAAAAATTAAATTGAACAATCGGGCAACTTTTGAGAAATTGAAAATTTCAAAGTGTACTTGCAACTAACATGACTGTCCACTATGGGAAATTACCAGTCAAGGAAAATACGGCACTTCCTAGCCTTAAAAGAAAAGAGGCATAAACACAATGGCCCGTATGTGCGAAAGGACTGAAATCTGGGGGGAGCACTACAGAAGGGAGGACTTAGGCATAAGTGAACGTATATTTACAATTTGGAAGAGACAGAAAAGAAGAAGGATGATATATTGTAAACAAGCCAGGGTTCCTTTATTCATTCCTACAACAGATTTTGCTGGTGTACTTCATATAATGCATTATCCCTGCTTCAACTAGCTTGGCCTTAGGGAAAAATGGAGGTGGGAGGAAAAAACCCCATGGTGCATGCTATAACAGAGGCATGAAGCTCATTAAAGAAAGTGGCTAGGTCTGCCCAGATAAGGACAAGAAGCTTTCTCAGTTAATATTATATTTGATCTGGGTCTTGAAAGATAAATTTAGAAAGTCACTAGATTAAAAAAAAAAAAGACATTTCAAGGAAAAGGAATAGCACACATAAAAGCACTGTATCTTTGAGCTATTACCACAATGAACATTGCGAACAAGCCTCCCCAAAACATAGTGACTAAAAACAGAACCATTTATTATGTTTTCCTGAGTCTACAAATCAGTGAAGCCATTCTGCTGATATGCGTGTGGCTTGGCTGATCTTGGCTGGGCTGGCTCACAGTTCTGAGGTCAGCTGACACGTGAGCTGAGGGCTGGATGGCACAGTTGGCCTTGGCTGGGATGACTCAGCACCGCTCAGCTTGGTCTCTCATTATACACCAGGCTAGGTCAGACTTGTTCTAATGGCAGAGACAGAGATCCAAGAGGCAGCTGTAGCACACAAGGCAGCTTTGCAGGCCGAGGCTCAAAACTCTCACATACGTATTTCAGATACATCCCACTGGCCTGCACAAGTCACAAGGCTGCCCAGAGTCAAGGACTAGAGGAATAGATTTCATCTCTTGATGGGAAGAACTACAAAGGCACATTGTAGACAAAGAGGGGTAAAACCTTGTTGTCATCAGTGAGAACAGTTATAATAAGATGTAAAAGAATGTAGTACATTCAGGAAAAAGCCAGGATTTAGGTAGGTATGGCTTGAACAGACAGCTCCAGGAGAGCATGAGATGAACAGAAGATAAAGCTGTTATGCTGGAGTTGGATCATAAAGGGACTTCATTAAGAAATAACCCACATTTAGAAATTTGGATTTTTTTAAAGTCAATTAGAAAGCTATTATGCAATCAATGTAGTTAATTGTAGTATTTTAGGAAAAAACATATGTACAATAACCTGGAGGAGAGAAAGGAGGTAAAAAAAAAAAACCAGTTAAGAAGCTAGTATGGGGGGCACCTGGGTGGCTCAGTGGGTTAAAGCCTCTGCCTTCAGCTCAGGTCATGATCCCAGGGTCCTGGGATCGAGCCCCACATCGGGCTCTCTGCTCAGCGGGGAGCCTGCTTCCTCCTCTCTCTCTCTGCCTGCCTCTCTGCCTACTTATGATCTCTGTCTGTCAAATAAATAAATAAAATCTTTAAAAAAAAAAAAAAAGAAGCTAGTATGGTAGTTTAGTTGAGAATTGACTAGACTTTGTACAAGAGAAGGAGGAATGGAGAAGGAAAAGGAGTGTCAAATTTGGAAACCTATTAGAACAGAATTGACAGATTGAATGCGTGGAAGTAACTACTTATTATCACTCCTCATTTCCCATGATAATAAACCCCCTTAATTTTTGTAAGCATATGTTGACTTTAAGAGTAAAGACCATACTCCCCAGCTTCCCTTGCAGCTAAAGAAGACCACATGAGTACCTCCTGGCCAGGAGATGGAACCAGGTACATCCTGTTGCAGTCTCCCAGAACCTTTGCTAAAAGCCAGCTGAGGCATGCCCTTGGCCTACCAATTGGCTGGAATGCACATATCCATTTTAGGGCCTGGAGGATAAGCACTGTACCCTGGGGATGGCAGAAGAGTCAGCTGAAAGGAACTTGGGCTCCTGAAGAGTTCATAGAATGAAGCCACCATATCCACTCTGGTAGCCTGACAACATCCTGTTTTTTTAAATGAAGGAGAAATAAACCATGATCACATTTAGGCCTCTGTTATTAAGGGTCTGTGTTACTCACAACTGAACCTAATCTGAACTGATACAAATGTGGAAAGGAGAATTTAAGATTTGTTTGGATCATGAAGCCAGGAGGAAGAGCAAGTCTCCTAGGAAAATTCAGGAGCTGATACATTTGTAATGCCTAGGGGAAATAACAGATAAAGATTTTTACTTCTGGGGGAGGAATTGTAGGATGAGAGCCGCAGGGAGAATACTGAAAGACTTATACTAAAACATTTTGGTGTCTTTCAGATGTATTTTGTACCATTCGCTTATTTTACCTAAGCATAAAAAATACCAATATTTCCCAAACACTTCACAGAAATAAAAGAGGAGAGAATCCTTCTAACTCATTCAATGAGGCCAGTATTATTCTGATACCAAAACAAGGCAAAGGCATCATAAGAAAAGACTATACCAATATTTCTAATAAATGTAAATGCAAAAATCCTCAACAAAATGCTAGCAAGCCAAATTCAGTAACATATAAAAGTATGATTAAGTGGGATTTATTCCCATGAAATATGCTGGATTTAACATAAGAAAATCAATTGTGTAATATACCATATTAATAGAATAAAAGACAAAATTTGCATGACCAACTCAATCAGCACATAAAAATGATTTCACAAAATTCAACACTGTTCCATGATGACAACACTAAAAAAAAACTTCTTCAACCTGATAAAAAGCATCCAAGAAACACCCACAGTTAACATCATATTTTATGGTGAAACACTGGATGCTTTCTCACTAAACTCATTAACAAAACAGGAAGTGTGTGTCCTCACCACTTTGATTTAATATTATACTGGAAGTTTTAGCAAGGGCAATTAGACAAGAAAAAAAATAATAAATGCATCCAGACTGGAAAGAAGGATCTGTTCTCAGATGACTTGATTTTTTACATAGAAAATACCAAGTAACCCACTAAAATTTTTAAAAATAAATAAGTTCTGCAAAATTGCAAGACAATTACAAAAATCAATTGCATGCACTAACAATGAATGATCTGAAAATGAAATTAAGAAAATTTCCATTTACAATAGCCTCAGAAAGAATAAAATACTTAGAGGGCACCCGGCTACCTCAGTCAGTAGAGCAACTCTTGATCACGAGTTTGAGCCCCATGTTGGGGGTAGAGTTTATTAAAAAAAAAAAAAGAAGAAGAAGAAGAAGAAGAAAAGAATAAAATATTTAGGAATAAACTTAACAAAGGAAGTGTAAGACTTGTAATTGAAACACTTCTGCACAAGAAAATAGGAGATTTTTTTTCCCATTGTAATAACACCTCATGTTTATAGACTGAAAAACATAATTCTGTTAAGACTGAGATTTTTTTCCCCCAGTTGATCTGCAGACACAGTGCAATCTCCACCAAAATCACAGCTGTGTGTGTTGCAGAAATTCACAAGTTCATCCTGAAATTCATGTGAAACTGCAAAGAACTCAGAATAGCGAAAACAATCTTGGGGGGTGGGGAGAGGAATAAAGTTGGAAGACACACTTCTCCATTTCAAAACTTAATTCAAGTCTCCAGTAATCAAGACAGTGTGGTACTGGCATAAGGATAAGGTAAAGATCAATGGAATAGAATTGAGGGTTCATAAATAAACCTTTACGTTTATGGTCAGCTGAATTTCAGTGAGTCAAGACAATTCAACAGGAAAAGAATAGTCTTCTCCACAAATGATCCTGGGACAACTAGATACCCACATGCGAAGAATGTGACAAAATTAAATAAAAGGGGCACTTGGGTGCCTCAGTAGGCTAAGCAGTTAAATGTCTGCCTTTAGCTCAGGTCATGATCCCAGAGTCCTGGGATCAAGCCTCACATTGGCTTCCTGCTCAGCAGGGAGCCTGCTTCTCCCCCTCTGTCATTCCTGTCTTCTCTCTATCTCTCTAAAATAAATAAATAAATCTTTAAAAAAAATAAAAGGTATCCTACCCCATACCATATACAAAATTATACACATACCATGTACAAAAGAACCATAAATACAAGTTAACCCTGACACCAAAATGTAAAAACTAAAACAGTTAAACTCTAAGAAGAAAATATAAAAGTAAATCTTTGTGTTCTTGAATTTGGCAGTGGTTTTTTGATATGACACCAAAAGCACAAGAAACGAAAGAAAAGACAGATACATCGGGCTTGATCAAAATGAAAAACATTTTTGCTTCAAAGGACATCATCAAGAAAGTGAAAAAACAACACACAAAATAGGAAAAAATGTTTATAAATCATGAACTGATAAGGGACTTATATTCGGAATATATAAAGAACCCTTAAAACTCAATGATATAAAGACAAACCAATCAAAAAATGGGCAAAGAATTTTAATAGACATTCTTCAAAGAACATATATAAGTGGCCAATAAGCATGTGGAAAGATGTGCAACGCCATCGGTCATTAGGGAAATGCAAGTGAGAAATACAAAGAGATATGATTTCACACCAAAAAAAACCCTGCAGACAATAGCAAGTGTTGATGAGGATGTGAAGAAATTGGAAGCCTCAGACACTGTTGGTAGGAATTTTAAATAATGTAGCTGCTTTGGAAAGAGTTTAACAGTTCCTCAAAACGTTAAACATAGAATTAATGTACAGCTTTGTAATTCCACTCCTGGGTGTTTACCCCCCCCAAATTGAAAACAAATACACAAAGACTTGTACACAAATGATCATACCAATATCATTCGTAGTGCCTAAACACAGTGGAAACAATGCAAACGCCCATCAGCTAGTGCATAGATCAACAAAATGTGGTATATCCATGCAATGGAATATTACTCCACCATAAGAATAAGTGAAATTCTGATACTTGCTGTAATATGGATGAACCTTGTAAACATTGCGTTACATGAAAGAAGCCAGACACAAAAGGCCATATATCGGGTGATTTCATTATATATATTTTCAGGATAGGCAAATCCACAGAGACAGAAAGAAGATTCTTGGGTGCCTGGAGCTGGTGGGTGGAATAGAGAATGGGGAGTGACTACTAATGGTGTCTTGGAATCAACCTTTTGTCCAGTGAGTCCTAGTTTCTTGCATCTGAGGAGTATTTAGAAGCCAAGATTTCAGTGCTTGGTGTGCTCACTGCTACTGGGGTGGTGTCACTCCCAGACCTTCTCAGTAGAAAAAGAATAGGGAGCTTATACATTGTATACATATGTTTGCATCTGTATTTATTTTAGTATCTAACTATATTGAAAAATTTGAGGTCATACCAATACCTACATTCCAGTCCCCCATTAGAGGGTACTTCTCTCCCTTTCCATATTCATAAACTCCCTTTTTTGACAGTGAGAATCAGCTCCTATTGTCCTCAGTATATTTACTTATTTGATCCATCCCCTGCATGTAATCAATGTCCTGTCACCACTACTGCCTATCCCTGAATGGATGCCCTTCTCTTGGTTTCCAGCACCCCAAGGCAGTCCACCCTTGCTTCCACTCTGACAGCCTACACTGTCACTGTTTGGCAGGGCTGCTCTCCTGCCCTCACCCCAGGCTCTGACTTTATCTCGGGCTTCCTCTCTCTAGGAGTGCCCTCCTCAACCTTGCTTAGGTTCCAACAGCCAGCACCAGTCTGCCTCCCTCGCTCAGCCAGCGTTCTACTTCCTTTGACAGGCAACCATCCCAGGCATTTGTCCTCTCTAACCCTGGGACTCCGGTGCTATGCTCCGGGCCGCCATTGCTGTCCCCAGGTGGGCTCAGATGCCCACTGTACTCTGCCCTAATGGCTTTACAACCACATTTTTCAGGAAGGAGAATCACTGAGAAAGAGGAAAGCAAAGAGCCATTTGTGATTTTAAGAGGTATTTCGTCAGTATTCCCACCAATATCTCTGTTCTCTGTGAACTAGTTCGTGAGTTTCCTCCTGAGAGTAAGGATGATGGAGATGGAGCTGGAGGCTGGAAGCAAGAATGTTTATAGTAACTATCATGGGGTACCTGGGTGGCTCGGTTAAGTGTCAGACTCTTGGTTTGGGCTCAGGTCACAATCTCACGGTCCTAAGATAGAGCCCTGTGCCAGGTGTCAGGGGTCAGGCTTGGTGCTCAGCAGAATCTGCTTGAGATTCTATTGAGGAATGCGGTGTGCAGCCACAGGTCAATGAGCTTCCTGAAGTTGATTTAGGCAAACTTACCCCACCCTGTCACTGGCAGCACTTGACCCCAGCCTTCCCAGCCTGAGGGGAAGGAAGCTACCCCGTGGAAACTGTGGTGTAGACAAGCACGGGGAGCATAGATGCCTGATTCACAGAACAGGAGCTGTCAGTGCCCACTTTCTGCTCAGAATCCACCAAGCTGATAAATGGCCACTTGTTATGCTAATGGATTTTCATGGCCAGGGATTGGGTATTTCCATTATATAAATATAAAATGTTCCATAAATATAAATATTTAAATAGTCCACAGTTTGGGGTTGGTTTTGTTTTCTTTCTTTCTTTTTTTTTTTTTTTTTAATATTTTGTCTCCTCCTCCTCTCCTTCCCCTTCTCCCGCCACCTCTTTCCCCTCCCTTCCTCGCTCGCCTTTAATACATACATGGGAAACTTCAAAAATAAAAATGCCCAGAGCCTCCTGGCCAAGCTGAAGGCCGTCAGCAGTTTGGGAGACAGGGTGAGCCACAGAACTGTCCTACTGGTCCAGGGTTGAGTGGGAACCAGGACTGTGGGTGGGACATCAGAAATGGGACAGCTGCTATAGGGGTGAATCAATGCATGACCTGGAAGCCCAGAGGGCATGAGACACTGGGAGGTTCGCAAGACCAGACTTTGCTATGAGACCTAAGAAGGAAGTTCGTGGGAGTGGGAACCAGGAAGAGCCAACGGAAGGGGAGACACTAGCTTTGCTGAGTATCAGCTAAATGGGGTGTTTTGTGCTCTCAGTCCCAGGTGTGTACCCCACATCGAAATCCTGAAACATAGGTGATGTTATCCCTCTTTCACAGATAAGGCAGATGAGGCTCAGATATACAGTCATTAGCCTGAGATTATTCAACTAGCTAAGTGGCAGAGCCCCTGTTTAAACCCTCAGGTTCCAAAACCTGTGTTTTATTTGCCCATGAGATCAGCTCCTGCCAGGGACATGAGAACACTGGAAAATGGGAAGTTGCAGAGAAAAGCAAATTGTGTGGAAGCCTGCCACGCTGGAACAGTTTCCAGTCAAGAGTGTAGCCATGGGGTTGGCATGCTGAAACGGTGTGCAGGTGAAGATCTTTGGAGCAGAGAGGGTCAAGAGACTATGACACTCGTGTTGAATGAACCATCAGTGTAGACAATGAGTTTATCCGAAAGGCTTGTCTGAGTGGAGGCAGAGTAAGCAAGTTAGGTCTGAGTCGAGGCAGAGTAAGCAGGTTAGGTAGAAACCCTGAGTGGAGGTTGGGGACAAAAAGTACTGCAAATGCACAATCCCAAGATAACTGCAGAATTCTGTTTTTATCCTTTTCATGTTTCTCTTTTTTTGGTGGTGGTGGGGTGGGTGGCGACTGCCTACAGGGGGTAAAGTTCTTGTTTGAATGTCTAAAGAGAGGAACCCATCTGAAATCTTAACTGTGTCTAAGCATGCCTGTCTGTGGCTGCTCCTGGGGACCACGGCGGGAGTGGAGGGGGGGTGTCTGAGGCAATCAGAGACGGGCAATGTATCAAGAAGTGCCTTCACGAGAAGGCAAAAAAGGGGGTGAGTAACAGTCACTGTTCTTTAAGAGCTCATGGTGGTGTGAGAGCAAGTGCCTGCTGGTCTTGGTCCGTGGGGACCAGATTTGGGGAACCTGGGAGAGCATCCAGACTCCCTCTTAATGGCTATGCAAGTTTCCTCAAGTTACTACTGACAAGTCACTGTGTTTATCTTTGCAAAGGATATGGTACAGTTTAATAGGAGCACAGAGCATCTTCCTATACTTCAGGGCAGAAGAATAAAACAGTTTCGAAGGATTATTTCAATTCTTTTTCCAGCAAAGGCAAAAAAAAAAGTTTCTAAGTTTTTGTAATATAAGGGATTTTTAAAAAGATGGGTTTTAAGAATGGAGACAATTCTACTTTTCATAGATGGAAACTGAGAGCTTAATCCTTTGTTGGTAGAGTAACAAGGTAACCAGTAGTTATGGTTACTATATGTTAGTGGGTGATTTTAGGCTCCAATATTAAAGTAATTCATTATCCAGAGATTTTTATTTCATTGCTTTCCATAGGGTTTAAGAGTTAGTGGAGAATGTGTACAGCTAGCTGATGACCAGGCATGGAGATTAGGAAGGTGTTTTGTTAGTATCCCTCCTTCTGTGTAACTCCTGATCGGTTTCCTACTTGTTACAGTTTCTGCAGGTGGAGCAAAGGGGACATTCCGTATCTTGGACAGAGTTTCGGGTGCTTCTGAGTTCTGTAGTCAGGTGGACCTGGGATTCAATCCTAGTCCAGGGTCTCCTTTTTACTAGCTGGGTGACTTTGGCCAATAAACCTTCTCTTTCATCTTCTGTTACCTTCTCTGAAAGAGGCTAAAATAACCCTTCAAAGATGGGTAAAAGAGGCTGAAAATAATTTAGTTTCTCCAAATATTTTCATATATATTCTCTATGAACCACTGATCTTTATATTACCTTCAGTGTGGCTCATCAATGATTAGTCCCCCTGCTCTGTCAAATAAACAGCACTGATTTGGACATTACCATCGGGACTGTTGGGCATGGGAATTTTAAAAAATCATTATTTACATAGCTTTCGTTTAAAATTAGTTATTTACATAGCTAAATTAGCTAATAGCTTAAAATTAGCTATTTACATAGCTTTCGTTTAAAATTAGTTCCCATAAGAGGGACAAAATGGTACCTAGCCAAAATCGACTATACACATGATAAAATGCTATACTTGTGTGTAACAGATCCAGATTTCTGGAATCAGGAATACCAAAAATGCGTATAGGCAATTTCTACCCATTATGGACTACAAGCCATAACCTGAATAAATGAATATCTGCGACTGCATCATGAGACCTTTTAACATCTGCTCTGCAAATAGTTGTCCATTCTTCAGCAGGTACAGTAGTGCCAGGCAAGCAGAAAAGAAGGGCTGATTGAGTTTATAGTTTGTAAATGAAGCCTTGTTAAAACAAAACAACTAGTACATTTGAAGGTATTGCTTGATTGGCTACTTTTCTAAGCAGAGTAATATAAGTCACTATGTCATTTAGGATGCTTGGGCTAAAATAATGAGACTGAAAAATAGTCTAATATATTTCTAATAAATAAGAAAAATATGCTGTCACTTAAGAAGTACAGAGAGTGGGTTGTTCCAGGGCTTGCTAATTCAGCAGGTCAACAGCAAAAGCTTTGCTTCCCTTCATTTCTGCCTTCTCAGACTGGTGTCCCTCATGCTCACAAGATGGCTGCCACAGATCCAGGTATCACTTGTAGAAAGATGACATGAAGGGGCTGTTTTCTTCCCAGGCAAATCTTTATCAGCAGGAGCACATAACGATTTCCCAGTGAACTTCTTATCTCTCACTGGGTGGAATGGCCTTGTGTGCCCATCTCTAACCTAGCTAGGGGATGGAATCATTCTGTTGAGCTTAAACCAATCAAGATTGATGTTCTAGGGCTGGGGAGGAACTCGACCTCTTTTCATATACATGGCCACCAGATATTTGAACAAAATTGGGACTCTGTTAGCAAGCAAGAAAGAGACTGGCCAGTAGGTGGGCCATTAGTAATAACTGGCTGCTGGCCCAGGGTCCAAGATTCAAACTCCCCATCTCCAGGTCCCATCTCCTCTGTTGCCGTCTTGTCCTTCCCCAGCTCTAATCCCACAGCGACAGGTCTAGTCTGAGCTTTTAATTCTGCTGTAGCCATGCACCCCTTCCCAGGCTGCCCATCCCCATCTCCCCACACATGAGCCCAGGATGGGAACTTCGGTCCACACACTGTTCTGCTGATTGTTGACTGCTACAGTGAGTGGTTTCTTTTCCACTTTTCCCGGAAGTCTGGGGATAAGAGGCCACGTCTCAGGGTTGACTGTGAGAGCCAGAAGAGGAATAAGTAATCCAGGCCACATAGATGCCTTCCCCTACTTCAACCAGACTGTTCGATACTTTGTGTTTTAGAATCTCATGTTAGATTTTCCTGAAAAAAAGAGTTCCACTCCTTGTAGAAAATCCAAAAACCAATGCGCTGGATGGATGATCTCTCCAGCAGGCTATCAGGAACCTTACAGAACCTCTCTACAGTCCAGTTAAGAAAATGCAACAGCCCCCAGACCCCTGTTTTCAGCTCTTTGATGATGGGTTTTATATACCTCTGCTACCTTGCTTCTAACGTCAGCTGCCCCCTGGGGACATCCCTCAGTGCAGCACCCAGCTGGTCTGCAGCTGTCCCCCAGGACCAAGGTCTCAGCCACTCTTTATTACTTATCCCACACTTATTGATGAGCTTCATCTATGTTCAAAAGTTTTCCACAAGGTACAAATTCTTTTGAGTTCATCTCCATGCCAGAAGTTCTCAAAATGTGGTCAAGGGATTCCAGGTGTTCCTCAAAAAAAAAAAATCCAGGGGGCCTGTGAGTCAAACTATGTTCACAATCATACTAGACACCATTTGCCTCTTGCTCTTATTCTCCCACACTTGTTGAGAGTGGGGTTCCAGAGACCACCTGACACGGGATATGGCAACAGACCGAATACAGAAGCAGAGCTGAGAACCCAGCTGTCTTTTATGAAGCCAGATATGAAAGAGTTTTGCAAAAATGTAACATAATACCGCATTTCTCACAAAATTTGTGTTTTGAAAAATATAGCTATTATCCAAAAAATACTGTATATGATAACATGTAATCATTTCGTTGTTTCCTAAAATGAGTTTATAATAAATGTTTAAATGTTTTCTCCATTTACATTTCTTAGATAATCAACATTGAAGATATAACTCACATAGACAAAAGTTTTGGGGGGTCTTCAATGACTTTTGAGAACATAAAGGTATCCTGATCCCAAAAAAGCTTAAGAACTACTGTTCTACGCTATGCTGTGTTGTTTCCCAGCACAGTGCACTCTATTCCACAGTGGACTCTGCAAAGTTCCACACAAGAGGTCCACAGTGGCTGCTGACCATTGAGTTGGGCTGCAAAAACCTCCACAGCTTCTGTAAACTCTTTTGGGTCAAAACTGTGCTAGTTTTCTTAACTTACTTAATGTTTTTTTAACATTTTTATTGGATTATAACATTTTTAAAGTTTTAACCACAGTTAAACAAATTTGGGAGATTTAAAAATTATCAGGAATCCCATGTCCAACAAGTTTTTATTGCTCTCGTTTTGCCAATTTTGTCTTTAAAAAAAAACAACAGCAATAATCAGATACCTCCCCTAGCATCTTTCAATCAAATGTGACACTTCGAATCATAGTTGTAAAATATGTCATTAGTTCTCGGACTCGAATAATTAAACTGAATGAAATCCCACTGTTGTCTTCTTGCCATGATCCCTGGGCTTTTCCTAGTTAGAGAATTCTTTGTGGGTTTGCATACCATGTACCAGGCTCCATGAAAGTTAGAGCAGAAAAGAAAAGAGAGGTCATTGAGTTGAAACTCCTTGTTAGGCAATGATCAGTGGCCCTCGCCTGTTGACCGACTCGTTGAAGGTCACTCAATAAATAGCAGAGCACAACTTCTGGCCCTGGTGTGTACTGCAGGGCCCTGGTCAAACATTCCATTCTTTGTACAGGTAAAGAGTTCCATTTGGACGGTAAACTTGCCCTTTAAAAAGTTGTCAGGATGAATAGCGATCTTACCCTCACTGAAAATGTGTTTGCTAAAAAGTACCACTTCCCATAAGCAGGCCAGAAACCAGCAAGAGCACAGGGTGAATCTTCCAGCTGGGGGCAGGGCAGGTCCCAGCTGCACAGGCTTCCGCCCAGTTCTCCCCAAAGGCCATCCTCCAGTCTAGTATGGGGGACAGAGTCAGACCAGGGGAAGGAGGGAGTCACCAAAAATCCTAAGAGAAGACACTTGGAAGGAGAGGTCCTGGTCCTCTGAAGCTGCCTGCGTCTTCCACAGCCCCTTCCCTCCACCCCCACACCCTAGCCGGGCCCCTGATGTTCCTCCAAGGAAGTCACCTTTCTCTGCCTCCAGGCTCGCTCCTCCCTGCGGCTGCCTATGCCTGCAACCCCTTCACCCGTGCTCCTCCTTTGGCCCATCTGGCTAAGCCCTGCCACTTCTTCAGCACTCGATGCATATTTTGTCTACCCTGAGAACCCTCTCTCCCCCAGGCTTCCCCAGCACGCCCTGCCCATTGCACTCCCAAACCCCTGGTGAATTAAGGGCCTGGCACTTCTCACCTGCATTCTTACCTTCTCTGTTCTGACACTAAAGCTCCTTGAAGCCGGGAGCTGTGCCCTATTTCTCATGGTGTCCCCTGGGCCCAGCACCATGCCCAGCCTGTGGTCATCTCTTTGGGAATAATTGCTGAATGGCCAAGTGCCTGAGTCATGAACGCTCTAACCCCGTGCGATATGATAGAATAGAACGCAAGCCGCCTACACAGGTGTTTATCTTCTAGCGGACCCATGGGGGGGAAATTGTTTAAGAGTAAAAAAACCGATGAAACTAATGTTAATAATACATTTTGTGTAACCCAGTATACCCAAAATATTATTTTTCAGCATGTACTCAATATAAAACATTATTAATGAGATGTTTCACTTTTTTTTTGTATGGCTTCAATCCTCAAAATTCAATGTGTGTTTTAGACACAGAATACATCTCAGGCTGTGCTAGCTGCGTTTCAAAGCTAGTGCTACTGTCCTGGGCAACATACACAGATCCACTCTAGGAACTTTCTGCCCGAGGGGTTTGTCCAAGCCACCCATGGTGCACCAGAGGCTCTCGCCAATCCCAGGGCTGCTGAGAATCTTGTCTTCCAGGCCAGGAATGACGTCGAGTTTGATGAAACATTTCTGGGTTGGCACCAAACCTGAGGGGCATCGGCAAATATAGAGAGGCCCCTGTGTGGGCAGTTGTCCCTTGACCTTTGGGCTGATGTTAACTGAGGATTTAAAACCACAAGCCAAACTCAAAATTGGGGTAAGCCTGGCATTCATTTGGAGGAAAAACTGGACGCTGTCCTATGCAGCGAGAAACTAGATGCCATTACTGAGCTCTCTTACGCTTCCTCCAGAGTCCTGAGGAGCTGATCTTGCATTTTAATAGACTGAGAAGTCTTTTCTTAAAAAACTTTTTTTTTAAACAACTTCTTTTAAACTGAAGTATAGGGGATATACAATATTATATTAGTTGTAGGTGTAGAGCATATTGATCTGACAATTTTCTATATTCTATGCTCACAACAAGGTGGGTAGTTACCATCTGTCACCACACGAAGCTATTACAATGTTATTTACAATGTTATTGACTATATTCCCGGTGCTATACTTTTCGTCCCCACGACTTATTTATTTTATAACTGCACATTTCCACCACCTAATCCCCTTCACCTATTTCACTCATTCCCCGTCCCCTCTTCCCTCTGGCAATCGTTGGCTAGCTCTTTATGAGTCTGTTTTGGTTTTTTAAGTTTATTTTATTTTGTTTTTAAGATTTCACATGTAAGTGAAATCGTATGGTATTTGTCTTTCTCTGACTTATTTCATTTAGCATACATAATATGCTCTAGGTCCATCTTGTTATCACAAATGACAAATTTTCATTCTTTTTTTATAGCTAAGTAATAATCCAGTGTGTGTGTGTGTGTGACATCTTCTTTATTCATTCATCTGTCAATAGACACAGGTTGTTTCCGTAACTTGGCTTTTGTAAATAATGCTACAATGAATATAGGGGTGCATATGTATTTTTGTTTTCTTTGCATAAATACCCAGTAGTGGATCATCTGAGATTTCTCTTTTAAATTTTTTGAGGAGCCTCCATACTGTTTTCCATCATAAGTTGGCTGCAACCAACTTACGTTCCCACCAACTGTGCCGAAGTGTTCCCCTTTCTCCAAATCCTCACCGATATTTGTTATTTCTTGTTGAAGTAGCTTTCTTAAACAGAAAAGATATTTTTAATTTCCTAAAACAACTGTTAAGAAAATATCATGTAATCAGAATGATAGTGACCTTGCTGTATCTTTGTTGTGCTAAAGATACATACGATGACTGGATCAAGAGGAAAGAGTGTTAGGGCGCCTGGTGGCTCAGTCGGTTAAGCATCTGCTTTCAGCTCTGGTCGTGATCCTGGGATCCTGGGATCCTGTGGCAGGATCACTGCTCAGCGGGGAGCCTGCTTCTCCCTCTTCTTCTGCCCCTCCATGCTCGCTTGCTCTCTCTCAAATAAATAAATAAATAAATAAATAAATAGAATCTTTTTTTTAAAAAAAGTAACCATAGGGAAGGGCCATTTGCATTCCTTTTCTGGGAACTGCCTTTTGATATCCTTTGCCCTCTTTTCTATTTCATTGCTGTTGTTAGTCTTGATTTATCTGAGCTTATTAAGGATTAGGCTCTTGATTTTTTTTTTTTTTGAGGTTTATCATTAGCCTGTTGACTTTGCTCATGGTGATTTTCAGCATGCCAAAAAAAATGGTTTTTTTATTTTTTAAGTTTCTGTGTAGCTAGATTTATAAATCTTTTCGTTTATCGTTCCCTAGACGTTGTGTGATAGTCATTCGCTTATTTATTCGACAAATATTTACTAAGAGTGTATCATGGGTCGCAAAGTTCTAGGTGTAACAGTGAAGAACACAGACCAAGGGCTGCACTAATGGAACTTACATCCTTGGGGAATATTTGGAGCAGCTCAATCTATCACACTCACATTGCTTTTGTTTGTTTTACTTAACACATTGCAAACATCTTCCTGTCGCAATTACAGAGATTTATCTAAATCTTTTTTATGCCTGTAGTATTCTTTTCTCAGCACATATCATCAATGTTGTAGGGCGCCTGGGTGGCTCAGTTGGTCAAGCAGCCCACTCTTGATTTGGGCTCAGGTCATGATCTCAGGGTCCATAGATGGAGCCCTGCGGCAGACTCACGCTTGGAGGGGAGTTTGCTTATGGACTCACTTTCTCCCTCTCCCTCTGTCCCTCTCCAATCTCTCTCTCAAATGGATAGATAAATAAATATCTACCAAATAGATAGATCAATAGGTAAACATTTTTAAAGTACTTTTTTTTAAAAAACAGTAACAATAAAAAGTAAATGTTGTAGCCAGTTCCTTGCAGAGCCCATACTCCTAATCAAGGGTCAGCTGACTCTTTAGGGCCAAATCTTAAGTATTCTAGGCTTCATGAACCGTACTGTTGTAACACAAAAGCAGCCATCAATAATACCTAAAAAAGTGAGCCGAGCTGTCTTCCAGCAAAACTTTATTTATGGACACTAAAATTTGAATCTCATATTATTGGCACGTGTCACACAAAATATTGTATTTACTTTTCTTTTTTTAACCAGTCACTTAAAAATGTTTTTAAAAAAGGAGAAGAGGGGCGCCTGGGTGGCTCAACGGGTTAAAGCCTCTGCCTTTGGCTCAGGTCATGATCCCAGGGTCCTGGAATCAAGCCCCACATCAGGCTCTCCGCTCGGCAGGGAGCCTGCTTCGTCCTTTCTCTCTGCCTGCCTCTCTGCCGACTTGTGATCTCTGTCAAATAAATAAATAAAATCTTAAAAAAAAAATGGAAAAGAAAAGAAAAAGAAAAAGTAACAGAACAAACACACAGCCTTCTAAAACAGACACTGGGCTGGATTAAAACAGAAACTGGGCTGGATTGGGCCTGTGGACCACAGTTTACTGACCTCTGCTCTAAACCATTGTGTTGCATGGCCTCCCAAATGTCCTCTGAGCTATGAATTTCAATGGCCTCTTTTAGATTCAGATTATGAAACAACGGAGAATTTCACTGCCAAGCGGTAATAACAATAATAATAAATCACACCCTCAATTGCAGTAAAGAAAGGCCT
This sequence comes from Mustela nigripes, assembly GCF_022355385.1. NCBI lineage: Eukaryota > Metazoa > Chordata > Mammalia > Carnivora > Mustelidae > Mustela > Mustela nigripes. The sequence continues at coordinate 47,276,064 of NC_081564.1, read as the reverse complement.
GATCCCAGTCTCTGCTTGTCCAGCATTGGGCTTGACGGTGTGTCCTTACCACAGCAGAGCTCTGGTTGAATGACTAAGGTGCCAGGTTTATGCCGGAATTACACAACGCTGGTCCCTGGTCCCTGAGCCCTGGCGCCACTGGGTGTTCCAGATGCCTTTCACTCATCCGTCTGTCCACCAGTGCTGTTTCCTTTCTCCGCAATCCACTCAGGACACCTGACGTTACATTATATATTCACATGTTTCTTGTCCGTCCCCCCCCCGCCAGAATGGGGGTAGGAACGTTGTCTGCCCTACTCATTGTTTACTCCCAGAGCCTAGAACAGGCTTGGCATAGGGTGGGTGTTCAATACCCCTAAGTATCAATGATGAACTAGTCCAGAAATGGCCAAACCAGAGCCAGAGAACAATAGGTAGGCACCTAAGTGCTTTGCTTTTGACTCTTAAACTAAAAGAAGCAATTTCTCTGCTTGCATGCCCAAAGCAAAGTTTTTTACTTTGACCCAAAGTCAAAAACAAAGCACTTAGGTGCCTACTTATTGTTCTCAGGGTCTGGTTTGGCTATTTCTGGATGTTTCTACATACTAATGAAGAATGAGAATATGATATTTTCATGGTGGGAAATAACTTCCGGTTTTTGCATGTAATTTATGGAAAACCAACTTTTTTCCCCAAAGATATTTCTATGTAATATTTATATTTTAAATAGGACACAACTAAAATTTAAGAAGAAAATTAAGCCTCCTCAAGGAAGCAGCGCAGAAAACCCTAAGTCAACTTTATCTGTATCAGGTGGGAACTCCAGATGGTGGTTACTGAAACTGCTAGTTTTGTTTTCTCTATAGTCATCTGCAAAATAGTCGGCTAATTTAATTAGTTCCTAAGGTCACACACAAAATAAAACAATACCATTCTCCAGGTACGTTGTGATTGCCCAGTGTGTAAGACCGCAGTTTTAGACACTAACTCGGGGGTACATACAGGTTCGGGGCACCCACAAGAGGAATGTCTGACTAAGTGTTCCCTTGCAGAGGCATTCCAGTCAAGTAGAGATTGTAGGAATCTAGGAAAAAAGGTTTTTTGTTCTTACCGTCACCCTGTCACATGGAGTGTCATTTATACCCATTGTGAAACTGGGCGGGGACGGGGGGGGGGGGGGACGGTGGAGGAGATTATTAATCACTCAAGTAATTTCCAGGTCTAACACATTTTCTAAACTTAAACAGCACCCTAGCACCTCCAGGCCTTTCAAAGGCTGTTCTGTGATGGCAAGAAAAAGCCCCTCGTTGTAAAAAATAAACTTCCGTTCTACTACAGGTATTGAAAAGACCCATTAAGTGTGTTTCGAGCACCTGCTGTGCTCACTGCTGGGTCCTGAAGATACAGTGCAGTAGGACACATAAGGAATTGGTCTTCTAGTACATCTACCACGTTTTACATCTTTGTCTTCCATATGTATTCAGTATCCGGTGGAGTAAAAAAACAGGTAAGAACAGATCCTGCGGGAGCTATATGGGACATATAAAATAAGCCTGGCTTTGTTGAAAAGCACTCTTATTTCCTATGCAGTTGGCATGTGGTAATTATATTTGCTTTCTAATTCCTAATGAGCACTTCTTAAGTAATTGGCACCCTGTTCGTGCTCCCTACTAGTAAGAATTACGCTGGATAACCTCCACGGAAGTGGTGTGTGTGTGTGTGTGTGTGTAATTTGATGCACAGGGAGGGGAAGGCATCCACTGTAATTGAAATCAGTTTCCCTGTTGCATTTAATATTGGTATCCTAAGAAGGGGAAAAGAAGCCACGTATAATTGTGATTAAAAGGGAGTTTCTCAGGCATTTCAAGGGCTCCTTCCTACAATGACCTAGGGACGAACTGGGTAAAGTCATGCTATTCCCATGGCGTGGAGCCCAGAAGTCTGCAATGGAGAAACAGCCGCGGAGGTCAGTTCACTTAAATTCACCGAACCTAATCAAATGCCAACTATATGACATGCACTTGGCGAGGCACGAATTTTTAAAAGAAGAAAAAAAAAATGCAGCCTCAGAAACTCTTGGTGATTTTTTTCAAAGAGTTTACTATTTACTTGGGAAGGTAGGACACAAGAACAAATGGTGACAGCCGTCGATGGATACAAGCAATTTCAGTTTTTTGATTATGGGAGAGCAAAAATAAATCACTATTTGTAGAAGAACTTTGCTATTACTGCATATGAGGAAGCACGCAGAGGTGGTGAATAGGAAAAACCGCAGTGAGTTACAGTGAAGGCATGGAAATAACAATCTTGATTGACATGTTCCCAAATCCTTAAATTCCTTCAAACACAATCCAAATCACAGTCACAATTGTACTTCTGGGCTCTCGGAATTAAGAAATGCTAATACATTTGTTGGAAAGAAATAACCAGCTTCAAAAGAAGCAGGAGAGCCCCAGCCCCAATTCAAGATGACAGGCTAAGTGTGTATCTCTACTACCGCCCCAAATCCCACTGAGATAATAAAAAAGATATCCTAAAAAGAATTGGTTTATAACAACTATAATAACAAGATAGGTGTTATTGACCAACAAGACATCTCATCTGATTTCTGGACACCAAACGCAGAAGCTTTGCAGGGGAGAAGTGGAAACTGCAAAGGCCCAGCTGTCAATATCATAAACCCAGAGAGTGACAGTGTAACTGAGACAAGGTTGGGGTATGGGGGAAGGGAAGATGCTAGAGGATCTGCAAAGTGCACAGCAGGCTGAGGTTTTCCAAGAGCGAGACAGAGTTGTAAGGACTTGATACAAGGTTATCAGTGCAACCACTAGAACAACTAAACATAAAGACAGAAAATCAGGAGCTGAGGGGAAGTGAGAAAAAGTGCTGAAGTCTTCATCTTTCTTATCAAGTTGACAGATAGAATCTCATGTTAAGAAATTAAGAAGTAATTTGGAATTGTTGGGATAACCACCTAAAGTAGTAAAACTAGGTGTGATTATAGCTGTTTACCTCTGAGATACGGACTGCCCAAGAGGAGCATCGCACATTTTTATAACGAGTAAATAAGAAGAGGAATGCTGGAACAAATAAACATTCTGGACTTATAAACAAGAATGAGATACTTAATATATTAGGTGGGGGGAAAAAACAAGACCAGAACAATAAAATATAAGCCTGTCGTGTTTCTCAAAACATTTTTGTTGATGTATTAAGTATATGTTTATAAATGCAAAGAAAAGACTTTAACAGCGGTTCCGTCTGGAGGAGTGGAGCAGGATTGATGAGAAACAATTCAAGAAGATTCATGTTTTTCCTCTTTCTGTACTTCTGAATTATTTGAAATGGCCACCAGCAGCCTCTATGACTCTCCAAAGCTTAAAAACAATTTATGAAAACCAATAAATTACAGAAATCAAGAGGATGGGGAAAATACAGTAAAATCCTAAAATTGTTCTACACACGTAGGTATCCATTTAACAAACATATTCCTGAATTCCTATTATGGCGTGGCATGGTATTAATCATAGGGCAATAAACACTAACCTCTGCCTTCAAAGAATTCACAGACAAATGGCTCAATGGCCAATGAACACACAGTTCTACTACATGGCCATCAGTGCTCTGATAGATGTGGGCTTGGAGTGCTGGAGAAGGGTAACAAAAAGACTCCTACCCCAAATGAGGCTTGTGGGGGCAGTGTTGGTAAGGCTTCCAGGAAGCTGTGGTGTGCAAGGGAAGGACAGCTAGATGGGTGTATGTATGTGTCTGCAAGCATTCGTAGGTGTGAGTATTTGTAGGAAGCGAAAGCAAGCAAGCCGCAGTAATAACAAAACGACACCAAACCTTGCTGTAGCTGATGAGAGCCTCCAACCTTGGCGCTGTTTCAGGAGCTCCAATAAGGGAAAAATAGGTGTATTAATGAGGCTTTGCGGAGGGTACAGGAAGTAAAGGAAGGCAACGCTCTCCCACTCCCGAGATCCCAGCTGTCTGAGAATTTGGGGACGCACAGGAAGGTGGGAAGGGCATAGCCTAAAAGAGATGCTAATAGGTTAATAATGGGTGCACATCTCAGCTTTGAAGATCCTGAAGCCCTTTTGCAAATAAAGACTCTCCTTACAGAAGGTGAGCCTGGGGCTAAGACAGCCACTTCCCAAGCCCCACAGACAGGGACATGCAGAAACAAAGCAGACACACCATTCCTGGCTTTGCCCCTTTGTCCTGATGGGCGGGGGTGGGGTAGGGTTTGGGGGAGGGGAGCTCCACCCCTACCGAGGCTAAGCCAACGCTGGAGAGGAAATTTAAAAAGGGTTCTGTTCCCCGGGGTTTGGGGATTCCGGGTTCACAAGCTTTGTTCCTAGGCCTGTGCACACACACACACACACACACACACACACACACAGGCACGCACGCCCACCATGTGCTTCGTGAGCCACCGCATGTGGTTTCCGAGGACGGCAGGTTTTGGCCCCGTGCTCCTTGTTTTCGAGTCTGCACGTGTCTCCCAGTTGCCACCAACACTTCACTGGTAGGTTAGTTGTGCCCGGCAGTACTTTCGGTTGGTTTTTATGGTCTTTAAAGCCACCATGAAAGTCAATGGAGCCGGCCTTCCCACTTCTGAAATTAGGGTGACCCTGTTGCTTGGATTTCGGGTTTCAGGCCTGTTGCTGTTTGCAACAAGAGGCCTCAGCGTTTAAGACAAGATAAAGGCGATAAGACAATGGCAGAGGAAATTGTGGGTTTATGTCTCCAGGTGGGCTAATTTCCAAATTACACTAGAGAAAATTGCTTAGGATAATTTCACAGGTTTCCTCCGTGGTTCACCGAGCAGGATTGTTGCACCTGCAAAATTTAATTACACGTTTCTTTTCTTTTCTTTTCTTTCTTTTTTTTTTTTTTTCCACAGCAAAGTTATCATTATAATTGGGGGTTGCTTGCCTTAGCCAAACTTGTTTCTTGCAGGGCCCAGGAGAAACAGTTTTATCCTGGGAATGAATAAATGATGACGTGAGGCTATCTGACATAATTACCGGGCAGATTTAAGGTTATTTCATTTTATCTGCAATGAAATCACTGGAAGAATAAGCTACATGGAGAGTTTTGATCTTCACGATGACTGACTCACATGTGTCTCCATGGATTGTGAGATGATGACAGAGTTGAAGGTGAAATACTCAATATTAAAATTCGTGTATCTGGAGGGATTGAAGCTGGGGGGTGGGCGCTTGATTAATTTGGTATGGGTAGTTACTAGAAATATCTTACACGGACACATTCAGTTCATTTGGACAGATATTTGAGGGCCTGCTGTGCTTGCTCAAGACTACGTGAGATGTGTGTGAGAAATGGAAAACTGAAAAGGCCTGCCTTCAAAGCTCTTGCTTTCTTGAGAATTACAAATTTTTTTAGTGAAAAGAGCACAGTAAAAGTACCTATAAACTTGGACCCATTTGGAACGGGAGTTAATCTCAGGACACTGTTCTCGCCTCAAGGGCTGTGGTGTGGAGTCCATGGCAGTACCCATCAAGCATCAATTTTTAGAACCAACCTTGGACATAAGCTACTTTGTCATCTTTTCTAAAAGTAGAGAGGAAAATGCGTTCAAGATTCTTGGTAATTTGATTTTCAGCTAATTGGGCAACACTCTTAAGAGCCCTTTTTTGACTTACTAATTATGATCGATAAAAGACCATCGAACCATGAGCTCCAGAAAGAAGGGAACCATAGTGAAGTGACCCGCGTGACACAGGGCCATGAAAAAGGGGCTGGATCTGCGGCACCTCAAGTGTGGGCAGCCTTCATCAGTGGATCTCAAGAAGGGAACTTCTGGTGCTCAAAAGGACTGTATGGGGGTTCTATTGGTATTTGGTGGGCAGGGCCCAGGGATGGGAGGTGACCTGTAGAGTTAGGAACAGTTTCCAGTAGCAAACACCTGACCTGGGTTCTTCATGATGTTCCAGTACAACCCAATATATAGGTGAAAAACTTGCTCCTGTTTATCTAAGAATCCAGCTTACTTTACATAGAAGCTCACTGTATCTTTCGCACAATTTTAAATATGCTGAATTTTCCCACCGTGCACCTACCATAGACATTGAGAGAAAACTGTGCCTCGTTTTGTGCAGAACTTCCCAAGCAAGAGTCATTTGCCATTTGCCATAGACGTCCTCCCCAGGAGCACTGCTTTGGAAACACACATATCAGGCCACATACGATTCGCTCCCATTCATGATGATTCCACAGATAGGTGGCTTCTAACCAATTCCTTAGGTCTTCTAGTGTAATTGTGCCCGGGCATTAACGATTTGTTTAAAAATAAATGACTTTCCCTTTATTTCTCATATCACCTGTAAGCCAATACAGTGATTTTTTTTAAATTGTGGCAGGATACATGTAATATTTACCATCTTGACCAATTTTAAGTGTACAGTTTAGTATTTTTTTTTTAAAGATTTTGCTTATTTATTTGATGAGAGAGAGAGCACAAGCAGGGGGAGCAGCAGAAGGAGAAGGAGAAGCAGGCTCCTCGCCAAGCAGGGAGCCTGATGCGGGACTCAAGCCCAGGGTCCTGGGCTCATGACCTGGGCCAAGGGCAGATGCTTAACCCACTAAGCCACTCAGGCACCCCTGTACCATTGTCTATCCATAGAAATCTTTTCATCTTGCACAACTGAAACTCTGTCCCCATTAAATAGTAACTCTCCACTCCCTCTTCCCCTAGCCTTTGACAACCACTGTTCTTTCTGTCTATCTGGTTATGACTAGTTTTTTGTTTTGTTTTGTTTTTTAAGATTTTATTTATTTATTTGACAGAGATCACAAGTAGGCAGAGAAGCAGACAGAGAGAGAGAGGAAGCAGGCTGATGCGGGGCTCGATCCCAGGACCCTGGGATCATGACCTGAGCTGAAGGCAGAGGCTTTAACCCACGGAGCCACCCAGGCACCCCTGATTATGACTAGTTTAGTACTCACAATGTAATGATTCTTGAGAATCTGTGTGTGGATAGGCTGTATTATCTGTAAATTGCATTGCAGGACAGCAAGGAGGTATTTCCTACTTTTACAAAAAAGGACTGAGTCTAACAGGACTACTGGTATCTACGAATTACCTAAGACTACGTTTGCATGGTCTGTATCTTAGAAAATCAGCCTTTAATTTAGTAACGTATTTAAGATAAATAAACTCATATCCTTCAAACCTAAGCTGTTCTGAGGAGAGCCTTTGTGGACTTGAGTTTCTCTGGTATTATTTCGACTCCTCCACAAGTCTGACCTGATCTGAGGAACATGACAGCCATCTTGAAATTGAATTGACTCTAGTCAACAGAAATGGAAGCTCCTCGCCTAGACTGGGATACACCTTATCCACTGTGACAGGGCTTGCCACCACGCTTGGCAATTCCTGAATAAATAAGCGCTGGCCAGTTGATTGAAAGACATTTTAAAGAGAAGAAAACTGGAGTGTTTGGCAGCCCTACCCCAAGGGGCTCGTCGGGATCCTCCCGTGTGTCCCACTTTGCAGTTCCTGCTTCTGGAAGCAGCCAAGCACTTCACCTGGTGTCATGACCCCGCATACTGACCGGTTTTAATAGGAGCACGGTACTGTCAGAGTTATCCTGAGTTGACATCCATTAGCCCTTCTCATAACTCTAGCCCCAGTAAAATGCCATCCAAAGCCAATAAAAAAAGAACTTTCTATAATCTGATGCATGTACTTGTTTGTGACTGTGACTTCACTTTCCTTGAATTACCTGAGGTAATTTTTTCACACCAAGAGAGATCTCATTTGTCATTCGTTAATGGTGCTACCACTAGCAGGAGGTTTCAGCATTTTTAAACGGATACAGAATTAAGTACCATCTACCATTTGGCATTCAGAGTCAGCTCTCAGTGAGTTAATTTGTTCTTCTTGGCTGCCACACCAAACACTTCCTGCCCTCATTTAAAAAGGCGTTATGAAACAGTATATAGGAGGTACATTTTAGCAAACTTTACATATGCTACCCTGTGATTATTTTTAAGGAAGGTCTGTTTGAAACGGGTCTCACCAGGACTGCCAGTTAATATGCACAATCACCATACATGATTCCAGAATACCTATGTATAGTTAATCGTCCAGATGTGGGTGTTTTTTAAAAAACTACGATAGGAAGTATTCTTGAATATTGCTTCTTTTTCTGGTTAAGGTTATGGCAGTTTCCCCACCGTTTGAAGGCCTGGAACTCTGTCATTCTTGTAATTATTAATTCATTCATTCATTTGTGCAACATGTATTAGATTCACTGGCCAGATGTACACAAGGAACAATACTGGTTCCTGTTACGCAAAGATGAATGACACTCAGTCCCTGCCCTCTAACTAGTGAAAGAATTGTGTATATATGTTTTTCATATTCAGTGATTTACTTAGAAATTGACTCTTGAGCCCTTATATTCTGTAAAAGAAAGCTGAGGAATTTTAGATGCGATGGCTATTTACCAGTAGAAGTATTTTATGGTTAGTAGCAATGGAAGTGAAGAATTTCATAATTTCATCTGGCAGAAATATCCTTAGAACCATGGACGTGCCTGGAGCACACTCAGGGAGGAGCGATGGTGTTACACCTGGAATGGAACTAGCGTGTTCACAGGGAGATGGAGTTCTACTCAGGAAGTGGTTGAGATGTTCTCCCAGAGTAGTGGAGCTATCTTCAGACTACACTGGGGCAGCCTCAGAACGGAGTCACACAGTCCCCTGATGAGAAGCCTTTATCTGAATTTCCTCATTTCGGACAACTGAAGCACCATTTTCCCCTCTCCCTGAGGTACAATCACTGGACGCAGAATTCTTCCATGTTAGAGAAAGAAAGCAACTCCAGCATTTTCAGGAGAAGGAACTAAAGTCCAGAAAGGTTTGGTGATTGGCCTCAAGTCAGAGGTCCCATAATAAATTAGGAGAAACACTCAAGCTGGAGTCCAGTTCCCTGATGAGGATGTCCTCACTGGATTCCTTCCAATTAATTGTCCATTCTGGAAACTGTTCCTTGCAAAGTTTGTCAGATTTTACCCTTCCTCTTTTCTGGTTCTTCTAAGCATCCATTTCCTCCAAATTCCTCTACACATTCTTGAAAAACTAATATACTCTGATCACAGCTTTTTCAGTGTCACTCCCCAGTTGGAGATCAGACACTTCCCAAAGGGTAACACAATGGCCCGCTTCCTCCATGGAGCCCTCCCATGTTGTTCCAAAGTGCATTTAGCTTGCTTCATTTGGAACTTAATTGTTTTACTACCTAGCATGTGAGGACAGCCTGAGTATATAGCCTTGCTATATAGGATTAGTATTGCGGGACAATGATTTTACCAATATGTCTTCTCTCAATATTGTAGCCAAGGATCTTTGGTTGCCAAGAAGTTAAGTTCTTCCTGCACATGGGTTGTCTGTCCTCATCCTGGGCCCCTGGCTACCCCGTACCTTTGGCTTGCACTTGATTTTGGCCTTGGCGCCAAATCTACATGATCTTTTCGTTAATTCAGTGCTGATACCTAATTAATTCTGTTCCTCGGACAATACATTACTTTTAATTATCTGGAAGTGTATAACTTTATGAGCTATGTGTCTCTCTGCCTAAAACTTAGTTCCAGTCGGTGATTTGAGGTCTGAGCCAGGAGAAGGTTAAGATCAAGTTAGAGAAAGTATTTCATAACTAGAGGTGAGATGGGAATTATCTGTTCTCTGTGAATAATCTGTGCCCCTACTTCCCCCTCAACAATTAATGTAACAGTTTGGTTGTCATTGCCATGAGAATCAAGGCAAGGTGCCTCCCCCCTTCCCTGATTTGAGTCCCAAATGCCTTGCAAGAAAAATCTGACAGCCTGAATAGAAGAGAAGAGTGTTGTCGGGGGCGGGAGAAAGGCGAGAGAGGTAGGAAGTGTTTCTTTTCCGTGACATTTGAGCTGTGAGTTGTCAGGAAAGGAGAGATCTGAGTGGGTTTTTATCAGTTACAGAGTGAAGCTCTGCTCAGAGCGCCGAGCTTATTTCTCAGAGCCCCCTTTGGGTTCTACAACTTTCAGGTGGTAGCTCAGTGTAGCGAAGGAATACAGGCTTTGGGGATCTAAGTACTGGGTTCAGTTCTTGACCCCGCATCTTAAGACCCAGGTGAGATACTTTGGGAGCAAATTGTTTAAATGCTCGCTGTCTCAATTTTCTCATCTGCCAAGTGGGGAATAATCATAGCACTTCTTGGCCGTGAAGTTTAGATGAGATGAGACAGACAAACCTGCTTTGTAAGCTTTAACTCACCATCCAAAGCGCATAGCATGAAAGATGCCTCAACTCAGTCCTTGCCTGTGCAATGCAGATGGGGTTAATGGGCTGATTGTCTTTCTAAAGTGGGTTAAAGCCTCTGCTTTGCTTCAGGTCCTGATCCCAGGGTGCATGGATCAAGCCCTCTGCTCAGTTGGGGAGCCGGCTTCCCCCACCCCCTCTCTCTCCGCCTGCCTCTCTGCCTACTTGTGCTCTCTGTCTGTCAAATAAATAAATAAAATCTAAAAAAAAAAAATTAAAATTAAATGTTAAATAGTTAATTCTCTTCCTTCCCCCAACCCAAACCAAATTTTTTACCTCAACAGAAAAAGGGGTGGGGCAGCAGGAGAAGAAGGACGGACATTTCATTTTCCCAAAGAAGATACATTTGGAATGCAACTTTGCTTTTTTCAACAGTACCAACATGAAGGTCAGCTTAGCTCCAGAAGGTGTCAGGGCTCTGTGCTGAAGTTTCCAGGATCCACCTCCATTCTATATTGTTCAGTCTCAAAGTGTATCAACGGCAGCAAATTAGTTACAAATTAACAGACAGCAAACAGTGTTGGCCTTGATTAAGCTCTCAATGGATCATGCTAATTACTCTATTTTTTTTTTTTTACTTCTTTTATTCTATGGTGTAACGGTTTTAGATGCAACGATTATATAAATGACTGCCTTTACACCTTACCTACCTCCTTGTTTTTGTTTCATGTTGAAGAAACGAAATCATTAAAAATGCATGAGCTGCTCCATTTATATTGAACTCCTCCGCTCACTCAATCCCCCTTGATAATTCCACTTACATTACTTTTGCTGTATTTGGGGTTTCACTTAGCATCACCTTGTGGACTCTGTTAATCATGTCTTATTTTAAATTGAGAGGAAGCAGGGAATGAATTTTCAAGTGGTCACAGAAGAAAATAATCTAAAAAAGTCCTAACTTAAAATCCTACAGATGTTTAAGAAAGTAAGGCTTTGATTATCTTGGCTTTGATTTCATAAACAGTATTTTTCTGAAAATACATCATTTCTTTGTTGGTTTTCTTCTAATGGGATCACATTCAGAGACAACGGCTTTTTTGACATGGATTAGAGGAAATCACAGTCATCATCTTCAAAGTGTGTATTCCATTCCATTCTGCTATGGTGGGAGTTTTAAAAGGAAAAGTACTGGACCAAGTGTCCAGAACAACAGCAGTTCCCTCTCATTCCCACATCAGCCCTAAGATGCGTCTTCCTCTGGAGCCGTAACAGTTTACTCTCAAGAAAGCATGTTGGGGTTGCAAATAAATTCCAGGATGCTTTCATATAATTTCTATGCAAATAATTTTCCAATATCCACATCTTAGAATTAGTAACACATTTCTGGAAACATTGACAAAGGCCTGGAGATTTCTTATCCTAACATAGAGATGAGCAGAAGCCATCCAGTGCCCTGTCCTGGGAGATGTACCAAAGATAGAGATGTCAATGTTGTGCGGATATATCTTCTTAAAAAAGTAATTTGTGTTGGGGCGCCTGGGGTGGCTCAGTGGGTTGGGTCTCTGCCTTCAGTTCAGATCATGGTCTCAGGGTCCTGGGATCGAGCCCCGCATCGGCTTCTCTGTTCTGCAGGGAGCCTGCTTCCTTTTCTCTCTCTCTCTCTCTCTCTGTCTGCCTCTCTGCCTACTTGTGATCTCTCTCTCTGTCAAATATATAAATAAAATCTTTAAAAAAAAAAAAAGTAATTTGTGGAATAATAGGCAACTAGTATCACAGGAAGCCTGATGAGTATTTGAGCTCCCCTGGGAGAGAGAGGGCTGCAGGGGACTCTCAGAGTCCTTTCCCTTCTTCCCTAGCTCCCAGAGAGCTTTCTGCAGCAGGGAAGGAAATCTTCCCTTGTTCTCTTGTCTCAGGAAGCAGCCTTTTGTGGCACCATCCTCGAAGTTGAGGCCCGAAGTGGCCTGAGGACATAAGGGCAGAGATTCCTGGGTGCAAAGAAACAGATGGCTTCATGACTGCCCTTCCCTCTCCCCTTCAAAATCTGGCCTCCGAAACAGAGCTTGGGGATTCTTGTCTGAGGTTCTCCAAGCCACCAGGGGAAATGCCAGTTGTGTGGGCTGTGACTTTGGGATGAGACCACAGAGCCTGCAGAGTCAAGCTGAACCGCCAAGTGCCGGCCTCGTGAATTCAGCACGCAGGCTGCTCCAGCAGAATGTTCACGCAGACGGTCCCTGAACAAGCTCGCTCCCCAAACTGCAAATTCAGACTTCCCAAACAGATTCATCAAGTTGGAAATCTCTATATATACCCGCCCTCCCCCTCTGTAGGCAGCAGCAATTTCAGAGCTGTCTTCTCAGTGAATTGTTAAGCACCTCGGAGCCTGGCGGTGCCCCACGCCGGGAGTGGCAAGCTCTTGTTGGTTTGTTTTAGGAGAGCCAGAAGGAGCTCGGTGGAACTGGTCTGGTGCCTCTGCAGTGCAGGTGTGGACCTGGTGGGGTAGGAAGCGCAGCCAGGGAAAACATAGGGCAGGAGGAACCCCGGTGGACTCAGCTCTCCTTCTGGAATCCGGCTTCCTGCTGCCCTGCTCAGACCACAGACACACCGCTCAGATCTTGGGACAGACGCCGAAGCCTGGAAAACTGGATCCTTGAGAAGAAGAGTGGTTAAAATTGCCAAAAAGCCTGCGTTGACTTTATTGAAGAAGACACAGTATTTAATTATAGCTATTTGATCCCATTTCAGAATGGCAAGCCATCAGATTCCGTTCCATTCAACCGGTGGTGGTTGGTCCCTACTATGACCTCGGGTTTGTGTTCGGCATGAGGTATAGGGTGAAGAAACAGATGGATGGTATCCCATAGGCTTCAGACTCAACGAAGCTAAAAAGCTACTTTCGGTGAGAAATCTAAGGAATGCCTATGAAAGAACCATATTTTTCCTAAATAAAACTGAAGAGATCATAAATTCAGAGAGAAAATTATTCAGTAAAAAAATACTCTTTGAATGGCAGATTCCCACAATAACAACAAAAACAGTGATGATATGTATACTTAGTACAGATTTATTTTTGCCTTTCATCTAATGATTTCAAAGAGTTTAGCAAGCACTGCTGAGTTAATGCTTAGTACCAAACCTGACTCTTCCATCTCCTTTTGGGGAAAAAAGAAATTGGCACTAACACTTCAACATCCCACAGGGAAGAAGTTCTGGAAGCGAAGTACGCTCACCCCCACAGAAGCATCAAGCAGCAAATTAGAGACAGTTTAATTTATTCAAAAAAGTGAATTGGGACTCACAAGAATCGAAACGATGCCCACAAAATGAAAGTCCTCGGATAAAGACATGTGCATTTATTTCTTGCAGGTGGGCAGGGAAAACTCTCGAATGCACCTTCTGGTGTTCTTGTTGGGTTTTCTCTCTCAGAGACCTAAGGCGCAGAGTCCATTCTGGGAAGGCTCCCTGCGTTTTCTTTTTTCTTTTTTTTTTTTTTTTTTAGATTTTTAATTATTTACTTATTTGACAGACAGAGATCACAAGTAGGCAGAGAAGCAGGCAGAGAGAGAGGAGGAAGCAGGCTCCCTGCTGAGCAGAGAGCCCGATGCGGGGCTCAATCCCAGGACCCTGGGATCATGACCCCAGCCGAAGGCAGAGGCTTTAACCCACTGAGCCACCCAGGCGCCCCTCCCTTCGTTTTCAAAGAGAGAATGGCTTCCTCCCATTTGGAAAACAGAAAGGAAGATAAGGAGTTCATTTTCACCACCTCATATATAAAGACAACCTGATTCAAATGATGATCTCCAAGCCCTTTGATGTGTCCCCTAAGAGCCATAATCAAATGAAGGGAAAGGTTATGAATGAAAGAATTCAATTGTTTGCAAAAATAAAGTGAGGCTGTGCCAGAGATGGAGCTGATCTGGAATAGACCGGATCCCTAATTACACAGAAATCTGATACTTAATACTCTTGCCCGGCCGTCTTCATCTTCAAAGGACCTTACCGGTATTAATGAATTCTTCGCCTCCTTTCCTCTCATTGACTCCCAGAATAGCTACTCTTTAAAGAAAAGTTGGTCTGGCTTTTTTGAAGACTGAGCCCCCATTATCATATCAATCTACAATATAGCCATGAGTATCTTTTTCCTTTGAATGTTTCCTCTGGCTTGTTTTAAATAGATACTGTATGTTCTACAACCCTGCAAACTGATCTTTAGGAACATATGCACACATACAGGTACATCAGAGCCTCTCAGTGGAGATACTATTATAATAAAAGAATACAGAAATGGGGCACCTGCGTGGCTTAGTGCGCTAAAGCCTCTGCCTTCGGCTCAGGTCATGGTCCCAGGGTCCTGGAATCGAGCCCCGCATCGGGCTCTCTGCTCAGCACGGAGCCTGCTTTCTCTCTGCCTGCCTCTCTGTCTACTTGTGATTTCTCTCTCTGTCAAATAAATAAATAAAACCTTAAAAAAAAAAAAGAATACAGAAGTATTAGCATAGGACAAAGAGCGGGGATGGCTTCATGAAAGCCTCGAAGACACGTGAGCTGGGTCCTACCAGTTAAGCGGGAATGGATCAAATGCATAGAGGGAAAGACACCTGAGGCAGTGGGAAACTGCACAGACAAAGGCCCGGGGCGTGAATGGTCACTGATGGTCCAGACATAAGGCACGATGCAGTGAACTAGAATCCACGCTGGGGGTAAGGGTCAAGTTCATCGGAATGAGGCTGGAAAAGTGGCTGGCTCATGATTGCACAGGTAGGAAGGGGCACAGCCTTGATTTAAAGCGGGATGTCTGGCTCTGAGCCCATGCTCAGTCTAACTTAGCACCACTGCCTCTCCCTATACAAAGAATAAGATGGATACAAGGATGTTGCTGACTAATGGATGATACAGACAAGTAAATTTGAAGTTGTAGCACATGCAACAGACATCTGCTGAGTATCTTCTGTGTACCAGTAACTATACTGGGCAAAGTGAGTACTAATACTAGTATTAATACTAATACTAATAATCATGATCATTTCCTGTCTTTTAATGAAGTCCAAGGAGTCTGGTTAAGGAGAGACCAGCAATTATAATACATGCAACTGCTAAAACAGGGGTCTGCCCAGAATGGCAGGAAGCATAGGGAAGACTGGCCAGAGACCATCAGTTCTAGAAGGTGCCTCAGAGGACTTGAGTTGAGACCAAAAGTCTCACCATCCAATGGTGGGTGTGACACGTATTGCACAGGATCATGACGACTGCTAGCATTTATTAAGCACCTACAGTGTGCCAGGCACTGTTCTAAGCTTTTCCTCTGTATTAACTCATTTAATCCTCACAGCAGCCGCCAATGCTATCAACAAAGACACAAACATAAAGAGGCAAAGAATTTTGCCTAAAATAAAGAACACGTAAGTGGCAGAACCAGAATCTGAATCCAGGTTTCCTGCCACCACTACGATAGACTCTCTTATTGCAGAGAAAGAGCCCCGTGAGTCCGCTGAAGGCGGGGAAGGCTTCCAAACGGAGGTAACATGTGGAATCATTCCAAAAAGTTCAACCATTTAAGCAAGGGGATGAAGAGAATGTCAGGCTGAGGGTGTACGAGCCAAGGTATACAGGAGGAGAGAAAAGCGTTTTTAAGGAAGAGCGATTACTTTGTTAGCTAGAAAATAAGGTGGGTGGGTGGGGGGGATGGGCACCACTAAAGGAGTCGGCAGGGAGCATGTTTTCGTCTGTGTTTGTTGTTTCCAAGAAAGAGGAGCCTGCACCTAATAGGCCAAGTTAAGGGACCTGAAGGCATCACATGGACCTCCAAGGACAGGAAACTAATCACAGCCAGGATACCTGTGGAGGCTGTTCCTTCGTCCGTGGGTGGCACTGCCTCAGCCTTGGCTTCTCCTCTGTTCCCTGAGTCACAGAACAGCAGGGTTGGTGTGGATTGGGACTGGAGAGCCCTGGCTGAATGGGACAGTTGGGACCTGAACCTGAGGTAACAGCCATGGTGACTCCTGGGCTCCTCGGTTGAGTACCCTGCAGAGACGGGAAATAAGGGAGGATGAGCAGGTTTGGAGGGAATTATGGACTGAACTGTGTACCCCCAAAATTCATATGTGAAGCCCTAACTCCCAAGGTAGCTGTGTTTGAAGATGGGGACTTGAAGGAGGTAATCAGTTGAGCTGAAAAGGGTGGGGTCCTGATCCTGTAGGACTGGTGTCCTTACAAGAAGAGAGAGAGAGACACCAGAGATCTGTATCTGTCTCTCTCCGCACATGCACAGAGAAGGAGCTGTGTGAGGACTCAGGGAAAAGGCAGCTCTCGACGAGCCAGGAGGAGAAGTCTCACCAGAACCCTGACAGCACCATGGTCTTGGACTTCCAGCTTCCAGAATTGTGAGAAAACACATTTCTGTTGTTTCATCCACCCAGTTTGTGATACTTTGCTACTACAGCCCAAGATGACTAACACAGAGGGAAAGACAATTAATCCACATGTGGATGAAAGACAATAGATGGATTCAAAGGCATCGTGAGGGGCGCCTGGGTCACTCAGTCCAACATTCAGCTCTTGATCTCAGCTCAGGTCTTGATCTCATGGTTGTGAGTTCAACGCTGGGCTTGAAAGTAAGTTGAACTTACTTAAAAGTAAGTAAAGTAAGCTGAATAAATAAATAAATAAATGCAAGCAATTCGTGAGAATTGGCAGGGCTTTTTGGGCTTTAGGAGAAATGGAGCATGAGAGAGAGCATGACAGAGGAGGAAGAAGAAGGGATATTGTCCAAGTTTCAGTTTTGGATAGAGGGTGAATTTTGGTGACTGTCACTAAGTCTTAGATTTGGGAGATGGACCCAGGCTAAGAGTGAAGGCACTCTTAGCCTTAGTTAGGATTTTCTGGTTATAAGCAAGGGGTTAAGTGTAGGGATAGAGGGGGACTATAATGGAAGTGGAACCTCACTAGAAACCAAGGTCAGGATTCTAGGAGAGTAGGACCCCTTGGGGGCCAGACTGGAAGGGAAGTCTGGATACAGGGCAGCTCCCTGCCCCTCACTCCCAGGGCTCTCAGCCCGAACAAGCCCTCAGAGCAGGTCTGGGCTGACTCAGTGGCTCTGCTGCCTTTTCTTCTCACTCTTGTCCTGTTTCCTATAGAGAGAGAGAGAGACTGTTTGGCTCAAGAGTTTTAATCCAGGGTTCTAGTTAGCCTAGAGATTGCTTGTCCCAAGGACCTATCCTTGATCCAACCCATCAGGGCTGGTGGTCATATGATAGAATACTTGGCTTAGCAAATCTGTCCCTTCATGAGCAAGGTAGCATCCCTTAGAAAGATCTGGGGTGTGCCAAGCAGTGTGATGGAAACATCTAGAATGGAGGGTGGGGAGGGTAGGATCATTGTTGTGGTTTTAGACTTGCTAGACTCATTTGTAAAATGTGCACATATGATTTTAGTTCCATTTTTTCAACAAATGAACTCATACTTTGCATTTTTTGCCAAAAGTCTACTGATTACAATATTTTGAATTACGTCATACTTTAACAGTTAACCAGTGATATTGAGTTCATGGAAATATACCCGAGTAGAAAGAGTGTTTTTCCTCTTGGCACCGGAAGTAGTACTTCCAGTCTGATGGATTGTTAAGAAAGTGTAGGTGCTTCAGAGTGACCCTCATTAGCTTTGTGATGTTGGTTATTTAAGTCCTCTGGGTACCTACTCATCTGGAAAATAGGAACAGCCTTCACATATATTCACAAGAACAACCCGAGAGAGTGCTAACCCAAAAAACCAGACCCGCAGCAAGCATTTACCAAATGTTAAAGAAGAAATATGGCACATATATATTTTTCCAGAGTTCTGTACTTTCTGAATCTTCTCCAATGAAGACTCACTGCTTTTATAATCTGAAAAGAAGGACAGACCCAGCTTTGCCCAATTTTTTTTTTTTTTTAAGAGAATGAGCCATAAAGAGAGAAAAGACGGTAAAACAGATGCAATCATGGACAGAGGAGTCTGCTTTTATTTGGAATAATGACAACATGTGGCCCTTGGGGTATCCTAATCAAAGCGGAGATAGTAAGAAGAGTAAACATGAAGAATTACAAGTTCTGTACTGGTATCAGCTGTGTCCGGGCCTTACAAACTTAGATTCCCAAAATAGAGCGGTCATAAGGTTTCCTGTTTTCCCACCCCTCTCCAAGGCTGTTCTCTTCCATCAGGTGCAAAGCCTGGATCTCCAGCAACAAATTAAAGAAATAGAACACCCCCCCCCATCCCAGGGCCTCTTTAAAAATTCAGATAAACCCATATGCCCCCATCACTTAAATTAAGCTTTCCTAAGAAAAAGTAAGTCAATTAGTTCAAAATGTGGGTTAGTGCTTCTGGGTATTTAAAAGGGGATTTTTTTTTTCTTTTTTAGTTCATTTAGAAACATAGCCACGGGGCAGGTATATACCCACTCCCCCACACATCCTGTGAATTGCCAGGATATGTCTAGATACCAATTTCTGGTATCTAGAGCTTCAAAATCCAGTCCTTAAACTTCTCAAAGTTGTGAAGGTATTGAAATGTGAGCTTTAGATTTTATTTTGCTTTATCCTATCTTATATCCTTTACCGTCACCATCATTATCCGTATTCATCCAAGGGCGCTTGACATTGCTATAGAACATTGAGAAGATGTGATTTTTACCCTAATTGAACTTTTTCCTTCCTTCATTCAACAAATAATTACTCTCTAAACTTTGTAAACAAAAGCAGCCTCCAGGACATTAGGAAATGTTGTTCTAGAGCAAACTGTGTGACAGCTTTCGCAAAATTCATTTGTCCAAGTGGGCTACATGCAAGAAAGCAGACTTCATCAAAATACAAAGAAAATGAGGTATTTCTGAAGAAGACAATTTCCAGAAGCAATTTCTGGGTCATAGAACATGAACATTTTTATGGCTTTTGAGACATTGCCTCATTGCTTTCTTAAAAGGCCATCTTTCTTGATATTAACAATTTAAAGATATGAGAATAACATTTTCATACCAACATTTCGGTATAAAGTGGGTTTTTACATTGTTGTTGTTGGTTTTGCTTTGCGTTTACTGAATAGGCTACTATTTTGTATGGTAGCAAGTAGTTTCAGGAATATTTTATGTTCCAAGACAACTGTAAATAGCTCCTCCACTATTTAATGTATATGTTTTTGTGACATAACACTAACACCTATCTTTACTTCTTTTTCTACCTTCACTAGTATTGCAAGGCGTAGAAATACATTTTATTAACAGGAGGACTAACGTCCACTTCAGTCGCACTTATCCTTTAAAGAGATGTGAGTAGAAGAGAAGAAACAATATCACTGATTTTATGTGTAACTTTGACAGCCTTTACATTTGACTTTTTATTAACCAAGTGGTTTCATTATCCCATTATTATAACAAAGAGCACACTTTTAAGCTCCACAAAAAAATATAATTTACTTATGGAAAACTACATTCCCCTCATACATTGCTTGTTTTACAAACAGCCCAGGGACTGGAAGGTGATTATTAGGTAGAAAGATCAAGAATTGTAGTTACCAGGTGGCAATTAGAAACTAAAAATTCTACTCATGTCACTCACTATGTTAAGTTCACGCTGACCTGTTTTGTGACAAAGCACCAATGATAAAAATAGGTAGTACCCTCCTTGTTCCCAGGAGATTTAGGCAGAGCAGCTCAGGATTTCAATAGAAAACACCTCATTCTAGTTGGTTGGGTTTGTGGGCATTCCTTTGGCCTCAAACATTCTTGACTGTCATTTCTTCTAAGACACAGATGAGTCCTTCTTTCTAACAGCCCAGGAAAATAGTACTAGTGTTTTAGGTACTGAATGACAAAGACAACAGTTTCCTAGGGCATCTCTGCTCAGCTCACAATCCAAGCTTAGGACTCAGCTTAGTACTATGTTGGCTTGGCAAAAATTGATTCCCAAATCAAATGACACACAGAAGTATTTTAACGGTAGGTGATTGCTCCCTTGAAGACTCTTTTTCTTTCATTCTTTGGTTCCCAGAAAGCTGTATGTAGTCAGGTGGCTAAGGGGTGGCCTATGAAGCCAAACTTCCCTGCCCTACCAAGGTCTGGGAGACCTTGGGCCATTGGGTTAATCTTTGTGAACCCTCCTGGCCTTGCTTTTCTTTTTTATAAGCAAGCTGGGAAAATAGAGCCTTCAAAAATAAAGATAAACCCATATGAGAGAAAAGAATGTTTGAATGTTTACTAATGTTCCAGACGCTGTATTATATAGTGCTTTACTCTTATTAACTCATTCAATTCTTGAAGTAATCCTATGACGTAGGAGCTATTAACTACAGATAATAAAATAATGAGAGAACCAACACATTAAAAAAAGGCAACTAGATGGGGCACCTGGCTGGCACAGTGGGTAGAGGACATGCCTCTTGGTCTCGGGGTTGTAAGTTTGAGCCCCCTGTTACATGCCGCGATTACGTCAACAGATAAGATCTTAAAAAAATAATTAAAAAATTAAAAAGGCAACTGGTAAAGCCAAATTAGGATTCAAACCCATGCAGTCCTTTTTCAATGATGACATTTTAACCAATTTGCTACACATCCTTTTATTGAGGTTAGCTCTCTCCCTACATACAAATATTTTGTGTTTACTGAGTGCCTACTATGTGCCAACCACTCTGCTAAAATATGCTAAGGAATTTGTTGAAAATGAACCAGAAATGCAGTAATATATAAGACACAGTTTCCGCTCTTCTGGAGTTATTTTTCTTTGCTTCCACTTTACATGGGTTCTGTTTTTCATCGGAGTTCCAAACATACTACTCAAGATGATCTTCAAGTGAATTCAACAGACTTTCATAGTGAAACTTGGAAACAAATATATATCAGAATAATTTTAAATTTGAAATACGATTTAACCTCCATTGTACATTATGACTCTTTTAGTCATAATGTAAAAAGAAATAATGTAAAATTATTTCTAAATTTCTAAAAAACATTTCATAATGTAAAAAAGAAAGCATGACTTGAACATGATGAGCCAAATGCTTTTTCTGGTCTCTGGCCCCAAGAGCCCACAAGATTTCTTGAATTTATCAATTTAAATCCTCCCCAAACGATCTCTTTTAATACACTGATGTGTCCATTTCTCTGTCCCTCAATCTACTTCTGCTGTCACTTCCTAGAGAATGTTCTACCAGAGAGACGATTATGGTAGGGAAATAGCAAACCAAAGCAGTCTTTTCAGTTATTTTAAGTTGCAAACAATAATGTCTTGCAGTTGCTTTTTGTCCTGATTTTTAAATGTAGAAATCCAGACCCATGATATTTTACGATTTTTTTTTTTTTTACCAAGAAGTTTCTTGCTAAATATAGATCTAACTAAACACAGATCTGTTCATTCATTCATTTAATGTAAATGACTGGAGTGCTCATCATGATCCAGGCTCTAAGCTATACTACAAAGGTATATTGATGTAGCAGAGGAAATGGGCAGATAAAAAGCAACTACACCAATGATCTAACAGATGTTGCTCTGTAGATTGGAAGCAAAGAGGGAAAAGAGCTGAATATGTATCTGTGTGGTATAACCTCTCATAACATGTGAATATGAAACTGGAGTAGAAGGGTTATAAAATGAGGGGGAAATATTTGGAGTTTTTCCTCCCAAAATAACCATATCTCTACTTTCAAGTAATCTAATAAATGGAGCAGTACAAATACACCGATGGTACTTTTTAATCATTAGGAAAGAGCTAAAAAAATGGGGAACATCTTGCTGAAGATACAAACATCTCGGGACAGCTTTAAAATAATGAGTTGTGACAGTGAAATAATTATTATAAATGTTTCCTACAGGACTGCAATCAGTTTATGTAAAGAAGCTATTCATTCTGCACAAGAAATAAAGAAATCATCCTTAAAAAAGAGCCATCAGTCATAAGTGGTGGGGGAGTTCAGCGGACTTCATGATAGGGCAGAGTCAAAGTGGATGATCCCAGCGGGGCTGATAGAAGACAACCACTACAGCCTCCTTACCAAATAATAAGAAGAAAGCCTTTATGATGCTCTCAGTTTGGTACCAAGTGTATGGTACCACAGGATGTTTTTAAGGAATCATTTCCTAAAGCTGGGATTTAACTCCTTTATGAATTCAACTGTAATTTTGCATCACCCGGTTTTAAAAATTAAGCAACTTATTTATTTGTCTTTGGTTGTGTCAGGAAGGGCTTTTCTGGGTGTTCTTCCTGATAGCTACTGTAGGTTCTAACCTGAAGAGGTCTCTTCCCATATTTGATGAAGAATCATTAATGGGCAAAGCCTTTTGGTAGCTGTTCAGAAGCTGCTGCCACGAAGGGGATTCATAGCTGCCAGAAAATCAGTCCAAGGCGTACTTTCCAAGGTGCGTTTTTCCTGATGCCTGTGAGGGTCCTGCCCATTGTTTGCCAACTGTCCAGGCAGCATCTGAAGCTGTTGTTTTGCTACATCCGTTAAAAATTTATTTGCACTTGGGGTTTTTTGGTTCTGCCATTGCCCATCACCCCCCTCTCCCCTTTGGCTTTTGCCGGTAGAGACCTGCCCTGGGGGGTATTTTGTCCTAGGAGCACAAAACTATTTTCTTTTCTGGAAATAAGTTGACGTCAACTGGAAGCTGTTTTTGGTTGCTCTGTTTCCCGGAGCGTCCAACCCAGCACACCGCCTCCGGCAAATTGCAAGCAATTCAAAGCAGCTCGCCCAGCAGGGAGGGGAGCTGGGCTGGGGGCGGGAGGGGGGCTCGCCCGTTTAAGCTGGGAGACTTGGGGAGCCGCTCCGCTCCGGGGCTGGAGCGTGGGCCGGTGTCCCCCGGCCCCTCCGGGAGCGCAGCCCCTCGGTGCACTGCGCTGCCCGTGAGGCCCGCGGGAGAGCAGCCCCTGGTAGGTAACTTTCTGGGTGCCCACCTGAGGGTTCAACATTGCTGCAATTCCCTTCCCGGATACTGGGGCGTCCAGAAAACCTGGGAGCATCCTGGGACAAAGGGCCAGCCCTCCGGAAGTAGCCCAGTGCGACTGGTGTGGTGTGCGCGGGTTCGCGTGTGTAACTAACTTAGCTATTGCCCTGAGCTCCGGGAAACAAACGCCTTCCTACATATTACTGGGGGCACAGTGCATTTTTGACAAAGCCTGCAGCACCTCGGGGATGTTTCCGAAAGAGTGCAACCTACCTAATTTCTCACCTCCCCGGACTGTCCTCTGTGGACTGCAGGGCGGATGAAAGCGTGTGTCGTGTGTGTACGGTGTGTGTGTATGTGTGTGCGTGCGCGCCCGAGGAGCGGGAGGAGGCCCAGAAGGCACCGACTTGCTGCAACTTGTTCACACCTGGCGCCGTTTCCCCAACGCTCTACCGCGTCCGGGGCCGAGGAAACACGCGTAGGGCGAGCACTGATTGTTGAAGACACCGTCAACTCCCACTTAGGCACCCACACGGCCCAGAGCCCTAGTCTACCCGCCCCTTACTTTTTATTTTTTTTTCTTTTGTTTTTAAATTACAAATTGACGGATGGGTTTCTATTGATGCATAAAACCATAAACTGCCCTGAAAGCAAGACGGGGGATCCGGAAGGGAGCGGGGGACAGGCAATTGACAAGACTTCTACAACCGAAGTGCCTAGAATTAGGACTCGGGGGCAAATCCGAGGACCCCCTGGAGAAGCTGGCGAGGCTGTTTTCACTGCAGGGTCGGCACGTCCCGGGGTCGCGCGGCTAGGACTTGGCTAAGTTGGTTCCCCCCAGCCCCTGGGATTCGAAGCTGGCGGGAGCGCCAAGGGACATTCGGGCTGCCCGAGGAGGAGAAAATTAGGATGCAGCGCGAGCTCCGGAGGTGGCCAGTGCTGTGCCGCCAAAGAAAACAGACGAGGTCTCGGGCGGCTCTGGGGGCGCTGCCCCTGGGTCGGGAGAGCGCGGGAGGTGGCGACGCGAGGACGCGCCCAGAGTCTGGGCGCGCCGGGGGCGGGCGTTGGGCTGGAAGTGGGACAGTGTCTCCTATGGGAAAGCGGGACCCGGCGAGCTCTTTGGCCGCCTTTCCAGTTTCGGAGGTATCCGCCCCCGTGCGCCGGAGGCACCGCAGCCCCGAGGGCGAAAGAATGGCGGTTGGCAAACTTGGAACGAGTGCGCCCGGGATCCGAATTGCCGGAATTGTGGCGGGGGCGGGGGCGGCCGAGACCCAAGTTCACTTTTTCCGCCCGCTCGCCCGCCGACGGGCCTTAGGAACGGGCATTGCTCTAGCTCCAACCAGGTGGAGCGCCTCGCCAGAGGGAGTTGTGTCAGTGTGCTCCGAGGCACGGAGGGCGGCGGCCAGCGCGAGTGGGGAGGGGTCCCTCGGGTCCGGAGCGCCTCTCCCGGTGTCTCCCCTCCCACCCGCCCCTCCCAAGTCTGTCTTTCTTGCTCCTTCCCCAGGCTGGCGGGACCGGCGCGGACTTGCCCTAGACCTACGGGGAGCGCCCCGGGTCTTTAATGACAGCTTAAGAGGCTGTTGGAAAAGTCGAAAGGGATGAGGCTGACGTGGGGCGTGTTTCGCTCCTTTGCAAGAGTCGGAAAGGGAGCTGGGAGCCGTGCGGCTGGCCCCAGGCCCCCGCGCCTCGCCGCCAGCAAGTAGGTGGGGGAGCAGCCGCCGCCAGCCCCATCCCGCTCCCAAGCCTCGCCCGCTGCGCCCTGGCCGCGGGCGCAGAGAGGGTGCGGGGCCTCGTCGTGCCTCCTCCACCCTGCTCATTAACCTGCCTGCTCCGCTCCGCTCCGGGCGGCCCCACACACGGGCTTCTCCGAGCAGCACCCGCGGCCGGCCCGGCGCTGCCGCCTCCCGGAACCCCCGGCTCCGGGGGGCAATGAGGGGGCGGTGGAAGGGGCACTGCTCCTCGGGCATTACTTAGAGAAGCGAGACCGCCCCGCCCTCCCGCCTGCCCTCCCTCTCTCCCGCCCGGGCCCGCGCGCCACTCCGCCAGAGGGTAAGTTGGGAGTGTTTCACCCCCACCGACAGCTCTCCCTCCTCTTTCTCCCCCCGCCTTCAAAGTTTTCTTAGGAGTGAGGAGAGGGGTTGGGGAGGAAGAGGGTCCAGCCAGCCCCCGTCCTTACCCTCTCCCTGTCTAACTTACCCCCGCCTCCCTTCCCCTCCATCCCCTGCGCGCCGCTGCCCCTCCGGAGCTGCGCTCCAAACTGACAATTGGAGCGCGGCTCCTTTAAGAGCCCGGCTTTGCCTCCCGGTAGCTGAAGGTCATTAAACACAAAAGCTCTCGGCGCTGCGGTCCAATATAGCGCATGCGCCCTGCCCGAGGACTGGCAGAGAGACGGCAATATGGCGAGAATGCCTGGCAGCGGGGACTGTAACACCAGCGCGGGCGGCAGCGCCAGCGCCGCCGCCGCCGCCGCCGAGAACAATGGGGAGCGGGGCGAGGGCGAGCGCGGTTCGGGGGGCCGCGGCCGCCGCCACGGCCGCCCGCACTACTGCAGCGCGGGCGAGGAGGAGGAGGAAGAGGAGGAGGAGGACGAGATCCAGGAGGTGCAGATAACGGGGGACGAGGAGGAGGAGGAGGAGGACGGAGGTGGGGGGCTGGAGGAGGACGAGGAGGAGGAAGAGGAGGAGGAGGAGATGGGGCTGGACTGGGATGAGCCCCTGGAGCCCGAGGACTCGGCCGGGGAGGAGCTGGAACCCGAGCCGGTCCATATGATCAATATGGACCAGAGCGCCGCGCTGGAGCCCGAGGCGCCGCCGCGATTGCTGGCGCCCCGGGCCCGCGGCGGGCCGCCCGGGGACAGCGCCGAGCTGGACCCCGACGTGCTGCAGCGCCCCGAGCGGGCCCGGCTGAGCGAGAACACCCGGCTGGCCACCCGCTACGCCGTGCGCATCTTCCGGGAGTACCTGAGCGAGAAGGCGCAGAGCCCGGACTTCGAGACCATGGACAAGGGGGCGCTGTGCCGCGTGCTGCGCTCTTTCTACGCCGAGGCCCGCTCCAAGAGCGGCCAGCTCTACAGCAAGTCGTCGCTCATCAGCATCCGCAGCTCCCTCAACCGCTACCTCAACGAGCCCCCGTACTGCCGCACGCTCGACCTCACCAAGGACCCCGAGCTGCGCAGCGCCAACCTGACGCTGGCCGCGGTCATCCGCAAGCTCGAGGAGCAGGGCGCCGGGCCGGTGGTGCAGAAGCAAGCCATCACGCGTGCCGACCTGCGCAAGCTCTACACCTCCAGCGTCTTCAGCACCAACACGCCCTTCGGGCTGCTCAACAAGGTCTGGTTCGAGACGTGCATGTACTTCTGCACGCGCGGCCGCGAGAACCAGCGCGAGCTGGAGGAGGACTCCTTTGGGCTGGCTATGGACGAGGACGGCCGCAAGTTCGTCTACTTTAAGTCCCTCGGGCCCTACCACAAGTCGCGCTCGTCGTCGTGGAGCAAGAAGCGTGCAGAGAGCAGCGACGAGGAGAACTTGCCCCGCATGTACGAGACGGGCACCGAGTTCTGCCCCTACGCCAGCTTCGTGAAGTACCTGTCGAAGCGCAACCCACTCTGCAAGGCGTTCTTCCAGCGGCCCCGGGACCACTGCAGCGAGGGCGATGTGACCTGGTACGAGAACAAAGCCATCGGCAAGAACTTGCTGGGCACCAGGATGCAGATGCTCTCGAAGGCGGCCAAGCTCTCCAAGACCTACACCAACCACTGCATCGGCGCGGTCTCCATCGCCACGCTCAACAGCATCGCTGGCATCGGCACCAAACTGGGCTCGCCCGCCCCGCAGGGCTGCTACGCGGAGGCTCTGAACGGGGCGGCTCGGCACCACTCCCACCACCCCCCCACCCATCCCTCCCACCACCACCGCCCCCAGCCGCCCTCGCTGGGGAACACCTATATCCTCCCCAAAGACAGCCAGGTCGGGCCCGACGTGAAATCTGAGGCTGCGCCCAAGCGCGCTCTGTACGAGTCGGTGTTCGGGTCGGGGGATATCTGCGGCCCCTCTTCCCCCAAAAGACTTTGTATCCGCCCCTCGGAGCCTGTGGATGCGGTGGTGGTGGTTTCCGTGAAACACGACCCCCTGCCTCTTCTTCCAGAAGCCAATGGGCACAGAAGCACCAATTCTCCCACAGTAGTTTCACCTGCTCTTGTTTCCCCCACCCAGGTAACCAAACCAAACTCTATGCATGAAATGTTTCTGCGGTACCATTTGGGACTAACTTTTGCTAATGCAGGTCTGGGTTGGGGGCGGGGAGGACTTTTAAAAAGTACTAAATATACTGAATCAGATTGGAGCTCACTCTTAGAAGCTTAACTCTTGGAGCTTTTCAGGAAAGTTTACATCTAATCTTAAAATATGTGAGAAGGCACGCTCCCTAAATCCCTGCTGCGCAGTAAGGCTAAAACTTCAAAGTTTGCAGAACAAAAGGGTTGGAGGCAGCCGGCCTCTCCGTTGAACGCTGGAGTTCTCTAAGGCAGGGTGGAGGAATACCATGCATATAAAGGAAGCAGTTACTTAAAATATATTTGAATAAAGCAACCATTAAAATACTCTTTTGCATATTACCCATAATTTAGGAAGATTTAAAAAAAAAGAAAAAACGGTTCCGTACTGAAAAAGAAAACATGCCAAGCCCACTTCCTGTATGTGGGTGGGGAGTGGAGAGATTGGCAGTCCAGTGCCAGTTTATGCTGTAACAGGTAGCTGAATGTAAAGTGATGTTTGGGGTGTAGTTTCCAGAAACTGAAGTCACTTGTTAATAGAACAGGTATCTGCACTACCAGCCAGACTCTGTGCTCTATGGTGCCCAGTACCGCGGTTACCAAACCTTGCTGCCCGTGTCTTGCCGCATGAGGCTCACCATCTAGAGGGCAGTTAAGACTCAAGAATGGAGATATTTAATTAAGACCCAACAGCACAGTAGTGTGGCAAGAACACCCACAGTGACAAGCTGTACATAGCCCAGAAGCTGAGCCACCTTGGGCAAATCAGTTCACTTCTCTGGGCTTCAGAGTCCTCATCAAGGATTAGGGAACTGTTTTAATATTCAAATTATTTAATTCTAAGCAGTACCAAATTTTAGGTGGAGATTGAGGGCTTCCCTGGATGCTTCTGGTCTTATTATTTAGAGGAATAGGTTCATATTCTTAAAATTCTGTTCCTCTTTTGGAGACTTCTCTAGGAGCCAGAAACCAGAGGTCTGTGGGGACTGTGCTCTATTCTGTAGGCAGGCGTAGCCCCTGGAGGTTTTACAACTTTGACCTCCCTGCCATCAAGCAGAAGTAGGAATTTCCCCCGAAAGTCTGGAGGTTGTAGTGCAGGCCTTCAAGGAACAGATGTCAGGTACCTCTGTGCTTTTTCCGAAGTGGAAATTCCAGTTCTGGACAGACTGACCCGTTCAGAGGTTTACCAGCTAATCAGCAAGCCCCAAGGCCAGCAGAGAAAGGGGCTGTGAATGGTAATATAAACACCAAAGTTCTCTAAAATACACAAGACCTGCAGGCTATGTGTCTTTCTCTACTTCCAGTGTGCGTGGTACATTTCCGATAGATCAGGAGGTGGCTTTCTGCAGTTGTGAGGGCCTCAAGAGGAGAGTTATTCTTTGGAGAATTTGGATTTGCTTTTTCTTTGAAAGCAAAAATAAATGTTCACATTCTTCTGATCAAGTAAGACCCTTAAAACTTCCTGGTTTAGAGTAGCACCTGATGATTAAGAGTTAAACGCCTGAGAAAGTTTATTAAAGTCTGTGTCTGGTTGGAATAACAATGAAACAGTTTGTCTGCTGGCATCTGTCTGGTATATAGTGTCCTATAGATTCATGACTTAAGATTCACAGAAGATGGAGGAGGGAGTTGCTCAGTGGGTTTTGTTTTGGTCTGAGGAATGCATTTGCCCCGTCATAGTTTTGTTTCCACTGAGTGAGATAAATCAGTTCTCTAAACCTGACTACTGATTCTTTTCTTTTTCTGAGTTAGAGTCAGATAAATATAGATTAAACGTAAATATAGATTTGAGTGTCCATATGTTGGCTAGATTGTTATTATGCAAACATTTTTGCATAAGTTTCGTGTAGTTAAAACACTACGAAAAGTTGTTCTTTTTGCACATATTTAAGTCAGCTTTTTATTTATGTTTAAGTTTTTTTACTCAGCTTTAAGAAGTTTTAAGGAAACTCTTTAACCCCTGCAGAGCTCGCTTTCTAAAGTCTGGGTATTCTAAGAATGAAACAAATGTTTAGTTTATGTAGAAAGCCGATATTAAACCTTTTCCTCTTGTATTTATTAAAATCACAGAACCATTTGAGGTCCAGGGCATTTCCTGGGTATTGTGGACCAGCTGGGGTTACTGGCCCAAGGCACTGCCTCAGGAGGCCAACTCCTCTTGCCGGTCAGTAGTCTTCAGGAAATGCTGTGTGTAGCTTGAGCTTCAGTCATTATTACTTAATTATAAACATAGGCCACCTAACCTTAGTATCAGCTAAGCCCCTCAAGTGGCATTGCACAGAATTCCACTGTTGGCCCTATTTTTCTCGACTTCTTGACAATACTCACACCCTGATGCTCTGATCTCTTCTCATAGTGCAAGTTTCTCAAAAAATGAAGAGCCGATTCCTTTAAGTGCATTTACTATTTACGTTTTGAGACTTGACTTTTTGAGAGGGTTACTAGGTGTGTCATTTGTGCGACTGGTTGAAAAATGAATGCATTCAAGGGTTAATGATTATGGAATTTGTGATTTTTATTCCTGTGAATTTCCTGGCTTTTGTTGGTTTTGGGGAGAGGGTGGCAAGGAGGAGTTGTGATAGTTGTGATGGTTGCTTTAAGGAGTTCACTCTTTAATTCTCTGGAATGGCTGTTAAAAGCGAAGGGCAATTCTTGTCTCCCCTCCTCCTGCATAGCTGTTGTGACCTAAGATGATCCAGTTACGGTGTGGCTTCCTAGCAATCTTGGGAGATCACATGGTACATTTAAAAAGGTTTAGCACAGCCCATCCTACATTTTTCAGAGCTGTTCTCCTTGCACAAAAATACAGCATTTTTCCTGCCTCAGAGAACAATACTTCAGCTTAGATACCCTGGCACAGAGATTTCTAACTTTAGTCTTTAGCATCTACATGAAAAGAATATAGTAAGAATTTAAATTCTCTAAATATCATAGCTTTGTTGCTAAAGCTTTTATAGACCGTGCCTCTCTCCAGCACCAAACAAAAATGTGAAAATCAGCTCCCTAAAATAGACTTAGACACATTCGTAAGCTCGTGCCAAAGGTGTCTTCAGTTCTTATTTGACTTTAACCCAGATTATTTCCAGAAATACTTCTAAGGAATTCTGCAGGTAGGGAATAAGTAGTGGGGAGATTCTGGGGTTGGTGGAACACATGGTCTGTGTCTGTTTCATTGGCTTCACTAGGGTCCAGAGTCGGTCTGTACAGTTTCCCAAATGAAAATTGGAGCACCCTCTGTGTGGGGCACATGCGGTCTTTAGTGACATTGCCTTTGAGGAGTTGGATGTTGATTGTGCTGGGGAAGCAGTTTTCCTTCAGGTGCTTAGTGTGGGAAGGAATAATCTGTCTCTCTGCTTAATAGGAAAAAACCCCGAACAAACAGACATGCATTTTATGTATTACTGAAATAGTCACCAAAATCTTGTTTTTAATTTGGGAGGGCTACTCTCTTTTCTTAAAGAGGGAATCAGACTTATATAAACGTGAAGGGAGTGTAGTGGGTTTAACAGCCAAAGCAATTGTAACAGAACTTTCTTATGATGGTTATCTGGAGCTGTTAGGATTAGCTACCTTATTTTAAAAAGGCATTTTCCTGATTTTTACTGTTAGTTTATGGCTATTTTCCTTTTCCTGCTACAGGAGTATTTGCTCTCCCATTCAAATTGGTGGAGAAACTAAGTGTCAGTTACATAACTATGTAACTTTTTTCACTCATGCAGGAAACAGTTATTGAGCATCTCCTACTGTGGCTTTTGTACCAGGAATCTCTATAAATTAATCCATTTTCCACTTGGCAAGTAGTAGCATTGGCAGGATTTTGGCCTCATTAACTATTAAAACCAGATCAGAATAAAGAAAGTTAAAAGGTGAAGCACTTACTGTTTTGCAGCAGTCATTTTGGGAAGGAAATCTATATTTTTAACTCCTATATTATTACTTCAGTCATGATGTAAGTGAATTATTCTAAATTGCTATGAACCCGTATGTATGTCAGCTCACTGTTAAAGCTGGTCCAGGAAACAGAGAAAGAAGTATTTGCTGCGGAATGAGAAAGTGGCTCGCATTCATTGAACACTTAAATCTTGGTGTCCCCCTGATTTTAAAACCTGGCTCCCCCAAACAAATGCTACCTGGAAAACAGTCCTCTTGTCACTGCACATGAGAGCCCATCTGCAGGTCGGTCTGCTCCTTGCACATGGGACTGTGGAAGCAGGTTCGGCCTTGGTCTAGGCCAGTTAAATCCCCACTTCAGTTATTTAATAAAAAGTTCAGTTTCAAAGTTCACCTTTGGTATCCTAGATGCCATTTGCAAAGCAAAATTGTTGTAGAAATTGCGGTGCAGTTGCCCGTGTTGATAATCTTGGAAACAAACATGTAACGTGAATCTGTCATTTGCTAGACCTTTATTTCTAGGACCTGTTCTTA
Source organism: Mustela nigripes (assembly GCF_022355385.1). Taxonomy (NCBI): domain Eukaryota; kingdom Metazoa; phylum Chordata; class Mammalia; order Carnivora; family Mustelidae; genus Mustela; species Mustela nigripes. The sequence continues at coordinate 47,244,222 of NC_081564.1, read as the reverse complement.
CTTCTCTTGATTGACCCTTCACTGCATAATACCAGTTAGTCCCGAGCCTTTTTAAAGACTTCTTTGGACAATTTAGAAAGAGGAGAAGGTAGGGGAAATTGGTTGGTCCAAAGGGGGCTGTTGATTGACCTTGAGGAACCAAAATGAAAGAAAACGTAGCTTTCAGATTTGCAGGGGCATCTTTTTTTTTACTGAGTTCTAGTGGTGGTGTAAGGACACCGAATTCAAGTCAACCGTTGTTGGTTGAGCTTCTGTCCGCTTGCTAAGTGCTTGTCTAAAGGGGCAGGATTTGGCTCTTGTCCTCAGTGGGGGATCGCAGAGGATGAACAAGTTAGTGGGCTTCAAGCTGGAGGGATTGTCCACTTGATATGCACACATCACCATGGAAACAGATGAACTTTTAAAGTTTTAGGTTCTGTAAGATTTGAGGCCAGTTGGGTTTTCAGATTTGTAAAAGGGTCTCTTTGTCTTCTGTTCTCCGAGGATGGGCTCAGAAAGGTGTCAAGTCTTTACAACGGGCAATGAGTTTCTGCATAGTCTGGAAATAAATGAGTGTTTAAGCCGGTCGAGATACCTCACCGTTGCCAGGGCTGTGTTTCCAAATGTGCGTGGCTTTAAACTAGACAGCCGACCACAGTATATCCTCTCTACTACAGGAGACCAAGCCTCCTTAGACGTGGTTCAGGTGTTCAGTAATCCTCCCCACCCTCCTCTTCAGCTTTCTTTACAGCCAGACTTCGTTTCAGCTTATACACTTCAACAACGAACAGAGCCTGTTCTTTCTTCCTGAAAAAGATACATTTATATATATGACCGTCAACTTTTATTCATCACTCATTTTTTAAATTCACATCCTATCCTAAACTTGGCCCATGCAGGGGATTTTTCAGAAACAAAAAAGCAGGCGATCTCGTATGGGACTGTGAACAGTCAGGAGTGTCTGACCTTTTGATCACAGTGGTTTGGTCACAGAGGTTTGCCCTGGGGCTGCTTTGGGGACCCCCGTGGGAGCTTCTTCTGGAAACCCACTGCATTCTGAGAGCTGTGATTCCTATTGAGTGCCTGCGAATACTTGAGCCCCTGCTGGCTGTCCAGGCAGGAGTTTGGGTGTGTTGACTGTGCAGGGTGCAGGGAAGTCACAAGCCGCTCCTCATACTGGAAGAGAAGTGTGAGGATGACACAGGGCTCCTGTGTTGATTGAGTCCGTGTATGCAACCCAGGAAAGCTGACGGACTCAGAGCAGCCTTGAAGGGAGAGGATTGGGAGGCTGCCAGAGCAGCTGCCAGAGCAGCTCCGTTTTTTCACACGTCACCAGCCCATTCTGTGCCTCCCACCCTTCCAGGTAGGCATTTGAGAATCACCTTTCTCATACAAACCTTTCTAGCCGCATGCACACCTCGAACAGCTGCTTGCCCCTGATCACCTGGCAGTGAGCCCTCGAAGATGGGCATGTTGATCCCGTCCTGGAGGAAGGAGGTAAAAATGTGCTACCCGAAAGGGCTGACAGATTTAAGAGAACGTTAGGTTGTGGGCTTCTAGGAAAAAAGGGGAGAAATTCAGAGAGGAATGCTGAAGGATGGCAGAGATAAATGGTGCTTCCTTTGTGAGTAATGATGGTCACCAAATTAGAATGTCAGGACTAGTTTGGAAGCTTTTAATCTTCATTTTCTAGTTTTACTCTGCGTCTCCACTGCTGGTTTTCCCGGTTCAGTCAGGTGTTTCACCATTCAGCCCCTACCCTTCCTCTCAACCCTAGAAAAAGAGAACTGTTGTTTATAGCAACTGTCCCATGTGGGTGCTTTCCACCACATACTAGGGACCAAGCTAGTTCGAGACACTATATATGTAGATATATTTTTTGGTATTTGTCATTTCTCTACCACCGCCCCCCCCACTTGAGACAACATGGTCATGGATAATAACATTCATACAGATAGAGATGCACACATATGTGTTATATAAACTTGATGCATGAGAAAATCCTCCATTTTGTTATTGTGGTCTGCGAAGGCAAGTGTCTTGAGCTTACAGATAATTGAGGAGACTTGAACTTGCTATATTGGTTTTTGGTTTTTCTTTTTTTTTTTTTTTTGTCTCTTTGGTTTTTTTGCCCAGTAGTTTGAAGGAATATAGCTTAAACATGAGAGCTGTTTCAGCATTCCCAGCTTCCCAGCTGTTCAAGGTGAGCCATTGGCCCCCGGTCCAGGAAGGAGGGAAAGAGAAGTGTGCTCTGGCCACAGAGTTCTCACCCTGTTGGGCTGCAGTCTTCGGGGATGAACAAGACCCCTCCTTGCAGAGCTGTGATGTCTGCTGTCACAGCCTCTGACCGATTCTGTAGTTAGGAAGCGAAATGTAATCATTAATAATGACCAAGACATTCCAGGGTGGTTTTTTGTTTTTTCTGTGGTCTTCTGACTGGCCGCCTCTACATCCCTGGGGAACTTGTCAGAAATGCAGATATCTCCATGCCGCGCCCCTGAATCAGCTCCTGAGCACAAGGTCTAACAGCTAATCAGTAGCTGTCCCTAGATTCAGATCCAGACCTGGCTGATTCTGAGCATCTGCTTTTAAATCATAGTCTTTTTTTTTCCAAAATTCTTACCAAGCGTTCAGATAGAAAAATCCAATAAAGAGAAGGTGATATAACATTGGATTCATATTACTACCCGAGGTGCTTTCCTGGAGCAACCTAAGAAGAGAGAACTTGTTTCTGTCAAGCAAAAATAAGTAAATAAATAAATAGCAGGGAACCCAAAAGAGTATTTGCCATGAGTCTGTGCTTCTGTGTTGCTGTGTGTGGTCCCCCAGCCCAGGGTGGATCTGGGGACCCAGCAACCTCTTGAGAAGCTCTGTCACACAGCAGGTAAGAAGATGCTGGTGCCAGCCCCCCCCCCCCATGCCCGTGGTTCAGTTTCCTCCTAGGTCACTGGGGAAGGCAGTCACACCCACCTGGCAGGGTCACCTGGGTGCATGAACTACTATTTGAGAAGCCCTGAAAGCCTGAGCACTCTGGGAACATTTTCTGTCATTTTATTATCTTAGAACAGAATGTCTTAACATTTGAAAAACTACTGATGTTGGTGTTAAATCCAGTCTCCGTCTTCAGTTTTCTCTTGTAAATGGCTTGTAGGGAAGCTGTGCGGGCCTCTGCTGTTTCTTCTTCAGGGGTCTGCCCAGACTTGGGCCCGTAGCAATTCCTCTTGTCTCCTAGCAGCTAGGAAGTCTCCAGGCGTCCCTTCTGCTCTGGCTCTCCAGGACCTGCCGGTCTCTCCCTTACCTCAGAAAGCTTTTGGGATGCCTGGCTGGTTCAGTTGGAAGAGAATATGACTCTTGATCTTAGGGTCATGCGTTCGAGCCCCATATGGGGTATAGAGATTACTTAGATAAATACGACTGTAAAAAAGAAAAAAGAAAAAGCAAGCCATCTCATCCCCATGGATGCTTCACCCCAAAGCTTGTTATTTTTTTCTCTCCCATGCTTTTCCTTAAGATTTGCGCATGCTGTGGCCCCAGGCAGGGTTGATCTCTATACCTTGTAGGTTTATTCTGCAAACTGCTCCCCTTTCTCTTGAAAACCTTGGAAGTTTTCAAGTGCTAAAGGGGTAGGGAGAGTTCCTGATGGCCATATGCCCTGACTCCATCAGATTTGCAAAAGTTGGCTTAGAAGGAGATCAACAACTTATATAATATATGGAATTTTATTTGGAATGGTTTGGGATTCTGGGAGTGATCATAACACTGGAGTTTTGACAGCATTAAGAAGGTCATCATGGTAATAACTTTCAGTATTCTAGAAGTAGGGCCTATGGTTGGCTAGATCCTGTGTTGTGGTATTTGTATTTCCTTAATGCATAATTGGACGATAATTTTCTAAAACTCAACTTCTGTCTTGGGGGTATATAAATCAATAGACATTCCACTTAAAGTTGAGGTATAATAATAAATATATTTTTTTATTTTTATTTATTTATTTTTTAAGACTTCATCTATTTATTTGACAGAGATCACAAGTAGGCAGAGAAGCAGGCAAGAGTGGTGGTGCCGGTCGGTGGGCGGGGGGGGGGGGCAGGAAGCAGGCTCCCTGCTGAGCAGAGAGCCCATGTGAAACTCCATCCCAGGACCCCGGGATCATGGCCTGAGCCAAAGACAGGGGCTTTAACCCATTGAGCCACCCAGGCGCCCCAAATACATATTTTTAAAAGATTTTGTTTATTTATTTATTTATTTGACAGAGACAGAGAGAGCAAGAGAGGGAACACAAGCAGAGGGGGCAGGGGTGGAAGTGAGAGAGGGAGAAGCAGGCCTCCCGCTGAGCAGGGAGCCTGATGCATGGCTGGATCCCAGAACCCTGGGATCCTGACCGAAGCCGAAGGCAGAGGCCTAACGACGTAGCCACCCAGTTGCCCCTCATAATACATGTTTTGAACAGCCTGCAGAATCAGGGTAATTTTGGTGGTGTTCTGATGCAGTATTGCTGACCAGTTAATGACCTCTTGTGATTTAAGTTTGACAAAGTGCTCTTCTAAAATAGAGATGACTGACACGGCGACGCCGGGATTCATTACCCCGAATCTAGTCTGCCCTTCAGTTATTCACAGCCGTCAGCCGCATGGTCCTTTTAAAAGGATAACTTTGTGCGCTTTTAGAATTGTATTAATTCTGTTCGTTTATAAATATAATTATGTATCTGTTAATTTTATTAAGCCAGCTCATTTGGAGTGTTGGCTTCTATTTTATGATAATTCTTTCTGACAAAACTATATCTAAATTGATTTTAGATATTTTTCTTCCTTTGTGAACAAATACCTCCTTTTTTTAACTCCAGAAAAAAAAAAAAAGAAAAGAAAAGACTTGTAGGATGTTTATTTTTCACTGGATTGAGGTAGCAGTTTAAAATCATGTTGCTGTAAAGACACATGTGTCTCTTGTTATAAAAGTATAACAAGAATATTAGAAAGCTGATGGAGGTAGCTTCATTTTCTTTGCCTTAAAACTCTGTGTTCGTCCATGTGCTGATTTTTTTTTTGTAATTAACAATAGGCTATTCATAATGCTGGTGATTTTGCTGTTCTCTGGATCATTTCATAAGAGGAAGGAGGAGTGATGAGATTCTAAGTGTGTCTCTTGAATTGCTTTTATTTTAACTTACAGAGATGGTCGTGGGGATCATAGATTCCTATCCCTGAATTTAACTACCATCTCGAGTGATATGTTTTAGAACCACCTCTTGGGAGATGAGTGATGGTCTAAGAAGAGAAAAGTCAAGGTGAAGAATGCTATACAGGAAAACTCTCAGAATAGGGTTTATTCATAAAATGCATTTATTGAGCACCTGCTGTGTACAAGATGGGAATTTGGAGGTAAGGAATAACTTAGAAATAGTAAAGAGAAGACACTGGAGAAAACAGAATGGCAATACCTAGGTAAAGTCAAAAGAAGGAGAAGGTGGGAGAGAAAGCAGAGGGTCCTGCCTCACTTAATGACTGTTCACCAGTAAACCTTGGAGAGTAAATGGTATGTATTACTGTCTAAGAAATGGGACTGAAGCTGGCCTAACGAAACTGAAAGACTAAACACTGAAATCTTAAAAGTGTATAAGGAGAATGTGGAAACTTGGAAAAAATAAAATCTTGCCTTGGTCGAAATTTAAGCCTTTTCTTTGCTATCACATTGAGAACATGGCTATTTCCAGTGTCCTAGCACAAAGTGAGGTGCCACGTTTCACTGCCTGTCAGCCCCTCCAAATGTTCACCCAGTTGTCAAAGCATGTATTTAAGGTGGAATATCTGTGTAGTAACCCCAAAACTCCGCAGTGCTCTGTCACCGTTTACATTTTAATTACCATTTCTGCAACCACGAAAAGCCCTGCTCCTTTGGTGCCCAGCTTTATTTCCTTCCCATCTTGGGACCGTGGGACCATACTGTGAATCCTTGGTTATACTCAGGTACTTGTAAATAGTGCTTTGTGGATTGTGAAAAGGGCTCTCTTGTGTGTGACTTCATCATAAGGAAGCCAGATAGGGCACTTTCTAGTGTCGGGTACTGGGTTAGCTAGACAGTGGGGATACAGATCAAGTCCTGTCCTTGGAGGACTCACTCACTGTCTCCTGGAGGAGGCAGACAAGGAACATGAAAATAAACCCTGCCGTGGGATGTGTCCTGTGACAGTCTCTACACACAAGCGAAAGAGGGGCAGGGTGGATAGGAACTGTCATCATACCCATGCTGTAGGTGAGGAAAAGGGACCCTCCAAAAGGTGAACTTCACCTCACTAGGAACGATCAAAGTTAAAAAGTTCCAGTTCCAACCCCAGGTCCAGGCCTCTTATACACTGGTACTTTTCTGGCTGTGATTTATAACTAAAGTTAAAAAAGTAGTGCAGTTACGGGGCGCCTGGGTGGCTCAGTGGGTTAAGCCTCTGCCTTTAGCTCAGGTCATGATCCCAGGGTCCTGGGACGGAGCCCAGCATCCTGCTTTCTGCTCAGCAGGGGGCCTGCTTCCTCCTCTCTGTCTGCCTCTCTGCCTACTTGTAATCTTTGTCTGTGAACTAAATAAATAAAACTTAAAAAAAAAAAAAAGTAGTGCAGTTACATAGCACTAAAGGAAAGAAAAAGGACACTGAACCACAAGTGTCCACATGGATGTGTTTTTTTTTTTTTTTTTAAAGACTATTATAATTTGAGAGAGAGAGCATGGGCAGGGGAAGGAGAGAAAGAAGGGGGCGAGGCTCAATCCTGGGACCATGACCTGAGCCCCAAAACCAGACACTTAACCCACGGAGCCACCCAGGCATTCCTGGATGTGTCTTTTTTTTTTTTTTTTTTTTTAAGATTTCATTCATTCATTTGACAGAGAGAGATACAGTGAGAGAGGAAATAAAAGCAGGGGAGCAGGGGGAGCTGGAGAGGGAGAAGCAGGTGCGGAGCAGGGAGCCTGATGTGGGGCTCACCTGAGTGGAAGGCAGATGCTTAACGACTCACCCAGGCACCCCACCATGGGTTTTTTAAAAACTAAAATGATCTCAATGTGATTCCTGTGCTTTTGGAGGTGCAGGAAAACAAAAGGGAACGATCTGGCTTAGGGTGAAATAGAACGGCGCAGTCTTCCAGATGCCAGCATGCAGTCAAGACAACAGGGGCTGAAAGCTGCAGTTGGATTGATTTAGGGACCTTCCATGGGGGCCTCCGCTGTGGTTGAGGGCTGGCAGCTCCCCAAGGGGTCCCGCGCTGGGGCAGGTCGCAGGGATGGGGGCGGGGGGGTCTCCACCCATCTCTGCCGGCCTCTCGCTGTTGGCTGCCGCAGAGGCTGAAGACGTGCTCCCCAAGTCCTCCACGCTTTCCCACTTCACTCAGAGCACTTAATTAAAAGAAAAAGTGAGCCCCGTTCTGATGCAGAGTTATGACTAGTAAAAAGAACCAATAAAAATGACTATAAAGTGCCTGACAAATAGAAACTGTTTAATAATACCAAGGCGCTTTATGGGGCCAGGGTTTACCTCTTGGCGCGGGATGACAGACCTTCCCACAGAGGGGCCTTTCCCTTGCTGCTGCTCTTGGCAAGGCGGTTCCTGCTCCGCCAGAACCAGCCCGCAAGAAAGACTCTGTTGGCCTCGGGTTACCTGACTTTCTTCCTGAAAGGCCATCGGAGGGAAGGGACAGCCACTGACAAGTGGCCCTTTTGTGGGTGACAGCAGATAACAGGAGGGATAAAGGACACTTGGGTGACCCAAGAGCAAAAGGGAAAAACAAGGAAGAGATGCAGGAAAGAAAGGGAGGAAAGCCTTACAGAAAGTTTGGAGCAAAACAACACTCTCCACCAGTTCCAATTAGACCTATTGAAGGATAGACCGAGTTAGGGTTAGGAGAATTATTACGGTGCATGGCCTCGGGCAGCTTACTTAGTTTCTCATCTGTTAGAGGAGGATGATGGGAAAGCCCAGAGGACAGACGCAGTAACAGTAACTTTGTTAAATATTCTGTTGGTTAGAGATTCGCAGTAACAGTAACTTTGTTAAATATTCTGTTGGTTAGAGATTCTTGACAAGCTAGAGGAAAAGTAGAGGAATGGTTATCATTTACAGCTGATCCTCAGTAAGCTCTTTCATTTTTTAAGATTTTTTTTTTTTTTTTTTTTTTTTAAGTAGGCGCCACACTCCGCATGGAGCCCAGCACGGGACTTGAACTCAAAATCTAAGACTGAGACCTGAGCTGAAATCAAGAGCAGGACATTTAACTGAGTCACCCAGTGCCCCAAGATTTTATTTTTTTACATAACCTCCATACCCGTTTGGGGGCTCAAACTTATAACCCCAAGATCAAGAGCCCCTGCTCTACCAACTAAGCCTTGCAAATATACTTTATATCATATGTTTAAAGGATTAATTTTGGACTAACTTTATTTTTTTTTAAGATATTACTTATTTATTTGACAGAAATCACAAGCAGGCAGAGAGGCAGGCAGAGAGAGAGAGAGAGATAGGAGGAAGCAGGCTCCCCACTGAGCAGAAAGCCCAACGTGGGGCTTGATCCCAGGACACCAAGATCATGACCCGAGCTGAAGGCAGAGGCTCTAACCCACTGAGCCACCCAGGCGCCCCAATTTTGGACTAACTTTTAAGTAGGTTTTAAACAACAGAGTTGAAATGATTTATAAATACTGTCAGTATAAGTAAGTCTTCAGTGTTCAGTGAAATTATCCATCTCATTGAAAAATACATCATTTGATTTTTCCTGATCATAAGCATTGAATTTCTAGAAACTGATCTCTTTTTATTTATAGTTTTCATCAGAGCATACTGATACCAGTAAAGCATATTGTAAATTTGTTTGAATAAACAAATATCTTAATCCTACAGAATATATAAGTAGGATCGTCTAAACCGCTATCATTAAAAGCAGTACATATGACAAGATGCTAAACTGCAGCATCTTTTTTCTTTTACTAATTTAAAAAAACATTCTCATGGCTGCTTTACAACCCCAAAGGATCTCATCCAGATGCAATAAAGAATATGAAACTTTCTGGCAATGTATTGCATAGAACAGTGGCACTCTGTGTTAAAGTGCTAATTTGAGAGAGATTATGTCACTCTCTTAACTCTCTTTTCCTGCCTGACAAATAAAATACTTGCTTAGCTGTCATAAATCATGAAATAATTCACATTTTACTCTTAATTTAGCTTATACCAACTTGTTTAGCAATGAAGTCGGTAAACATTGTCTACATCATGAACTATGTATTAATCATAAGTGTTGGGCACATTGTTTGGTGGTAGGGCCACACCGCTCATTCCTGCAGAATTCATCCCCATGGGCATTCGAATTGCTAACATACATGAACAACATGTTCCTGGAAATACTGAGTGCACATTATTCTATCTAATCCCCATGACAGTCTTTGAGTCTAGAGAGATGAATAGCCTGCTCCAAGAAGGACAGGCAGTACGTGGCAAACTCAGGACTGGATTCCGGGTCTCTTACTTGATAGATTTATTGAGCACCTAGTATGTGCTAGTCAGTGACAACAAGTAAAAAGCAAGACAGAAGGTCTCATTTTTCATGGACTTGACTTTCCAGTAGGCGTGACATTAAAACTAATGAAACTATTTTTTAACAGATTAAATTGACTGGGTGGCCACGCCCTCCTTCTGATGTGCACTGTCTCCCGCACCCCTCCTCCATCACTTGGGTCCCCCTTCCGACAGAAGCAGGCCACACACACTGGCCACTTGTGCATCCTAATCGCAGGCGGGCTCTGCACGAACCCAGGGCAGACAGAGCTAGCTGTTGCTGGCTGCGTCCACTCTTCCAGATAAAGAGGCTCACTCTTGGGTGAGCCACAGTGGACATCAAGTTTCCCTGACAAGACAGTAGGGAAGGACAGTAAAGGATAGCACGGGGGTTAGTGTGATTTTTTTTTTTTTAGACTTTATTTATTTATTTGACAGACAGAGATCACAAGTAGGCAGAGAGGCAGGCAGAGAGAGAGCAGGGGAAGCAGGCGCCCTGCCGAGCAGAGAGCCCAACAAGGGACTCAATCCCAGGACTCCGGGATCATGACCTGAGCCGAAGGAAGAGGTGTTAACCCACTGAGCCACCCAGGCGCCCCTAGTATGGCTTTCTTAAAAACTCAAGTGCGTAACATCTCTGACCATCTCAATTTGTTAGGTGGGACGAGGAAATGGAGGCTCAGGGAGCTTGAACAGCAAAATCTGGTCTAGAGTTAGGAATTAGTCCTGATTTACAGGCTCAGAATCTCTTTCTGGGGCGACAAAGCCCCCCTCTCCTCACCTGCTAGCTTACCCGTAACCTTTACGATATGATTGCTTCAGCCTTGACTCAGTTAGTACTTGTGCTGGGCACGGTTCTCTCCTGCTGCCCCCGTGAGCCGCTGAGGGACTGAGGTCTGTCTGCTCTGGGGTGCCCACTCACCCCTGGACTGCCTCTCTGAATGGGTCTGTCGGAAATTCTGCTTTTCTCCCCATCCCGTGAAAGGAAGCAGCTAAGGTGTTAACTGTTGGACTCGAAAGAAAGTATTAGCACAGGTGGGCCCTTGTTTGGGAAACCTTTAGTCCATGTTTGTGATGCTGAGGAGTCCTGGGATTAGCACCCGAGAATGAGAGAGGGGCTGGCACAGTGGCTGGTTAAACTCAGCTGAGTCCTAAGCTCACCTAAACCAATTTCCGAGAAGCCCTTCTCAGTAAGACGGCTATGACAGGAATACCTGGTCAGGCGACCTTTCCGGCTTCCTTCTCCGTAATCCCTTCCTGTGATCCTGTCCTGGCAAGAAGGTCTGCACACCAAATTTTTACAAATCAAATGTTTATAAATTAGATCACATGAAATACGCTGAACAAAATTCTGTTTTAGAGCCTTCACTGCTCCTGGACGTAAATTCCAGTGTCACGTGGGTCTGTTGAGCCACACGCTGGCATGCTGATAGCCTGCTGCCATTTCTCTTCTTCAGGGCATTCGTGTGTTTTAAGGATGTGTATACCTATATTTTTTTAAATCAACCTAATGTGCTGTATAAAGTCATATGTCTGACTTAATTTATGTCAACCTGGGGTTGAAATTTTCTAACTGATTTAGGGTCATTTTATTTCTTACTTGCCATGGGCAGAGTACCCCTTCAGAAAGTAATTAATGGCTGAATATTTTTAAGAGCGAGCATTAATATTTTCATGATTTTTATTTGTTTTATTCTTTAAATAACATCCATGCCTGGGACATCGCCTCTTTTGCTCGCTCCTTTATTCCCCATGCCTGGTACAGTGGCTGGCACATTCGAGGTGCTCAAAAATAGTCATAGACATGAATAAAACTATTTTATGTTAACATTTTAAGGTTAATTGATAATCTTTGCTCTATTAGCTTTGAGCAGAGAGGATTTTGCTGTTTCACCTTCATTTGAAGGAATGGAAACTAATTCTTTGGCTGTGAAGATAGGAAACAAAAAGTTCCTCCAGTCACATTAAAAACAAAACAAAGACCCAACTTTCCTTAAACTTTTTTTTTTAATTTTTTAATTTTTTAATAAACATATATTTTTATCCCCAGGAGTACAGGTCTGTGAATCGCCAGGTTTACACACTTCACAGCACTCACCATAGCACACACCCTCCCCAATGTCCATAACCCCACCCCCATTCTCCCAAACCCCCTTCCCCCAGCAAACCTCAGTTTGTTTTGTGAGATTAAGAGTCACTTATGGTTTGTCTCCCTCCCAATCCCATCTTGTTTCATTGATTCTTCTCCTACCCACTTAAGCCCCCATGTTGCATCACCACTTCCTCATATCAGGGAGATCATATGATAGTTGTCTTTCTCTGCTTGACTTATTTCACTAAGCATGATACGCTCTAGTTCCATCCATGTTGTCGCAAATGGCAAGATTTCATTTCTTTTGATGGCTGCATAGTATTCCATTGTGTCTGCACATCTTCTTTATTCATTCATTTGTTGATGGACATCTAGGTTCTTTCCATAGTTTGGCTATTGTGGACATTGCTGCTATAAACATTCGGGTGCACGTGCCCCTTCAGATCACTACGTTTGTATCTTTAGGGTAAATACCCAGTAGTGCAATTGCTGGGTCATAGGGCAGTTCTATTTTCAACATTTTGAGGAACCTCCATGCTGTTTTCCAGAGTGGTTGCACCAGCTTGCATTTCCTTTCCTTAAACTTTTGTTGCACACCTATGTGTGTCTCCCTGCTCTGAGCATCAGATGGTTAAGACTGTGCGCTGGAGATTAAGTCAAGTTCTGTTGCCTGTGTTCCACATTTAATTTGCTCTCTTCTGTTGATCCCTCCTCCTTCTCCTTCCTCTCTTCCTCCTCCTCTTCCTCCTCTGATTGTTATTATTTTATTTATTTTTTAGAGAGAGCACACAAGCAGGGGGAGTGGCAGGCAGAGGGAGAAGCGGGTTCCTCACTGAGGAGAGAGCCCCATGTGGGGCTCCATCCCAGAACCCTGGGATCATGACCTGTGGTGAAGGCAGACGCTTAACTGACTGAGCCACCCAGGCGTCCCTCTTCTCTTAATTTCTTAGCACACGTGGGAAGCACATACACCCAAATGAATCACCACCTGGTGATAACGGGTGATGGGAGCAGTGCTGGCCTCATAGATGTGTGAGTCTGGTTGGCAAGGTTGTGCACTCTGGGGAGGAGGGAGGGACAGGAGTAAGATGGACTTGGCCAGCGTCACCAAACCTGGACTTCAGTCTCTTCCTCTGTGTTGTAGGTGGGGACTGGTGTTCACCTCTCCACCGCAGGCCCAGTCACACTGTCTTCTCTTTCCTTTTTTCCTTTCCCCAGCTCCCTCATTTCCCTTTCTGTCTCTCCCAGTCTCAACCACCAACCTCATAACAGCTAAGAAAAACCCTTTTACGAAGGCACACATTTAATGTCACAGAACCATGCGGTCTATAGTATTTGCTCACATGATAGAGTTGAGAGTATAAAAATGAGAATTTCCCAGGGAACTCCAACTTTAGGGGTCAGAGTTACAATTTGGATTCAGGGAGAAGAGTCCACTCACTTTGTGTCTGGCTGGCTGGCTTGCTGCCTTGGGTTTTGTGGTGGTTTAGTCTCCTTTTGCTTTCCCAGTGTTAATTCTATTAATATTAAGAGATGTCAGACATACACTGTGTTAGGAAATCTCAATGACTGTTGTCGCTAACCCCATTTTACTTTTATGAGATATGTTCATGGATTCCAGATGCCTTTCATTGTCCACAGCTACAGAAAATAAAATCAGTCCTCTCAAGGTTCTTTAATATCATTTGGGAATTTATGTCTGTTCTGGTTTTAGGCACAACCTCCTTGGGTTATAGTTGCTTTTAAATATAAAGGATGGTCTAAGAGGATCAAGTACAGTTCATAAAAGGATACAAACCTATTTTTCCTTTTCCTTGGTACTTTTTTTCCCACATGTCTGTTACTCTTGGGTTTTTTTGGGGGGGCTTTACTCTTTGTTTTCACTTCAAGGGGAAGCAGAGAGAACAGAGAAGGGAAGAAGGATTTTGATCTAAGAGACATGGTAGACAGAGGGAAGTGAATGCACAAAGGCCTAAGGCAGGAAAGAGCATGGAACATTCTAGAATATCCCAGGACTGAAAGGAAATCTGAGCTTTGAGCATAGAGAGTGATGGGGGGATGATGAGAGAGAAAGCTACATCATTCTCAGCAAGGACTTTATCCTGTCTAGGCCATGTTAAAGGTTTCAGACCTCATCCTATGGCCTGGGAAGTTATGGAAGGGTTTTAAGCAAAAAAGAACAGGGTCCAGCTTACTTTTTTAAAAAACCACAAGTTCTCTTCAATTAAGATGTGGACCATGAATTGCAGAGAAAGCAGAACAAGGGTGGACAGAAGTGATGGTACCTAAGGGTTGTAAGATGGTTGTCGAGGGGGAGAAGAGAAGCAGTGGATGGTTTTGAGATATCTGAAACGTAAAATGCACAGGGCATGGAGACTAATCCTGGGTTGCTGGGGGTTCGCAGAAGTAGTTCAAGGCAAACAGTGGTGCTGCGTATCAGAACAGGGTCTGCTGGAGGGAGAGCCCTGGGGAATAGGGGAAGTTCTGCTTCGGAGATGTTGAAGTTGAAAGGCTCATGGGACAGCCAAGTGGAAATGTTGGATAAGCAGGTCTGGCAAAAGTCTGGGCTAGAGTGTAAAGCTTGGGAGTTCATCAGCTTATTGATGATACTTGAAGCCCCTCAGGGTGGATTATTTTCCTTAGAAAGAAATGGTAGTGAGAGAAGAGGGCCCCAAGACACTTAAATATTCCCAGGCAGAGCAGAGAAGGGGTAGCCGGCATGGAGCCACAAGGAATTTGTGGGGTAAGGTGTATCAGGAGCCAAGGGACTGGTGGTTTTGTTAATACAGCTGGGATTTCAAGTAGGGTGGAACCTCAGTCTTTGTCTCTGGCTTGCCTACAGGGGGGCCGTTAGTGGTCTTTGCAGAGTAGTTTTGTAAACCGTGAGCAGAAGACATGCTGGAGTGATCTGAGGGTGCCTTGAGAGGCAGGGACGGCTGCTGCTTCCAGGTTTGACCGCAGGAGAGGGAGGGAGCAGGAGAGTCCGCGCTGGAGATGAGGGAGAGGATTTTGTAGGTTTTTAAGATAGAAGAGCCCCAGACGTGTTTATATGTTGCTGGAAAGGAAAGTCCATCGAGAGCAAGAGGGATGGTGGGTTAGCGGGATCCAGAGGATGGGTGGAGTGACTGGCTTTGGGTTGTTTTGTTAATATTTTCATGTACTTTTCTCAAATTCCCGACCGACTAGGGTTAGACTACTAGGACGCTGTAGCCTCACCTCCCTCCCACAGTGCTCAGAACCCCCTTGCCTGCCAGCCTCCCAGGGTGCCTCCCCCGGAAGGCTGAGTTCCTGGTCAGTGAAGGATTCCAGCCCCCCATTTGAAGGACAGGCCTCCATCACAGGGTCCTCCCCATTTAGGAGGAGAACATGCATATCCTTTATCCTTCCTATTTGAATGGAGTAATTGACAAAGCAGAGGATGGAGTTCAAGATAGAGCCCCAGTGTATTGAAAGAAAAACTTGATTAAATAGGAGCACTGTAGGGGTGCCTGGGTGGCTCAGTCCGTTATGCATCTGTCTTCAGCTGGGTCATGATCCCAGGGTCCTGGGACCAAGCCCCATGTTGGGCTCCCTGCTCGGCAGGGAGTCTGCTTCCTCCCCTCCCTCTGCCACACCCCCTTCTTGTGCTCTCTGTCTCTTAGATAAATAAATTTTAAAAATCTTAAAAAAAAAAAAAAAAGGAACATTGTATGAAAATAGCTCTCAGACCAGGGAGGCAATGGACGAGTTACATTGTGTATAGCCAGCTTGCTGGGTCTTGAGTGTCCTGGAATTCTGCTAGCTCTTGCTGGTACCACTTTACCGGATTGTAAGTATATTGCAGGTATGCAGAGAGAGACAGTTTTTAGACTCCAGTCTGAATGAAGTGTGAATGAAGTAGATGCTTCTATTTGCTGGCTTTTTCTGGGGGAAAATATTATTGTTCTTTTCAGCAAGTACACATTTTTAAACTTATTATTTTTCTAAATAACCTTTATTTTTTAAGAGCAGTTTTGGCTTCCCCGCCGAATTAAGTGGAAAATCCAGAAAAGTGGCCACTACAGTCTGTCCCCAAGTAGTGTACCCTTCCCCCGCTGTCAGCCTTCTGTGGCCCAGTGATACATTGTTATAGTTGATGACCCCCCATCTGACACCTCCTTAGCACCCAATTCCCTCCCTATGTTACCTTTGTGTTCCTGCTTGGGGCTGCACGTTCTGTGGGTTTGGAGGAGTGATTGCAATATCACGCAGAGTAGTTTCACTGCCCTGAAAATCCTCTGTGTCCCACCTGTTCATCTTTCCCTCTGCTCTGTTTCTGTACTTGGTTGCTTGCAGTAATTCTCTAACATGGAAACATACAAATTTAGTTTTCAGATGTCTCTTTTCTGACGATCTTGATAGAACCCTAATCATAGCTTTGTTTTGGTTTGAGTACTTTTGTACATAACAGAAGAATTCAGCCATTGACCTGGAATCATAACTTTAAAGTAATAAGGCATCTCTAATTCCAGCTTTTTTCTTCTCTAAGTATTCCTACCCGCCGCGCTCCCTTGGTAGTTAACATTGCAACGGAAGCTTTTTTTCCTTTCCTTTGGGGGAGGGATGGAGGAGAAGGCAGACCTGCCCTTGACTGTTGCCTCCCAAATCCCGAAGGGCAGTCAGCTGAGCTGGTGTGCTTTGTAGGGTTGCGGAGTAGATTTCTGTTCCTAAAGAGCCTAGAAGGAGAAGCTGTGGTTCTTCAAGTTACTAACCACAGTGTTCTCATCAGGGACTTTAAAAGAAAGAGGGGGAAAGGTAGTTTGCGGATTAAGGGGTTAAATCATTAGCATTCTGGGCTCTGCTGTTTACTCACTGCTACTTTATGCAGAAAATATGTTGCTTTGAAGCCTGGGGAAACTGCGGTTGTAAATTCTGCTGTGTGAAAGTCGTTGGGAAAGACCCCCAAATGTGCGGGGTGGTTTGGACTGAAAAGACTAGTTCTTCAGGGAAGGGCAGCTCTCCACCTCGGCTTTACCGACGCACAGTGTTCCCCATTACCAAGCCTTTACCAGCGTCTCCTCCTTTCCTGTGTCCTTCTGGGTGCCTCGGTGGAGACAGGAGTAAAGCAGGCATCCCTTTTCAGATTCTGCCCTGCACCATTGTCCTGACTTTTTCCCCCTCTTTTCACCAGTATTCATATTTACCTAGTATTTTTCTGTTGACTGTTTTACACTCATCCCAGGTGATAGCAGGCATGAACTCACAGGTTTGATGTGCTAGCTATATTTTCCAATACTTAATAAAACACACTTCTGAATATTTAGGAACAAGAAAGTAGTCCCCTGGATACCGCGTGGACTAACCCGGCATCTCCATAGTGATGCTATCTGTTCCACTGTTTGGAACACAGCCTCACACAGCTGGAGGGACACCCCACATTTCCTGAAGCTCATGGATTGAGGTCTAGGGAGGTTTGTTGCACATTTGAGACACCATTCCCTTCCTTCCTGGGTACAGGGAACCATCGAGGCAGAGTTGCTCGATTGCTGGTCTCCTCAGGAGTGTGCATTTTCGGGTCCTCCCCCACCCCCATCCTCAGGGCAAAATGCTGGTAAAGACTGGTCTCCTGCTCTGCCTGCAGGATTGTGTAAACTGAGGCCAGAGCTCTGGGAGTGAGGGCTTAGAGTTACCTAAATAATTTGCATATTTTTGCATTATGCTTCCTTAAACGCCCACCCCAGGTGCTGTGTCTACCCTGGAAATTGCTGCTGTCTCCCAGACTGACCGGGGCCTGGCCCTTCTGGAGTTTACATTCCAGGGAGAATGAATGAGAGGGACGAAACAGGGAAATGATGTCAACAAGGAAATTCTGGATAGTGGTCAGTGTTCTACAGGAGATGGAAACACAGGGACATGGCACATGGTTTGGAGGGAGTGGGGCTGCTGATGAGATGTGGCCTTCTGGAAAGAAGTCTTAGGGCATAACAGGTCCTACCCTCTGGGAAGAGCAGTCCAGCCAGAGGGACAAGCTCAGGCAAAAGTCTTGGGAAATCTTTGGGAAAGACCAAGCCAGTTCGGTTTAACTCTGGGCGGCAAAGAAGGGAATGAGGTAGACCAGCCGGTCGGACGTCACTGAGGGCAGTGGGGAGTTTAGTGCATTGGCTCACGCCACCGAATCATACCCCAGAATTCAGACACAAAGCACATTACAGAGCAAACCAGACCAAGGGTGTCGTTAGACTTTGTCCGAGGCCTCAAGCAGGTTAAGGACATTTCATCAGGGAGACAGCAGTACTGGCCGTCCTGTCTCACAGAGGGACAGGTGCACCACACTTGGCACAGACGTGCCGAAGCACCCAGGACAGGTGCCTTCCACTCTGCTCCTTGGGCCTTCTGGGAAGTCCTTACTGCTAGAAAAAGAGTTCCATTACCAGAAATAAGCCAAGAGTGTTTTTTTTTTTTTAAGTTTGATTTCATTCATTCATTCATTCATTCATTCCAGAGAGAGCATGCAAGACAGAGTGTGCACATGCACCTGGAGAAGTAGGAAAAGGGGGAGGAGCAGGCTTCACACTAGTGTGAGCCCATATGGGGCTGGATCTCAGGACCTTGAGATCAAGGCCTGAGTGAGATCAGGTGTCAGGCGCTTAACCAACTGAGCCACCCAGGTGTCCCCAGAAATAAGCCAAAACTTGGTGTTTGGGTAATTCTGACCTTTGCTTACCAGGCGGTGAGATCAGGATCTGGAACGCCTGAGTGGCTCATTCTGTTGGGTGTTCAACTCTTGGTTTTGGCTTGGCTCGTGCTCTCGAGGCACCCGATGGGGTCCCAGCTGGGCATGGAGCCTGCTGCTCAAGGTTCTCCTCCTCCTTCTCCCTCCCCGTCTCCCCCCAGCTCCTGGATGTGAGCTCTCTAGGGGAATCTTCTGGAAATTCAGAAAAAATTGAAAGGCGCAAAACCAAATATGCTCTTCCAGGGTTATTTGTCATAACCACCATTTCTACTCCTCTTCCACGCAATGTCTTGATCTTCTTTTTGAGAGAGAACGTTGTTAAAAATGAGTACTTCACGCCCAGGTGGGTTCCTGGGTGCTCCTCCTGAATGGGCAGGGGCTGGATGCCTAAGCAGGTGGTCCCAGGACATTTGCATTAGAAGCCATAGGTCACAGCTGAGAAGCTCCTTGGTTACCACCTCCCAGTCCCACCCCAGAGCCACTCCTGAATTCAGGGTGTTCCTAAACTGCAGAGTGCAGTCTGTTCTCTGCTGGAACCACTGGTGCTGGCTGGATGGATATTGTAGGATGAAAATATGATTTATCCATATTTTAGGATGAAATGGTTGAATCTTGTAATAGGCAAATCCATGGCAAATTCAAACAGAAAGTAAGTTGTTGCGCACAATTGACTTGCCCCAAAGTAAGTGAGAGGAAACACAAGTCCTACGGTAATATGTGTCTAAAAACATAGGGTGGGGCGCCTGGGTGGCTCAGTCAGTTAAGGTTCTAGTTCTTGACTTTGGCCCAGGGCATGATCTCAGGGTCATGAGATCAAGCCTCACTTTGGGCTCTGTGCTGGCCATGGAGCCTGCTTAAGATTCCCTCTCCCTCTCCCTTTGCCCCTCCCCCCTCTTAAAAAAATAAATAAAAATAAAAACATTGTTGCAATGGGTGGCTCAGTCGGTTAAGCATCCGACTCTTGATTTTGGCCCAGGTCATGATCTCAGAGGCGCGGGATCAAGCCTCGTGTTGGGCTCTGTGCTCAGTGGAGAATCTGCTTGAGATTCTCTCTCTCCCTCTGCCCCTCCCCTTGCTCTCACTGATGCTCTCTCTCTAAAATAAATAAATCTCTTAAAAGATAAAAAAATATATATATAAAAACTTAAGGTTCCCAATGAGGTAAGTTTAGGGTACAGTCTCATCAACTTGGAAGCCCAAATAAAGAAACCTGTTTATTGGTGTTTCTCAAATTCATTTGCTCATTAACTTGCCATCTTCTCCCACCTGATAATGTCTCTCACTACCATTTCTCACAATACTTTAGAAAACACAAGACTCCAACACGACTAGGAAAAAAAATGTAATTTTTGAGGCGTTTTAAAAGAAATACATATCCGTAAGTTGACTTGTTCTCTTTTTAGCTCTAATACAGAGACTGCGAAAGTTAGCCACATGGCCATCAGCCACTAATGCTATTTTCAGATTCATGGAGCTGCGTGCATGGCCCTGGGAGATGCTTGAAATCTACTTTAGGTTAGCTCTTGGCAACTTAGCGGCGTTGTGACGTGGCCAAATTAGTTAACCTCTATAAACCTCAGTTTCTCTCTCTGAAGATGATGTTATATTAATTCTTTACAGTCATGGCAGAGGTTAAATGAGTTGACTCACGTAAAGCACTTGGCACAGTGTCTGGCATGTAGTAAGTGTTCGGAAAATACAGTCTGTGGTTCGTCCACGAGCTTGATGCAGGTTTGCTGTTCAGCAGGGTTTGGTGGACTCTGTCTTAGGGATAGATGTCCTCAGGTATGGATTAATGAGAAAGTTGAGAAAATTAGAGTGGGCTAAAGTGTCTGATCCTAATGTCACTGAAGAAAAAAAGATGGCGGGGGGGGGGGGGGGCCGGGGGGGCTCAGGGGGTTAAGCCTCTGCCTTCAGCTCAGGTCATGATCCGAGGGTCCTGGGATCGAGCCCCACATTGGGCTCTCTGCTCAGTAGGGAGCCTGCTTCCCCCTCTCTCTGCCTGCTCTGCCTACTTGTGATCTCTGTCAAATAAAAATAAAATCTTTAAAAAGAAAAAAAAAGTGGAACCTTATTGGATTAGGTTCCTAGGGCTGCCCATAACAAAGTACCACAGACTATGTGGCATGAATGACAGAAATAATATTGGGTCACAACCCCAGAGGCCAGAAGTCCAAGATCAAGGTTTCTGCTGATTTGGCTCCCTCTGAGAGCTGTGCAGGGTATCTGTTCCGTGCCTGTCCTTGTTGCTGCTGGTCTACTGGCCATCTCTGGCATTCCTTGGCTTGTGGTGTGTCACCCTGATCTCTGCCCCTTGGTGCTCACAGCACATTCTCCCTGTTTGCACGTTTCTCCTTTTTATAAGGACACCAGTCATATCGGGTTAAGGCCCACCTACCCTGCTCCATTATAACCTCATCATGGCAAATTACGTATGCAATGATCCTTTCTCCAAATAAGGTCACATTCTGAGGTACCAGAGGTTAGGACGTCAGCAAATGAGTTTTGTGGGGACACAGTTCAACCCACAATAATGATACAGAAAAAGTCAGTCCCAGGGAGAACATGCAAGAGAAAAGAGATTTGTAAACATCCAGTTGTAAAATTTTTTCTTGCTTTTTTCCTCCTTGGAACTATCTTTTTTTAAAAATCACTTTTATTGAGATTATGTACATACAACAAAATGAATCAATTTTATGTGTACAATTCAGTGAATTTTGACAAGTCTATATACCTGTGTATCCACCCCCTCAGTCAAGATACAGATTATCTCCTGGGGGCTTGGGTGGTACCACCAGTTAAGAGATGGACTGTTAGTTTCAGCTCCAGTCATGATCTCAGGGTCATGACATCCAGTCCCACTTCAGGGTCCTGGGCTCCTGGGCTTCCGGATTCCCGGGCTCCCGCACTCAGCAGGGAATCTGCTTGAATTTCTCTGGCTCTTTCCCTTTGCTCTTCCCCCATCCCTGCCATGTGCTCCCTCTGTAAATAAACATATATTAAAAAAAGATACAGGGGCGCCTGGGTGGCTTGGTGGGTTAAAGCCTCTGCCTTCGGCTCAGGTTATGATCCCAGGGTCCTGAGATCGAGCCCTGCATCGGGCTCTCTGCTCAGCGGGGAGCCTGCTGCCTCCTCTCTCTCTCTGCCTGCCTCTCTGCCTACTTGTGATCTCTGTCTGTCAAATTAATAAATAAAATCTTAAAAAAAAAAAGATACAGATTATTTCCATCATTTTGGAAAGTTTCCTCCTGTCTTCCCCCCATTCACCACCCTTGTCTTCACCTCCAGCCCACTGGCTGGTACTGGCCTGCTTCCTATACCTGTAGATCAGTCATAATGTGCCTTTGCTAGCATTTCATAGAAATGACATTATACATAGTACATGTGGTCTTCTGTGCTTGCCTTTTTGCTTGTGTCTGCTTTTAAAGTGAACCATTAATCCATAGGAATCTAGTATAGAAGTGTTTAATATTACAGAATTAAGAATATTATCCATATAATTATAATAACTAATATTATACAGCCTTTAAAATTCTGTAGCTAGATGGAACACAATCATGATGGATTAAAAAATTATTTCCTTACTATGCCCATGGCCCTATTTATTAAGTAACCTGTATTAGAGGAAGTTCTTTCAGGTGTTTTTTTTGTTTTGTTTTGTTTTTTGTTTGTTTGTTTTTTGTTTTTAAGTCATTGATTACCGCTACCAGGAAAATGGGTTTAGTTGAGGGAAGGTGAGCTTTTGCCAAGATCAGAGCTTCAGGATATTGGCGTGTGCCTGTAACAGTATTTTTGGTGCAGTGTTTTGCAGGTCATTGTAAAGATTAAATGAGATGGTGCATTTCAAGGGTTGAATATGACTGGGGCCCAGCACACCAGAAGGGCCCCCAAAATGTTACCTGTCACTGCTGTTACTAGTGGACTCAGAGGCTAGAGCCCCAGGGTGATGATCCAGGTCCGAGCTTGTTACCCTTCAGCGTCCTGGGTGGCCCCACCCTCCTCTAGGCGGGGAATGGGCCTGTCCCCTTCCTTCACCCCCTCCACAGCACACTGCCGTGAAAGTGCTAAGCTTTCCTCTGAAAAGAAAAAGGTCCCCCGTGACCGGATGTGGGCACTCTCCCGAAAAAGTTCATCCTCCTCATTTTAAGGTGGAAGAAGGTTTTTAGCAACATGGGGCAGCCGGCCTATGCAGGAACACTCTAGTGCAGCGGCCCACACTTCCAGCCTTTGGGAAATTAAAACAGGGGCGATGCCAGCCGGACACTGAGATGTTGAAATGTCGTGCTAGTTCAAAGTGGGGACTGTTGTCACCCATCTCAGTATTTAGTGCCAGCCAGGGTGGAGTCGATGTTTATAGGCATCAGTGGAAAGTTAATCATCTTACAGTTTCTTGTTCGAGACGTACTAAACACTTTAGAGCTAAAATAGGGAAGTGGCTGATACCATCTTTCCGGGAGTGACTTTTTAGTTTTCAGTTGTTTGGGTTCTAATTTGTCATATTTTTCTCATCCCTTATCCTTCGTATCATTTTTAAAATATGTGTGAATTAAGGTCAATGAGCATCTGTGTTGACTCCCACCCCAAACGGAATCTCCGAGTTATCTTCATATAGATCTTGAAGAGGTAGTAATTTTAGCCTAAGTGGCAATTAAAAAAGCGAGATTATACTTAATAACCTCCACAGGGGTACCTGAGGTCTTCTGTTTGGGAATCTTCACAAATGCTGTTCGTCATCAATAATTTAGGTGGGATATCGTCTGACTTCCGTTTAGTTTTTACAAGGTGACAGAGGACTCCAGGTGTCTCTCGGGAGATGGCAGGGAGAAAATAGCTGGGCACATACATCCACTGAAGCCATGCTTTCCAGATGTTTCTCAGCTGTGAGCCCCTCATCCCGAGCCTCAGTTTCCTTTTGGGGGAAACAACCACAGTCCAGTTCTTTTTCAGCTCTGGGTTCAGTTTGTTATTGAAATATTAATATGCAGGGTCTGTCTTAGAGCTGCTAACTCAAATATGATCCTGTGTTACGAGATTAACATTAATTTAGTTAAGTGTATTGTCAGATTTGACATGGAGGACATAGTCATGCTAATTAGAACAGGTACAGTGAATAGGCTGCTGCTGGAGCTGTCTCATTAAGACTGAATTGAATTGATTTTGATGCCTTTTTACAGATTTTTAAATTAAGAGGAATAAATGACAGCAGTTGGCTCCGAATCTATAGACTTTTGCCTAGAACCACTGTAGTCCCTTTCCACGATTATTTTTTACACTTCAAGTATGCTAATTTCTTGCCACCTACTATCTCCTTTATTATCATCCACCTAAATTACATTAGTGCAACTGAATATAGCTTAATACAGTTTTGGAGTCAATGCTTAATTTGTTTAGCATTTTAATTTCCATATACCAACTGTATAAACAGGATATCAAGTACATTATTAGCAGATAAAATAATTCCAATGATAAGATTTATTTTGAGTCTTTGTGTATATAAATGGTTGAGTAAATATTAATACCTAAGTCATCTCCTCTAACTAGGACTAGTCAGGCCAGGACGCTAAGGGTAGTTTTTGTTGACTTCAGTTGATTTACCTTCTAGTGTAGGCTTTCCAGGAGAAAGCCAGCAGATTTCAAATGTAAAGTTTCAGAATTCTTCCAATTTTAGTATATGTGCTGCCGAAACGAGCACTAAAGTTTCAGAATCCTTTCTACTTGTTTCCTCAAAAAACACTTTTCCAAGTAATACTGGACTGCGCTAGAAATTAGGAATTAGTAATATGTTAATTACTCACGTACCAGAGTCTCATCTGGCTTATTTGTCGTGCATCAGAGCTACAGGAAGGAGTCTCCAAGGGCACTTACACTTAGATGGGGGAATCTTTATGCAGTCGCTCTCCAAGGCCATGGTCAGAGTCAGGAGCTTCTGGAGACGGGGGAAAAGGAGTACTCCTGAGATTCAATATCATTGTCAGGAAAATTTTTATTCATCAAGTGTCTTCATCAAGATAGACGTTGTACTTGAAGAGATTTGAGAAGTAAAAGGAATAACTGCTTATTCTTGATGCTTGGTTATACCAGAAGTTCCTTGATGCACATTACGTATATCACGTGATGTGTATTATCTTTGCTGAGTTTCCGACTCTGGGTATTTGTGCGGCACTGCCCACTGCCTCGTGTAAAGTCAGCTGCGATTTCACAGTGAGTTCAGAACCAGTGGGAAATAGCAAATAAGAAGGCTTAGAGGAGCAGTGTATTTTGTAAGTATCCCTTAAACATGATCGATTTAAAAAGAACAGTTGTCACTTGTAACATCTTTAAAACTATTTTAAAAACAATAGCTTACATATTATTTTTGGTTGTATTCCAGGAACTAGGCAAGTACGTGTCATTAACATTCTACTTTTTATGTGAATTGTGGATTTTTCACAGTAACGATGATGTTAATACCATCTGAAAGATGGAGAAACTGAGGCACCGAGGCCTGAATCACACAGTAGGCATGTGGCATATCCGGGACTGAAGCCCAGCCCTTAGGCATGGAGCTCATGACTCTGTTCTGCCTCCATATCCCATTGGTAAAATGTTAGTGATGTTTTTCTATGTAGAATTTAGAAGGAGTAGCTGTCAGTTCCTTTTTTTTTTTTTTTTTTTTAGGAGTTTATTTATTTATTTGACAGAGAGAGAGAGATCACAAGTAGGCAGAGAGGCAGGCAGAGAGAGAAGGGGAAGCAGGCTCCCCGCCAAGCAGAGAGCCCAATGCAGGGCTCGATCCCAGGATCCTGAGATCATGACCCGAGCCGAAGGCAGAGGCTTAACCCACTGAGCCACCCAGGCGCCACTAGCTGTCAGTTCTTGAGATTATACCATAAAATAGTTTGCTTCACTTAAAAACGCTATTGCTTCTATTACAGAATAAATGTCCACCTAGGTTATGCTTAACGCCTCTGTAGTCTCTGTGTCGAAAAGACGTGTGGTTGCTATGCTCTGTTACTTCAAGCGTTCCACCTCCTCCAACGCCAAGTTCATTTTCTGTTTCCCTTTCTGCTCCTGTTCTCTCTTTGAAAGTGGTTTCCAACACTTGACACGGTTATAGGAGAACAGAGAAAAAAGTCTGTGTGAACAAAGGAGAAAGATGGGGGGGGGCTGTGGTGTCCCCACCTTTTTTTGCATTTTCTCCTTGGAATTCAGTATTCTGTTCTTCAGCAGATGTTTATGTAGTGCCTGCTGAATGCCCCGCTCTGTGCTCGAGACCGACATAAAGTACATACAAGCCAGTTCTTGTCCCCTCAGCCTGCAATCTGGTGGATTCCCAAGGGGGATTCCGAGCACATTTCATTTGTGGAAAGTGCTTGATGGGACTTGCTGGGCTTTGGCTCTGGGGTCCTGGTCTGCCCCACCCCACCTGCCCCGGTGTGTCCCTCAGAGCTGATCCAGAGTCAGCCAGCCCCAGTGGCCGGCCACCTTCTTACCATTTTGCAAACCTTGACAAACAACCGCCAACCCCGAGCTGCCTCTGTTCTTCACTGGGTGGGGGGTGGGGTGGGAGTGGGTGGGTGGGGTGTGTGTGTGAGGGGGTTCCTGTATGGTGTGACAGCATCAGGCTTCTGTATTGGGAAGTAATGTGCATTTATTTGCACAAAATTCCTGTCACCTCATTAGTGCTCCATGTTGCCTTAATGAAAATGTGTGCCTACTGAAGCCATGAGATTGTGGGTTTTGTTTATTTTTTCTGGGAGGGGTGGGAGGGGTAGGTCACAAATCAGAAAGTGTTTGAGGGCCACGGCCCCAAAGGAAAAACCATTGAGGTCGTTTATTGGAAGATCAGAGCACTCAGTTACAACTTGCTGTCATCATCAGGACTGTTGATTCCTTTTCTACTATGTGCAAAAAAAAAGTATTCCATTTGGTACTGTGAGGAGTTGATTGGAAAAATAACCGAGTAGTGCTTACCCCATTTCATTTTGACGAGATCCGTAGGCTTTCAGCTGACAGCTGTGATCCTCCAGAGGGTGTATGGGCCAGAACTATTTATCTGTGAGCCCATATATCCGTGCACTTTCTCTCCAGGTGAAGGATCTATATGGTTCTCTAAAACTTGGGCTTCAGCCCCACAATCTTTGCAAGGAAGCAATACAGAGAGGGATGCTGCGGGGGTGTTCTAGAGAAGAGCAAAGCAAATGGCAAAGCCTGGAGAACCTTTAAACTCCTCTTCCCAAACAAACAAACAAAAACAACCCTCTTCCCAAACCTCCCTCACAGCTATCTACATAGAGGGACCCGTTAAGATCCTAGTTGGAATAAACAAGAGAATAAACAAGAGGGGCAAGCATCAGAGACTGATCTCCCGAGTGGATGAGTGGGGTTGGGAAATTAGGGAAAACCAGTCCTGTCCAGTCTGATCCCCCGAGGACACAGGCTTTTCCCCTCTTGCCCATGTCCCTCCCGCATCCCTGTGTCCTTTCTCACTTTCTGCCCCTTTTTCTGCTCCTTCCTACTCGCCTGTATCTTCTCAGTCTGTCCTCTGTCCCTGCCCGGCTTCTCTACCCCTGACTGCTTTTCTTGCTAGATGAACCTCCCATTTACCCACCTTGCTCTGCCACCTCCATGGTTGTCCGGGCATTCCATACTGTGTCTTGTGGTTAAATAAGCATCTAATAAAATTAAGCGGGGGCTCTTAAGAATACCAAAGGCATTCTGCTACGTGGTTTCCTTCCCACTGGCGGATATGCCCGGTGGAGTGCCGTCTGCTGCCACAGGCAAATGAAGGGCCTGTTTTCAGAGTCTGATCCAAGTCCTGGTGGGTCAGACACTACCAGATTGCCCCAGACGGGGAGACAGCACATTCGAGTCGAGAGAACGCAGGCTGAGCTCCCAGAACATTTTGCTTCTAACTTTAAATCAGCTGCTTTTTTTTTTTTTTTTTAAACCTTGGGCAGTTCATCTACATATTCCTGCCTCAGTTTTCCTTCTTTGCAGAAGACAGTATTGGCCTTACCCTCCTCTGTCGCTGGACCTCTTGGAAGGCTGTGAGTTTTGATTGTCCCTAAGGCCTTCGGAATTCTGGGATCTAGTAGGTAATTTCTGTGTATACATAGGGCAGCATGTAAATTCCAGGTATGATTTTTTTTTTTCTAATGCATTTCTATTTTTGTACCAAACTTTTCTTGCCAGTCAGGTTGATCTTTTAAAAAGTTGGGTGGTTGTTGTTGTTACTTTTTTTTTTTTTTTTTTTTTTTTTTTTTACTCTTGTTGGTATTTATTTTAAGATACTTCTCCAAGAACACAGATGTCTCCTTTACGGCGTGAAAATTGTAAAGAATAGCTCATTGCAGTAAAGTAGCGAGGAGGATGACTGTTTGGCTGCTGTCTTTACTGCTCATTCGCCTCCTTGCTCATCTGTGTTTTCAATGCTATCTTCTCTCCCATCTGCTCCTGAGCAGGAAGTTTCATCAGCCGAGGTACCCTCAGAAATAACCCGAGACGGGAGTGCGCTGGGCTCATTCCAGGCCTGGTGTCAGCTGTGGGAGCTTTCGCCACCCCCCCCCCCCCCCCCGGGCTTGGCTGCCAGCAGACCCAGCATCAGCCAGGTCCCCAAGGAGCAGAACCAGAGTACCCCCACCGAGTCACCCCGGCTCCCACTAGCCGCTCAGAGTCATGTGATAAGCACCCGGACGACCGAGGCACCCTCAGGAGAGTCTGTGCATCTTTTCACTGCGGAGATTGCACCCAGCCCCAGATCTCACCCGGAAGCAGCCTTTTGGGCAAAGGGCTAGGTCTCTGGCACGCCTGTCGGCGCCACACCCCACCTGTTGGTTCCGGCGTGGGAAGACCAAGACTGCTTCCCTCCATCGCCCCCTACTCGTTTTTTTTAATCACCCGATACGTCTTTTTTGAAAAGTTGACACTGATACTGCCTCTAAGAGGCTGTTACTTTATTAAAAAGCATCCATTTTATATCACTAACACAAGTTTTTTTCTATTCTGGAGGGGGATCTCAAGCTGCTTTGTGACAGCTCTCGTAATTTAGAACAATGCAAGATATAAATAAATAAACAGCATTCCCATTACATGGTGTCGAGTGAACAATGTCTGAAGTCGGCATTCTGTTCATTAAGCACCCTGTTTTATTATTTCCTCCTGTCAGTGAGGCAAATAAAAAACTGTAGTGATTAAAATTTAATCTTCCGGGGCCACCTGGGTGGCTCAGTCGGTTAAGTGTCTGGCTTCAGCTCAGGTCATGATCTCAGGGTCCTGGGATTGAGTCCCACATCAGGCTCTCTACTGGGCCTTCTCTCTCTCTGCCTACTTGTGAGTTCTATCTGTCAAATAAATAAATAAAATCTTTTAAAATAAATAAATTTTAAAAAATAAGCTTTCATCTTCCTCGTCAGTTAGAGAAAATGCTGTGACTGTGAAGGAACCTCTCTATGCTGGCTTCTTTTTTTTTTGTTTTCTTTTGCATTCATGCCTTTGGAATCCCTTTCATTTGACGGCCAGTTCTTGATTTCAGAAAAGATTGGAATTCCAATTCCGACGACCTAAAATGCCAGTAGCTTCCATTAGAGATTTGAATCTCTGTAGTTGATATATATTTTTTTAAGTTACAGAATAGTCAAAAAATCAAGACTGGAAAAAGCATTATAGACCAACATTATAGAGCAACAAAGAGCAGGCACAAGCAGGGGTCCAACGGTGTACATTGTCAGTGGGAAGACTGAGGCGACATGATGCGGCTTGCCAGCGCCTCAAAACTCGGCAGTGACGGGCTCCGGCTGTAGCTTAAGCCACACCTTTGTCCCCTCTTCTGAAGAACGCTGGGTTTAGAAACCGCAGTCAGTGTCAGTACTGCCAGACGTCCTACAGGAGTTCCCGCTTTTAAAAAATAATTGGGTCAAAAGTTGCTCTGATCCTTGTCACGTGGCACGGCTAAGCATTTGTATGTGTTATTTAACAGTAATGTATTCTGGATTCATATCAAGAGAAGTGCAGTCCTTGCTGTCCCAAAGTACCACTTGCCCCTAAAAGGGTTTGCTTAAGAGTGTCAGTAAGTAGTTCTTAGAGGATTTATTGTTTTTTAAAATATTTATTTATTTATTTGAAAGATAGAGCGAGAGGGGCGCCTGGGGGGTTCAGTCAGTTAAGTGTCTGCCTTCTGCTCAGGTAATGATTCCAGGGTCCTGGAATCAAGCCCCGTGTCAGGTTCCCTGCTCAGCCTGCTTCTCCCTCTTCCTGCGCCACTCCCCCTGCTTGTGCTTTTTTTTTTTTTTTTTTTAGATTTTATTTATTTATTTATGTATTTGACACAGAAAGAGAGAGGGAGGGAGAGCAACAAAGAGCAGGCACAAGCAGGGGGAATGGCAAGGGAAGAAGCAGACTCCCCACCGAGCAGGGAGCCTGATGCGGGGCTCCATCCCAGGACCCTGGGATCATGACCTGAGCTGAAGGCAGAGGCTTAACCCACTGAGCCACCCAGGCACCCTGCTTGTGCTCTCTTGCTCACTCATTCTCTCTCTACCTCAAATAAAGACATAAAATCTTGAAAAATAATAAAATAAAATAAAATAAATATTGAAAGATAGAGTGAAGATGGAGAGTGAACACAAGCAGGAGGAGTAGCAGAGGCAGAGGGAGAAGCAGACTCTCTACTGAACATGGAGCCTCACATGGGGTTTGATCCCAGGACCCCAAGATCATGACCTGAGCCGAAGGGAGATGCTCAGCTGACCGAGCCACTGGGGTGCCCCTGTTTTTTAAAGATAATCCATTTATTGGAGAGAGAGAGAGAGAGCGCAAGCGAGCGAGTGCAGGCGAATGAGGGGAGGGGCAAAGGCGGAGAATCTAAAGAGACTTCACACTGCACGTAGAGCCAGCCGTACAGGGGGCTTGATCTCACAACCCATGAGATCATGACCTGAGCCAAAACCCAGAGTTGGATGTTTAACTTACTGAGCTACCCAGGCGCCCCACTTCCGCCCACTGCTCGCCCCCTCCGCAATTCTGAGAGCATTTAAAGCATGATTTGATTTAAAATTTTTTATTCACCTGCAGATCTCTTGTCTTCAGGAACTCCCTGTGCATATGGCTAGTTCCCAAGGAAGATTGTCAACTCCCTGGGAAATTCAGTCCCACCTTGCCCTAGCCACACTCCAAACAGAACAGCCCCCCAACATTTTCTGTATGAATGAGCGTTTGAGCAAATGAACCTTTTGAAACATCCGCTTTGTACGTTAGAGAGTTAGAGTAGGCTAGTATATTTGAAAGCTGTGTATAATTTTTTATTTTTTAGCACACGGAGCTCAAGCAAATAGCCATCTAAGAATCTTAAGAGGAGGTTCTCAGGGATGCAGTTAAGGTTCGAAGGAACACATTTAGCTTTTGACACTGCCAGACAGGGAATTTTTATGACCATATCCAAGAAGTCAGTAAGTGAAGTTTACTGTCTGTTTAGAGGCAGAGGTGTCCCGTAGTCAAGATCTAGGACTAGCAGTTAGAGGAGTAAAATGCCGGTTCCCTGTGGTGGGGAAATACAGCGTCTGTGGGGGTGGGGGAAGGAGTCCACACGCCAGGCCAGCTGGCTCCTGCCTTCTGCATGACCACTGACGGTCCTCCTAACCCTCCAGCCAGTTGTGTTCATTTCAGAACAGACCAAGTGGAAGGACGTGGATGGAGCAGGGTAAATCTGTCCCTTCGCTCGGGAACGCCAGACTGTGGAGAGCCTAGTAACAGAGAGTGGGAACCTTATCCTGCTATGCAGTGGCTAGTGTGTAAAATACCGCCGTAAATTCATTACTAGATAATTATAGGCTAAACCACTTGACCCCACAGTCAACTTCCTTCTTTGTGAAATGGTGATAATACTTAACATTGTGCAGAGGTTTCTGATTTCGGACTAGAGGGCCGTCCATGAGCATTAGATACAGTGTCATTGCCAACCCCTGCTGCTGTCTGTGTTCTCCTTCCAAGAGAGCGCGTGCAGGACACCAATCTGGAAACAGGGAGGTGTGCCTGGACAGCTTTTATCGTCTTGCCTTTGCTGTGTTTTAGATCTGGGAATGGAGGGGACCGGGGAAGGGGACAGATGACCCGATAGTCCCCCAGAGTGTGGAAACCATACGCTCTTGTCCCGTTCTTTCAGGATCCAACTAAATAGACTTCTGTGTCAGCTAAATATGAGCTTACCATGACCTGAGGCCCATTTAATTTTCTGTTCCGCACATTTCCTCCCTGGCAAGAAAATAAAGGGAAGGGAAGCATTATCCCAAACTTCAGTTCCATTTCTGTATTTCTTCATTCAGTCATTTTTCAAAAATGTCAAAAGAATAAGAATCCTGATTATGAAGGTAAAATATAGCAGTATGCCAAGAGTATGTACTAATTTATTTAATTTGAATTTTTTTTTTCTTTTTAAAAATAGCTTTTTTAAAAATGCCAGGAGTAATAAATGTTCAATGCCACAAAGCACAAGAGAATAAAAACAAAAATAAAATTTGCCTGTCACATCAGCTAGTCCTGACCCCTACTAATATTTTGATGTGTTTAATTCCAGAGTTTTTAATTGAATATACAAATATCTTTGAAAAAAAACCTTTCCCTGTAGAACTGTTCCATAACCTGCTTTTCACTTTAATGCTGTATTTTATTTTTTTTTAATTAGTAACATCCATAGTTGAGCTGTACTGTGTCTTCTAAAATAACGCTGATGTCTTAAGTATATTTAAAAATATCTCAGAGATCCTCTCTGCCTGCCTTCTCTGCCTACTTGTGATCTCTCTCTCTCTCTGTGTCAAATAAATAAGTAAAAAAAAATTTTTTTTTTAAAAGGGGAGGGCACCTGGGTGGCTCAGTGGGTTAAGTCTCTGCCTTCAGCTCAGGTCATGATCTCAGGGTCTTGGGATTGAGCCCCATATAGGACTCTTTGCTCAGCGGGGAGCCTGCTTCCCTCTCTGCCTGCCTCTCTGCCTTCTTGTGATCTCTCTCTCTCAAATAAATAAATAAAATGTTTCTTTTTTTTTTTTAAATCCAAGATATCTAATTTAAAAAGTAGTCCAACTCTTTTTGCACAGCAAAATTCTATCAAAATGGTCTCTTTTTTCGAGTTACTTTCCTTTCGCGGGGAAAAGGAAGTAGGGAAATTTTGGCAAATAGTTGTTCTTTTCGTGGTCCCAGTTTGGTAATCTAATAAGGGAGCTTCTCAGATACCTATTCCATTTGAAAAACAACAACAACAACAACAAAAAGGCACATTGAGGGTACACACTGCATCTTGAGGGTACACACTGCATCTTGGGCCGACAGGATGCACTGAAATAGAGAAACATTAATAGCCCCTCCTCTTGGCCAACAGCAAGGAGAGTAACATTTTGCTATTTCAGATTAAGAAGCAACTGCAGATTAGTTTAACACAGTTGCTAGTCATTTTGAAACAACTTGGAAGCCTCCTATGTTTGCTTTCTAAGTTTTGTTTGTTTGTTTTTTCTTTTCTTAGATTTTATTTAAATCACAAGTAGGCAGAGAGAGAAAGGGGGAAGCAGGCTCCCCGCTGAGCGGAGAGTCCCATGCGGGGCTCAATCCCAGGACCCTGAGACCATGACCTGAGTTGAAGGCAGAGGCTTAACCCACTGAGCCACCCAGGGACCCCTGTTTTTGTTTTTGTTTTTAATCTGTGAAATTAAGATTTTAATCTGAAAAGGAAAATCCATACAGTTCAAGTGCCATTTCATTTCATGGACATGTCGTAATGATTTCATTCTCTACTTCCTTTCACACACCTGGCCAAAGCACATAGCTGGCATTTCTGTTTTGTCCTTCTCTATTTTCCTTCTTTCTTGTCGGCACCTCACCAGGTAATCCTTCTATCAATGCAAAATGCTGTCTTTTTCACCCACAGATCTTACCTCTTCAGCTATTTTTAAAGTTCTCCATAGTTCTCAGTAGGTCCGTAGCTGTCTTCTCTGTCCATTGGCTTACTGCTCTGTGAGATTTCATTTTTCATGTGCAGAAGGAAAGAAATGTCCTTCATCCTTCTCTGTACCAAGCACTGGATTGTACACCTTCACAAACAAGTCTCATGTGCTGCAGGCTTGATCTCTCTGTAGGGTGGGAAGATTCAACCCTGTCTTAGAGATGAGGAAACTGGCGTCTGATAGGTTTGGAAACTTCTCCAAGATCACACAAAGGGTAAGGCTGAGTTCGAAGCAGGTTCAGATTCCAAAACCAGGGCTCTTTCTCCTGTACCCATAGGATGTCCTGTGGAGGAAACTTTTCCAGCTATACAAAGTTTTGAAAGTTGTCTTACCTTAAGAACATGTTTTCCTTTACTACTTTTGGGCAGAAATCTTTCTTCAGCATATTATACAGACTTTCCACTCTAAGCTAGTTTGGCATTTGATTTGGGGGTGATACAATTTTGGGTGACTTTTATAAGTACATATTGTCCCATGGGCTAGAAAACCAGTGACCACACACACGTGTTTTAAATGCATGGATTAAGGGGCGCCTGGGTGGCTCAGTGGGTTAAAGCCTCTGCCTTCAGCTCAGGTCATGGTCCCAGGGTTCTGGGATTGAGCCCCGCTTCAGGCTCTCTGCTTAGCAGGGAGCCTTCTTCCCCCACTCTCTGCCTGCCTCTCTGCCTACTTGTGATCTCTGTCTGTCAGATAAATAAAATCTTTAAATACATGGATTAAGACTTAAGTAGGTACTATGAGTGTGAAGGGGGCTCCTTCGATAAAGTCAATGGAAGATTTGATGTCAAATTTGGATGTCCTGAAGGCTTTGGTGCCTAATTCTCAGGTGTCTTCAGAGACTGACAGAAACTGTCCCCTACATAAGGTATATGTACAATACTCATTGATTTTAAAGCACTGCTGGGCCTTTTTAATTTTATTTATTTACTTAAACTCAGGTGAAATTGTAAGACTTTTTTCTCTCTCTTCAGTGTCACTCTGCTATTTAGTTAAAGTCTGTAGAAACCACGAGCTTGATACGTGCTCGGAGCCCAGTTAAGTATTACCTGAATGAATGAAGAAACAATGAGCTCTCTCACAAAAAATATGTTGACATTACGGTTAGGAAGGAGTCTTTTTATACAATTAAGTAACTGTGGTCAGTATAGTGATGTTTTCCCACAGGAACCCTTACTGTGAGTCCAATGGGACTGTGTCAGTTCTAAAGTAACATTCCCAAGGCAACCATAGATTTCCATCCAAGGAACTAGCAGGGTCCATGCCTAAGATACTGTGATCACAGTTCACATACCCTAAACAGTTGGCCAACTGTCAGAAAATAGAATTAATGGGAACACTCCAGTCTCCGGGAATTCCATACAGTATAGACGCTCCTTGAGTCTGTGTGTGTATGTGATACAAATACATATATTTTAAACCCAGGTCGAAATTTGTGGAAAAGCTATGATTTATCTTATATTCCTTCATCCCTCTGTTAAATGCTATGAATTACAACATCAAATAATAAAAGTAAGTATTTTACTATTGACATGCTTTTCTAGAAACATCCCCTAAGAAACCTGTTTCTTTCCCCAGTGAAAGAGGCAATGTAGTCCAACCTGGTAGTGAAACGTGACCTAAGACAGGAGCATACATTTTTAACAAATAAAGTCATTCAAACTTCCAGTTTAAACTTCAGCTCATTTGTTCTAGGCAGTGCCCCTGGGGCTCCTGTTTGAACAGTGCTCAGCTAAGTTAGATTTAGAAGGCAAATTTTTCATTAGCTTCTTTTGAAAGATGCCTGAAGTCAAATCCCTTGAAGGACTCTCCTACCGAAAAATCATTGCTGCTCTGCTGGGTAGGTGAGGTGGATGATTAAGCTGAGGAATCCTCACACTGAAAGCAGCTAGGAAATGGAAGTTTTAAAAGTAAACTGATCAACGTACCTGGAAAATCCGTATGGGATAGAAATAGGGGAAAGAGGAATTTGAAAGAAAATTTCAGATGGCTCTTCCATGTCTGAGTACTGGAGTTAGACTGATGTATCCTGTGAGAGGAAATAATGAACATGTTTTTAGCTTTTAAAAAAAAGGCGATATTGGGCACTGGGTGGCTCAGTTGGTTAAGCGACTGCCTTCGGCTCAGGTCATGATTTCAGAGTCCCGGTATCAAGTCCCACATTGGGCTCCCTGTTCAGCAGGAAGTCTGCTTCCCCCTCTGACCCTCTTCCCTCTCCTGCTCTCTTTCTCTCTCACTCTCTCTGAAATAAAATAAATTAAATTAAAAAGGCAGTATTTCACAGAAATTTACACGAGCATTTGAACAGTAAGTTGTTTTGATTGAAGTTTTTCCAGGATTATTTTTGGTTTATTCTCTTTCTGAATGAAACTGAGAATAAAGTGAATAAATCTTAAGTGCCCACATGTGTACAACTATGGGACCTCCCAGATACAGATTTAGAACTTGTCTAGTAGTCCCAAAGGCTCCTTCTTACCCCTCTCAGTCAGTAAGCCTCCCCCCGCCCTGCCGGCACACCCAGGTGGCCAGTGTTCTGAGCTGTATCTTCACAGATTCATTTTGTGGTCTGTAGCTTCGTGTGAGTGGAATCATACAGAGCGTGCCCTGGTGCCTTTTCTCCATGCACTCTCTGTGAGAGCCGTAAATGTTGCGTTTTCCTCACTGCACGGCTGTTAATTTCATTTATTTTCATAAAATCAGTCAAAAGAGAGAAATAGTGCTGTGAGGTCCTAAGCTGTACTATATTCCCTTCTGCAGTAACTGCCTTTCCATGTAAACATGCGGGGGGGGGGGGGGGTGCCACGCTGGCTAAGTCTGTGGGACATGCGACTCCATCTTGGGGTTGTAAGTTTGAGCCCCACGTTGGGTGTGGAGATTACTTAAAAATATAATCTTTAAAACTTACTTTCTTAAGTAAATAAACATACTTGATAAGTTCAAGTCTGTTGTGATTTGGGCTTCCACATATTAAGAAAAATTCAAGCAAAATTTACTGTGCTGTCTGGTGGGATGTGACTATGTGGCTATATCCATTACAATTTAAATTAATACAATTTAAAATTCAGTTCTTCAGTTCTGTTAGCCACACTCAAATGCTCAAAATAGTCACATGTCACTAGTGGCCACCTTACTGAATGGAGCAGATCTAGAATGTTTCCATTGTGGTAGAAAGCCCTGTTGGATGGCGCTGTTGAGAAAGCTGGCTGTTAGCGGTCTTCCTCTGCCCTTTTCCCCTTTGCAGACATAAGGATGTTGTAGTGA
Source organism: Mustela nigripes (assembly GCF_022355385.1). Taxonomy (NCBI): domain Eukaryota; kingdom Metazoa; phylum Chordata; class Mammalia; order Carnivora; family Mustelidae; genus Mustela; species Mustela nigripes. The sequence continues at coordinate 47,207,707 of NC_081564.1, read as the reverse complement.
CTTTAATTTTTCTCACTTGAGTTAACATTTAATTCTGTGGTTCTCAGACCATCATCTTATAAGCTTCTGTTTCCTAGATTGTCCCTCCAGGCCTTGGGGGGAAAAATAAATGGGAGAATTGTTAAACATGCTGCACTTTTAATTTCTAGAAGGTTCCATGCTCCAACATTGGGGCCTTGGCATTATCACTTGAAAACCTCCTCCTAGCATCCCACTGTGGGTTGATTTCTCATCTATCAGATCTTAGCTTAGACTGGCTTTGGCTTCAGGAGACCTGCCCCAACTGTCCTCCCAGCCCCCAAGCCTGGGTTACATGTCTCCTCAATTCAGCTTGCATACTGACCTGTCCGTGCCCCACCCCCCACCCCCCTTCTGGTAGCAGCTGCTTGGTTCTTGGCTTCTGTCCACACTGAACAAGCCCGGTGAGGTCAGGCACCATCCTGTCACGTTCAGTGTTGCATATCTGTCTCTGGTACAGTGCCTGGCTCTTGGGAGAGGGTAGCAAATACTGTGGAAGGAGAGAACAATGTGCTGCACACCGAAGGGCCTGAAACCATGTAGCTTCATGGTAGGGTTCCTCTCTCCCAGGTAGAGAGAAGGGTCTATTCCATATGGGAGTTACTCTGAGACAGCTTTCTGTCCGGGCCTCTTAGAGAATACGCATCAGTACGCACATTTGCGCCCTTCCTGGTTGAAGTGTTTGGTTTGCCTTTCATCGGAAATCACAGTAAAAAGACATCCAGACTGAGAGGATGCTGGGTGAGCAATCAGAGAGAAAGGCAGATGGGGAAGTGGAGCTGCAAAATGGTCATAATACGGTAGAAAATTCTGCATCTGTCAGCGGGCAGCTGTTCTTGGCATCACCGGCCACATCCCTCCAAGCCAGATGATCTCACGGGGAGGCAGCCGTGTAAGGAAAGGAAGGGTATCCTGTCAGGATAGGTGACAGAAAACTCTAGCTTGAAATATGAGGAACTCGGTTTTCCCACGTAACGAGACATCTCGAGAGAGGCTCAGGGTTGGTCGAGTGGGTGTGTCAACAACGTCCCCGAGAACCTGGGTTTTTTCCAGCTCAGCTTGGGCTCTGGCTTCCTCCCGAGACTGCTAGGAAGGTGGCACCCCTTCTGGAAGCTCGGGGTCGAAAGAAAGAAGAGAAAGCCATAGGCGAGGAAGGGGGTTGTCAGAATGTGTACGATGAAGCCTCGGAGTAGAGGCTGGGTATCTGCTGTAAAGGCTGAGACGGCGTGCCCCAGATATCCTTCCTCCATTCCAGCCTATGGATTTTCCAAGTTCTTTCCGTCTCCCTTAGACTGAAAAGTGCCTTAGAAGCCATCTAACTAAGGGGGCACACACAGACCAGGGAAGGCTCCCAGAGTGAGAAAGAGGACGAAGGGGAGGACGAAGCGGCAGACAGTCCTGCCAGAGTCTGGCCTGAGCCCCCTTCCTGGTCCTTTAGGGTTCATTCCCCTCCCCAATCCCCCACTGCCCCGCCGCTGAAGAAAACACTGGCTTAATTTTAAATTTAGCAATATCCATACATTCATGATTTACAATGTAAATGCTATATATTCTGGGAAATCTGGAATCCTTCAACCGATCAGTTATGCTTTCATTTTTTTTCTCCTTCTATATAGACCTGGCAGTATTGGAGCTGTGCTGAATGAGGTCACAGTCTAACTACAGTATTAACCCTGCAAATCTGTTCGTTTTCGCCTGAGCACCCTCAGGCGGGATACAGAATGTGTCCAATTGAAAAACTATTACAGACACTGCAGTGCCGTGATGGGATGAATTGTAACGGGGGCGGGGGACATGGAGTGGGGGAGGGGGGACTGTCTGTAGCCAGGTAGGGAGAAGCTCTTAGAAGTAGAGGCTTTGGGATTGCATTTTTAAAGGAAGAATGTTGCTCTTTGTCATTTGAATTCTAAAGTGCTAACTTTTAGTATTTTCAAACCCGAACTGTTTGATATTTTCTACCAACCGTGTTTTTGTTTCTTGTTTTTTTCCCCCATCCAGTGCCTCTTCACATTCTCTCCTCGGTGTGCTACAAACATCCGTTTATGCGTTTTTTAATATCCCTTTGCATTATTAAAAATACGTAGGAACGTATAAAGAATAGTATAGTCAACACTCACAAATCGACCACCCCATTTAAGAAATAAAACGTAAACTCTTGTCCTGTGACTGTTTCTGGACCCTGTTTAATCCAGCGTGGAGCAGAGCACAACACAGATGGTCAGAGTTGTGTGTGAAGGCCCCGTCCCGCCCCATTCACGGTAGCTCAGGGTTTCAGGAAGCTCGTGCATTCAGTCTTGCCTGGACATGTGGTTAATGCTAAGTAGTCTAACAGTTGTGCCCCAGGTAACTCCTAGAGCTGTTTCAGGTCATAAAATCTCTGATGTTTTGCAAATTTATATTTTATCGTGCTGGGTTTTATGCACAAAAACTAGATGACTTCCCTTTTATAATCTCCATCAAAGGCCTTTTTCAAAACCCCATTAACATGCCTTCTCACTGACTTCGTCATGCATTGTTTGCATGTTGGAAAACAGTTTTGGGCCAAATGATAAATCTGAGAGTATTGTTGTGGCAGTCATCTTGCAGAACTCGGACGTAAATGCTAGTTTAGCTTACTCCTCAATTGCGGGCTGGAAATATTTGACCCCTTCCTGGAGTGCCAGGGACCGGACTTGACTTGTCTGTGGTTTGGTCTCTTATTTAAAAGCAATTGACCATGTTTGGATAGTATTTGAAACATTTATATTGTATCCATGGAAAGGATGTGATATTTTATTTCCTCGAGAGGATGCTTCCTTCGGCATGCTCTTGCACCTACCCCGGGATGTCCTCTGTGTGCTCTTCTCCTTACCCCGCACCCCTGCCCGTGGGACGGCTCCATCCACACCTGCCCCGGGAGCTTGATCTCTTCAAGAAGTCGGGCGTAGAGAAGAGCAACTTGCTCGTGACTCCCAAGCACGTATTTAACCACTGAAGGGTACAGTCTTTCCAGAATGTCCCCAGACCCACAGTGTTACACAGAGAGAGAAGCAGAGAACAAATGGGTAGCGTGTGGGGGGGTTTTTTGTTTTTTTTTTTAATCTCTTGACGGATGAACTCGTGGTACCTGTGCACAAGGTTGCTTTCAGAATGTGTGCTGATGGCCAAGCCAGTCCCAGCCTCCTCTTCCTGGTTGGAAAAATAGAAATCAAGGAAAATGTTTTGCAGAACACAAGTGCTGAAAGGTCTGTATTTATCTCAACTGCCTAGCAGTAAGTTTCCAGAGAGAAAGATAAAGCATCTGTATTTTATTTAGGCGTGGGTTGTTTCCAGCGTTGATTGTCTTTTCATTTGGAGTGAGTCGTAGCTCTCCACGTGCCATTTACCAGTTGTTAAATGCGGGAATTCATTAGTGAGATAAGCCATCATAGAGCTCAGGATGATTGGAAATGAACATTAGTTCCCCTCCTTGACTCTGAGCGTGGGAAGTTGTCCTTTTCTTCGTTACAGATTTTGTTTTCCTGATACTCATTACAAAAAGAACGAGAGCCCGCTGGTTTGGGGAGATGTTACTGCGGAATGAGTGTCGGCGCTAGTCGCTGGCTTGTTCTTGATGATGCATGTGTTTCCTTTCTCTCCACTGAAAAGATGAAAACGTGTCTAAACTTGCTTATCTCTCTGTAGGACAGTCGACCCAATATGTCAAGACCTCTGATCACTAGATCTCCTGCATCTCCACTGAACAACCAAGGCATTCCTACTCCAGCGCAACTCACAAAATCCAATGCGCCCGTCCACATTGATGTGGGCGGTCACATGTACACCAGCAGCCTGGCCACCCTCACCAAATACCCTGAATCAAGGTAATCTGGAAAAAAAAAAAAAAAAAAAAGGAAAAGTCACACTTGGAAGTGATTGTGTTTGATGATATGTTTTTCCTTTGACCCCCCACAGCAGCAGCATGACCTCCCCGGGTGGGGGCGGGTCCGAACGTGAGCGCCCAGCTCCTGTGGCTGCTCTGGGATGTGGCGGGCAGTCTCGGCCCGGTGGGGGCCTGACCCACAGCTTAGTGGCATCCGCGTAGACCTGTCACAGGGGAATGGAGTTTTGGGATATTTCGTCCTGCTGCGATTTTTGCGTTTCTCCATGTAGCGCAAAAAGAAGGATGATTTCTACCTACCACAGACTTTTCTTCTGTCCTCTTCTTCTAAAACACACATTCTTATCAGTTCTTAGAATTTTCTAGGAGATCACGTGGCCCACCAACTTGTGAGCTAGAGGAAAAGAAAAAAAAAGAGAGAGAGAGATACTCTTATCAGTGAGTGTGGCAGTATATTTAGAACAGTATGCAAAAGTCCAGGAAGCCAAGATAGTTTTGCCTTAAAAAAAAAAAGAGCAGTGGGATTTCTGAGCATGCAAGGCAGATAAGTAAATATAGAAAGTGTCTGAAGAGGGGAGAGTGTTTTACAAATAGGCATTATACACTTGATGCTTATGAGACACCCTGTCCCCTGTCCCCTCCACCCACGTCTAGAGGAGCTCCAAGGAAACAGTTTGCTTTGTTATTGTTGCTGGGACACCCCGCCTGGCTCTGCCTGGATTTGGGGGCTATGCCCAGATCCTCTAAGGGAGCTGATCTTCCCCAGCTGTGCTGGTGGGTAGAGGAGGAGGCAAGAGCCTGTGTGGGCTCAAGTCAGGAAAAAGGGAGTTTTTCTGCATGGTGTTGATCATCTGAACTGGAAACATGCTGTTTGGGCTTTGGGAAGGAACCAGTTGCTTTTTCAAGAACTTCTGACAGTGACAGATAGCGGATAGCAGCACTACCAGGCAGGACTGACGTAGAAATCGCTGGCATCTTCATCTTCACTGCGTGAAGACCCATTTTTTTGTTTGTGTTTTTTAAATTCTCACCCTGCTGCTTATTATTTTATGAAAGAAGGGGAAAGTTGAGAAGAAAAAGGAAATATTTTCTCTCTCGATTTCCAGATTCAATTTCCGCAAAGTGAAATGATTTTTTAAAACACAAATGACTGTTAATTCAATTATCAAAAAAACTATGTCTTTTTAAATGAAATGGTCCCGTCAGTCAGTTATTCCTGTTACTGAGTCCCCACTTTCCCTAAGTGCATCGTAATAGGTGCTCCAAAGTCATGCTACGTGATGGCTGTATTTCCCAAGAATATTATAAGTAAGTAACGTTTCTTTTAAAAAATACTTATTTCCATTTTCTCTAAGCTAATACCAACATCAACAAAAGAAAATCACTGTGCCTCTTTCAAATGAGCACTGAGTTCTGGGGGGCAAGCCACAAAACTTACAGGAGTCCAAAACCAAATCTTTAGCTGTAGCAAAATTCACTGATCTGATCTGATGGCCTTTGGCTTCAGTCCAATTTTTAAATGCTACTCCAGGAGGGAAGTCAGTAATGACCCCTTGTGCATTTGACGTTAACTAGGAGGTTTTCTTTGAATGCTCATTGCACCTAGGGGGGGTCCTCTTACAGATTGAAGCCCCTCCCTGCAGCCGCCCATCCCCCCC